>NC_044278.2:30425704-31029768 GCF_004027225.2 Strigops habroptila | reverse complement strand
TGTAAAGAAGTAAACGTGATCCTACATCGCACCAGCTAGGATGTTTCCTGTTGGGAGAGGGGAATATTGCTTCTGTTGTACATGACATTGATGAGCCATTTACGGTAATACTGTCACAATTCTGGTCTCCAGCACCAGTTAAATTTAAACTGATACTGTGCAGTGGAGGAACAGCAGGGTGATAAGGAGAATGGAGAGTTCATAGTAGAAGGGAAAAATAGCAAGAACTGGTCTAGTTCAACGTAAAAGCATAAAGAATAAGAGGGGGTTAAGTTATTTAACTTGAAACTGAAAGAAGGCGGATTTAGATTAGACAAAAGGAAGAAGTTCTTCACCGTGAGGGTGATGAAGTGCTGGAACAGGTTGCCCCAAAAAGCCACGGATGCCCCATCACTGGAAATGTTCATGGTCAGGTCGGACAGGGCTTTGAGTGGTCTAGTGGAAGGTGTCCCTGCCTCTGGCAGGGGGCTGGAACTAGATGATCTTTAAGGTCCCTTCCAACCCTTACTATTCTATGATTCTAAATGGGAAGCTGAAGTAGAAATGGGAGGCAAAGGAAATGGAAAGACTAGATGGAGTGACAAAGAAGCAGTGATGGACTGCTCTATAATATGTATAAGACCACAAATGCAGCATTTAGCCCAACTTCTGTAACAAAAGTTTACCTGTTGAAAATTAAAATTCAGAATTGATTAAGAAATCCCATTCAAACAAGAGAGCTGAAGGGATTTAAAGAGTTTAAATAATTACTCTCAAAAGGAGTACAAGGGGATTAAAATTAAACAAGCCTTGATTAATTAAATTTGTTTGTAAGGTGGGAAAAAAAGTTTCACATGATTGGTATGTGTTCTGCAGTTTACAAAGAAAGTAGAATACTCAGAAAAATATTTGTTGTCCAGGCATGAAGCCACATTATCAGGGAAGATGGTTTGCACATCAAATTTGGGATACTGTGGGAAAGATAGGGAGATTTTGCTCCTGCATGCAGCAAAATTCCAAGCTTGCCATTGCATTTCTGTGATGGCTGCAAAACAGCTTTACATAAGCAGCATTTATAATGCTCCATGCAGCTCAATAGCTTTAAGTTGGAGTATTTTTTTTTTGTTGTTTTATTCCCCTATTACAAGACTACTTGATTGCAGACAGGAAAAGTGCTTCGTTGTGTCAGGTACTATCAAAAAATATGAGGAAAGATAGACTTTACCCTGCAGAATACAGAAGATAGATAAAGGGCAAAGGGGAGAAGGTTATTGCAAACCTCTCCATAATAAATCTTGGCAACTGTGACACCTAACTCCATATTTATAGCAATTCCCTATCTTGACATCCAGAAATGGGAAGGATAGCAAGTGAAATAGGAGCTTTTGCACAGTAAAGCAATCTAAAGTATCAGGCAGGTTTTCAAAACAGCTGTGCTAGGTTTACCACATTGCATTATGGAAATGTTAGACACCAAAAAATCATGCATTGATGTGTAAATAAGGAAAAAAAATGGGGGTGGTAAGCTGGGAAAGAGAATTCCCTCTGGTATTCCTCCTGCCAGAAAACAAAATCAGACAGCTTCCACCCACTAGTCTCTCCTTATCTCCCCTTCAGTTTCCAATGGCTTGCTCTGCAAAATTTCCCCAACACCAACAAGCCATAAAACCTACTGAGGATTTAAAATTACTGTTAGATTAGCAAATTTTGACCCTTTGTCAATATTATCAGGTTGTGCGAACCAAAACTGTTTAGCTGATCTTTAAGCAGATATTTCTAACCATAGCTTTTCTTACTGTTGTGCAAAAAAGATCTCAGTGTTGCCATGTGGTCTGAAGCAATATCTAAACTTACACTTCCTAGGCCAGTGAGAAAAAAGTATAATAACAAGAGGAGGAGCAAAGAAGGCTCTAGGCAGGGTGGCTTTTCCAAAGCTTTGATTGGAGAAGGAAACAGATTTGTTTCCTTTGTATATTAAAACATTTCCAGGCCCAATCTTCACATGCTTTTCATTTGTGATGGTATGTAAGAGCTGTGGTTCAGGGTCAGTTGGCAATCTGGACGTCAAAGTGTACATCTTAGTCATAAACCTAGATGCTTTTTCATGTGCTCAGAAGTGGTTTTGATATCTCCTGGTGTCATAATTTTGAGAAAAACATTGAACAAACTTTGTCTTATGGCTAAACAGCAACACTTTCATGAGGCAGATTAAAAGCCACTGACTCTATAAAACAATTAAAACTCGGAGTTTATGTATGAAACACTATTCTGTGGCCAAAATTCTTCTGTGGACTCATTTTTTATTCATCTACTAACCCCTTCCAGATGAAAGGAGGGATGTATACGAAGAAAACAAAGCATTTCAGAGCTTGAAGGGACAAACCCCTGACTCAATTTCATCAGACTTCAAACATGCAATGCTGTTTGTCATGCATGAGATTCATTTGCAGAATGCACACAGCAAGCAAAACTCCATACATGCAGGATTGGTAGAGGTGATCCAGCATATCAGAAACTACATCATAGGTAGCAAGCTGATGGCATTGCATACACTTTATAGATGTGAATTAAATAGTGTTAACATGAAGCTGCACAAGCTTGCAGGATATTCATGGGAATAACGTGTATTCACATTTTGCACTGAGAGCTGTGGCTTCACCGAAATACAATTATCTCCAGCTGGCAAGCATACATCAAAATCACTCATAAAGAGGTGCTGGCAAGTGATTTCCCCATGTGTAAATGCCATGTTGCATTGGCAAAATGAAAACTAGAGGAGGATAATCATGCACCAGATCCTAGATTAGGCAATTAGTCTCTATATAATCTCTCCACAACCTCTGCACAATCCCTATACAATTATCAGGGGGCAAGGGAGAGAAAACCCTACAGAGGGCAATTCAGAACTGAAGTTTATTCTAGGTGCACTGAGTAGCCCTCCATGGACTCCTCTCTTCAAGTAGAACAGACTCCAAACCTAACCTAAGGTTAGATATCTAAAGCAGGATGTACCAATCCCCTCCACCTCTTACTCTTATCAACCCATGCCTCTACTTTTCCTACTGTTTAAAAAACGTACTATCCAAAACCAACTCCAAAAACGTCAAGCTGATATAAACTTTGGTTCCTGACATAGACTGTTCCCTTGGGCAAAGCATGAGTCTGGTGAAGTCAAGTTGTTTCTGGGACCATCCATCCAAAGGGTGGCAGAAGGGATCTCTGAGTCAAAACTCATTAACTGAAATCACACTGAATAAGCAACATGGATTTAGAGGCTGCCAGTTCAAGCACTGCTTTGGCCTTCAACTGAAACAGAAAGGAAAAATAAATCTCAGCAATGTACCAGTCAAGCATTTGCCTGGGACCTTAGAAAGTAGCAGGCATCTTTTATGTGTGTGCTAGCATAAGTACTAACAGACTTTGAGAGGTTCTGCAGTGAGATTCATGGAGCCGGCTTAGAAAAAACTGCAACTGAGACAAACAGATTGAAGAGGGACAGCAGGCTAAGGATAAAATAATTATTTGTGCACCTGCTCAAGAGCCATTTTAGTTTGTGTGCCCCAAGAGAAAAAGTGCCATTTGGAAAGCACGAGGGTTTGTGCAATTTAATGATGCTATTATGGTTCCAAGCTCAATGTAACCACCCGTACGCTACTCCTCCTGGAATATTTAACAATTAATAGAGATAAAAGGCCCTATTACACATCACATTGTGTCAGGATCATGAAGTCAGGAAGGATAAGCTCATACATATCTTTGTTCTATAGAAACCCTTTCTCCATTTTGAATATGCCCACTTTTCCTGCTGTGCTGGCAAATGAAAGCATGAAAAATTAATAACAAGTGGAGCAGGCTCTAGAAAAGCAGCTTCAGCTTAGAGAACAGATATTGTTCCAGTAGATACGCCCCTACCAAAAGGGAAGAGATTTAAGCAACAGTAGTTTGCAAGAAGAAACAAATAGGCATGCAAATCTCCAAGGAAGAAAAAGCCCCATATTGCTCTTTTCAGTGAGGTTCCCTTTTATGGAAAAAGCTTAAGTAAGTAGAACACAGCCATTTTTTACACTAGCTTGATATAATAGATACTCAACACCAACACATGGATTCGGAGGAGATTAGACAGAAAAAAAAAAAAAAAAAAGATTTCCAGAAAGTACATAAATACATTAGGAAATGTAGGAAGGTGTGAAGAGGAAGGGTGAGGTGAGAAAGGAAATGCAAATAAGGAGATTTTACAAGCTAAAGTGGCGCTGGTTTAAAATACTGCTTTTGTCTCAGAAGGAGAAAAAAATCATATCACTGGTGATCCATGGCCACAGAACACAGATGAGCCGTGGAGCTGGGCTTGCAGCTAAGTCAGGAAAACAAAAAAAATGCAGAGAAACTTCTATGACTGGTGGAAGTGCAGATTGTTAGTATTTATGTTACCTGAAAAACCACAACCCCATTCTGCTTCCCATTGAATAGGCACATTAGTTAGGAATATGGCTAATTTGACAGAACATAGACACAAAAGCTGAAGTGTAAGGTGGAGTTGTCTGGAAAGGACTCATCCTACAAGAAAAATGATCAGGATAATGTCTGGCAGATGACTTCTTGGTTCTACTTTTCACCTAGGTTTTCTAAGAAAAGGAGGCTTAAGTCAAGTGTCTGTTACTGCCTGAATATGTGCACCTGCTGGTTTGTCTGTCATCTGTCCTTCCTTCTCAGGAACATGTTGGCCAATTTCAACCAAACCAGAGCGCAAAAGTAATGTCAAAGATACTCCCTTCCCACAGACTGAATCAGTGAGGAATGTGAGTAAAGATGCTAGAATCATAGAATGGTTTGTGTTGGAAGGGACCTTAAAGATCATCTAGTTCCAAGCCCCTGCCATGGGCAGGGACACCTTCCACCTATACCAGGTTGCTCAGAGCCCTGTCCAAAAGATAGTGTTAAGGGCCCTAGAGGAGACGGAGGTTTGTTTGTGGCACCGTATCAGCCCTTATTACGCACCAGGGAAGCTTCGCGGGACAAAAACCCAGACCCCACAAGTCACCTGGATGCACCTGTGGTTTCTTCGGACACCCTGCCGAGGAGGTCGCACCTAGAGAGGGCGGGACGTTTCCGTGGCAGACGGCGGGGCGAGAGCTGGTGCCCACACTGCCGGGGGGCACAGAGCCGGGGCCTCGCCCCCTCCCATACCCGACGTGTCACCTATCCCCGCGGGCGGCAGCGGAGCCCTCCACGCGGGGAGCTCCGCGCCTCGGCCGCCCCAGCGGCAGTCCACCAGGACCGGGGGCGGTGCAGGCAGCGGGCAGGGCCCCCTCCTGCGGAAGGACCGCACCGCCCCCACCGCTCCGCGCTGCCCGCAGGTGGCGCTGCCGGCGCCCGCTCTCCGACCCACCGCCGCCGCTGCCGCCGCGCCGGCTGGGCTAGCGCAGCCCTCCGGCGCCGGCAGCAGCCCCTGGGCCCTCCCGCGGCTGCCCCCGAGGGGCCGCGCCTCCCCCGCCCGCCCGCCGCACCCCGCGCCGCGCCTCCACCCCCCTATCCACAGACACGCAGACAAGCGCGGCTCCGCCGCGGCCGTCTGGTCGCCCTCCGCACTACCCCTTCCCGCTCTCGCTGCGAGCGGTGCGAAGCGGCCCGGAGCCGAGCTCCGCAGCCGGCGGGTGCCGCTGCCCCGGCGTGCCCGTTTGTGCGGCGGCGGAGGGGCGCGGGAAGTGGGCGAGTGGCGTGGGGAATGGAGACGCCCGACAGCATCCCCGGGGCCGTGTGACAGCAGCGGCGCTCACACGCGCGCACGCACCCGCCGGCCCGGAGCCGGAGCCGGTGCAGAACCGGGCAGCACCGCCCTGCCCTGTCCCACGGGGAGCCGGCATGGAGTGAGAGCAGCGTGTGGCCGCCAGGTAAGGAGGGAAGGGTTACCCGAAGGGTGGCGGAGAAGGTGCGGGATCGGGGCTTGCGTTTTGGTGTCTTTACCCTTACGGCTCGTTGCCGCCACGTTTTTTCAGCTCTATCCCCCCCCCCTTTCCCCGAAAAACCCTTCTTCAAGCCCCCTGGCAGCCACAGCGGCCGTTCCGGGGGATACGGGGCGCGTTACTTATGTAACCGAGGGGCTAGCAGCCTCTGCCGCTTTCCGCTGGGCAAGCGCCGAGGGGGAGTCGCGGCCGATGGGGACACAAAGAGTGCCCGGGCTGGCCCCGGAGCGGCCCTTTCCAGTTGCCGTCGCGGGAACCTCGCGCCTGGGAGCCCCGGCCACACGCCCTCGAGCAGAGCGCTGCGGCCGTGACGGGGCCGAGGCTGCGCCGGGCTCTTCGCGCCTCGGGGCTCAACAGCGGGGACCGGCGGGCGGGGGAAACCAGGGACGACGTCCCGCTTGGCCGCCCCCTCCCCAGCGGCGCTCCAGCGGCAGTGCCGAAGCCGGGAAGAACTTCAAAGCGGGGTTCGGGGGAAGATGCTCTTTTGGCTGCTTCCGTCTCACTCCTCCTCTGGGAGGGCAGCATGGGGCTGCTGCTCTGCGGGGAGTTAGGGTCTCGCTGGGCTGAGGGCTGCCGGGGCCTGGCTGAGGGGAGCCTGGGCTAGGCTGAGGGATCAGTGCGGTCCCGGCCCCGCTGGGTAGGCAGGGAGAGGAGAGCCTCCGCCGGGGGCAGCGGGAGCGGAGGGGCGGGGGGATGTTCACGAAGGGGTGCCCGTCTCCTCTTGATCGGAGGGAGAGCGAGCTCCGTATCACCATGGCGACCTGAGGGAGGAAAGAGCTAAATAAATAAATAAGTAGGAGATAACTCCCCCCTTCCCTGCCCCCTTCGCTGCCCCTTCCCGGCCAGGTCCGGTCCCAAAGGTAGGGAGCAAGGCACCACAGGCAAAACTTTCCTCTCGCGGTAAAAGGGGGCGGCGAAGGACCGGGGGGACCGAGGTGGGGAAGGGGCGGCTCCAGCCGGCTCAGCGAGCCGCGGTTGCGGGGAGCCAGGTGCCCCCGAGTCGCCGTGCCTGGAGCCTCTTCTCCGGTCGCGGCGGGCGGAGGAAGCTGCTTCGGGACGAGCTCCTCACGACTGCTCCCCGCTGTGCCCGCCATGCCCCCAGCCGCCCGCTGCCCGCTCTCCGGCCCCTCTGCGCACCGCAACGCGCGGGCGCTTTGTTTTCGGCCCTGCTTCAGCACCGCGGACAGCGGTAAGAGGGGCCGGGCAGCGCTGGGGATCGCTGGGCCCGGCGGCGGGCGGGGAGCCGGCGGGGGGTTCGGGTTGGGGCTCTGCGCTGGGAGGACCGAGAGGACCCCCCGCCGGTGTCCCCGTGCCAGAAGCGGCTGCCTTTCTCTGTTAGAGCCCGCCCGGAACACGGTGCTGCTTCCCACTGGGTGCCGGCAGCCAGAGGAAGCCTCACCTCGGGCCACTAAACTTTCCTGAGCCAAATGCATGCAGGAGCTGAGAGCAAACATGTTAACAAATGGCATCTTTCACATGAACTTGCTCGAGGTTGCTTCTCATGACTCTTTCGCAGGGGTTCTCTGTAACCTGTTATGGCTAACTGGTTCCCCAACAGGACTGTTCACATGCACAACATTCATAAAATGAGTCCTGAAAAAATTGAAAAATATGTGTTCTCAATTTGTTTTCCTTAGGAAAACTTGTTGAGAAATTACACTTGAAGAAATTGCGCTCTTAGCTTAGGAAGCCATCCCACTGCTGAGGTGTGTGATTACACAGGTGGAGTTTGTACTGGTCAGACAGGCGCAATCAACTAATCATTAAAACACCTCCTGTTAAAGAACTGTTCTCCTCAGACATTTGGTGACCAGTTTAAAGAACTACACGAAGTGGGGGAAAAAAGTATTCAGGTTAGTGATAATTCACCAAAAGCCAAAGCACTGATAGATTGTAAATTATTGGCTTGGTTTTCCTATACATATCTCATGCTAGTAGTTACATATGCAATTATTGCTTCAGACTACCAAAAAAAAAAATCGAGAAAAGCAAACAGCATAATGAATAATATTCACTCGGGAAGATAGAGATGGATTAGTAACTTTTATGTGTTCACTGTGTCAGGATGTTCTTTTTTCATTAAGCAAACCAGATTTATTTAATCTTGCCTCAGTCCTGATTGATAGGCACTAAACTATAGGTACATGTAGAATTATTGGGTTTTGAGTCCAAATCCCCAGCCTCTTCAGGTTAGGCTTTAACTATAAGCTGTCAAATCACACCAGCTACTGGGTTCCTTCTTTGTCATGGATTGTCTGTTTCAAGTAAGTCCTACCTTAGCAGCGGCAACCACATTGGTGAGTCCTATTCAAGCATGGAAGTTTGTCAGGCTATGTACTTACGCAGGGACTCCAAGCAAATTCATCTCTATTGATGAATAGAATTGATAAGAAGTTGAAGTCTTTTTAACTATAGATGCACATTTTGCCCTAACTACACTTTTTGACAAGCCGAGTGAACTAATGAGTTAAGCCTTTATGGAAATGGGGACCTGAATTTCTCAGTGACAGGCCTCACATTTGCAGACCTATCTATCTCATAGGTAGTATGGAAATAAAGGACAAAACTGTAAGTATGGGCTTGGGAACTCATTACTTTCCTGTGGGAAAATGAGAAGTAATAGAATACAACTCTTCAGGCATTTACTAGATCATTTGTAATACTTGAAAGTATTGATTGTGTTATATAAGGCAATACTCCTGAAGTGTCAGAATAAATTTATCAGATAACTACAAAATGATTTTGCTTTATAAGCAACATAAGAAAAAAATTAGTTATAGCAAAATCAACAGAAAATCCCAGAACCACAACCTTAATCAGTTTAATAGAAGGCAGAATTTTTTGTGGACTTTCTGCCAGTGCATTGACACCACATTCAATATGAGCTTCCCAAGATACATAATTTCACTGCAGAAAACACTTATTTTTCATAAGCATATTATTTGTAGCCTTGTCTTATATTCATTTTATTGAGACATGGTGTTTTGGAAGAAAAACAAGATCTCTCCTTTAAACTATGCAAGAGAAATAGAATTTCATTTATATTTTCATAAAATATCCATCACAAGGGATTTATTCAAATATTTCACAGATATAAGCTTTATGTTGTTTCTTCACCTTTAAATACTAGGAACTCTGGACACTGTTGGTGTAAGGTTACTGGGTTTATCATGATCTTCTCTTGGTATTTTCACATATACAAGCAGATTTTTATTTAGGAGTTGTTTGTATGCTTCTATAAAAGTAAGAAGTAAAAGAATTCATATTAGTATTCTCCCACATTAACTATGTCTTAAGTAATAAGGTTGAAGCATAATACAGAACACTTTTTATATATATATATATTTATTTTCATTGTTGTTAAAAGCTTGGGAGCTCTGTTCAGTGTTTTCATCATCTGCTTGCTACAGAATGGTGCTTTTTAATTGTGACAATTAAACACTGGCAGTTTTAAAAAAGAGATATGGTTTAGGTTAATGTATTTGTTACATTTATGTGGATGTACAATTTTTATAGGTGAATGCAGTTTGATATTAGAGAACAATAATCCTAGTATATTAAGTATCAATATTTAAATATTGATCATGCAGAAAGAGACTGATGTTTCTTAAACAATGAATGCTAAATTTACCAAACAGTAAACCTAAGAAAAAGAGTTTTAATATCATTCCCACTTGATAGTAAATTCCTGGAAGATTTTTTTTTTTATTTTATTTTTTTCCCCAAAAACTGTGCATCAGATGCTTTCCTGGAATGCTATTGATATTGGAAATGCAATTTTACTATATGTGTGTTTTGAATAGCTGGAATAAAAGTATCAAACAGTAGAAGATCTCTAACTCCACTTTTGCACACACCTCTGCAATTTTGAATTATGCCCAAGGATGCTGGCTGTCATGGAAGTTTGAAGCCTTCTAATGGAGCAGTGTTGTGGAGTCTCTGTCAAAAGAACAGCGCACAGCAGGCCACCCCAGCCCAGCATACCGCAGGAGGTGAATGGGAGCAGTCTTGTCAGTGTAGGGTGGGGGCTGAAGGAGGAAAACTTCTGTAGTCAAAGGTCATGTGCTGAGACTAGAATTTTTCAGTCATATACATTAGTATGGCAGCTGCAAAGGCGATGTGCTGCAGGCATGAATCATGACCATAAGGAGGCTTGGAGCACCATCCTCATTTAACTCATCACCCATGGCCTGCCTGGCAGAATACCACACAGGGACAAGGAAATATGACAGCTAAGGAAATATATCTTGTTTACATTTTAAGGCCTCATTAAAATTTATTTTTGCTAGCTAGTAACATGCAGTCTATTCACAAGCTTTTACATATGACCAGCAGAACATCCTGTCTTCAGATACAGGACAAAAAAGGAATAAATTTTAAATTTCTTAAAAGAAAATTTCTACCAGCAGTTCATGCAAATGGACCCTCAGAATCACACAATGCCGAGTAATATCAGTGAAAATCTGAATGAGTGCAAGGACTGTACACAGTCCTGACTGCAGAACCCCCAGTTCATGCCATGAGATTGCTGAAGAAGCTCTAACACAAATGAACAGAGCCACTAGCAGAAGTTTGCTCCACAGTATTGGTAAATTGAAATTTGGATCAAAAAAATTTCTAAAAGCCCATTGATTCCCTGCTGCTATTTGCCAGGTACAACTTTGGGTCAGACATTAGTGGTAGACCCAGGTTTGAGGTACAGTATGATATTCCTGATATAAGCATCCACAAGACTAGAAATCATACTATTACTGTAGGTCTAACTGACAATAAGATCAGAAATGCCCTCAGAATACTCATTGCCCTGTCGTAATAAATATCACCTTACTATTAGAAAATAAAAGACTCATTCTATCAGGCTTGCATTACCGCAAAATGAATGCAAGTATATGGCTGGAAATGTAAATTCACAATATACACCATTCTTTGGTTTCATATTATTTTCTTCCAAGAAACATTTACTTCCTTGTAAAATGGAAAATTATATAGTATACCCAAGGGCAGAACTAGCCTTGCAGTCAGAAAACTCTAACATTTTCACGCATAGCTTGCAATTCACAGGAGTAAATTACAATTCCACAGAGATTTAAGTTTTTTAAAGCATTTGCATTAATAGCACTGTAAGTATTAGTGCAGACAGTGAAGTCTCATTCAAATATTTAAGCCAGAGAGCCTGCTATTAATCCGTGCTGCTGATGACCTACCTACCCTTTCTGTCATGTGCATAGTGAGTGGTTCATACTGAGAGACCTCAGCTTCAGAATTTGGCATGTACGTGGACATCCAAGCCTAGAAAAGTCTCCCAAACAGAGGAAGTATCTGACTCATTCTAACACACAGACTTCAGGAGCTGGCACAAATGTAGATGTGATCTTTGCTGTTTGGCCTTGAGGCAGTGCCACCTGACCCTCAAATGCCCCATGGGTAAAGTCAGTGGTTGGTGACAGTATGGGTGAGAAGAGGTGCTTTAGCACAAGCTTGGATATGGTTCTATATCCCATCACAGGCCTGCAGAAACAGCCTTAATCTTGGCTTTAGTTGCACTTCATACCCTTTGACCTGACTATGTTGGATCTTTAAGTTCAACCATGCCTTTAGAAAAAGAAGTCCTAGTACTAATTGCTACTGTCACAGCAGCAACAGTATTTCATGGGCAAATAAGCACTAAAGATCATAGGTTTATACAGCTGTTCTGTATTACTCCACATTCATTTAATCTACATAGACTGCTGTAGCCTGACCTGAAGAAGCCATCAGGCACAGGATTTGTTGGGAGTCGCTGGAGCAGAATGCTGGGGCTTGTTTTCTGATGAAAGCCAAGTGCTGGCATTTGTGCTGAATTCTCAAAAAAACACTTCTGGATAAGAAAACAATATCGTGCAGGTCGAAAGGGTGAAACAGGAGGCTGAAAGAACAAAGAAGATGAGAGTGATACTGCCTGAGACCATAGTTAATTCAATGCTCTAATCAGCTGTGTTCTGCAGTGCTTTATCACAAGCATCCCTGCATTAGGCTCACCAGTTCAGAGCACTTCACAGCATTGCAGGAAATCCTCTGCTTTTTGATTCTCATTTTAAAAAATAATCTCATTGTGTCTTGACAATACAGGCAACTTTGTCAGTGAAAGCAAAGGAGAAATTATCATGTAATTTAGTACTTATCATAATCAAGAGCAGGGGCTCATTAGAACAACAAGCAATTGCCAAATTATTCCTCAAAGTATTAATTTGAAGAATGAGAAAATAATATTTCCTACCTTCCTGTTTTTCTCCCCTGCCTTGACACACAGAGTCTGCAGTTTCTATCAGCTTGTCAGATCAATTTCCCATTACTGAAAAGAACCATTTATGCTAAATGATTGTTATTAAGAACCTTCTTCTTCCAGCTCAATAGCTGTCTGGACATGGAAAGGTAATTCCCCATTGACTTCCATAGGTCCAGATTTTCACAGAAAGATCTTCAACAGGCAATGCCTGCTTTGGAAGTATAACCTCCCTGGAGTCCCTATATCATCAGTGAAAAGATAAAGGGCAACTCTAAAGAGCAACTTTAGTCCACCAAAGATCTCAATAGGCCTCTAGAGATGTCAAAATTTGGTGCCTGAAGTTTCAGGGGATGCATCTCAAGTAATTAAATCAATGTGGCAATTTACAGATGCAAAAGGTGTGGGAGATGAATCTCTGTCTTCAGAGCTCCCACACATAACTGTACCCACTAAACTTCTTCATTTGCATGGCCCTACATCACTGTCTTCCTGGCTAGGTTATAAAAATATCAAGATTATGTAGAAGCCAGGATTATTTTTTTCTCCTATTGTTTCTGATACTCTCCGGCTACAACATAGGAGTAGCTCAGTGCTTCCTGGTCTCAGAGGTGGCCTTAGACTGTCAGGGCTGGAACCAATAGCAGGAGCAGGGAGAACATAGTTATGCAAGGAAATGGAAGGAAACCTTTTTTAATAATTAAAAACAGTGGCTATTTAAGGATACCAAGATTGCTATCAATTGCAATGAACTCTGAACCATGACCTCTGTGTTGATGCAGAAGGGAAAGGAGGTTGAGCTGGGAGGAAAGTAAAGGAAACTGTGCCAGTTTTGGTACAGTCCTAGTGCTGTAGTCTCCTTGGTATGCTGCTGGCTTTTTCTGGTACAAATGCAGGAAAGTATATCAGTTAGATGGGAAATAAAAAAAATGCCTCATTTAATTCTTTACCGAATTGGAACAGGGATTATCAAATCTTCACCCACCATCATTTTTACAGGGGAGGAAGAGAAAGGAGGCTATTGGATCGCAGCCCATTAGCACTAACCAGTGTGGTGTGTATATCAAACAGAGGCTGTCTTATAAAATGCAGTGTATCTCCAGTAATCTTGCAATCCCTGGCTGTTGTGAATTAATGTATAAGAATTCTAACACTTCAGGTAGTTAATCATGTTAAATAAACTAGATACATGTTTATCTCAGCCAAGTATCCTGCAGGGATATGAACAATCTTTATGAAGCTGCTGTATTCCATCTATTAGGCATAATTACATTAAAGCATAAAGTGCATCAGAAGTCTTTCAGGATTACAAACAAGGCAATGTTAATTTACTTTCCAGAAATATACCAAAGTTACCATTGAATCAGAAAGGAAAACAATTAAACAGAAGATCATGGTTACTAAGAAAATGTTCCAACAGTATCTGCAGTATTCTAGTGATGGTGACTGTAATTATGTGTAGGATATTTACAATATGATTTTGTGGTAGTTGTTGGTAAGTGTTGACTTTGCACTTGTGAGTGCCATGCAGTGTGTGAGAACACAGCTCTCATGTGACTGTTTTCCAGGCATTCATTACTATTACTTTGTTCTCTAAAACTGGACTTGAACTTTTAAGATGTGACCACAAACCATCCCAGTGCCAGATTCTGGTCTGAGTTCTTCATTGCTAGTCAGAGATTGCAAAGCTATGTAAAAATTTAAGATGGCCAAAATTTGGAAGAGGTAGGAAGGAGAAGCGTTCAAGAGAGAAGGAATAGACATACAAAAAGGGGAAAGGACAAAGGCCCATAAACACTCCCATATTTGGAACAGTCCATTGCACAGTTCTGGGGCGGCTCACTGAAATGCAGGCTGATTTGCAACATCTGGATGTTGCTGATCACTATTTCCCTTCTCTCTACACCTTGCAACTAGCAAATTCATGGTTTTAATTCGAATCCATCTCTTGCCAGAGCACAGGGCTCAGAAATGTATTTCACAGAAAGCTACAGCAGTTAATACACTAACTTAATACTACCAAAGCCTTTGCCTTCCAGATATAGAAAAATAATTGCTAAGGTATTCTAAACTACTATCCAGAAAAGAAATAGTATCCATTGTGTATAAATGGCAAATATATATTATTGTCACACTGCATTCCAGCAGTGTTTGCTGCAAGAAATAGCTTTGCTCTTTCATGAAGTAAGAGGTAACAACAGCAAATATGAAGCTGATATGTCTCCAACCAGCATTTAAACTAAAATACTTTATGAAGTCGAAGACTTTTTAAAAAACTATGTAAACAGAGAGAAAGAATTAGGAATAAATTCTGGCTTGGACTGTTTGTAAAGCACAGAAGCCATTGCTTGATTGTTATTTTGTTTTTAATTACAGCTGCATGCAGAAGCCAAACTGGTGGGTTTGGGGAGTCACACACAGCTCACATCTTAGAAGAGAATTAAGCTGCTGGCTGGTAGGAAAATCAAGTAGGCCCTTAGAGATGCTGAAAAGAAAAGATGTATGATATTATCATGAGGGGAAATAATAATAACAAAAAAACCCTGGAGGAAGCCTTGCTGGAAATATATAGGCATAGTAAATCCTGCCAAGCTGTAACAGAAATAGAATCACAGAAAATATGTGATCTTATACATGCATTTTAATCAAAGAACATTAAAATCTTTCCATTAACTTCAATGGGTTTCATATCAGATCTTAAATGTAAATTTATTTTAAATAGGCTAGTATATAGGAGATAGAGGTCTGACATACAGCTTCCTTAGTAGATCTCAGGATGACTTCATTACTTAAAACTGTCATCAGAAATCTTTGTATAATCCAGCCTAAACTTTGTTCCTATCTGTGCTACATAATTGCAAGAGTGCAGCCAGCAGATAGAAGGAAAGGGATCAACTAACATATTCTAGAAATGTCTACAAATATTCAAAATCCTTTTCCTTTATGGTGATTTGAAGATGCAGTTTCTCACATTTTGCCATAATGCAAGCACATGGTATATTTTCAACAGAGATGGCTGTGTATCAACCCAAACATTTACCAGGAGTTGGAGCCTGAGTATTTCTGCTTGACCTTTAATAAAGATCATCCTGCTTTAGTTCCAAAGCATGGATTTGTGGGTAAACATTAAAATATCTTTAAAAGCAGATTATTTTAAAATTAATGTCTGTTGCAACCTGCATGGAATGTCAGTCAACAGCGGTCAAGGTGAGCACAGCTGAAATGGTCAAATTGGAAGCATAAAAAATGTCATCTGTTATATTTCCTCACACCAACCAGTGAAATACCATAATCCTTTTTAAAAGTTCACAGTAAAGTCAGATGTATGCTTATTGCTACTTTCCCTTCATTGATTTTTCCATAAACAATAGTGGAGGATCAGACCCGTATCAATTTATGGCAATAAGTCTTACCATTCCATCAGTTTAAAAGTAAAGCAAAAAATGTTTAGATCAGCCATTTATACAGATCACTATGCTGAAGAAGAAACTGAGAGAAAAGAAACTATATTATGCCTGAAAGAGATATGGCTTGTAATCATGCTGGACTAAATCCTGTGTAAAGAGGACCTTTTCAGTTATAAGCAAACATTAGATTAAGGCTAATGAAAAAATATTTTCTTGAACTGTAGGCCCATTAAAATGCCAAATATGTAGGCAAGACTACACCATACAGTTCAAGAGAAAGTAAACCTAAGGAGCTGGGCTGTGCAATTGGGAAAGGTGAGAGCGAACACTGGCAACTGACATGACAAGAAATCTTCATTTTGTTCTTGAAAATAAGGCCTCAGGCAGACCCCTTATGAACAGTAGAGGGAGAAAAATCAGGCTTCTCTTTTTTCAATTACATAAAGAACTTTAACTTTCTACAACAATTAGTTTTCTGGCTTCAGGCTAGCTTTTAATTTCAGTGAAATCTGAAGTTGAGTGAGGTTGGACCCAAAGCATATATCCACAGTTCAGTATAGTTGCAGTTTAAAGACTGGATTTTGTTGATTGGCTTCATAGTCAGTTGAGCATCATTGCTAAAGATGTGCCATAAGGAAAAATTAAAAAAAAAGGAAAAAAAAATAAACACAGAACTCCACCACAAACAAAACAAAACCCAACCCAAAACCCAAAGCTAAACTTCAAATCTTACTCTCCAGTTATAACTGTAATTACCAAAGCCATACTAAATAACCTAGAACTAGCACTTTTACTTAATCCTACACACTGACGTGGGAGGCAAAGAGGAGGAGAACAGTATAGTTCTGATGCAGATAGATAAACATGTATTAACTATTAGTAGGGAGTCCAAAATTAGAACTATTAGAACTAAAAGTTAAAAGAAATGTTTAAAAAGCTACTCTCCCCAAATAAAAGTGTTTATAGAGGTAACTTACCTTTATATTGCCTATGAATATTTCCTCTGTGCCAATAATAAAGGACCTAATCTCCTATGTCCTACCAACTTCCAGGATCATGGTCCATGTAAAAAGACTCTTGTTCAGTGTACGTATAGTTATTACTGTAACTTAACTTCTATCATGGACCTCTAATGAACTCAGAACAAAACCTAATGAACAGTACTGAATATAAGAATTAAAAAATCGTTTCACAGGATTATAGAAAAAATAGATTAGAAGGGACCTCTGGAGGTGTCTAGTCAAACCTCACCAGTGCCAACCAGAAGGGAATAATCCCTTCCATCAACCTGCTTGCTAATTTTATACTAATGCATCCCAGTATATGTTCACCCTTCAATGCCGTAAGGGTACATAGCTGATCCATGTGCAACTTGCCTCCTGTAGAACTCGCAGGTCCTATCCTGCAGTGTTGCTACCAGTGATTTAGTTCCCAGTCTGTACTGATGCATAGCTTGCTCTTTCCCAGGTGCAAGACTCTGCATTTGTCTTTGTTCAACTTCATGAGATTCTTGATAGCCCATTCCTCTTGCTTGTCTAGACCCCTCTGAGGAACATCCTTACCTTCCCTGTGCATCAACTCCTGCAAGCTCCTTCCAGTTTGACGTAATCTGGAGGCTGGCTGACATATCTTCAGTCCTGTTGTCCAGGTCTCTGATGAAGGCGTTAGAGCTGGCCCCAATAGCTATCAGCCCCCAGGGAACACCAGGAACTGTTAGATTTGAAACCATAGACCCTTCAAGTTTAAAGGTCTAGCCAATTTTCCACACCTTCTTTCAGTCTACCCATCCAGTCCATTTGTCCTTGTTTGGCTAGCAGAAGCTATGGTACAGTGTCAGAAGTATTGCTAAAGACTTGCTACTCTCCCCTCATCTACAGACCTAGCCATTTCATTGTAGAAGTCTGTCAGATTGGCCAAGCATGATTTGCCAAGGTATAAATCCAAGCTGACCATTTCTGATCATGTTCTTGTCTTTTGTGTGTCTGCAAATAGCTTTTTTTGAGAGTATTCTCCATAGTTTTCCTAAGGACTGAAGAATGTCTAATCAGACTGTGATTCCCTACATCTACTTTCTTATCTTTCTTAAAAGGAAGGTGAATCATTTTCCTGTTTACAGTCATAGGGGAACTTTGTATGTATTTTGATTTTTAATATTCTTCTGTTTATTATTCTCATTTTTAAATGTCATTATTCCTTCCGCCTCTAGTATCCTTGTCTCTTGCTGCTAACTTGGCTGCTTCTCAGGGTATAACTTGATTTTCTGTGTGAATAGTCTATCATCAGATGATTACTTGGCAACCTTTTTAAAATTTGTATCATATTTCTAGAAGTTTTATTTTTCATTTATAAAGCTTTCTCCTGCAGAAAGTAGCGCAGAAATGGATTTGGAATTTTCCTTTATGAGATGTTACCTATGTAAAATTCCTACCCTTGCTAAATACTTTAGCTATATTCTTTCCGTGTGCATATGTACTGTAATGGTAAGATGCTTAATTTGGAGAAACTTTTAACTCATTTGCAGCAAAACAAAGATAATTTTAAAAATGTTTAATCTATCACTTGGCAAATGTTTGTTGTGTGAGTAGCTTTGCACTCCTGAAGTTCATAGAGCTATCTGGGCATATATAGACTATAGGTGTATAAGAGTTTTGGTTTGGTTGTTTCTGAGTCCTTACCATTAGGTTGTTTTCTTCTGATACTTTCAACTGTATATTTTTTTATGCTAGTCATATGTAAAAGGTAGCTGCTGCTTTTGAAGTGAATGAGAGTTTTCCCACTCCTTTCAGTGGGAATAAATTGAAACCCTTAATTAAATTTTGTCAACCTATATCAATCTTTGTGGAAGAACTTAAGCATAGTGATATTTTCCTCATAGACATAGCCTTGTGGGATAATAATTGAAAATGTGAATCAACTGCTTTGACTATCACAGAATCAGGTTTGTTTTTTTTCTAAGAAAGACAGTCAAATTTGTGATTGAGTTACACTGCTGCAGTAGTGACTTGAATTAAACTACTGCCATTTCAGTCCACTAATAGAAACACAGCAAGAGCATTACAAAGAATTCTGAAACAAATGTACCCCTGCACTGCTTTGCTTTTGATCAAACTCTTTTCTCCAGCTTATTTCTTAACTTCATGAATAAAAATGTGTCTGGATATACCCTAGGCCACCAGAGCTGTTTCAGGTACTGAAATAAACTAAATGCTCATTATTTACTCACCTTCAAGTGGGTGATCTTTCTCTCCCTTCTTTTCCCCACGCTTCTTCTCCTGCTCCTTGTATCTGTAGCAAAAAGCATTTTTTCTTCATTCATTTTGTCAAGGCTGCTGAACAAAGCCTTTTATCCCACTGGTCCTCTGAAAATGTCGGCAGTTACCCTTCACACTTGGAGGGACTTTCCACATACGTCCTGAAGGTGTTCTTTTTTTTCTTCAATGTATATTAATGAGAAAGCTCAGGGGTATAAAGGTATGTCGAAAAGCGGACCAATTATCCTGTTGTGAAGAGTAGGCAAATTTTAATTTGCCCAGATTAGAAGTGCGTCAACTTTATCTCCTAATACATGCCCTCACCAATGCTGAAATGGTTTTCATTTTCCCACTGTAATGATATTTTCTGTCTCCTACTGGAATGACATATTTTGTCCCCAAGAGCATGCAGGGGTGAAGTGCTAAGAAGTGCTAAGAACACTTCAGAGCACTGACCACAAGGAGACAGAGTACTCCATTTTCTAAGCAGAAAGCAATTATAGCCCTTATTAACTTGTACCCCTTCTACAGGCAATGGGACAAGATTAAAGAAAGTCCTTACTAAAAAAAACACAAAACAGAATTTCAGTTTAGGAAACAAAGCAGCAGTGTGAGGACAATGACTGGGAGAGCAATGTTGTAGGGCTCTGTTTATTCTCTGTCAAACTCACCAAAGACTCTGAGTGTTCAGATGACACATATTCAGTTTACAGTAAAATAATGGTTTCTCCTAATTACTATCACTTTGAACTTTTAAGTAGTATCTCAATGTGAAGCTCTCCTGCCTCTAGCAACTCCCACAAAAAGAACATTTCAAGCTTAGCATTGCTACAGTAAATGCAGCACGCAGCATCTTACAGCTCTACATTATTGACAGTGCCATAAAAAGAAGGTATGATGAAAAGAGATGCAGGCCAATGTAACTCCTGATTGGCATGTCATGCATTCTCTCTGGTCTTGGACAGAATGGATCATGCATCAGAAGACAAAAACTCAGAGACCTGCTGAATATAGCAAACCTGTACCAGGCAGAAATTGTATCCCTACAGAGCTAGTTCCTCAGCATAGGTAGGCACAGATACAGGAAGTTGACCCACAGATGAACTAGAGTGTTTTCCCAGTCTTGGTCGGGTTCTTTGCTGACATAGACAATATAGCTACTCTGTACTATGCTGGCTGGCTCTTGGTGCCTTCAGTCTAGTGCCATGAATGGAGAAGATCAGATTCCAAAAGCTTCCAGTGTAATCTCCACATGCTACTGATGATCATACAGCTATGCCTACTTGGGGATTTCTGAATGTCAGAAGAATGCCATGGTCAACTATTGCAAATGGTCAACTACTTTCGCCAAACCAGGGCCACAGGAATCATAGATCTAATACTAAGTATGCATTTATGCATGCTTTTTATCAGGTCACTGAATTAAAACCATGGGCTACAGCAGTTTGTTACATACACACAGAGATGGACATTTTGCTTGGTACAATTATCCTCTAATCCAAATAATCCCTGGTAAAGAACTTCATTCTCTTAGCTGTCACAAACTGAAGTTGTTCACCTTT
Source organism: Strigops habroptila (assembly GCF_004027225.2). Classification (NCBI taxonomy): domain Eukaryota; kingdom Metazoa; phylum Chordata; class Aves; order Psittaciformes; family Psittacidae; genus Strigops; species Strigops habroptila. The sequence continues at coordinate 31,009,347 of NC_044278.2, read as the reverse complement.
ATAATGAAATTCAGTGCTCCATTCCACTGTCACTTTCCTCATCAAGTAATTCTTGCCTTTCCATGCTGCTGCAGTATTATATAACCAGCCCTGTGCAAAAGCTGGATGCAAACCCAGCTTAAAAGCCAAGCTCAACACAGCACAGCCACGTTCAGTTATCTATTTGGAGAAAGGCACAAACTCTCAGCTGACCAGTTCCCATTACAATGCAACAGTGTTCAAGCATCATAAGTGTGATTCTTCCCTGCCTTGACCTCTGGAGGGTCACAGATATACCTGTGAAAATCAGGATGGGAAGATTTGACAACCACTTTGCAAAAGTGTGAACAGCATACAGAAACAGGTCTCCAAAACTGTGTATTGGCATTATCATCAGTTAAGTAAATCCTTTGTCTCAGTCAGACTAATTCCCGAAGATGCAACATTTGTATGTGCAACATTTGCACATACAGGGCATGATGCACTGGAGAATCAGGTCTGCTCTTGATAAAGGTAGCAAAATTACAATGTAAAAGAAAGGAGTGGTGGGATGGAGAGAGCAGAGAATGATGTTTTAACAGTAAGGTCCAAGAGAACACATTACCTTTCTAAACTCACTAACATTTCAGTGAAGGAGTTTTAGTTTTTCCTTCAGCAAGGGTGTGAATTTCTCCCAGTGTGCCTGAACAGAGATTAAAGAAAACATAAAGGTCAAATATCGGTAGCAATACTGATTACTTTTTCTTAAATCCCACTATTCAAGATGCACATAAGGCCTTAAGCTCCGTTCTGGGCATACAAAGCATGACACAAAATGCAGTGCAGAGACTGAACTGCGGCTGAGCCATTTTCAGATCCAAAAGTTCAATGTGGTGCTGCTCTCTGGAGATTTAGTGCTATCAAGAGACAGAACTTCCTCAGACACAGGCACACCACCATGCTAACACTGCTATACAATGTTTAGAACCTAAGTTACCAATTCTGTACAATGAAATGTCCCACTATTAATTCACCACAGAATTCAGTGTTTCCTTACAACAAAGCAACAGAATTCATCTAGGCAAACAGGTCGGTAAGCCACTACACCAGCAGCTCTAAAGAGCTATTAAACACAAGTTTCAGGATAGAGTTTTAAATATGAGGTGTTGACAAGTATTGCAGTGTACATAACAGAGTGATGAATGCAGGCAGTTCCACAAGAACTATCTTGACTCTGAAATATTTGTCAACCTGCATCACTAAGGATGAGGTCAATTCTTCATCCCAAGCCTTGGAGTACTTTTGCAAGGGCTGTATTTGCCTTTCCAGGAAGGTCAAGAGGGGAAAGATACTCAGCACTGGATATGCCACTTAATAGAATTTCATTAGGCTCATGAAGGAAAATTGTGAGACTGGGCCATAAAATGAAACAATCGTAAACATTTAAACACAGGAAACCTCAAAGATGGAGACAGTAGATGATTGTCTAAATTTTGCAACGAACCAGTAACAGAACAGGAGGAAGAGGAGGGATAAAGTTGGCTACATCCATCTTTGGATACACACAGTTTCCAGCTCCTTAGTAATCATCTGCAGATGATCAGGAGCAGACACATTGTCCTGGTAGGCAGAAAAAAAGAAGTCTATCCCAAATCTATTACAAAAGAACTCAAGAATTCAGAGGATACGTTACTGCTAAGCTGCCTGAGTCTGAACTGACTAACTGAAAAGTTACTCAGGCTTACCTGTACCACTAACCACGCTTCCTACTCCAGACAGTGATACTACCTTGAATGAACAAATAAAAATTATTTAGGAAGCTCAGAAGGCTGGAGCAAAGGACTTAAGGAAACACAGGGAACAGAAGTATCCATAGTAAAATGAGAATATAAGTATATGGTCTTGGCCCATTCTTTTACTGAAGAGCTAAGCTCATAAGAACTAGGGTTCAGGCCCCCCTGCTCACATGGTATAACTGGGATGGAGTGTGGCTTCTTTGACAACAGAATGGTGTTCCATGAGCTAGTGGTAAGAGGAGTGTAACCTCCTGACAAAGAGAAGGAAGACCACCTTATGCTTATAAACTTCCTTCTGGAGCAGGATTTTAGCTGCCTTTGAAGGGATGGATGGCAGAAACTTTTAGGAAAAATACCTTCACTGAAAGGGTTGTCAAGCATTGGAACAGGCTGCCCAGGGAAATGGTTGAGTCACCTTTCCTGGATGCATTTAAAAGACATGTAGATGTGGTGCTCAGGGACATGATTTAGTGGCGGACTTGGTAGTATTAGGTTAACAGTTGGACTCAGTGGTCTTAAACGTCTTTTCTAACCTAAATGACTCTATGATTTTAGGTATGTGTAAACACCAGTGACTTTGACAAGGACCTAAATTCAAAGGCAGGTGTAGGGCTATTTATGAAAAGGTCATAAAAGGGATGAAGTGAATGAATGAGTCTATCCATTGAAGAAGTCTGATTATTTCTCTTTTATTTCCTGTTTTTCTTACATTAGCACAGACATCTTACAAGATGATCAAGATAACAAGTTAATTGTGCAACAGAGACTTAAAGAGGTGGTTCACATAGTAGGTTTGTTCAGTGCTTATCCAGCCATATTATGTATAGAGAGGGACTGACTAGATGCAAGTGTCCAGGTAATGATTGAAGAGGAAAGGAACAAGGTGCTAATACTCTGGGGATTTAAAATAGGTCACTGAACTAGAAGGATCAGTAGATGAGTTCTTTTGTGGGTAATTAGAAGAATCACATGGATTGCAGGAGCTGTTGGTCATAGGGATTTGGGGGATTTTTGTAGAAAACTGCAGCAGTTAAGGAAAGCTGTCCTTCAGAGAAAGGGCACACACCCACATAGGCGCACACACACACACAGAGGAATCCAGATGAATTATAAGAAATGTGGTAAGAGATCAGCTGAGCTAGCTTGTGAATTTCACATTGACTTTACAAGAAGGAAGTACACACAAACTATGTCATAGCATTGAGAATAACTGCTGAAGGAAATAGGGGCTGACTCTGGAAGCCAAGAAAAAAAAGAAATTCAGCTTGCAAGAGGCATCAGTGATAGCAAGAAATTAGTCTATAAATAGATTAGTAGAGCTGGGAGAATCTTGGCCTGCTTCTCAACAGGAAGGAAAGCTACAGATGATACTCAGTAGAATAAAGAGTATTTTACATGTTTTCTTGCATCAGCTTTCACTGGAAAGGCCTGTGGTGTGCAAGGGACTAGTACTGTTCAAATCAAAAAGGAAGATCTTACCTTCTAACTGGAAAAGTACAGGCTACAGTGTATATAAAGCTAGATGTTTTCAAATCAGTTAAACATGACGAATGCATTAAAGGACTGTCTGAGACAACATCAAAGCTACCTTGTGGAAATGAGAAAAATTCTAGCAGACTGGAAAGAGTAAGTGTGGTGCCTGTCTTTAACAAGAAGGATGTTTGCCAGAAAAAGGAAGAGAAACTGGTGAATTATGGACCACTCACCTTAACGTAAGCTCTTTAAAAAATAAAAACTTTAGGCACCAGAAAATGTAAGCTGAGAGCTGCCAAAATGGTCTTATCAACAGCACATTGCATCAAGCTAGTCTAATTTCATTCCACTGTAGATTAGCATAGGCTACAAAAGAAGATGAGAAGGTCATATAATTTGATTTTATTAAGACATTATAACATCTGCCACAGTATTCTAATAAGGAAGCAGTGAAACTTGGTCTAGAAGAAATTACCTGCTCATGGTTACAAAACTGATTGTAAAAGTGTGCCAGAGGAGAGTTATCAGTGGTTCACTGACAGTATGGAAGGATGCATCAAGTTGGGTCTGTAGCATGTCCAATTTTATCTTAAACTCATTGATGCTCTGAATCAGAGAATTAACTGCACTTGAATGCAAGTATTTTAGAAGATAAGGTTAGCATTTGAAATGATCTTGGCAAAGCGAAGAAAAGATCTGAAGGACCAGATTCAAATTCAATAGCAACACAGGCAGTTCTCCTAAACCAAGAATAATTGGCTGCAAAAACAAAAGACTGGAAAAAACCAAAGAACAACCTTTCAAAATATGCTAGATCTTGCATATTCCATCCTGAAACATCTGATTCTCTCTTACTCTAGGGAGTCAGGCTCAAGAGAAGCAGTGCATTCTGCTCCTGAGAGCAAGGATCTAACAGCTATGTTTGATCACGCCTGATGACTTTTTACATTCTTTCTTATGCTTTGCTTCCACAGAGTCTCTGCTTCAAATGGCTTCAAAGTTGTTTTACATTGCTTCTAGCCAAATGTTTCTTCAAGGTGTTCAGCACTGCAGAAATGTAGGACAGCTGTTTTATCAGGTTGCTGTAAATTACAACAGGCTGGTTGTGTCTGCCAGAAGCATCCTGTCCTGTGAGTGGATGTTGAGAAAGAATGAAGCATGCTTGGCTGCCTCACTGAGACATTTGGCAGAGGAGGAGGTGAGAGGAGGCCTTTACCAAGAAAGGCTCCAGAACACCGAGTGAGTCACCCTGGACTCAGGACCCCATGAACGGCTATGGCTGGGGAGGACCCCTGATGCCAGGCCTAAAATGTCATTGACTTGAAGATGGTAAAACATGTGGTATGCATCGAACAGGCTGGGAAAAGCATCACTACCTATTCCGATATCAGAAGCATGTTCTGATAAAGAGGATAATAAAAAAATCCGTGTCCTTTTCAGTCAAGCGTATTGAAGCAACTGAATGTTCTTTTCTCATTTTTGGGTGGCAATCACAAAAAACAGATGTTACACTATTATTTTTTTGTCACTGGCATCTAGCCCCCTGGCAAGATTAAAACAACTGTTGGCATCTTTGGAGCAGCTGGGCAGCAGAGCTGCTTCCTTTACTTACACAATACCATTCTGAATAACCTTTAAGCCTAAGATTTTGTTGCTTTTTAATCCATGTTTTGGCAGTGTTCTCTTCCACTCCCCCTGTTTAAATGTGGCATTCCCCAATCCTTACAGAACCTTACACCATAAACTTTGATGAAAAATAGTTGAAAAATCTGTAACATCTATGACATCCATTTAAATTCCACTGCAAGGAGGAAGTTTATCATTGCGGTTTAACTTCTTAATGTCTTTTTGAATTCATGCTTCATCAGTAAAGCAGGATAAACAGACTTCAGTATGGTGTCATATGTTTCACCTGGGTGTCTAACATAAACACATAATTTTACATAAAATGTTGAATACTTCTAACATTAGACATATGATTTAAAAATTAAAATGGCAGTCACTGACAAAAAATCATTTGAAGAATGAGTACTATTAATTCCAGCATTGATAGGTGGAATAAGAAAAATTATTTCTTATAGATTTGCAGTTCTTTTGCTAGAAGCAAAAAGCTCCTAGCTCCTATCTAAGATGTCTAGGAGCCCCAGACATATTCTGGGGAAAAATAAATAAAAAAAAAAAAATCAACCAAAAATTATTTTGCACACGGTCAAGTGTACAAAATTAGGAATGTCTCACTGGTACAATATAAAAAAGTAGAAATACTATACACTTGGTTTGACATCAGACATAACTTTTCCTCTGGTTTAGTTACTTGTCATTAGGAAAGAAAATATTAGTCCAAAAGAAAACAATCTGCAGCTTATCACTTCTACAGTCTACACTCTAAGTTGTAAGATCACACAATAAAATACTAGACATTGCTATATAATGTAAATCCTAAAGGTGGGTGTTCCAGCAGTAAAATGGGAGATATACTTAGTAACTAGAAAAGAGAATCATGATTCAAGGGAGAAGGGGAAAAGCTAAATGGAACCGTGTTTCAACACTCTGATCGTTTTAATGGTTTTTATCATAATGTTTGTAGAAAGACTGCGTTTGTTCAGATGTTACCTCTTAAAAGTGTTTTTCTGTGAAGTTGGGAAATAGATTGATAACTTTCAACTAAATGGCATCTTATGTAGCCAGCACTGTAAGAATTTTATTTTTCCCCATTAAGTTAAAAACTGAAAAAAAAAATGTAAAAGATTCTTAAGTGAACTGAGTTTCCAATTACATTGATGTAATAGGTTGCCACCGATGTGCTAGTTTGCCAGAACCAATGGGATACTCATAATATATTAAAAGCAATTATATATGACTTAGAATCTAAACACCACTGAAAACCCTAGTGCCTGTGGGATATACAGAGTTGCTGTGACCAAGCCCAACAGAAAGGCTTTACTAATGCTAAAAATCTCACAAAGATTAGCAAGGGAGCACAGCTAACTAAGCCACTGTAATCATAAAGTGATGGCTGGGACTATCCTCTGGCACAGAGGTACTAGTACCAAGCTATGCCTGTCTCCAAACACAGTTACATCCAAATAGTTTGTTGGGAGCAGGTTTTAGCCCATTACTAACTCCAAAATGATACCTGAGAGGGAGACTGCCAGTTGGCATAGGCCAAAACTATGCTCATGGGCACTCTAACAGTTCAGAATTACAGACAACTGAGTTCCAGTGACCATAATTTTCATGTGCATTTTTTTATTTACTCATGCAGACACAGCCTTGGAGGAGGGAGGTGAGAGATGCTGCTAAACAGCATCTTGATTTGTATTATGCCAACTATTCCTCTTTGACTCTGGAGAGGAGAATGCAACTGCTCTGTGCTACTATTTCATCAAGAATGCATAATGCAATGGTCAAAAATTGTTATAATTTCCAGTAGATCTTAATAACAATCAGCCATTTCAGTCATGCTAGCTATCAAAAACGTAGGCATCTAGAGTAAGTTGGACTGCTCCCTCTGCAGTCTGTCAATGAAGAGGAAATTAATCTTTTCTATCTCAAATCTTGTTTTCAGTGGCATAAAATGATCTCTGGAAGTGCCTGCCTGTTGCCTGCCTGCTTGTTGCCTCCTTGCTTTTGCCTCCATTGGCTACAGAAGGAGCAGAAAGGGCATCATCATTTAAGAAGGAAAAAATAGGTGAAAAGAATTCCACAATTGCCACCTAAGATTTCTTTAGTTTCTGCAGGCTTGTTGAATATATGATCTATGAGAAACATGGTTGCATGGAAAATTGCACTGAAAGTTTAATTTGGTGGGTATCCTCTTGAAAAGAAAGAGGCCTGTTACTGAAGGGCCAGAGCAAGTTGCTGTTAGAATTAAGGAGTTCCTGGCTTTTAACCTTTGTTCAGTACACTGGATCTTGCCAGCAGAGACAACCTTCTACATTTGGAAGGAGTAGATATTTTTAAGGGAGAATGGTGTGATAAAACGGTTCTTTAAAAAACATTTTTGGGGAATACATTCAATGTAGCATCATGGATCATTTGCGAAATATCTGCCTGTGCTACTCCTAAGGTTTTCAGGCAGAATTGTGCTTTATGGAATGATTTTGAAGTAAAATGGTCCTGATATGAGGATATGCTATAACTAACTCTTTTTCAGATTTCACTGGATGTGTGTAAGATGGAGAATAATGACTGAACATGGATACCAAACCACAATATTCTTTTAATAAATATAGAAAAAACTATAGTAGATATATATCTGTAAATGCTGTTTATATGTCTTTGGGAAACATAGACAAAACTCTGCAGGATGTATTTTTAGATTACTGCATGATTTCACGTGATTTGAATCTAAATTTAATTCAAATTTATAATGAGTAACAACACCATTTCAAGCCCCTAGAAGCTGGAGATCGTTCCAATAGATAATTCAATACCAAACCAAGAACTTTACTTTTGATGGGTAGAATTGTAAAAATATATCATTACTTAACAGAAGAGGTGATTAACTAGTTGAAAAAACAACAGCATATCACCCAAGGGCACAGAAGGGACTGCTGTCTAATTAAGAGGAATCTGTCATTGCATTAAGCATTCCTACAGTTATACACTTTAGAACATTCTCACTAAAATCAGGTGATTCAACTTAAGTAATTTGTTTGGACTCCCTTCTGGATTGAATGTGGACCTACAGAAAGATGCTTAACTGTTGGCAAAGAGAACCGAAGTCCCTAAGACATCTGATTACACACGTCCCATGTTTCCCATGAATCTGTGCAGTCATACCCCCATGTATTAATAACAGCCAGTGCTTTATTCCCAGGTCTGTTAAGCCTTTAGCTAAAATTCTAATTTTTGCGGGGCAAAGCCTGTAAACCAAGGGAATAACATGACTCATAGATAGGGTCTTCTGCTGTTTTAAGAGTAGGGGTCATCATTAGTTCATTTGATTTTACTCTTGTAAAAGCAGAACATACCACATAGCCCTAGACTAGTAGCTTGTCTTTGGCAAAAACATTTTTCCAGGCTGTGTACAGGTCTTGTAACGAGAGCTCAAGAAGTCAAGAAGTCGTGAATCCATGTCATACCTGGCAGCTGAACTCTCAGGTTATTATGCAGACATTACTAACCATTTGTGCTTCTATTTGTCTGGCTTTAACTTCACTCTGTTTTTTCCCATTACACACACCTTCCTCCACCACATGGGAGATATCTGTGGTACTAACTGAACAGTGATTAATTACAGAACTGGAATCAAATTGTGAAATAATTCCATATAGACAACATATGGCAGAGACTTCCAGGACACGCTGGCTTAATCTTGGCATAAACCACAGGCTTATGAAAAATATGTTAGTACTTCCAACCTATATGACCTATTAGTCCATGTCCAGGCATGTGCCTTTTGTAACAACCTTCCTTCCCCTCCAGTGTTCCTTAGTGAGCTGTATCGAGCTTCAGGTAGGCTGCATTGAAGCTTTTTTAAGCCACAATACATTCCGTTATTAGTAAGTACAGAGAAATGCCAGCTCATAATAAGCCAAGATGAAATATTTAAATATCCACAATTTTTGTCAGTTCTGAAAGTGATGAAAGCTTCCCAATGCCATTATGTATGCAATTCCATGCCTCTGCTTCAACACTGCACATCTACAAGCAACTGTTATTAACTGTTTTTCTATATTAAAGGTTATGTAGTCAGAAGTCTGCAGAGGACTTTGTTTGACTGTAAATAACAAATTTCCCTCACCAGTTTTCACTGTGAATCACTCTTATGTTCTCCACTGGTTCTGTCAGAATAACATCCCTTGCAAGCATACTGGAGGTACCCCACTTTAGTAAAATACATAGCATGCATCAGAAAGGTACATTGTTGTCTGGATTGAAGGATTTTCCTCAATTTCTTTCTCCATATATGTCTTTTCTATTCATTTGCCATGAGAGGAATTTAGGAATCAATAAGGAGAGAAGAAAGGAGTCCATTAAAAATCACTGGCAGGAATAACAAGGAAAATAAATGTAGTAAAACTAAATTATGTGCAGACAGTATGTGTATTTGTGCCCACATGCTTGCATACGTGAGCACACAAAGAGCTATGTCTGTACACTCGTGGGCTAGGGTGCATAAATTTAAAGGGACAGCTGATTCAATACCTTGGCTGTAAACTAATTTGCAACAGTCACCTATCTTGTGACAGTCAATTTCTTCATATGTGTATGATCTGCCTATGTGAAGAGGTAATAGCACATCACAGAGGTATGCAAAGAAGCAGGAAATAGCATGCAAATATATTCAAACTGGTAATAGTAGTTCAGGTACTAGCAACAGAACAGGTTATCCACCTAGCATTCCCCAAAAGGAAGTTAGCCCACATGTGTCTGGTCATGAAAATGTTCATGATATAGTTCTAACATGCATACTTCGTAAAGATGAATGAGTCCATCACCAGTATGCTTCTAGAAGACAGGGCAAACTTCTAGAAGACAGGGCAAACTTCTAGAAGACAGGGCAAAAACATGAGATCCAGAGGTAATACAGAGGAATGATAACCTTGGGAACTCAAAGTCTCACAGTATCCCTCCAGCACAGCAGACTGCAAGATTCAGAATTTCACTGCCCTGATTGATTTCTCACTCCTTGGAGCAATTACAGTAAATTTGAGAGAAAGGAATGCTGCTACCATGTTCTCCTAAACAGATCATTCTCTTACCTCCTCAATCAAAAAGCAAGCAATACACCTGTCAGGCAAAAATATTGCAAAACCTTTGAATTTTCAGAAATCTAATCTGAGTTAGGGGAAATTTAATAAGCCTGGTTGATGAGTAAAATTTTCTCCTGCTTTTAAAAATACAGTGTGTTTCGTTCTTGTAAGATGTTGAACCCTTGTTGCGCGCTGTTGCCATCGAATGAGCATTATAATGGAAATGTAGAAAATACCATGCCCCAGTGTGCATTTCCAATTAAGATTCTTCATTTTCTGCTCAGATGTTAAAATATGACCTGATTAGCTCTTCCAGTTATCAGAGCTCAGCTTCTGTGACATCTTATTCAACAACTAGTGTCTGGCTTTGCCTATTTGGAGAGGAAACAACCATATCTCTCAAGGATCAGGGAATTTTTTTGAAGATCATTGACAACATGAAAAATTTAGTGTGGGTCAGGGAAAACACTTCCAGCCTGTTTTCTGTCCTTGAGCCTCCCATGCCCGATCATTCATTGTAATAAGAAACAATTAGCACACCTCAAACTGCAACTTACGGGCTAACAATTCAGATAGATGTCTATTTTTCAGGTACACAGTTTTACATAGTAGAGTTTACTGCAGTAGAATTACCTGCAAGTTGTTAAGGCTTAACAATAGGAAAAGTTCTTTCTTTCCATCACGGATTCCTCAGTGATGTTATCAAATAAGGAGAAGCAAAAAAGTCCTTTCTTAAGAACTACTGTCCTTTGTCAGTTAGAAAAGGGCAGTGTATTATTTATGGAAAACAAACAAGATGGAATCAGAGTGAAAGCAACTGACATGAAGGGCGGTAGATGAAGCACCAGATGATTAAGTCTGAGCTTTGAAAATGTATTATATGTCACATACAAAAAATACTTCAGCATGGCTGTTAGGTAAATTGTATACAATTACCAGAAGATACCTTTTTGTGTAAATTTTACTTCAGGTTTTAATTGCAAGTGCTGGTCACCCATATTCAGCAAGTGCCATAAAAATCCTTTTTAAAGCACTTCTATGTCTTGCAAAGGCAGCAGCTGCCTCTCCTCGCCTTCCCCAAAGACATACCCATACATACTATGCAGCCGTTTTCAGTGTCTTGTTCTGCCCCAGCAACATGAAGGAATAGCTAGACAGATGGGGAAAACAGGAGCAAGTTCTCCAGCTGAGAAAGAGAATGTTTTTAGAACAGAGCTGCATACGCAAAGACTTAGCCTGGAGGTGGGTGTTAACGTAACTTTTTTAAAAGTGACAGTAAAAATGCAGTGCCCATAAATGGCAGGCCAGATGGATTTCTCTCTGCTTTCACGGGTTATGCCTCAAATACCGCGATGCATATGTATTTCATGTGTGAGGTGACTTTCCTTCTGGGTGAAATATACTCCTAGTCATTGCACCCAAGCCTTTTGGTATTGATAATGCTGCAGATATAAACTGGGAGTTTTCCAAGCCCTGAGATTACAAGTTTATGCTTTACTGACAAAGGTGTCTGTTGTCTCTAGTTTTGTCCTTATGTTTACTCCAAACAGCCTGAAATACACTTGCCCATACTGAACCCTTCAGTGCGAACATGCCCATGTCAAACAGAACTAAGAAAGCTATGTGCTTTGGGCTTGTGGAGAACATTTACTGCACCCAATGAAAGGAAGTAGGACTTGTCTGACCAAGAAGTTAAAGCTCTAGGTTCAGCCCCTTTTCTGGGTCCTTTTCTAACCATTTGAAGGAGACAGACACCTGTAGAGGATGATTCCCCATGCCATCTTTAGGAGGTAGCAATTTTCTTCCCAATTACCTGTAGTGACAAACAGGATGACCCACAGAAATAGATACTTAATTTGTGGGTGGCTGAAGTGAGGCGAGGTGAATGCTCTCCTAAGCATGTTCACACAATGCATTAATAACAAGCCTCCTGTAAATGCTTGCCCCAGCATACCATGCAGTAAGTTCCCCATAGACACCCATCTAGTCTAAGCAAGCCACAATCTGACCTTCTAAGAGCCCAATAAAAGAGAAGGTGGAAAAAAAAAAAAAAGAAGAAGAAAAACTCCATCAGCCTATATATTATTATGTTCATATCTGGAATTACTAATGTTTATTTGTTTCAGTGCAGTTTGGGAGGCTTTCACCTCTGCCTTTCCAAACCTTGTTCAAGAATAATCCTTACTCCTGGAGCTAGTTTTGCAGACTTGTGTGGGATTGCAGAGATGCAGATTGTACTCTGCTAGAACTTTCTAGCCTGAGTTGCACTCCAAACACCCACAGACTTGCACTATAAATTTTAGGCTCATAAGTCTCAATGTAACTTTTCAAAGTGGGATAACAGAACCTATATCACTCACATGCTTTTATATATTAAACTGCTTTTAACTTAAGTCTGGATCCTGAAGTCTAACTCATTACCAGTCCTTTCCAGTAAGGTTACTGTAACTGAAAGTAGAAAGGCTGAAGGAGCAGGTAATTAGTGTACTTACTGTGGGAGGAAACAAACAAAAGAAAAACAAAAGGATCTATGGATTTCTGTGAACCACGGTGTTGGGGGGGGGGGGGGGGCTGTGAAACCAAAGCTCTTTTTACTGTACCTTAGGGAGGTTCATCACATCATGTTTCAGTAACAGGAGTGTTCTCAAGGAAAAAAGAGACAGGAATATACAAGGTTCTACCTTCAGACTCCTGCTGAGCAATAATGGAAGTAAAACTACTTAAGGGCCCGATCAAGGGCCCGATCAAGGGCCCATTGAAGCCAAGTGAAAGCCTCCCACAGTTTTCAACGGGCCTTGGATCAGCTTTAAGTGCGTGGAGTGTAAATATAACTGCACTGAAAATGTGATAAGCCTATGTCTGCTTTCAGTTGCGGCTGGCTGCATTATGCTGTGTGGCACCAGAGCTGGCTAAAAGCTTCTCAGGAGTGTTGCAGGGTCAAAGCTTACTACTCCAAAATGGACACCTTTGGTAAAGTTACTTTTGATCTGAGGAGAGTAAACGGCACAGAAAGGCCTTGGGAAAATCCGTGGTGAGCCAAGCTTGCTGCTGCTCCTGACACTGAGTGGATGAAAGAGAAGAAATTAGTACCTCTGAAAGAATTTCCCTCTACTCAGCATTGGTGAGACCACACCTGGAGTATGGTGTCCTCTTCGGGTCTCCTCAGTACAAGAGAGACATAGACACACTGGAGGGAGTCCAGTGAAGGGCCACAAAGGTAATGAAGGGACTGGAGCATCTCTTCCATGAGAAAAGGCTGGGAGAGAAGGGTCTCTTTAACCTAGAGAAGGATCAAGGGGGCATCTTATCAATGTGTATAAATACCTGAAGAGAGGGTGCAAAGAGGCTTTTCAGAGCCTGCCCACTGACAGGGCACAACCTGAAATACGGGACACTTTGAATAACAGGAAACACTTTTTTACTGTGAGGGTGACAGAGACCTGGCACAGGTTGTCCGTGGAGGTTGTGGAGTCTCCGTCCTTGGAGATATTCAAAAGCCACCTAGACATGGTCCTGGGCAACCAGCTCTGGTTGGACCTGTTTGAGCAGGGGGTTGAACTAGATGACATCCAGTGATGCCTTCCAGCCTTGACCAGTCTAATTCTGTGAATTTGTCCCCATCTCCTCAGGCATACCTGTCTCAACTCAGCAGCCTGAATCTCCAGAGCTCTGGTTAGACCAAGCTACAAGACAATAGTGATTTTGAAATTCCTAGTAGTCTGTTGTCTACTTTTGCTGTGAACTTTTGCACTCACCAATGACAGTGATCTTTCTACAACACTGTTCAGGTAGCCCTTAATTGTTGATTTGTAAGAACTGAAAGCTAATGACTCTATAAGCAAATGGCACTTATTATATAATTTCTTTTAACTCAGATTCCTGGCTAGTTTAGTGCTAAACTGGAGAACGGAATATCTGTAATTGCGTATTAGTCCTTAGATTCTACAATTTCTTCTTTTCAATTCTTTAGCCATTTAGAATACAGTAGTTTAGTTCTTGGTGAAAAAATGTTTTCACCAGTTTACTAGTGTGGGCTGACCTATAGCAGTCTTCACATGCCTGTTTCTAAGGTCAGTCTGTAAAGGCTGTGACACAGCTGACTACAAAAGTTGACACATCAATATCATAGGAAAAAAAAAATTCAATTAGTTTGAAAGATTTTTTGCAGTCCGCGTGGGAGCATGGAGAACCAAACCTTTGATTTCCAGTGCTCTAAGTTATGTTAGTCCTTTTTTACATCTTGTTAAAAGTGTAAGTTCAAACCATATGGGGACCTTCCTGCATACTCTGCTTCAGAGCAGCCACACCTTTTGCCTTACCCCAAAGCACAAATAAATGAAAGCCTATCCATGCAACATCTGTTTACTGGCTTGTATTGTGAGTCAGTAGATTAGACTTAGAGAAGAAATGTAATGTAATATGCTAACACCCAGGACAGAAAAAAAAAATACAAAACAACAAAACAATACCCAACTCATACATAAGCAAAAGACACAGAATATCATTTGTTCTGGTCTTAATTCTTCAATCATCAAGAAAACTGACACATAAGAATTCATCCAGGCTGGAAAAAAATGTGTCTTCTTTCCATTACTATAGTAATTCTAAGTTGTAAAATGCATGTTCTTTTCCAACAAAAAAGGGATTAGTAGGCAGAGAACAAGAATTTGTCAAAATTATTTATCAAGTCAGGCCTGTTATTACACAAGTTAATTTAAAGTAATGGACTGCCAACTTTTAACACCCTCTTCAGCCTGATAGAAGAAGGAAGTTAAATTAGTAAACTGGTGCAATGGCAAGTATTTTAAATATCTGAAATGCTGGAATTCCACATACCAGCAAAGTCAGATGTAATACTCTGTTCTCTAGTTCTCATCAAAATAAAAGCGTATCCTCAGTTCCAACCAGAAAACAAAAACAGGGGCAAACACACAAGAGCACACATTATGCAAGCTGGGAAACAAATCAGCTTTCCAATGACCAGTAAAAAAGGGGAAACAGAACCAGGAGTCAAACTGTATCCTTTTCTTTTTTTTTTTTCTGTTCTTTAATCTACCAGTTGGTTAATGAATGGTATGGCTGAATCCAAAACCAGCCTTATAAATATGCAGTATGTGCAAAAGACTAAACTGACGCTGACAGGAAAATGGATACGATCAATAGTAGCTGATTTTTACAGGATGGGTTTTAGGTAGAAGAAATGACTGATTTCAGATTGTAATTGATTCTGTAGGTGTCTCCTCCAGGTTGACTCGTAGGATTGCCGTAAATTTATTCAGAGTAGCTCCTTAGGTACTATTTTACAGATATTTTCTTTTTAATCAACAATCTATTTATAACTAACTCTGAAAACCAATAATTTTCTCTTGGAAAAGAGAAAAAAAAAAGTAAACATAAAATTGTAGAATGGTTAGGGTTAGAAAAGACCTTAAGATCATCTAGTTTGTAGGGAAACATGGGGGAAAAGAAATGCAAAATCATGAAAAGTCAGAGAGAGTAAAAATCTTAATAAACAGAAAAACAGCAAAAGTCTTTAGAACAAAAAGGAAGAGGTTTTTCCCTTTGCATACAAAAAGCGATTTGTATTCTGAGTTCATGCATCATAATGTTGACCAAAGAAAAATATGTATCTCACTTGGCAAAGTGATTTACCCTCATAGGCTTAAAAAGTAGGTACATAAAGCACCCTTAAACATGATGTCACCATTACCATTACCTTATTATCATCAACGGAAATCCAACCTTGCCTTGTAAGGTATGAATGAATCATACCATTGCTCTGCGCGAGGTGGAAAAAAGTT
Source organism: Strigops habroptila (assembly GCF_004027225.2). Taxonomy (NCBI): domain Eukaryota; kingdom Metazoa; phylum Chordata; class Aves; order Psittaciformes; family Psittacidae; genus Strigops; species Strigops habroptila. The sequence continues at coordinate 30,993,618 of NC_044278.2, read as the reverse complement.
TGGGTCTTGATATTATTAAGTAGATATTCACATCACAAAAATGATACATAGATAGACTGATAGACATATTCATATATATACACATACATCTATATGTGTATATATATTCTTTCCTTGTGAAGAAGCATGTGACAAGAATCCTTACGTTAAACCTGTGCTGCAGATGGTTGGTTTAGATACCACACGCAAATCCCTGCTCTGTGTTTAGGTAGATCCATTTAAACTCGACATGGTCAATGCAAACCTCTCCCCTGAGCTTCACTTCCTTCGTAAAGTAAAAAGAGAACCATAGCAAAAAAGGAAGAGGAGAGATGCTAGCAAGAAAAGATCCTGAGAGCTGCATTTTTAAAATGTTGGTTCCACAGAAAGACACAGAGCAATTCTTCACAGTGACACGAAAATACCTCCCTTCAAAGACATACAAACTTTTCAAAAAGTGTTCATAAAGCACCAGGAGTTTCTAAAATCAAGGTTAATTTGCAAAAGATATCTCCCCAAATCAAAGATAGGGAAATTGCCAATAGGTAGTTTTTCAGATTCTCTACAGATGCTGGTGCAATTTATTTGTTTAAAACAAAATCAGACAGACAGGCTTCTTTAGATGAGTTCCAGCCGTATGCTTCTGACTGCATCCAAAATTATAAAAGAAATAGTATCTTTCATACCAGTATTCCCCTTTTCTGATTAGAAGACTGAAGTTTTTTGGGGGATGGAAGACATGTTGCAGTGCAATCATCTTTGGACTAGGATTCACAAAAAAACCCCAAGATTTAGAAAAGGGAAGGTCCCTATTTTATCCAAATTGAATGTTTTTTTCCATAATCGAAATCAGTCCCTTTATTTCTAGACATAATTGAACACCTTGGGGCACTCATAGAGAAGCTGTATGGATTGTTTTCTATACTAACCAGTTCAGATATTTGGCTCAGAGCCTAAGGAGATTACTTCTGGGCAAAAGTAAAATGGATATTTCAAAGGTCCATTTTACTTCTGAAATCTTTGCTTACATTGCTGATATTTTCTACTATTAAATTTTAATTTGTCCAACTTGAAAAAAATCAATATTAAACTAATGATTTTTCAACAAGCAAGAAAAATAACAGAACACGCTGTTGGGCAGTTGATAAGGAATGATAAATACAGGCATTCAGGACACAATTTTGCTAATACATGCCAAATAATATTAGCAAACAACATCATCAAGGCTGCATCATCATTCGTGTTGGCTATTTTTACACTGGTTAGAGACCTGGCAATTTGTTGGCATAGCTGTCTTAGCAGGACATACCAGCACAGACATATGCACTCTAACAAGAACACAGTTCTGTATATGATACATCGTTTCACTTGGGACACATGAAATTGTCACAGACATGATAGTACCTCTTACTACAACTCCAGAAACTATTTTCTGTGAAAATGTGAAAGTATTCTCATAGCAGTAAAGAGATCCTCATGTAAATACAGTCATTAGAATAAAATATATAACACATAGAGTGCAACAATATCCTAAAAAACTCTCAAAATACATTTCAAAACCATTTTTCGACACTGCCAGTAACTAACACTAACAACAGTAGTAACAGTACCAACACTAACAGTTGATGTTACTTGCAGCATAGACTACAGCTCCCATTTTGAAGAATTAGAGTTCCTAGTACTAACAAGAGTAGCAATAAAACCCTTGTATGGTACTTAGAGATTATCATTTAGGAATAGCTTAATTTACATATCTTTACCATTTTCCATGGAAAAAAAAAAAAGAAAAAAGAAAAAAAGAAAAACAAAAGGAAAAAAGAAAAGGACAGGGTTTTTTAATGTGTTTAGATGCCAAAATAAGTACAGGTGTCCCACAAAGTACTTTCAGTGCTGGCTGGACATCTACTGCCATTTATTTCTCAGTGCCAGCACCTGTCTAGTCTCCATATGGACTTCAGACAAATCAACGATTTTATTATTTGACACAATGCTTCCCAGGGTGGGAGTGTGTGAAAAGCAGAAGGTAATAGAAGGTGCCTTTTCTGATCAGTGCAACCCATAAGGTTAAATGAAAGTAATACCTTTCTGGGAAGCCCCAAAGGGGTTAAATAATTCACAAGGACTGGCAGACAGATGAATTATTTCCTTGCACGGAGCTCAGCAATGCAATCTGGGGTACTCCTAAAAGGAGACTGGGTATCTTCATGGATTACAGTCCATTTGAAAGAAGTGATAAATGGCAATAGAGGCCACAAAATCTCCCCTGTCTCACCTCTCCCTTTTGATTTCCATTCCTGATAGACTGTACACATATTAACAGCTTTCGATGTCTTTCAAGGGTATGTATTTCTGGCAAGGACATATACTTTTCTGTCAAGGTTTACAGAACATTTTGTTCTGCACCATGTATACACATGCTGCTGGATTCTATTCCTATTATATATTCAAACAGCACACATAAGATTGCCATCACACAATCTTCTTAAGCTGTCCCAAAAAGCAGAAGAAGTCCAAACTATGACGTAAAAAAATTAATCACCCTTTACTAATTCTTATGCAGAATAAAATCGACTAATCTTTAGGTACTGGTAGGCACACCATAGGAGAAAAACACTAAGGTACATGTTCCCTGCTTCTCCTCATCCATTTTTTCATCCATCTGCACCTGCTTTTAAACTTCACGGAAGCTTGTCATTTCAGGAACATCTATCCATAATGGAAGTACTCGATCAATACAAATCCTCATGTCCCTCTCCATTATGCCACTAGAAAACAATTTCAGTGGCACTTAACCAGCTGCTTAAACAGGTGTGCAATTGCTTTGCTGACTAGAGAGGTTTTGCAGTATTACCACCTTAATCCATGATGAAGGCTGGCAAGCAGATGAATAGACTTTGTCAAGAATTCTAGACCACCAGTAATTTTCAGCTTAGCCAAAAATACTACAGCACTAAGTGTACTTTGTACAGTCAGCAGTAGGTCATCTCAGGAAGTGCTGGAACAAAGGAACTTATGGTATTGCAGAAGAAGGGAGAAAACAGTGTTAAATTAATTTCTAAAATGGATTAATTAATGCATATTTTACATTAAACTGCTACTCTTGTTCTACTGAATGACTTCACTTGGGTATCGATAAAATGAAAAATCAAACTAATTTTTCATGCATGACGTAAAATCTAAGAGACATGCATCTTAGAAAAATAAAATGATAATCCATTCCGGTTAGGGGAGTTACACAGCGAGTTCTCCACCAAGACCCACCACATCCAGCATAAGGAGGGCATAACTTTGTACCCTTCTGAGAACTATATGACTATAGCAAATGGAGAAATACAAAGAACTGCACAGCAACAGAAACTTGTGAAAGCAAGTCTGTGTGCAATAGATATAAATATAAATTGTCCCCTAAAATATTTATCTCATACTTAGAAATTTGTAACTAACTTAACTAAATACACCAAAACAACTATTACTCTAGAGTTGAAATTGTGTCCCAGAGTAAACATACTGACTGTCACAGCTTACCAAGACCTTCAGGGAAATTACTAAAGTTTAATGAATCACAGAACTGTCACCATTTCAGCACCTGAAGGTTTATGTTCTGCACCATCTATGGGTAATACTTTCAGCAGCAAAAGGCACAAATTCCTGTGGAACTGTCCCACATGAATTCTCCACTGCCTAGCAGTAAATTCAGTCCAAACAATGGCTCCTACTCAGCTGCCAATTTTCAAAAGATTTCCAATAAATTAATGTGAAACCTCTAACCACTCTGACAAATGTGGTTGAAACTGATATGAAAACTGCTGAAATACTTTAGTAGAGGGAAAAAAAGGCACCAGAGTCAACAGACTTGTTTCAGTAGGAAACCAGAATAAAAAAGAATGATAGCCTTTGGGTAATCTATAATTATATTTTATTTTAAAATGAATGAATTAAAAAAAAAAAAAAAACCAAAACCAACAACAACAAAAAAACCAAAAGCCAAACACAGAAGTTGGCATAGAAAAAGGTATTAACATCAATGGCACCAAACAGAAGAAATTAGGCATTTTTTTCAGTCACATTGAATACCAGTCTATGCTGTAGTCTACATTAAAGTGCAAAGAAGAAGCCACCAGTATAAATTTTCCCTAAGCACTGCCAGAAAAGACCAATGATTCATCCATCTAACTACCGTTGTTTTGGCTGAGAAAAAATAAAAATAAAAATAAAAAAAAATTCCTCGGGTGCACATGTCCCTATAATCTATTTGAAACTGAAGATTATCTTATTACCGGAGTGATATTATTCAGCTCTTCTCCCTATTAAGCTGTTTTCATCAAACTCTTCCATCAAACAAGTAGAAGCATCTTGGACCTTCAAGGTCTAAAGCTAAACTCCAAAAGCTCAATTTTTTCACCTTTTCCTCAAACATTAGTCACTAACACATCAGTGTCCAGTCTCCTGAGGTACATCTGAAATAGGCTGGTACTCCTCACGTAGCCAATCTTACACAAGTAGTTGGTCAAGACAACAAGCACAGTACAGCCATGTTAGCACAGCACTAAATCCAAGCTAATAAACTCTGCTTCTCAGCAGGCTAACGGGCTGCTCTAGGAGATCCTGCCATACTGACAGCCATTCTGCTTCCAATCTCCAAACTAGACCTGTGCTCTACTGTGCAACCCTCCCCTTTTTGCATAACTCACATGGGTTTCTCCTGGTTTTCCATGCCTTTGAGCTCCCTCAAGCATTTCTACCCCGGCATGATATTTCCTTTCTCCTATCTGGCATTATCCTCCTCTTGTCCCACTCCTCACTATTCATGCAGCATGAGCTGGTTCTGCTGAATACAGGTGATTTCCTTAGGACTAAATACAGAAAGCCAAATTCTGATGTTTCTTCCCACAGAAAGCAGCCCTGCTAATCTTTTCAGGAGTGAGGTTCCACTCAGTGTGGCTATGCTTGGTACAACAGGCCCTGAAGAAGGAGTTCAAGATTTTAGCTCACTAAAATCAGCATCAAATAGAAGGAAAAGGGTAACAAGGGAAAAGCTGTATCCTTCAAACACAACACATTATTCGTATTGTAGCACATTATTCTGAAGAGTCCTTCAGAGCCAGAGAACACCAAGGGAACCAGGTTGAAATCATGATGCATTTCAACAAAATATACAACCAAAACATGGAAGGTTCCATATTTGGCTGTACATCTACCAAAAAAGGCCAGAGGGAAGATGGGGTGGGAAGTGGGTAGATGGTTTGTGGCTCTTTCTGATTTCTCTAATCTAGCTCAGATTGCTGTCATGACTTTCACTAATGAAGATACTGTGTATAACTTCTGTAATAAAGAATGTACAGTATTGTGCTAAGCAGAATGAAGAAAGGATTTAAAATCATAGTAATAAAAGTTGCGCTGAAGAACACAGCCCAGGCGTCTCAAAGTGCTAAGACAGATTTTACTCACTAAAGAGTTGTACTGAGGTGTTTCTCTATTCAAATAAGGAAGTATAAGAGAACTAGAAAGTGCTGGGGTTAAATATTCTGTACAGATTTTCTGGAAGTGGAATTGTGATGTGATATATCTAGTAGTTTTTGACTACTGTTAATTATGCGTTTGGGTATGCCAAAGTAATTTTCTGGACCAGTTTAGTAATATGGTAGTTTCTTTCTCTTGAATCTAAAACGGCTCTAAAATCACAAAATAGGTGATTCTGGATATAATGTGACCTTGTGGATAAGGTCAAATGCAGACCATAAACAAGGAAAAAAACCCCCAAACCAAACAACAAACCACCAACTAAAGGAACCCTTCCTAAGCAGAAAATTAAACATTATCCAGAGGTACTAGGTGTCATGCCTGCCTGATAATGCGAGAAAAGCTTCTCCTTTGGAGACCTGAGTAGGAGAAAACAAAAGGTAATTACCATGTGACAACTTTCTTTGTATACAAAGAATTGGTAGCTCCTAATGGGCAGGTGTCCACATTAGAAAAAACATTAATTAGTGCCCTTGTTGGCAGGCTCAGCTGAGAAAAACATGACTAAATGAGCATGGAAACTGAAGTGCCTTCTGTGATGATTATTGCATGTACCCACATTTATTGTAATTTGGAATGTGATTTTCCATTTAGATCTGAATCAGTGAAAGGGTCTAGTTGTTGTGACAACATATAGGGATAATGAGTCTATTAAAACACTCAGGGCCTAATTTCCAAAGGTATTCATCACCCACACCTTTAATGGGATCAGAAATCTTTTGGTAGCTTGGAAAATCCGGACACTCATTGCAATTTCAGTGCAAAACCCCACCAAGTAAGAATTATGAGAAAGCCAAAAAGTAGCAGTAACTATTGACACAATGAAAAGCAACACCAAACTTTAAAAGAAAAGATTTGATAATAAATGAGGAAGATGGAGAAATGTGAAGAGAAAATGTTCTGTTTTCTTTCATTTTGTATGAAGTAAAAAAAAAAAAAGTGGTAATAACTGTTGGTCCTGGGAATTACACACATCAGCAACTTCCTTCAGTAGCAGAAACATAATTTCAAATAGTATATGAAAACTGAATTACAAAGTTTCTGGAAAACTTGAAAGTAAATTGTATTTTTCACAAGCACTGATCATAAGCAAGTATGGAACGATACGGAAAAGGCAGATGTGATTTAACGGGATCCTCAGAAGCATTGGATGAACCTTTTTACATGAGGCTGATCCCCAAGGCTGTAAAACTGAGACGCCATTCTGGGCTTCAAAGTACTGTGGAGCTGTCTGCAAATAAGACTAACAGTAACCTGGGAAGATCTGGGTTGTTCTGAGGATGTTCCGTAAACCTGATTTATCTGACCAGTAGCAGAAACAGTTGCACACCATCTCACAAAGCCCAATCAAGTCATTTTTCCCTCATGTAAGTGTTCGTAGTGCCTGCTTTAAATTTTCAATTGTTATTATAATCACTATGATAAATACCATGTTCTTTTAACTTGCTTGATATGAAACCCTTTATAGCCATGATTCATACCAGCTTGCATCATATTAGTAATTACATAGCAATCAATTTAGCAAAGTGAAAATCATTTGATCTAAGGAGTTGTATGATCAGCATTGATTTCAGAGGATGAACAGAAAAATGAAGATATCTTGTTACTACTTTATACTCAGAAATAGAAAAAGAGAATTGATTTATCTCCAATAGAACGCAAACTAAGGTAGTCACTTTCATTTGGGGCTTTTCAAATACTACAGAAGAGCCTGGGAGAAAGTCAGAGCCTTTTAAGCTCTGACCCTGCACTTGAATATCTCTGCTTAGACTGAGCCTACCTGTGGTCTGACCACATCCAGCAGAACTTCATGAAGGTGTATAACAGGTCTGCCTGTACTTTATTTTGCAATCAGAGCTTATATGCCTATGTTAGAAAACATTCTCCAGGCTTCTGCAGCTGAAGTTTGTCTGGAAAGAAACACAAAAACAGAAAGAGATTAAAAATAGTCCAGAAAGCTGAACATCAAGGCTTTGCACAGCAGAACGAGCTGTTCCATCAAATGGGTAGGAAAGCCTGGAACTGATCTGTTGTAGCATGAATGACTAAAAGTAGAGCTTTATTTAAAAAAAACCCAAAAAACCAAAAAAACAAAAAACCTACAAAAACTAAAATATATTAAAAAATGGTGAAACATCTTACCTAAATCTTGTCCCCATTTTCTGTGAGTAAAGACTAATTTAGCCTTAAGTTAGCTGGAGTTTTCTGAAGTGTTAAGCATTTAAGAATTATACAGCAGACATCAAAATCAAGTCAAGCTGCAAAACTCAGAAGATTTTTATGTATCGCGTCTATTTTGCACGGTGGTAGAATGCTTATGTTAATAGGACAGTATGAGAACTGTCATGTGCTTATTTTTTTATTAACCAGATTTGCACATAACTGAATGAATGTTGGGCACAATCTAGAACTTGGGAAGGAGAAAAGATACCACTGAAATAGGAAATAAGGATGCTTTAAAAATCGGAGGAAAAAAATAAAATACTTCTGACTACAATTATTCTTGGTTAAAATTTCACAAAACAGCTCTTAGGAAATATAATTCTGAGTAATAATGAACTTCCTCATAATTTTAAAATGCAGGAGACAATGGAGTTCGTATTGGGTTTGCATAGCAAGGTTTTGGTAGCAGGGGGAGCTGCAGGGGTGGCTTCTGTAAAAAGCTGCCACAATCTTCCCCTATGTCCAATAGAGCCAATACAAGCCGGCTCCAGGATGGGCCCACAGCTGGCCAAGGCCAAGCAAAGCAGCAATAGTGGTAGTGCCTCTGGGATAACAGATTTAAGAAGGAAAAAAAAAACCTGCACAATTGCAGCCAGAGACAGAAGTAAGAATCTGTGAGAGAAACAGCTCTGCAGAGACAGCAAGGTTAGTGCAGAAGGAGGTGAGAAAGTGCTTCACGTGCCAGAGCAGAGATTCCCCTGGAGCCTTTGGTGCAGACCATGGTGAGGCAGGCTGTGCCCTGCAGCCCATGAGGGTCCATGGTGGAGCAGATATCCACCTGCAGCCCATGGAGGACCCCACACTGGACCAGGGGGATGCCCAAAGGAGGCTGTGACCCTGTGGGAAGCCCACACTGGAGCAGGCTCCTGGCAGGACTTGTGGCCCCATGGAGAGAGGAGCCCATGCTGGAGCAGATTTGCTGCAGGACTTGTGATCCCACAGGGGACTCATGCTGGGACAGTCTGTTTCTGAAGGACTGCTCCCTGTGGAAGGGACTCACGCTGGAGCAGTTGGGAAGAACTGTAGCCCATGGGAAGAACTTGCATTGGAGAAGCTCATGAAGAATTGTCTCCATGGGAGGGACCCTATTCTGGAGCAGGGAAAAAGTGTGAGGAGTCCTGCCTCTGAGGAGGAAGGAGCAGCAGAGATGATGTGTGGTGAACCGACCACAACCCCCATTCCCCATCCGCTTGCACTGCAGGGAAAGAAGAGGCTGGGGGAGAATTTGGTAGTGAAGTTGAGCACAGGAGAAGGGAGGGGTTGGAGAAGGTGTTTTTTAAGTTTTGGTTTTATTTCTCATTATCCTGCTCTGATTTGATTGGTAATGAATTAAACTGATTTCCCCAAGTTGAGTCTGTTTTGCCCACGACAGTAATTGGTGAATGATCTCTCCCTGTCCTTATCTAAACCCACAAGCCTTTGCTTCTATTTTCAATCCCCTGTCCAGCTGAGGAGGGGAGTGATAGAGTGGTTTTGGTAGGCACCTGACATCCAGCCATGGTCAACCCACCCCAGAATTAAAAAAGATAATTGTAATGGTTTTTTCTCAAAAACCTTTGTTAAACACAAATAAAAAAGTCTAAGACCAAGAAAACCCCAAATTTGAATAATATAACCAGAAAAATGACAAAATAACCTTAGAGACTTCTAATTTCTATACCATCCAGTGCAACATGGTGCAGCTATATCCAACTGATCAGAAACTGTCCTACCTCTTAAGTGGAGACACTATAGTCATGCCAGTGCATCCTAGGGCCAAGCTGATGAGCTAAAATAGCGTTAATGGTGATGCTGCTTCCCAGCCTAGCCCCTCCTCAGACGTGCAGATGTATTACAGCTTAGATCAGTGGCAGACAGGAGGTCTCTGCACTGTGGCTGGTGTACTGAGGCAGCATGTCTTAAGTTTACAGGTAAATGCACTCAAGGTGGCAGAAACCAAGAACAATTTTCAGCTGATAATCACTTTGTGCTTGATGTACGGTAAAGCCCTGATGCTCTTGTGAGTCTTTGCTGCCTGGCGTTGCCCTCTGAGTGCTGGCTGTGTTAGTGCAGCTCTGGGACAAGGTGAGCATCTCACTCTTTCATTTGCAGGTTGGGCCTGAGAATACTCCTTCTCTCTGCTATTGTACAAAGATGTTCATCCACACCAGGAGCCTTCAGCCTTCACACAGGACATAGGCCCATGGGCAGATCCAGAGGCTGCTCTTTTACCATAGTGCTGCTTCTACTTTATGCATGGAGGCATCCCAGACAAGAGGGAAGAGTGCTTAAAACAGTCAAAAAACGTGAAGGAAAAGGCAGAGCTTTGTAATGTTGAGGCAGCAGGGTCTCCTTTGGAGCAATAGTGAGAGAAGGATGTACAATACAGAAGCTTAGAATGCATAGGGAAGAGCAGTCATGTAGGAAAGTGATGGACAGCCTTCTTCGAGACATCAAAGTACCACAGAACAGCCTAGAAGGTATATCAACTAGTGGTAATACCATTACAGTTTGATATCTTTGTAATAGAATAAAATACTTTATCCCATGCCATCTCTATTAGAGCATATATTTTTCCTTTTAGAAGTCAATAACTATTAATATTTTATTACTTTTAACACTTAATTAGATTAAAAGCAACAGAAATGCCTAGTTTCAGGAGCTGACCTTTCATTGCTAGCGTCATATATATTATTTTTGGTAGTTAACTTAGAACTCAAGCTAGTACATTTGAAACCTCTCCATTATGTGACACTGTGTACACAGTAGACTGTATATAAAGTGCTATCAGCTGTACCGAGAAACACATACACTTGCTGTGTCTGACTTGCAAATATTTAGTCTGATTCACACAGAGTTTGTCCAGATATTCCAGTTAAAATGTCTTCAAATCCCCAAGACACAATACAGATGACTACATGGCACAATACAAAACATGTCTAGGTAAAAAGCTAGCTCAAAGTACTAGCAGCACAGTTATATCAGTGCAAGGCTCTTGCAGACTAATTTACTTGTTGACAGTTACTGTTCTTTCAGAAGCTGCTTGGGGATCTCTAGGCAGCATTGCACTGTACAGAGCTGGCATTCCTTTACTGAAAACAGCCTTTGGTTTTAGTTTAAAACAATAAACATGAATGCTATCTCTAGCCTCAGCCGACAATGAGCACAAGTCTCCTAGAGCAGTCAGAACCCTTTGTCAGCTTGGTCTAAGTACCGGGAGAGCAGCAGTGCAATTATTTTCACCCTGTTTTGCATTTTTATTAATGAACATTTTATACTTCTCTGACATTTATGATCATGTATAATATAATATATTGTACCCATTATTAAAATAAGAATATTTCCACAGAATCTGAAGACTTGAGGTGGTACTATGATTGAGCCTGCACAGTTCAAGCAGTAGACAATACCTGCCGCAAAAACGTACAGTCTATTTAGATAAGCTAGATAGACAGTACATGTGGGTTTGAGGGGTAGAGAGAGAGGCATGCACCCTGTGATAGCAACAAACAGCATGCTAGTTTCACAACCATTCTTTTTGGATGTGTGGGAGAGTGTGAAAAAAGGGAGAAGGAAGATTAGTTATAAAGTTGGAGAGAAAAAGGAAGGGAGAGAGCATTTTAGGAAAGGTGATGGGCTGGATAAGGCAAGAGAGAACAAGAAGAAGAAACAGCATGTGCGGTGAGAAGAATGGGAGACGAAAGGTAGGAGCAAACCTTTAGCACAGCAGAAAAATGATAGTCCATACCACAGCAATTTCAGTGGGAGGCTTCATACCCCCTCTCTTTAGCCATATCACAGGTAGTTCAAATTAGTCGTGTCAGCTGTATTTCTCATGAGTTGAGCCAGAGCCACCAGCAATTCATCTGCTCAAGGCACCTGGCTAATTTGCCTTTGGAGGTGCTGGTTTTCCTCAGTATAGCTTGCTTAGACTGTATATACAAATATTTTAGTGGGCTGAACTTAGGTGACATGAATCCCAAGCCATATGGCCAAAGGTCCCTGTTTTGACTGTTTCAGCTGCAGCTCCTATTATTATCTTCATTAACACTGAAAAGCTGGCAGGGTTTTCAGTGAGGCCAGGGTTGTGACTTTGTGCATTTAAGGAAGGAAGAAGTTTCACTCGAAGGTGGAAAGGTCACCGATAACAAAGTAGTCATATGGAATGTGCTACAATCTCATTTTCTGATTTTTCTGTGTGGAAGATAGGAAACTGAGAACAAAGTCTTATTTCTTAAATTCAGAAAGGCTGATTTACGTCAGCATTTCTGGTTTTTAATACTTTTGCAGTTCAGCTGAAAAAGATCTGTGTAAGCTAGCCTTAATATCAGCATAAACAATCAAAAGTTCAATTTTCTGTCAGTGAATAAGTAGTAAATGGGAGGTATTTCAGGTAGTTTTCAGTAGGACAGGGAGGTATTTTCATTATTAGCATTTTTACATTACCTGACACATTACTTGTTCTTTTCCAACATATCTGCTTTTGAAGATTTCCTTTCAAATATGTTTAACAAGAAAAAGCTGCTAAAATTGGAAACTGTGTGAGATACTTTGGTATTATTCAATCGGAGCCAAATGTGACATTGAAGACAGTTCTTGTTGAAGAACTTTCATTGAATGAACATGATCATAGCACAAAACAAAGAAAAATGTCATCTCTCCTAGTTGTATGTTCATCATTGAAGTCTCACAAGGTACCTGAGGAAATAGGTTCAGTTTTGAAATGTTTGATCTGTTCTATTCAGTCCTGAATTATTTTTACAATTCATCAACACAAGTAATAAGCAAAATTTACTTGATTAGATCATTAGTCTCTTAAATAGTTTAAATGATAGTTTCTAGTTCAGGCATGCTTCTACCCATAATTTTTCATGTGGAAACCGCCATCTGTGAATATTTTTTAAGTGATTCTTATTGAAATCTGTAATTTAATGCTATAAGAATGCAAACAACCAATTGAGATTTTCCCTTTGCAGGGCACAGAAGGAATGAGTTCATGAAACCTAAACATATGCATTATTAACAGTGGAAAAGACTGCAGAAGTATTTTTTAGTCTCTTTTCTATAGTCAATCTCTTCTTTTGGGTTTCTACCAACTTTTTAAATAGGGTAGCTGCTGTTACCTCAAGATAACTTGCATTTCTTCTATTTTGATCCAGAATATATTCATGAATTGTGCCCTAAAAAGGAAAACAGCTGTTTCTGATGAGTTTGATCCAAAGGTCTTTGAATTGGTAAGAACATTTCCACTGATTATGGAGCTTCTCACCATGTATTAATTGTACATAGCCATCCAACCTGCAGTCTAAAGGTTTAGATGACAAAGCATGCATAAGATTATCCACTCTGTCTTGAAGAATGTTTGCTGATGTGTAATTTATCCTGGCTTGTCCAATGTAGCCCTAAGCTTAATAGCCCTAAGTAAAAAACTTTCCAACCTTTTTAGTATAGAATCACTACATCACTCTGTTGCCAGGATATTCTTCTTGATTTTAAGCTTATACTTACACTTGCTTAGTTTCACAATGTAGACTAGAAATGCTGTATGAAAGACTTAAATACGCTGTTGCAATTACCTTTATCCATAATTTGTTAGAACACCCAAGCTGAGCTTCTCAAAAACAAGCAGTACCTATAGTTCACCGACTGTCAAAGTATAGAAGTGGAAGCTCTCCTAGTATTTAGTCAACATAACTCACTGTCTTAGAAGAGACGTATTTTTACTGGGATCTCAGGGAATCAAATCTTCAGATATTCTGTAGGGTCTTTGCAATGGGAGTTGAAAATTAGCATGACATAATTTACCCTCTAGAGCAAAGAAACTAAGAAAATATACCTGCCTTCAATCACATAATAATACCACAACATTACTCAACACTCACCCCTTTGGTCCTCAAAAATATTTCTTTATTAATCTATCACTGTGTAATGTTCCCATTAGTTCCTTAATGGCCGTTTCATATTAATGCTTAAGTGACTCTTCTACAGTTAACAGCAGAAACAAGTACTTAACAGCATAAACCCCACAAAATTGTTAGTAAAATAATCTGCGTCTTCTGTCACCATTATATCAATAGATTAAGAGTACTTAAATGCCCGTAGTTCCGAGGTTTGCTGCCAAAGGTAGGATTTAAATTATTTTTTTTTTTTAGTTTTCTGTTCTCTGCAATCAATTTTAATAATTTAAAAATATAAAGTTCTTTAGGTTACTTAAGAAAAACTGAAAACCAGAGACCTACTACACTTTAGATCTTACTTAAAATACCAAAACTTATAGTCTTTCCCTTCTTTCCTTATTTTTTTGCTTTGCTTTGTTTCATAGATATAAGTATTCTCCCTCCTGCAAACTCTCCTTATCTTGTTCAAACAAGTTTTTTATTTATTTCTGTTCTGGTAGATGCAAGTACATTAAAAAAATGTTCATACATACTCAACAGTAGTCAGCAACATTTATTTATGCTGCTTCTTTCCTAGAAAGATTTTCTACACTCGGAACCATCACACACCATCCTCCTGTTTAATATGTGCATATTTGTTCCTCCTAGTTAGAGAATGACAATGTATTTGCAATGGATTTAATACATGACTGTGAGCTTTGTATCCTGAGTCTGAGGGGAGTTGACAAGCTTCTCTAGAATTGCTCCTTGATTCTCTGCCTGGAAAAAAACAGAGATTTTTCCATACATATTTCACAGACCAAGTGTGAATGATGAGGAAGTTAACTAAAAACTATAAGAAATATAAACCCAGAGAAATAAATTCAGTTCTTCCTGCTGTTAATGTGAATTTCTTCCATGTAAAGCATCTTATATCAAATACTGAGAGTGCTTTATGACATCTGAACACATTAATGTGCCATACTCACCACTACTGCTCGATAACTCTAGTGAACTCAGCTAAGGTGCACCCTTGGTGAACTCTGCTGACTCCACCTATTCAAATACTGTATTTTAAACTCATTCCAGCTGATGCAAATTGAAATCACCTCTTATGCCAAGCTCAGGATAATCCTCTGAAATGTATTCTTAACAATTCAAACTCTGGGATCGCTGCAAGGAAATGAAGATTGCTTGCTAGTATTCTCACCTTTAAAGCTGAGGATGAAGCCAGTTTGCTTGAGATCACACTGTGCTGGGTCCTGCACAAATATAGTCATTACAGTCCCTACCCCAAGAGTTAATTCTAGAAGACAAGACCAAACAGGCTGTTTGCACCATCTTTTTTAAGATGAGCAAGACAGAATAATGAAAATAAATGAGATATACACTATATTTTTTAGCTTTGGGAAGGGAGGTATGAAAAGCAACTCCCATAAATCTAGACAGGTCTTACATACAGCTTGGATTTTAGTAATAGTAAAATAATGCAATAACACAACTCGTCTCAGTATTAGAGGTCATAAAGATGGGCTATTAAGCTTTTTTTAGCTTTGTGGAGATGAGTCCTGGTAGAAATTAAAGTTTCTGTGGCATTTTTCATAAGGAAGACTCCAACTCCCTCCAACAATCCCTTTCCACCTAAAATAAGCTATGCTTTTGAAAGCTGAGTGTAGGCTATTGCTAAAATGAATAACACATAATGAGTGCTGCATTTGCCTACACACCATTGCCTAACAACCAGTATCTAATTCATTACTGTAAAGCATTTGAAGATGTCACAAATATGAAAGACACTATATAAAATGAAATTCTATAATTCTCATTTAATAGTGTTTCCAACATAACACCATTTCCATGTAGTTTGAAAAGTAATTTAAGGTATCCCAAGATAGATGACTCTAAGCTAATATTTCAGGAAAGGTTCTTTTCCTTCTTGCTCATGGAATTTGCATTTAGTTATTGAATAGCTATTGCCTTAAAGGATGTATCAATGAAATTACTAGGGATTTGCTGCTGAATTACTTTCAAAAGTAACAAACCTTAACAAAAAGTATGTGTAATAGATATAATGTATTTGAGTTCTGATCCATAGCTCAGCCATTACCAGACTGACAACATACCATCAGAAATTTTCAGCCGAAGTTCTAGATTACTTCAATATATGCCTAGAATGTTAGTGCACCTCTGCACTTGTGAACTGGCAAAGTTTTAGTCATGCAGTAAACAAACAAAACAAAGATAGCAAACTCATCGATTTGTGCCAGCTGAAGCTAACAGCTACTGAAGAGGAAGCTACAGGATGTGGCCATGTCCTTCCATTAGAAAAATTATGAGATAATGCACTCTCTTGCCCAGAATTTTCCTTACAAGACAAGTGACCTGGGTACTCCATGTTTTGATTCTCAGCTGGAATTTGATGAAGTCTTCATTCTCTGCTCATGCCTGACACTGAAAAGGTGAAGTCTGCACTGCCTTGTTGGCATTATTGGCATCTATCTTGTGCATCCTCTGACAGAACCTATGGCAGACTGTGCAGCATAGGAAGTCAGGCAAAAAGAGCTTTATACAAAGGTACCTGATTTTATTTGGCTGAGAAATGAAAGAGTGATGTGAAAGCCACACTTTCTGTGTTGGTACTTAGAGCATCACATTAAACCCATGAATGTTGCAGCAGCATGATAATAATTTGAGAATAAATTCAGTGCAAGACAGAACACCACAGTCTTGAGGTATTGTAAGACTGGGCAACTGTTCATTTATCTTAAGGAAGATTATATGAAGGAAATATCTTCAAAAAAAAAAAAAAGAAAAAAGAAAAAAAGGAAGGAAAAAAGAAAAAAAAGGAAGAAAAAAAAGAAAACCCACTCCACTAGAAAAGGATTGTTTGCGGCTTCTTTCTTGCACCCTCAGCTGAATGAAATACCTCACCAACAGTGCAAAAAGTATAAAGAAGCATTTTAAACAGCCATTTTTACTAGCTGAAGTTAACATGCTTCACATAGCAATTCCAATTTACATTTCACATGTCCCTTCTTGCATCAAAACAATATAATAAACCACTTGCATTTTAAATGCATACCAATTAAAATATGAAGAGCAGGATTTCTTGCTTTTTATGCACCCAGAAAGATGGTAGCCACCTCACATGGGTATGCAAGGGTGACAGCCAGCACCAAATCTGCACACAGTCCGTCTTTTACCAGAGCAAAGTCTGTCCCTCCCTGCTGCTCCCCTGAGGTTGTGAAAGATTTCAGTTCTTGGCCTCAGAACACGTACACAGTCAGCAACAGCTCATGGATTCAAACCCCTGCAGAAATCACTCCATGCTGACTAAATACCTACAAAGAAGGGAAGAAGAGGGGGGAATAGAAATGAGCCTCACTGTCTTAGGAAAGATGAAAAAAACAAGGTCTGCTTTTCTTTATGTGCTTTCTGAGGTGGCAATGCTTGTTTAACTAGTAATCTCAAGAGGGAACACTACCATAGTCTACCCTTAAAGACAAGTTCTGTTCTGAAATGAAACACCGTGTTGTTTGTTTGTTTGTTTATTTTTAAATGGCAGCTAGTCTTTCTCTGCTGTCAGTCTATATTCAAAACCACATCTATTGATGCTAAGACCAAAAATATGTTTTAATGTTTATTTTTCAAAAGTTAATCTGTTAGAACTCATTCTGTCAGAAAGGACGGAATTCCTTCTTTATCTGCCATCAAAAACCAAATTTCGTAGAAAAAACCAAATTTTCTTAAAATATGCCATTTTGATAAAATAAACGAGTGGAAAAATTCTCTTAGAGTTTCCAGAAGAACTTCACAGTGTGTGTGTGTGAACATACTAGTGATCATTAAAGAAAAGGAAAAATGCAAAACTTGGATGGTAATTTCATACAGATTCTAAACTTCAATGGTAGCAATAAAAAAGATTATTTTTTTAATAAAGTACCTGGAAAATAAGATGTCATTTTTAACCTGTCCTATTGAAAAATGACATTCACACATTGAAAAATGACCTTTATCTTCTAAGAAAGAAAGATCAGAACTTCAGTAGTCCTGGTCATTTCTCTCAGGAAAAGTAAACCAAAGTCTTTCAATATTTTCAAATGCAGGAATTAGTTGAACCTATCTGCCATTTCATGTTATGTCTCTAATAGGGAAACTGACACAGGTGACAGTATCCTAAACATAGAAATTTAGCTCTCCTCTTTAGCCTGCTATACTCTAACTGCTGCAGTGAAGAAATGCAGTCTCCTTACATGCCAAAGTTTCTGTGCTTACCTGTCAGTGGCCTCAGTCCATTACTGGAGGAAGAAGTACATTCTGTTAATGCTTGCCTTTACCAGCTTCTTCAAAACAAACATTTTATTATTAGCTTGATATATATTTGATTCAGAGGCTTAAAAACTTATAATCTTCTCATTTTCTCCTTATATATTATACTTAATACTTTCACGGTAAAAGGAAATTACATTCTAGTCTATGTCCTTATGATAGACCTCCTAATTATTAAAAAGTATTTATTAATATACAAGAGCAAAATATTAATATTTAAAATCACAGCTTCTTATTAGTTTCATAAATCCAACCTTCCCTCTTCAGGGCTCAACACTGATCTTCCCCAACTGTTCGTTCCTGGTAAACTGTAATTTCTCTAGTGAAAAGAAGTGGTTTAGGGTCACATTATAAAGCAATATGGACACAAATTACTGATTATTTTCACAGTGCTGTGCATTCCTTGATGATTAATACCATGCAAGAAATTGCCATATAGGATATTTTGGGTTTTGTAACTGGCACTGTTGTACTACTTCTTTCTTCCTCCTTTTTTTCTTTCATAATAATGCATGAATCTGATGCTGAATGCTACATTATCAGCATGGCTTAGGGCATTAATCTCACCACAGATTCAGGACATAACCTTAAACCTTTCTCTTAATATGAAATGCT
This sequence comes from Strigops habroptila, assembly GCF_004027225.2. NCBI lineage: Eukaryota > Metazoa > Chordata > Aves > Psittaciformes > Psittacidae > Strigops > Strigops habroptila. The sequence continues at coordinate 30,975,097 of NC_044278.2, read as the reverse complement.
CTTAGGGGTATGCATACAGTTTTGAAGCATTATCTGCTTGTTTCATGTGTTCCAATGTTTCTTATTACTGTGAAATGTGAGCTTTTTGTTAGCAGAAGTCTAGCTTTCTGAAGTGCAAGTAGTAGTATATTTGGTATAGAAAATATTCCTCTTAGATTTTTTGAGCTAGGTAAAGCCAGTACTGGGATAAGACACAGATGGACAGACCTTACCTCCTTTCAAGTTATGAGATGATCCTACTCTTTTAAATAAAGCAGGCAGGTAGCTCTTGTGACAGCCTAGCACCTCTGCAACAGGATCTGCTCATGTCATAGCTAAATAGCACTGGAAGACTATGCCTACACTGTCAAATAATGTTTATGGCAGTGACCATTTTAACACCATTTTCAGCCCGTGGCTTGCCCCGGTGCTGCTTGTTGGTATAGACCCAGTCAAAGAGAGATGCCACCATGCTGAATCCTGTCCCCAGCCATATCAGCAGCTACTGCAGGCCACCCTGACCAGAAACCTGCACCTTTTCCCAGAGCTGATGCAGGAAGCAGGGGGTATCTGTTAGGGGTTGCTGCCCATTAAAGTCATAGTTTGGAGCAAATCCTCTCCTCTGCTGAGGTTTTGGGGAAAAAAGGCTGCTTGGATCAAGACCTGCCATCTATACATCTATGGCCCGCAAGACCCTCTCATGCAGCCTTGACAGACGTGGAGGCAGGCTCCCACACCAATTGTTTATAAGTGTTGACATCTGGCCCTTTTCCTTTTGGCTTTTCCAACTGGACTGTGTCAGCTGTGGTTAAAACACGTGAACAGCTGGGCTGTTTGCATTTTAAAGACAGCTGTGGGGTAAAGGACGGGTAGCCGCTAGCTCTGCTTATCCACAGGGCTGGGACTGTCACAGAAGATGCTTGTATAGTTTCAGGGATAATAAGGGTGAGAGCAGCCCCACCACATCTTCTCAAAACCAGATAATTAGAGTTTAAAGGTCTTTGAAAGGCTGAATATTTAATTGGGCCCAAACTCTGGCTCTGAAATCAGGAGATTGGACTCAGCCTCCATTGCTCTGACTGAGGCATGCTTTGGGGCATTGGTTAAGGGGAAATCCACCAAATCCAAGGGCTCTTGATTGACCAAGCCTTCTGCCAGAACAGGCTTAGTTACAACAGCTACAAGTGTATGAAATAGGAAAACAAAATTAAATTTAAAAAATGTTGCCCCAAACAAGTGGCAAAGACAAGCAGGTTTCACTGGGAGTCCCTCTTGTATCAAACGAAGCAGTACTTCAGTCAGTTCATCTCAGCATCAGACCTAGTACTGTACCAATCACTCCGGCTTCCATATGAAATTTATTTATTTCTAAATAACTGCTTTCTATCCTTCAGTATATCTGTTCTGTGGGATGGCCATTTCCATGTCTTTTGTCAGGAAGTCCTAACAGACTTGCAAATTTTAGTGCAGAGTGCAAAACAGAGGATTTTCTCCTCCATTATATTGAATATCTTCAATTACTCCAGCTAGATACACGCACACAGAGAAATAAATACAAGTTTCACTCTTCATAGTTGATACAATCCAGAGGCTACAATAAAAAAAAAAAAAAACCAAAAAACAAAAATCCAAAAACCAGAGGTACAGGCTCTGCTTTTACTTTAGGAGTAAAATTAAAACCCTGAATAAAATAGAAATACGTAAAGGATTAACGTCCTTCCCTTACACTGTCACTTGCACTCAAGTGTATTTATATTTATATACATATTATATGTATATATATGTTTGTTTTTTGTTTTGTCTGTTCCCCCAGGAGAAGCCCAAAAGAGAAAGAGAGATGGCCAAATTGACAGAGTCAATGAGTGAGTACAAATAGGAAGTTCAACCACTTTGTTTTTCCATGTCACAAAACTAGAAAATAGTGCTTGCATTCAGGGATCTCATTCAGCACTGTCTTCACTCCTAACTTCATCATAAATCATTCCACTCCTAAAAAAACCCTGGAATCCCCAGAACAAGGACTCCTATTTTCTTCGTGCACTGTTTAAATCACCTGTATCTGGAGCTGCTACATGTTTGACTTCATGAGCCAGAGTTTTACTTAAATAGAAGTCAACTACTTGTGAATTTAATGAGTGCCCAATTTCCTTGATTCATTTAGTGCATACATTCCTTCACAAGCTTACAAAAGGTTGCACTAAATCCAGTGCAAGTACTCAGTATTGTTGCCCATGCCAGACTCATCCAATAGGAATTGTGCCTGGAGATGTAGTGAAAAGCTTCCCATTGATTTCACTGGTTTCTAAGAGGTGTGTGTTGTCTTAAATCTGTAATCAGCAAGAGGTAGTTTGTACTTCTGCCATAATATGGGATCTAGAGAATGGAGTAGTGCCTGTAAACACCTGTAGCTGAGAGACTCAAAATGTATAATCTATTTCTGGACAAAATTTTGAGACAATTTCTCTTTTCCAAAACTTATATAGCTGCACAGCCTATGCAAGCTTAAATAAATTGATTTTAAAATGGGAGAAATCTTTTACTCTGCTTAACCAGAGAGTATAGAAGGACAAACACTGACATTCATAAGACTCATTAGAAAGTTGTTTCCAGTTAATTTCTTTCTGTTTGTGTACAGAAGGACTGTTCCAAGGACAGCACTTGCCTGCCTTTTTGCTCTCCCAGTTCACTTTGCTTCCTTTTGAAATCATTCTCTATCTCCTTACATATGCCATTGCAGGGCAGAGTCAACACTACTAGCTATAAAATATTATTTCAGTATCAGAAACAACCTATCCCACAAAAAGGTGCTGAAGACCTGGGAGACAAAACAGAGGCAGCAGCACATCAATCAGCAAAGGCCTTTATTCCTAAAGCTTCGTGCACAGATACAGGATGCAGAAGTCAACCTGAAGGCTCTTCTGCCCCTGGACAGACCATTGCTAACCAGTAGTGGACTACAAGCAATGGCATATGATACATGGCAACCTACTGATAGGTAGTTAAACTCTAACTAGAGCACTTGATAGATTTCTTGCTATGGAGGAGTGCATTGTTATCTGAATGCTGTTCTGTCCACTTCTTCTCCCCAGCTGTCTGCATCTCATAAGACCTGGCAAAATTCAAGTTTCTAAGGGAGATTGACAGGTGATATTTTCAATTTTTTGAGTTACCAACAGGATCCACATTCCTCTACTTCCTGCAGTATTCATAAGTAGAAAGAAGTATTTCTCTATGGTACAGCAAAGCCTAGGTGGTAACAGTGGAAATGTTAGCATTACAGTTTAGCAAGGCCCAAAAGAACAATGATACCAGACCCTACAGAAACTCTATGCTATAAAGAATGGTAATTTTGCTCTGTTAATCTCAGTGGATGTACAATGTCATTCTTAGAAACATCCTGCAACCCCATAATTTCTCTGGCATTACTGGATGCTGGATAGCTGTATAATTCTATCTTGATGGATGTGTGAAAGGTGGACGGAACAAAGGAGGAAACTGTTATCAAAGGTGGAAGCAGATAAGCAGTGTGTGCACTATGTGTTAGGTACTTGCTGGCTTTGCACAACCTTTCCAAAACAAGGTGAAAGAATGTCACCAAAAAGTTTTAGGGGAAAGTGAGTAGACTCTGAAGGAAGAGTCAGAGAAGTGGCCTCTATAAAACTTTCTAACCGATTGGGAACACGAGCTAAAAAATGCACTGTGCAATTCCTTTAGGATTTGTGTTTGTCTTGCAAATTACTTTTATGTGGCTTCTTTAAGATAGCATGCTTCTCAAAAGGATTTACTGCTGCTTTGTATGAGGATTTGTTCATACTTCATGCAAGCCTTTTATGAAATTTTCAGATGATTTCATGATGTATTTAAAAATATTTTTGATAAATCATAAACTGCATTGCAAGCTGGAAAGAAAATTCTTAGTGAACGTACCACAGTGCTCATTTTAAAGCAATTGCCAATAAAAAGGGAATAAAAGGAATGGGAAAGCAACAAGCTGACATAGGTTGGGTCTCTGGTTTGGACTGCAGGGCCTTTTTCTTGAGAAAATAAAGAAAGGCCTTTGAGGCCTTAGAGGGTTTCAAAGGTCTCAAGAAATGGTTTGATCATCATACCAATATAACAAAACTATTATTTGCCTTTCAGTTTCACCCAAGAGCTGTGCTTCTCATCGCTTTCCTCTGTTCACATCTTTTCACAGTCCTAGAAAAAATCAATCATCTTCCTTCCACTGCTCTACCTTTTTCCCTCTATCAAAGTGCTCTGATGAAGTTATCAAGCACTGCTCTCTGCCCCTTCTTCTCCATAAAGGTTCTCTGGATGTTTCTGCAGTAAGAAAATCCCTATACCTGAGATTCATGTCACATTGCACCCTAAGAGGAAGACTGAGAGAACACTGTTGCAGTAGTTGTTCCAAACCCGTTATCTTTGCCAGCAGGGAGAACAGTCTATATTTTTGTCATATTTTGTATTTCCATTCTCAGAGGACCTGTCACATTGTAAGGCAGACTGGTAAGGAAAAAATGTTTTAATACCTGCTGTCCTATTTATAGTAGGATCTTTACGATGTTATAAAGATATGAAGTATTATGACAGAGCCCTGTACTTGTGTGTGTTGAGAGAACTGTCTGACTTGAATGTTAAAAAAAAAAAAAAAGAGAGAGGGAAAATATTTTAACACAACAGTTAAAGTGCAAACTAGAAAGAAATGTTGTGCTAAATTTCTGGGGATAGTCCCTTAGAGCTGATATAGAAGCAGAAATGCATACAAAACAAGACCACTCTTTGCCCCAAGTTATTATTTTGCAACACTTCCACAGAATTAATAGAAAACGGCCATAATTGCATTGAGCCCCAGGGAGCTGTCCAAGAATTCCTTTATATTGCCTTAAAATCCATATGCATTTTGAAATTTCTTTATAGCCTGAGTTTGGCAATTTACCTCATATAATCTCAGAATACTTAAAAGCTGAGCATATAAGTGAAACCAGGAACCAAATTATTTTCCCTGTGGGCTTTGGTTTTTTTCTCTTCCTGTTGTTTTCATGCTTCCCATGCACTGGTGGTCATTGTTAACCCAAATGATGCCATCACCTTGTCTGCAAATAGCTAAAGGACAGCAAGCAGGGTAGGACAGCAAATATTAAGCAGTACAGGAAGGTATCAGATGTTCAGCCTGATATATTTGGCCAATTTGAAAACTAAGATATTGAAAGAAGCATTCTGTACAGAACTGTTCGTTCCTTCGGAATGATCACCATTTTAAATTCTTTGGGTAATGAGAATTATTACAAGACATTTAGTGAGTAGCCAAATATGGTAATGCCTTGATAGTACCTTAGAGAAGTCCTTTTAGAGTCCAGTGTTATGATATTGAAAGAAATTTCTTCTCTAGTTCCATCAGTTTCTCCTCCTGCTATTCAGGTAGCCAAGGTGTGCAGTGTGTTCCTGAGTTGCTTTGGGTGAAGGCAAGCTGTCTACATTACAACCTCTAATTGATATCTGTTGGATGTCTACCTTATGTCAGAGGCTAGTTGGTTGCTCTTCTTGCAACATGATGGCTCGCCAGCTTGGATAGCACCTGCAAAGCTCTCCTCAGGGTTCAGATATTTCTAAAAGCCCTGCCAGAGATGTGATTTTGGCTGAAGACCAAGTGAGAACGTGAATGTGTCCCTTCTCTTTCATCCAGACTTCAGGTCACTGGTGTACAGACAAGTTTGTACAAACTCTTCTCCCTAAGGCAGTGAGGAAGTCCAAGATCTCAGCTCTGAATTATGCAGAATCATGGATCTACTGTGCCATATGATGGCTTCAGCATAATCAATGTGTATCATGAGCAGTGTGAATTTGCTACAGGCTAGAAAAGGAAATGGGCATGGTTGGCTGCCTTAAAGCAGTTAAAAAGAGAAGTGACATCCAGTTAAGATGTTCTCCAGCAGTAGGAGCACATCAGTAAATAGTCATGTTTGTTCTCCTACGCAGTTGAGCCACATGACACACCTGCATGAGGACAGCCAGAGGCAGAAGAGCTGGTTTAAAATAAGGATGTACCTTCATTTGTTGCAAAAATGTGTACTCCAAATGTCTGTAAATTTACTTCCAATGACAGTGAAATAATGAATACTGAGACCTTAGATGACTCCAGATAAAATCTTTTGAATTATGGATGCTGTGAATTTTACTCAGAGGGGAGTAAAAAAAAAAAATCAAGCTAACTTGAAATAATTTCACAAGCAGACAAAGCCTAGGAGGGATCTGTTTTGTGATGGAATGCTTTTCCCAAAAGCTTTCTTTTTCTCATCTCCAGTGTCTGAATCTGAAGTGTCCCTACTGTTCTCTCATACTTGTAGAGAGGGTTTATAAAAAGAAAAATGTTTCTGCTTTGAGCTAGTTAGGAGTCACAGAATTTTCATATTTACATGTGCCAGGGTAGTCTGGATTTTCTTGAGCAATTCTAACTATTTTGAATTATTTTTCCTGACATGTAAGAAAAACTTATGGTATATTACAGTAATTTCATATCCAATATACTCTTTCTTGATATAGGACTTTATGACTTTTCTACTTCAACTTTTTCTTTTTTTTTCCCTACTACACCATTTCTCTTTGTCTTTTATTCAGAAACCTAACCTTTTTATTATCACATAGCAAGTTGGTGGTGCCTGCATATATGCTATCTTGTATGAACACACCGCCAGTTGTACATACACAGAATCAGGACTTTGAGAACTGATCCTAAAGCCTGAGTTTCCACCTCATTGATCTAGAATACTGATTCTTCCATCTCAGGAAACATTTCTAAGTACAAATATCCAGTTCGACACTTCCCACTGATACCAAGTATGACCAATTTGTTAGAAAAAGCAGCTTCTTACAGTGTAAAATTCAAATGCAAAAACTCCAAAGCACTCAGAAAACTCATTCAAGAAAGACATTTGCTTGAGGAAGTTAGAGGCATTTGTTTTCAAGATACCCAGTTATCCCTTTATGGTTAGCCTTTTTAGGAGGGTGTGCCAAGAGTAGAAGAGGAAGGCTGGTTTTCCCACAATGTATTTTCATCATTTCTTACTTTTTAGTAAGAAGATTGTTCTGCTGTGATAGTTATTTCTTGGGGAGTAGTTTTGCAGCAAATATTAAGCCATAGAGATAGATGTTCTATTAAGTGGAACATCTAATTACTGTTGATTTGGTACTGTATGTATAGGTTGATAACATTTATTTCAAAATTAACTCCTTAATCTTTGGTCAAATTTAAATTACAAGTAACTAGAATGTGTTATTATTTTTATTATTAATATTAATAATCTTATTATTTCAGCAGAAATTAGCTGATGATATAATGAAAAGAACAGAAAGAATAATGCTATTATCATTAAAGGAAAATACAGTCTATTCTTCATGATAAAGGTCAGGTTTTGAGAGAAGAAAGAAATTCTAAAACAGGAGTTCATTATGCAGGAAAGCAAGTTCTATTGTTTGAGTGATACTCTATCAGGGGCTTAGAAGAACTATGAACTTATATGTGCAATAAGAAACAAAAGAAACTTGTCTTTATCAGGAAGCTGATTGACAGTATATCCAGTCCTCAGTATAAAATAATGTGAAGAGCATTTGCTTTGCATTCTCTGAACTTTTAAGGGTCTTATCTTTAATTTCTTTCTGCAAGTGTGAGGGACAGAAATGTTTTTTCTCAAATGAAAACCAAGACTCTCATATCGTCATATGATTCTAGAAGCTTAGATTTTTCAAAAACATATTAAATTTTTATACCACTGCTTGTATTATTTTTCTGAGCTAAAATCTTTGTGAAAATTAAACTCAAAATATCGGGAATGAGATAACCAAAAGCTGAATTATGAATGAAGTAAAACTTTGTTTCTAGTTAGGAACAGTGATTTCATATAGACTACATTGTACTGCTTCTTATTGAAACACAGTATTTCCCATTACTTGCACCTTTAACAACATTTATTCTATTGAGGTTGTAATTTTCCATGGTAGGTGTGTATTTCAATAATTCCCTTACTTTCCTTAGCTCAGGGTAAACCCATTTCTAAAAAAAAAGGCTATCGTCAGCTAACATTGTTTAAGAATTCTCAGTGCCTTTCCTTTGAATTGCTATAGTCCATGGCACAGCAAAGCTGAATTTTCCAGTCACATGCTTCCCAGATGAGGCACTCATCTTCTATACTAAATCTAAGTGGTCTAGACACAGCTATTTAGATAAAACACCTTCACAGCTTCCCACAGCACTGCTTTCTACAGAACCCAGTCCACAGTCATATTGCAATAACATCTGATCAGCAGTAGCACAAAATTGTGAACGCATGTGAGACTTGGTCTGACACACATTTAGGTATAAGGTTGTCTTCAGAGGGGAAATACATGCCCAGTGTTTCTCAGCATGATTGGAATTAGTTTAAACATGTGCAGAAAATTTATATTCAAAGCAGAAGTCACTTCAGATTCTAAGAACCATTTTTTGAGGACCTCAATATGGGACTTAGTTGCCAAAAATGTCAGTTAGGTGGCTAACGCCTTTATTGAGACAACATTTTCTCATTATACTCTGAAAGATACGGGTATGCTCACATCTGGGCCAGTTAGCACTGCACCCGTCACTGTGTATTTCCAGCTACTCGGGGCTTGGCTTCACAATTTCAGTGCTCTTATAATGCAGAGGTTTTCCTATATTTATTTATTTAACATGCAGTTAAATCTTCCAAAGGTATTAGCCAACAATGGACTTCTGTTGGAGAAGTGAGCAGTGCTGAAAGAAAAGACCACACTGAATAGACTAAAAGCAGGAAGTTCATATTCATTCAGATAAAGAAGTCATTAAAAATGTCTAATCAATTGTCTTCACAGGGAGCAGATGAGTTGAATTAAATGGTGAAAAACAGGATCAATGTTTCTGAAAGCTACAGAAAACTGTCCAACCCGGACCAGGCTTATTGAGCTATTAAGCAGATAAGAGATCGTAATGGATTTTAGTTCTAGGAAATAAGCATAGCATGATGAATAGCAAAGAAAGATGGTCAACAGTTAAGGGAAAAACAATTCAGAAAAGAAAGGTATCTGAGATGCACAAGTACTTTTGTTAAACAGGTAGTGCCATAAAAGTATAGGATTTTGAAACCCTTAGACTCTGAAAATGAGTAGCAAAGGCATCCATCAATGAATGCAAAATATCATAGACCATGGTAGGATAAAGTATTTGATGTGAAACAGAAATACCCCCACTTCACTGGAAATAGGGCCCAGTTGCTTTTTTCAACATAAACAATGAGAGAAAAGTCTCATAATGGTATTTTGACAGATGTCTTTCAAAAGCCTTATAATCGGATACTAAATTAATCCCTAAAGCTAGACTACATTTTCCCTGTATTTTTCACCTGCCTCCATTGCTCTTCAAATATTTTACAGGGATAATAAGGACCGTATTAACCATATTACAGGCAAAATAATGCCTACAAGTAAAACTCTCTCTTCTGCACAGAACACATTATTTCAAAGTGTATTATTTCTGAACCACTGCTGCACTCATAACTCAGACTCTTCTAACTTTATTTACCACTATTCCTTTCACGATAAAATATCTTGAAGTACCTGAAGGAGAAAACCAAAAAGACTCCAGTGAGAGTCATTGCCAACAGTAAGAGAGCTGTAAAAATATAAACAAGAAGGAAGAGACCAGTATGATCTGTCCTCCTTTGAGTCGGTGCAGCACTGTTTTCAGATGCAGGGATAGCAGCAGTTGTACAATAGGGCTGTTTTGCACCCCAAAATCAGTCTATCCCAGACTTCAGCGTTGCTCCCTTTGCTGTCTTAGCCCAGACATGTTGCACAGGCATACGTCTTTGCAGGAAAGGGAGGACACAGTTGTGCGCAGCTACTGATACTCGCTGTTAGCACTGTGCACTGCATGAAATTCTGCCATATAACTGCTTCTTCTTCCTTGTATCATCCCTCCCGCAAAGAATTCCCCTATCTTCCCTCTCAAATATTTTCCAGTTTGCAGAACCCCTGTCTAATCACCTTGTTAGATTTTATAATCCCCCTCAGCATTTGAGGCCTCCAGTCCTGGTTGTTCTTTGCTGAACTCCCTTCACTCTGTCATCGTCATATTTCTCAAGCACATTTCTTAATCCACATACCTATAAGCAAAATAATGGAGAACAGAAAGGCTTGAACAAAAGAAAAAGAATACTGGTAGCAGCAAAAGCAGGCACGCAGCTCTTACTCACCTAATTGGCAATTGAAAAAGAATGCTCAGGAAATGTGGTATTTCACTCACTTCACTCTCAGCGCAGAAGTAGCAGCAGCAAAGTTACTTTGAGAAGCCTAGCTCTTGCATTGGCATATGCCCTTTCATCTGGAAGTTTTCTTTCAACCTAGAGTTGGAGCCAAAACTTGAATTTCTGTTCTGTTCTTAGTTTGGCTTAATGTCTTAGATCTTCACACAAACACACAGAAGCTGCTATTGTTGAGCTAAGTGAAATTATCAAAATCAATATTAATTCGAAATAAAATCCTGTGCTTCCTCAGGACAAACAAGGATAATTTTGGCCCAACTGATGGAATAGGACCTTAGCTAGATGCATTTCTCCTCACCCTTCCTGACAGCACTGCCTTGTGGAGAGGGGAGATGGCAAAAGGCAGGTATCAGAAAACCTTAATGCCATCATGTCTGAGGAAATAGTTTTCATAGAGCATGCAGCCTATGAAACGCTTTGTCACAAAGTACTGTAGAGCAGATTAAGAGTTTAAAAGAGGGCTGTTGAGTTATAAGCATGAAATTTAGTAATTCAGACATGAAAAAACAAGGAGTTAGAAGATGATCCACTAGGAGGAAGGCTAGAAGGAAATCATCTACTAACCAGTAAAAGCTAGGCAAAAACATCTTCTATGGATGGTTTCACAGAACTTCACATCAGTTTGCTTGAGAGATTGGTTTCTATCTATCTCCCTTATTATCACCTATGAACACCACCTATTACCATCACTACCACCAGCCCCACAGCAGGACTACGAGCAGTTATAAGATAACTTTCCCTTTCTTTCTATAGTTCTAAGGCAGCGGACTCTTTTAATCCAGTGTCAGTATGGGCCACCTGTGTCCACTTGAGCAGTAGTAAGAATTCTAAGTATGGCAACACAACTATTCCAGTTTGGTCCCAAGACCTTATTGATCCTGTTGAATTCTCAAAGGCAAAGGAGCAACTTATAACGAGACAGAAAACCCATGACACTTCTGAAGCTGAGAAGAGTCACTGGCCACTGTTATGAGGGCTTTCACTGAACCTTGTCCTTCCCCAGCTGGGTTCCTCCTCATCCAATTAGCACAGGGACTGAGAGAGTGTGAGAGCGGTGAGACTGGAGACAAAACCCACAATATGTTTGACTTGTATAAACACATACTTTCTGCCTCATCTCCATCAAGTCTTGTCACATTTTAATGGTATGTAAAAGTTGGGCTCAGTCCTTGGGTGAAATTTAATTGGTTGTTTTATCAGTTCAGATCTGATGCTCCTGTCTGACTCCAAATCTGTATCCATATGTCTTCACACAGCTCGCACTTTATGCATGGAAAAACATGAGGCTCTGTTCTACTACAACCGATTGTGAATGACTGATACAGAGATGATTATGCTTCCAAATCATGACACTTGAAATTACCATTTTCGTTCATTCACAAGAGCTAAATTCACAGAATGATTGTCATCATCTGACATATTTATCATTGTCAAGCTGAGCCTGCTATCTCTGCATCGCAGGTTTCCTCTGTTGCTCCCAGGAACTTACACAATGGAGTCATGTCACGTGTCATGAAACGTTTGCTAACCTAGCTGCAAATGAAAAGGACAATAAATAGTATGATCACTTGTTCTTAAAAGTGGCACATTTTTGTTGAGTTTAGAAAACCTATACTTTCACTTGACAGATTTGGGAGGCAGTTTAAATATCTTGTTCTGCTCTGTTTTCTGGTATTGTTTGAATAGTTATTTTAATGATAGGCAAAGAAACCTACTGAAACATAGGATTGTGCACTGGCGCACATTTTCTTCTTTTTTTCTTTTCTTTTTAATAAGGCAGAAAAGAACTATCTACAGACCTCCTGCTAAGTCAGTTTGCTTCCTATGGCATATTGCTCTTGCATGTGGTTGATTGTCTTTTTGGTGATAACATTATTATTTAGGGGAATATTACTATTTCAGGCACAAGTAACTCATGCTGCTGTACTAATTTGTGGGTGAATGCTGCATATTTTTAGTATCCATTCAATCATATGTGCTGGGCTGTAATGTTTAAAAATGAATTCATGAAAAGCATGATACAAGACCCATTAAAGAGGACAGGAAAACTCCTACTGTTTTTCTGCCTCCCTGATTTGATAAAGTTCCCATGATGTTGACATGAAAAGGAGGGAGTTCATTTAAATGATTTCTTTATGTCAGTAACTTTGTACAGGGAGCCCCCTGCATTAAGATATGACCTCAAGGACTGCTAGTCAGTTAGAATGGTCCACACAGTAGAGCAAGAGCAACTGACAGTGTCAAGGTCTTAGATATTGTTTGTTGCCATGTCTTTAGCATGTGATTGATAGGTTTTTAAAACCCAGTACTGTCTTGGTTCATTCTGTGCCCCTGCTGCAAGACATTCTGCTCTGGGTTTCGCCACACAGTTGACTGACATTTACAGAACACACAAAGGCTGATGTTTTGCAGGTGTAAGAGCAACATTTTAAATGACCACTTTTCAAAGCAGCTTAAAATGGTCTAGTTTTAAAGTACATTTCTTCAAATCAGTACAGGTTACCCGTTCTTCTCTTTTGGGGTAGATCTGAAACAACCATGCAGAAATCTATTTGCAAATAGGTAGACTGGTAGCAAAGCTTGAGTCTGGCTGCTGGCACAACTCCGTTGTTCACTGTTCAGAAAGATCTATAGAGATTTGTACAAATGCCCATGAAGAAGAGTTAGGGGTTCGTAACTTAGAGTCCCTCCCTCTGAGATGCAAAGGAGAAGGCGGCAATGATCTCTATGACCATTTTTGCAATTTGAATCAGTAAGTCCAAAGTCTTGGCCGTGAGGAGCCTGATTTGAAGCCTTGGAGGAACATTGTTGGTGGGAGGGATTAACAGTGGGATTTAGGCTTCATTCTGTGGAATTGATTTTGTAAGAGTTGGTGTGTCAAACCATTTACACTTGGGCCATTTGCAGTAAATGTCAGTTCCTTTCCTAAATGCCCCAATGTTTAGGAGCAGCTGGTTGATTCCTTCCGCCTCATAAGCAAAGTCCAGTTCTCCATGAAACATTTCACTCCTATTTTGGATGCGCCAACGGTAATCAAACCCTTCTCCCTCCCACCTCCACTTCCAAATCCTTTTCAAAAGATCTTTCAGACCTACACCTTCCTACTTAACAGCAGAAGGTCTGGAAATGCCTCTTAAATGCTGTTGAAATTGGTCAGTGGATTAAATTTCTTTTAAATTATCACATTAAATGGGCAATAAAGACTCCATAATAGTGTATGTCTTAGAAAACGAGGGTAAAGATCCAAGACCTATAATTAAACTTGATTAAGGCCTTTCCAGTAACCCTTGAAAGTGTTGTTGGTTTAAATGCAGTTATCCTTTCTCCATGGCATTAAACAAACAGTCATAGCAAAAGAATTTAATAATTTAAGAATAAGAGGAGGCCAAAAAGCAACTGAACTATACAAAATGTATAATGTACAAGGAAAATGGGTGCTGAGAATGTGTATTTTTAACTTCAGTGCTGCTGTGAGATGATGGTTTTTAATTTTAAGAAACTCTTTTCAAACTTCCTTTGGAACAGAAGAGAGGTTTACCACTGTGGCAAAAACAATTTTTTTTTTTAAGAAAATACACTGAGAAGGGGGCTGAGGGAATCTCATCTTTATCAAGAGATTATAATTTCAAATTAAGTCTGCATTGTGTGTTACTATAGAAACTCCCATTTTGTGGCATGTTTGTGGGGAAAAAGTCAAAAGTTGCATTTTAATGAAGGCAGATCACACATTAGCTTCCTCAGTAAAGCAAAAAAAAAAAGGTAAAATAGAAGTTTCTATAGGAAAATGAATAATTACCCAAAATAAGGTGAGCTAAATAAGGGCATGGAGAAGGGATATTAAATCCTGAAGTGACAATACGTCGTGTTCATTTTTCAACACTAGTCTCCGCCTTACAGATTATGTATTAGATACTGCGGGAGTCTGATGGATTGAGAGGCTTGTTGCCATGGCAATATTTGCTGCTTTGCTGGTATTCCCTACAGAAAGTAAAGGTTTGTTTTTTTTTTTTACTCAGTTAGACAAATTAGCTATATATAGCAAGAGATGGTGGAGAACTGAAACAGCAGAATCTGGTGGGGGGAGGCTTGGGGGAAGGACTGGCATTTATGAGAATTATAAGAATTACAATAGACCACAGATCGGTGAGGAGTAAGGGGGTCTGCGGAAGGAAGGAAGGAAGGAAGGAGGAAGGAAGGAAGGAAGGAAGGAAGGAAGGAAGGAAGGAAGGAAGGAAGGAAGGAAGGAAGGAAGGAAGGAAGGAAGGAAGGAAGGAAGGAAGGAAGGAAGGAAGGAAGGAAGGAAGGAAGGAAGGAAGGAAGGAAGGAAGGAAGGAAGGAAGGAAGGAAGGAAGGAAGGAAGGAAGGAAGGAAGGAAGGAAGGAAGGAAGGAAGGAAGGAAGGAAGGAAGGAAGGAAGGAAGGAAGGTAGGTGGGGGACGGAAGCGGGGAGGGAGCACGGGACAGAGGAAGGGGTAAAAGGTGCTTATATCACGTATTCATAGTATATCTTGAATTTAGGGGCAGGGAGGCCAACAAAGGAGAACAGGTAGTGTTGCCTAAAAGAAAGCTACAGCTGCTCTTGGTTTACTATGCTTGAGGTGGTTTGTAGCTTCAGGAAGAGTTAAGAGGTAAAAATCTCTAAAATGGAAAAAAACAAACAAATCCCCCCACCCAAAAGAAAACAAACAAAAAAACCAACAACAACAACAAAAAAAACAAAACAAACAAAAAAAAAAAACCACCAAAAAAACAATGGGCTTGCTTACCACTGAAATTGTCAGTGTAAATCACAATTTGAGCTCCAAATATAAGCTGCCACCTTCTGTTCTTTTTTTTTTTTTTTAAGTTTGCTCACAGCATTTTTAAAGCAAGGTGTTGATACCATTTCCATCCTCCTCTTGGCACAATGAAAGCAAATGTGCTTCAGTCAGATGTTAGGGAGTACTGTCTCTTATGTATAGTTCAGTCTGTTGCTCGGAGGTGTGGGAAGAGTGTGACAATGTGCTTTCATTTTAATATTAGCCCATCTCAGCCAAGCATTTACGGATTACTGCAGAGGAAAAAAAAGACTGTTTTGTTTCTTCCTCTTTACATCTTCTATCCCTTTCATACACAGAAATGCGTGAAGCAATCTATAGCATTTGCCCTGAGGCTTAGAAGGACACTATTCCAATAAGACTGACCAGGCAGCTTTAACTGTCCCTGGTGTTAATTCACCTGCCATTCCCCTACACACTTTCTTTCCATCTTTCTTCATTTCATGCCAGCCAACCATTACATTTTTTACTTTTTAGAGTATCAGACACATACACTGACCTCTACAGAAGACAGTCTGTGCCAAATCATTAATACAGCTCTTGCACCAGAGAGTTCACACTTACAAGAAAGAAGAGCGCAATGAGGAATACTTCAGTGACCACAACTGACTGACAATGTCATGACTATGGAACACCCTGAGGAAATGCACTTTTTAAGGGTGAAGAGACAAAGGAGAGAAAGCAGGTCTATAAACAGGATGTGATTTCTTGTGCTTTCTGAAAAGAAGCAGCAGCTTCAACTTAACAAAAAGAAAGAAAAAATGCTAACAGAGAAGCAGAAAAAAACTGGTAATACAATTGCAATAGTGAACACTGAAGTGGGGTGTAAGAGTATGTGTGAAGAAGGGAGGAAGAGGAAATCTTAGCAGCAGCTTTACAGACTTTGTTTCAGTCTATGTATATTACACATAGTGTGTATTACAGCAGTTTTAGTGATGTGATTAGATAGAAAAGACATAGATCATTATAAAAACACTTAAACAGGTACTGAAGAAGTGAGGGGAAAACCAGGGAAATTAAAGATAATACTGAAATGATGAAATCCTGTGGAGATAGAAATAAGAGAGCCCTCTGTTCACACCAAAAACTAGAATTGGGAATGAAGACAAAAGAGGTTTTTTGAAAGGGAGGAAGAGAGTAAAAAATCCTTTCTTAGACATATTAACATTCAGCTGTCAGGTAGACCTTAAGCAAATTAAACTAGAAATCAGAGCATTAATTACAGTTCAATAAAAACAGAGAAAAGTTGGGAAAAGGGGAGAGAAAGGTGAGAATCCTAATATCCTATTTTCACCTGTATAACCTCATAAAATCCAAACCTCCATGAAAGTACAGGCACTAGAAGACAGGTCTTCACATAACTCACAGCTCAAAACTACCATGTGGAGGGGAAGGAAAAAATTAACAGGAATCAGAAGTAGAGAGACTATTGGGACAAAAGGATCAGGCTAATGGGAGTGGGGCTAAGTGAGCAATGGTGGCAGGGATGGAGGTAAGCTTTCACTCCTATCACCAACATACATATATATGTATATAAACCATACAGTTGTTGAATCAGAGATTAATGGGGAAGGAGGAGTTGCCTTTGGGTTTTCTGGTTGCTTGGGGTGCCTTGTTTTTTCTGAAAGGAAGGCTGTTTCTTTACTAATAACCTACACAAACTAAATGAAAAAAAGCATCATGTCGTGGAAGAAGGCATAGTAGAATCATCAGGAACAAATAAGAGTTTGTAAAAAAAGGAAGAAATTAAAGGAGCTCAGAAATGGCTGAGATCCAGGGAGAAAGAGCAAGGGACCTGAGAGTCAGAAAGAGTACATAAAATTCATTACAGATCTACAAAAACATAGCAGGGGATTGATGAACTCTTTTACCAGAACAAACAAATGAAAAAGGCTATTAGCAAACTGAGCAGTAGCACTTTCAGAGGCGTAGTTCAAGTGACTGTTTTATAGGTGTGACAGAAAAAGGCAGTGAATTAGGGTTGTCTGAGGTGGACTGTTGCTTTGGAAATCCTTAGCCACAGTGTGTCTCTGCACAATCAGTTCTTAGCAATTCAGAAGTATTAACTACCTAATCATCATTATGTTGCTGAAATTTATCACTGGGGACAAAACCATGTGTCCCACAAAACCATAGCGTCCCATTCCTGACATCTGGCTATGAAGCCAATGAGACATTGCGCTTATATAAACACCAGCTTTATACCTTTTATATGCAAGTTTGATTTGTTTAGGCATAAATGGTGAGGATTTTAAGTTTCCACAGAGGGCTATAGGTTACCCTGCCAAGATTTCCAATAGAAAATGAGAAAACTTTGACTGGAACAAAGATCTGGATGGGATACATAGTATCAGGCATTCCCAAGATGGCAACAGAACAATAGCTTTTGTCTCCCACCAGCAGTGGGAAGATATTAGAGAAACGTCTGTTACTGATTCACACTCCTTAGAATCCATTTATACTGGCTGGTTTGGGAGCCATTATAATTTACAGTCTGTCATGAAAATAGGTTTTGGTCTGCAAAATCCATTAGATAGACATACCATGCCTGCACACGGAAGACATGGACTCAAAATCCTTGGAGGTTTTTCTTTTTAAACAACAGATTATTGCCCACGTTCTCTAACTACTTCTACAAACTGCTCAGTAATTTCAGGTTTTAATATCCTCCTCAACTCTCTTCCCACATAACTAGAGGTAATATTTGATGTACTAGGGATTAAAAACCTGACTCTTTTTTCCTCTAAAATACAGTAATTTTCATGTGCATGAAGTGTTTCTTAAATATCTTAAATAGATGTATACACACACACATATATGCACAGGTTTGTGTGTATGTAAATGTATATATATCTTACACAACCTTTGATTAGATTGGAGGAGGTGGTGAAGGACTGACTTCTTGGGTGAGAATTTGTTTTGGCTTTAAACCTTACACTAACATAAAAGAGAAACTATGTACAGCTGATCTGTAAATGACAGTGAAGTATGAGAGTATGAGCAGGGGAAAAAGCAGTTGTGTCAATACATAGTCTGTCTCCATCACTACTAACATGCCCAAGTCACACCACTTGCTCACTTTCAACAGGATGTCCAAGTGCTTTGCGGGCTGTAAAGGAAGTTATTTGTGTCTCCAACTTACAGGCAAGAAACAGATAGCTCAGTTACCTGACAAAGGCCACTAGAGAAACAAGGGACGAGAGCTACAACTAATGATGTTCCAAGCCCCAGTACATTTGCATCTCAGTTGGCCCTCTGCCAAAGGTGCTAAGCCTCAGCAATGTCAGGTGTAAGGCTTGGTAACCGAGATTAAAACCAGAATCTCCAGGTCTGAGCTGAGCACCCAGGAAATTAAGAGTATGTGGCTCTAATGACAGCCAAACACAGCTTTAATTAAGTATTTGTGTAAGCTCTCAAAAAGGACAATTAAGTGAGGGTCAGAACTAAATGGCCATCTACTTACAAGGTCATTATTTATATTTATGAATTTTATAAGTGGAAGAGAAATTAGATGTACAACCAGCCACCTTTTCACTGCATATCCCTGATTCACACATTAAACACCACTCCTGCAGATGGAGATTTCCCAAAGATAAACCAAAACATAATTAGAGACCACATTATAAGTACTCACGTCCTAATTTTGTTAACATTGTGGCTTTTAAAAGATCTTTAATATAGTTATTTTTGCATACCAGCTCTCTTCAAAAGGAATAGGAAGCTACCTGTCATGATACAATGATGGGATATAGATGGAATACATGTGCATGTTCCATCAGTAGCAGATTAAAATACAGATCCCACACTAGTGCAGCAAACTCCCTCCCCCATCCTGTGGCACAGAAATAACTGCTTAAGTGGCAGAAGGCAGCTCACATCCTGCTTGAACCAAGCACTAGAGAACTAAAGTACACTGAAATAGCAGTAGGTGTGTAGCACCAATAGTTGTGCTACGCAATCAGGATACTCAAGAGGAAAGAGGCAGTTTGCTCTGAAATGCAGTGCCAGTGGGTTTGATGGGCAGAGATGCTGCTAAACCTCTGATCTGATTCTGCTGTCAGTTCTGCCCCTTCCCATGAAAGACAAGACCTAGCTTTCCTCAATGAAGAGCCCTTGCTGGTAAACAGCATCTAATGCCAGACCCCTGAAGAATGTGCTTCCTTTTTGGCGCAATGGTTTCTGGCAGAAGAAAGCATGGTAGTCGTGACTAGATATCACCACTGTATCTATTTTTCATCAGAAATGCTCAGCCTGTTTTAAAAGAAGTGAGGTGCTGGTCAACATCCTGAGTGCTATAAATCACGACGAATTTGGAGGAATGCTGCCTTTTTGTATGGCATAAACCATAGGCAGATAGTGGCAACCAGAAGTCATTCGCTGAGGCAGTGCTAAGGAGATTAACATCAGGCCAGGACAATGCACTCCTAGCCTCAAGTCAAACATAAATGTCTGTGCAAAAAAGTCACAGGTAGTATAATTTTTCAAAGACATACCCCCAGTCAAAAAAGGGAAAGCAGTAGAGAGCATTAAGCTACCTGAGCATGACAGATACCTGCACTTGCTATAGGGGTGGAGAAGGCTGCCAGGTATTCACTGCTCTACAGTCATGTTCAGAGAAAATCCAGGTTCTCCTCCTTCATTTTTTGGTAAAATTTCTGGGCTACTTCTGCCCACTAGTTCTATAAGAATAAAGAGATTAGTCTTCAAAAACGGAAATAAATCCACGTGGCAAGCGATTGTTGTTAAAATGCCTATTGGAGATTTAACATCAAAGAAAGGTGAACTGGCAATGTATTTGCCTTTGCATATCATACAAAAACTCATCTGAAAAAATCCCTGGGAATATGTTCCTACAGATACAGTGGAGAAGCACTTTAATTTTTCATCTCTCGCTGCCTACAAGATACGTCACTCAGTTTTCACACCAATGTGAGCAACACCAGTTACAGCCATGTATGACAACAAGCACTAGCACAACACCTGAGATAGTCACGTGTAGAAAACGGATGTGATTTATCAAGCATTTCGTATTCACTTTCAAAAACCCTAACAGCAGTAAACCATATTACTATTTCATTGAGAGGAACATACATTTTTTCAAATCCACTAAACCAGTTTCAAGAAGAGCTGAGGATCTTCCCTTTGCATGGGTTCACGCAACGGTGGTGCAGCAGAAAGCCCGTGCCTTTAGAATTGTAGTCTCAGTGCTGCTAATTCCCACAGTGTTCATGGTAAAATCCAGCAACTGTTCAAATATTATGACTTTAAACCGTGTTTCCATCTAAAAATCCATCATATTGATATGTTTTTATCTCACACTTGAATTAATGGAGTAGACTTCCCTATATATTATGAGAAAAGCAATAAGAATTCCTATTTTAAACAATATTGAAATGGTAACACGGTGGACTAAGAAAGCTCTCTGAGTATCTGGATTTCAATATAAGAGAAGTCTGCAGCACATCCAATAGATCTGGAGTCACTCCAAGTACATACACAGGTTTTAAAATAAAAACCTGTTTTCCATACAAAGTCATACAAAGCAAATTCTTTATTTTTTTGTAGTTCCCCCCCAGTTGAAAGTATTTAAATGGATTACAGTCCTTTAGCACCATCTTGAGAATAAAGTGACAAAGTTAACATAGTATTATTTTACTGCAGCAGTCATTTCATCTATAGTAGTGTAGAAGACTGACGGGTTAACTCCTTGTTCTTTCTTGCTGTAATCATTATTTCACATTCTTTCATATTCACCTCACTAAATGCATCCAAGAGCAGGAACGTATGTCACCAAAGATTATTGTTTGCTACTAGCTTTATTATATAAGCAATACAGCTCAGAAAATTGTAGAAAGCTTTGTAGCTACATTGGCAGCACCCTAATGATTTGTCATTTTAATGTATATTCTAACTAGTTTTCATGGAAGGCAGTACAGGAAAGTTATCACTTAAATTTTTAAAAGCAATAAATCTTACGAAGACTGTAAGAACAGGACAAGTAGGAATTGTTACTCTGTGTAATGTGCAATTATTTATTCCAGCTTTATCATATAAATAAAATGCTCCATGAAAAATCCCTCTTAAAAATTACTTTAAAGGGTCTTCCTATAAATAGCTAGTGAAAGCATTCATTTCCATTTCCTTAATGCATTAGGAACAAAAGGTCACGAAACAGGAATTAAACAGTTAAAATGAAAAATTGACACAAATCTTTTTATCTCCAATGTGCATCAAGACTGAATCTTAAGCAGTGCTTACATAAACCTAGAGTCACACATTCTTGTGGCATACACATAAATACATACACAGGCAGGTACATAAAAGCACACATAAGACATTTTCTAGATATTCACATTCATTACTTCATATGTCTGAGATTGCTAGAGATGTGGCATTACCAAAATTAACAATGTATTAGCTGAAACGCATTTCATGCATATTTCTGCAAAGTTGTATATGCAGTACTTCAATCACTGCTGTCTGGGAGATTTTAAACTTTCAGTTCTGATTCAGTGCTTATGCAAGTGCAAATGCAACAGATAAAGCCAGGAGCAGTTGAGAAAGATGCCTTGCAAGCTTCCCCTGGCAAGTTTGCCAGGACATTTCATCCTCATGCTAATATATTCCTCCTGGTCCTGCAGGTCCTGTCTCTCAAACACATGCTAAAGAACAGTTGAATATTCCAGCTTCTCATCTCTGCAGGTCCACTTGCAAGCTCCCCTGCAAGATTCATTTCAGCATTTACAGGCTGTCGTTATTTCCCAGTAGTGCAACCAAGCAGAACATAAACAGCGTGGTGGCAGGCAGAGTTTGTGGTTCTCGGAGCCTACAACTGTAAATGTGAGAACCACCAAAGAGCTTTGTCTTGTCTCGGGGTGTGTTCATAGGAAGTTATTTGCACATATTCTTTGCTCAGCCTAAAAAGCCCATCACAATACTTTTTAGAAACAAACAAGGTAAACAAGTGCCTGCCTTCCCATCATGCCCCCCTGCCTCATTCTGCTCCCAGGGTAGCATTACTCATATCACAGGGTAGCTGGGATGTATGGCACCAATGCTCTAACAACTGAGATTTCTAGGGAAAAACAAGTCCTCTCTGATAGCTTTCCATCTGTCTGTGTTCCCTCACTGGCTTCTGCATCAAGGAAGCCCACAGAGTTATATTACATGCCCACACTATTTTCTAAGGACAAGTGGGGAAATTAGAGTTGGCTTATGATGCATTTTGCCCTCAGCTGGGAACATACAAACTGAATCACCACCTTTTTCCTCTTTCGGTGCTTTCCACACAGGAGGTGGTCACGTCTCCCACCACTACTTGGAATTTGGCATGAATGTATCAGCCTCTGCAGAGAGCCACCACTCTCCTGTGTCTTGTCCTTGGTTCACTTGTTGAGAGCTCCTTACCATACCACAGACAAGACTGGAGGTAAAAGGGCCAGGAGAATACTCTAATCCCTCATCACAAGGATATCAGGTTTTCCAAAGAAAACAGAAGATTCTGGTGACAGCACTGTTGATGTCGATAGTAAACAAAAACTTAGACTTCTAAAAAAAACCTGCCTGAAAATAAACCCTGGACAAAACTGAAAAATAAGTATTCACTTCAGCTAAAGTTACATAGCAGATAAAAGGTGCCTCCTTGGTTCCACTCTTCCCATAGGGAGCTTTGTTTTGGAACTCACTGCTTGGAAGGTATGAGCAGGTTTCCTGTGCTGGCAGTGGCAGTCACTGGTGCTGAAGTCAGTGCAACAGCATGTCAGAATCTGTGGTATTTTATATTCCAAAGTCAGAGCTAAAATCTATGAATGAACTAACAGACAGAAAATAAAATTATGTATAAATACCTGAAAAATCAGACCACATTCTCATTTGAATGATTCCCCTGGATCCAATATCCCTCAGTAGAGCTATGTGCCATATGCCTAGGTCTAGAAGGCCAAAATTTCCCCTGCAAGGCAAAACCACAGTGCCTCCAACACTGTGCCATCTGCAATACTGACAGCTTATTTAGAGCAGTGATGCTTCCTGGGTGCAACAAAGGTTGATGCACATGGGCATTTTGCATACAGATCCTGTCCCGAGACCACTTCAATCTAGCCTATAAATCAAGCAGGTTCAAGGCAGGTCTTATAGTTGAAAAATACTTGCATATGCACACAGTGAGTAGGAAACATCAAGAAAAGAAAAAAGGGAATGTTTCTAACAATCCATTATATAAATAAGAATAAAGCAAATTGAAATATATCGCAAGGTTTGTGCAAACAAACATCATGCACAAACTGATTACCATAACGTTTCACGTTACAGTTGTAATGGCTCTGGGTAGCCTGACATTTTGCTTTGAAAATACATTTTTATTTTCCCCTCAGCTAAAATAGCCAACTGGAGGCTGGATTTTGGTATTCCAGCTTTCACATCTAAGCTTGCTACATTCCTAATAAAACAGTCTAATACAGAGCCTTAGAACTAATAACCCTCCTAGCCAAACTGACAAATGTCCATGTTCGTGTTGCAATAGACTTTTGAGCGTCTTGTTGCATTGGATTGTTGAAAACAGAAGCAGAATTTAAAATCTCAATATCATTTCAACATAAGAAAAAAATATTTTTACAGTAAGAATTATTCACTAGAACAACCTCCCTGGGGATGTGGTACAGTTCCTATTTCTGGAGATTTTCCAGATGTGATTGGACAGGGTGCTAGAAAATCTCGTCAATCACCCTTCACCACAAAAGGTTGGACCAGACAACCTTTCAAGGTCCCTTCGAATCTGGGCTATTCTACTGTTCTATGAATAATATTTGAAACCTGACTCTGCCCATAGAAATAAAATAAAGCATTGGTTGTTGTAGAAGTGGATGGAGGAAAGTGAGACAGATGTTGCCCATGTACAGGAACACACCATCTTATTAAGGCTAGCTATTATTCTTGCCTCTTTTCACCCGTACCCTTATTTACCATTTCTCTATTTGTAATTGTTCATATAATTACATTACTTTCATCTTAAACATAGTAGTATTAGATAGAAGAGTCTCCTTTTTGGAGAAATGAAAATCATGTAAGACTACAGCTCTGCTTATCAGAAATTAGCCAAGAAAGCATCAATACAATTTTTATCTAATTAGCCATTATAGGCATTTACTGTTTCCAATATTTCAGAACAGACTCTAAGGTCCTAATCATGCTACAAGCTTAAATGGTGTGGGTGGATCATTGCGCTTTGTTGCTGAACTGGAGCTTCAGGATATATCTGCAGTGCAGTCCCTGCTGTGGCTATAACTTGTGCAAGCATTCCCTGCTAGTTTTAAACTAGCTGGTTTAGACCTGGTTCATAATAAAAAAGCAATAGCCTGGAAGTTCACACCAGGCACAAAATCTGCCTGATAAAGTGACAGATCTGGCAGAGGGTGGTAAAGGCTTGTCTGGGGAAAACTAAGGATGCTTCCAGTCGTTGCTATGGAGGTCGTCCTCAGGGACTCTGCCCAGAGCTCTGAGCTGCTAGGCAGGCAGCTCTCCAATCAGTGCAGTTCACAGCATGGCATTTTAAGACAAGTAATCAGCAGTACTCCTGACATTTCAGCCTCAGTCGTACACCATCATCAATTAAGAAACTGAATAATTACTCAAGTGGTTAGTCTGGGCTAAGCAGAGTCAGCTCCTTTCCGTTTCAGTGTCAGTAAGGGCAGCTCAGCCTTCAGGGTTTTGTGGATCCACCTCTGAACGTACATTGTTCTCTCCACTGGCCCACTGAAGTCCTGAGCTCCTCTTCCAGATCATTTAGGTCCCTTTCCTGGGATCATCTGCCTAATTAAATGATGTACCAGACCAGGGCTAGAAATACCCTCACAGAGATGCCTTCACCAGAAGTCTTAGGAAAGACATCTTTAATGTGGCTCGAAGAATAGATATACATTTTTAAGTGCAGTGTCTTAGGTAAACTCACCATTTCAAGAAGTTCGCATTCTCACAACTTTGAAAGAATCACAAGCAGCCATATAACTTATTAGTAAAGCAGTCTGATAAGAAGCATGATGTTCTGTATACTCTACAGAAGTGGAAAATACAGTCCCTGCCCTGGGGCACAGGATCAGAGAAACTAAAACTACTTATGCAACTCAGAGCAAGAGATAACTTAGCAGTGAAGTGCTGGAGCTTTATTTCTTATACTACTTACTGATTATTAACTTACTTTGTGCAGACATTCCAGATTTTATGTCTACTTTACACTGAAGTTACAGATCCAGGGAAATTTTTTCACTCCTATCAATTAAAAGTAAGAAGACAATCAGCTAACATGAAATAAATTCTTATCTGCTTCAAGAGTGAGTCAAAGGTACCTAACTGATCCTCCAGCTGATCACAAGCCAGTTTCGCCTATAAGCAGTATAAAATGAAAGGATGGGCAGTGAGACTACGGACAGCAGTGCCTGTCTAAAGCTCTCTCAGCTATAGCCAATATTTTATATATCAGCCACTATCCAACTTTGGAGAGGTCAATCAATTAAGTGCTGCAGCAGTCCCACAGCATACATATTATTTTCATCTGTGTTATGTCTGCTAAAAAAACTCGTAAGATCTCACAGGAAGTCTGAACTTAATATTTGTTTTGCTCTGCCACTTTTCATTAATCTCATTACCTCTCTATGAGTGACTCCCAATCTCTCCCAGTGTCTCCATTTCCACAGTTATAAGGAGGGATAACAACACCAATTTGTCTTTGAAGAACTTTACTACATATGTAAGGACAGATATATCACATATATGTTTTCAAGAAAAATATTTACAAATATTTAAAGAGGATTTCAATGACCAAATGCATTCCATGTATCTGAAAATAAATCCAACTCTGTATCATTCCAACTCTGTATCAGTGTATTGCATGCATAGTTTCTAGGCATTGCTACATGTGAAAGTTCACCAAGCCAAGGAATTCAGTGATAAAGCCAAAAAAAAAAAAAAAGACATACATATAGAAACAAAAGATTAGAGAGCCTACAGTTTGAAGCTTCTGATATCACCTCAAACTTTACTTAAAGGTGCAAGAGTAAAATAATCAGTTTGTCTATTCCATAAGCAACCTGAACTTGCATTTCCATTTATCATTTATACAGCAAGGAAATGTCTTGCAACAATCAGATAATAATAATAACAATATTTGTAAATACTCTTTTAAAAGCCAATTAGGAGTGAAACAAGAAGCGCAGTGCATGTTGCAGTAAAAATGTGCCCTGACCAGTTTGTTCTGCTATCCAAGGAGGATGTAAGCAGTCTATTAGACTTCTGGCACGACAACCAATGTTACCACAGGGCACTACAGGGTGGATTAAGGACAGAATTATTTCCAGCTTTAACTCTGAGTCTGAGTCAAGCTCTTCACATTACTTAACATTTGTATTTGCTTAGGTTGAATAATACTTCTTTAGCTGTTTGAGGGCAAAAAGAAAATAGCCAATTTACCAAGAATGTTTGGCAACAAGAACTCAATATTTTTTTTTTTTTTAGTTACTTAAAGGCACTGCCATATTATGTGAGCTCCTCAGAAAAATTAGTTTTACATTTTCATAGGACTGCAGGGTGAGGCAGTGTTGCCCCCTGAGGTGCAAACATAGGCTTCTATTTTCAAGAAGGCTGAGCTGAGCTGTGGTGCACTGCAGCAGAAATGTGATTGTTTGAAGGGGGCAACAAAATCCAAAGCCCCCAGTATCAGTGGACATGTAACAGAAAAAAAAAATAAATCTGCTGATAAAACTTGCTACAGATCCCAAAGGATGTTTATGGAAATGTAGGGAATGGATTTCCTGGATTCTGTGCCTTTGGCACAAGTACAGTCTTCTTCTGGGACACATCACAATATAAATGTAACTAAGGTTGTTAACAGAAATACCTCAGGCCACCTCGAGTGCTCATTGCTAGCTCCCCAAATAGTCTAAATATGCCAGTTAGCCTAAGAGGAAATCTAGGAAATCTCATATACGCACTCTGCACAGGAAACCAATACAGTATTAATCACTGGAGCCTAATCCTATTATTCAGCTCACAAGTAAGGAATGCACTGCTATGTTTTATCTTCATCAACAGCTATGTCACATCTCATTTGGAAAGATGGAGAAGGAATAGGGAGATGGTAGAATTAAATTATGCCTACAAAAATGGTACCTTCTCTGTATATATTACCCAGTAGCAAATGTATTTTTTCAGGTTGATAAGCAAAACTGCATTTCTTTCAGAAATGTGGTTCACCCAGTGCTATAGTTTACATGTTGTCTAGAGTCTGCGTGTGATCATCTCTCCATTGAATTGCAAGTAAGCTGGTGTCCATTTGACCTCTAAGTTGTGAATGAAAACCACCAGTAAACACAGAGTTCAGAAGCTTAATTTTACTTTTCATTATTACTGCATGCATGCTGGGTTCAAATATTTCAAGAGGATAGGTTTCTATGCACATTTGCAACAGGCAGATCTCAAGCAGCAGAGTAAAGGCAAAGTGGAATCACAGTTCCCCATCATGAAATCACCAGCTTCCTGACATGGGAGACAGAGACTCCACGGCTCCTATAGGCCTGGCAGATCCCCTCGGACTAGAAATGCAGAATTCTGTATTTGTGCTAGAAAAGGCCCTCAGGGGTGTGCCAAACTGCCATTAACTAATCTGTGAGCACCAAATACAGAGTAGCTGCTCTTGCTGCCTTCACTGGGAAATGCCCTGAAGTGATTCTTTCATTGAATTCCCAAAGACTGCTTAGGTACAGGGAGGGTTGTTTAGTGTGCTGTGAATTCCTTTGCAGAGAGTAAGGATTCTGAAGGCAACTCAGAAATAGCAGAAAGTCTCAGAATGGAGACAGTACAGCTCCATGTCACCTGAAAGTCACTCTGACAAATCAGATGATATGTGGGTATGATCCAGAATTTCTCTCTTTCTCCCTCAAGCATGCACATGCAAAAAACCTAACCACCCTTACTCTACAGTAGTAGAAAAACACCACAGTATTTAAGAGCTCATGATTTTCTGCTTCTGCCAGCTCATAGCAAGAAATATTTTTGAAGGAAAGCAGAGGATTTTTTTTCTAGATGGAACTGTGTGCTGGGCAGCTGGGTGAAACATGTCACTCACACAAGCAGAGATATCAGTATCTTGAAATACCACACCAGCACTAAAGCATAGACAAGAAGAGATCCAAACCAAATTTTTCCCTGAAGCACCTTATGATGTTCAGGAATGGAAATTGGTGGCCATGAAATACAAATAAAACTGAACTCTAAACTACAGTACCAAATATATCGAAGAACCTGCTGATGCCAATAAAGTGGACATAAAATACCACATATGCTCTGCTTATCGTTACTAGTGATACATCATTTTATTTTATTTTAGTATTCTAAACTGTTGAATTAACACCATCTTGTACCTGGTTTTACTAGGAAAAAGTAATACATATATGCATATGAGCAAATGGGTGTAAGTATAGAAATACATGGACTGATGTGCAGGAAGTCTTCCCAGCTGTTAGCACAGAGATAGAAACAGAAGCCAAATGTCTGATACTCACTCTCAATGAAAGAATAGCCAGAAAGAGCCTGGCACACCCAAATTTCCCAGACAAGAGATACTAAGATGATATCACTTATGTGATGGTTATTTCTGAAGCAGTAAGAATGATTCAGCCACTCAGAAAAAATCCTTAGAAACAAAACACAACCATCACATTTTGTGAGGGGTTTTTTTGTGTGTAGTTTTTTGTGACACTTTTCAGCAATTGGGTAAAAAAAAGGGAAAAAAAAAAAAACAAAAAACCAAAAAACAAAACAAAACAAAAAAAAAAAAACAAAACAACCCACCAACAACCAAACCTGTGTCTTCCTTTTTTCATCTTCCAAAATACAATTACTCTTTTTGGGAGTTAGGTTATCTTCATCTATTTTAGTGGCTTATGATACTCATATGCAAATCAGTAATTTGCAGCGGTTTTTGATGTCTTGTTTTCATAACTGTTACTGAAATCCTTTTGAAGCTTGCCACATCAAAATACACAATCTTTCATTAAATGTCATTTGGATTGTGTCATCAAGATGACACTTTTATTCATTTGCATTTTAGAGCTAAAGGATGCTTGTGTATATATTCCTTCTTCCTTCTGCTTACAGTTCGTATGGTCTTGTAGTCTATAGCTTGGTCTGAAAGCTTCTCATAGTCTCTTACTAACTACAACTGTGAGAACACTGGAGCTCAGTCTAGAGCTCAGTCATCAGAAATTGCTTCATGGAATGAGCTCTTACTCAATATGATACAGGAGCCGGCAAATGAGAATTGAAGCTGTAGTCCCTTAGGCCTATCATTCTTTTACAAGAATCAATTCTTCCCATTTTTCTGCCTCCATAAAATATGGACGAACAGGAAACTTTGCTGTATCGTTGTGAAACACTGGTTGAAAAATCCACCCTTTTTACTTACTAAGCAATTTAATTCTATCTTTTTCTTGAAGTTTGCAAGCTGTTTCCCTTTATCTGACATAGTCCAGGGGGTATTTTATGAAACCTCAGAATGACCAATGATAACACCTAATTTCCAGTGCTGTGTCAGGAAGGTCTCTTCCGAGGCTTCTGCACAGCTTAATTAAAGTGTCCATTTTAGATACTCTGAATTAGGGAATTCTGGAAGATATCCTCTCCCTCCACTGCCTATAGAAAGAGCCTGGGAAGATTGGCTTCCAAGTTGATTGAGCCTAGGGATACATGTATTCATTTCAACTGTAAGTTTCCATACTCACATTACAAACCCAAGCCAATAACCTTCACCTCAGCATGCGTAGTTCTTAAAAATGAACACACTTCATATGACTACTTGTGAAGGAAAACATGGATTTACTAAAATAAAGAGTGGTCATTTCTTTCCTGTAATATCTGACAGAAATTCCTCCTGAAAACCTGTAGTAAAAGTACAAGAGTCAGCAATGTTTCAGACAATGTCCCAAGCAGGTCATCCACTCAAGCCAGCCAAGAGTTAGGGGAGTATTGTTTCTGTCCTCATACGCTATACAGTTTAGCTATAGGTTTGCTTTTGCCTCTGTCACCCTTACAGGTAAAAAATGCTTTTAAAAATCACCTTAGCCTTCCAAATCAAAACCAGCAAGTTTTGAAAATAGTGGACAAGGAAAAAAAAAACCCTATAGTTTACACCTTCCTAGGTAGGACATTCAGAGGTATGTATGCATGCCGTAGTTGTCCAGTCACATATTTATTGTGACAGAAAAAGAAGCTGCTCTAGGGAAGATAGTAAAAGAAAGAAATCGGGTAGTTACATCTAATATATTGTTGAGAGCAACTAAGTTCCTTTACTAAGTTACCTCCAAAACCTTTAAATATGTAGTTTGCTTCTAAGGGCCTTAGTAAATATTCAAAATATAGTTTCTTTTGGTGGAATAATAGCAACTCTGTGTTCTAACGAATTATTCTCCTGTGCTTGCCCTCTTGGCTTAGAAATCCACCACCTTGGCTTTTAGTTCTTGATCAAAGTGTTTAGATCTTTCCATTGATATTCTACCAGCTTTTATTGCTGTGCACAATGTCCTATGTTATAGAATATACCTGTAGACTGTTGGGTCAGTTATCCTGGTTCTGTTCCCTCCCAACTTCTCAGGCACCCCAGCCTACTCACTGACAGGGTCACATGAGAAATAGAAAAGGCCTTAATGCTGTGAAAACACTGTTCAGCAATAGCTAAAACATTCCTGTGTTATAAATACTCTTTTGGTCATAAACCCAACACACAGCACCATACGAGCTGCTATGAAGAGAATTAACTCTATCCCAGTCAAAACCAGTACACAGAACCACTGGCCTCTACCATCGATGTTGTTGGCTGTAGACCAGTCAGATGCATGAAAGGGAAGCCTTGTGAGGGAAATCCCAACTAATGTAGGAAACTTGTAGGAGAAAGAAATGTAGCGGTGGAACAAGGAGAGCCTGTTGAGTGTAGTGCACTCAGCCCACGGGATCTGCACAATGTGTCATCTTTTAGTGATACTGAATATGCAATATGATAGGAGAACAGTCTTTAAAAATGTCTGAAAAATACTTCTGTTAAAAGCCTTTTGGTTATTCATAATGTTTTGCAAATGCAGTGTGACACAGACTATATGCTGGGGGTTTGTTTAATAATGAGATAAGAAGTATTTCTATACCCATTAATACACAACTTCCTCCTCCACATAAAAGAAGAGGCTCATGAGGAAGATTTGTGGTGAAAGCTTACCTAAATAATACAGAAGGAATTATAGTAGTTGCTAAGACTCCAACACCATGAGCCAAAGAAGACCCACGTGTGTTGTTTTCCTAGTAGTCTTTTTCTGAAGAGCCCTTTAAAAAAAAAATCTTTTAAGAGTTTTGCAGGCTGCTCACTGAATCCTTCATCAGTCATTAGATTGGCTTATTTCATGTGAAAACACATCAGAACTTCTTTATAACTCTAACTATTTCAGGGAGGAGAATGCAATGTGACATTCTTTGGGTGACATCCATTGAATCAGGACATAGCTGTCTTGACTCATATAGCTAGGGATTCAATTTTAATTTCATCACAGCTTGATGCAGAGTTCTCAGGGTAAAGGGAGAAGACACAGAACTGAGGGGCAATATTGATTCCCTAAGTTATTTTCCCCTTTTGACACTCAAGAAGAGTAGTGTATTCTGCACCTATCATCATATTTCCCTTACATTATAATTTCAGGACTGAGTCCTCTCCTCCATGTTTGTCACCCAGCCACTTTATGCTAAAGCCGTTGCTTCCATGCAAGAGGCACATTTAATGAGTGAAAGGTTAAATGTCTGATTTCTATGCACATGAGCTTAGCCTGAAGTCCATGTGATAACTGGTTAAGTAGGAAGCACATTAGTTCCAGCAAAGTATTTCCTTTCACTGATCAACAATAAAATATGGAAGTTAAGACCATCTCCTACATCCTCACAACATTTATTATCAGAATAGAGGCACCCTTTTCTGGATTCTCCAAGTTCAAGAGGATCTAGAAGAGGATTCTTAAACTTGGAGAAGATGGCTGGCCCATTCTTTGTACTAGTCATATCAATGCCAAACCAGGGCAGCTTGCTCAGTCTCAAGTCCTTCAGGGACCACAAGCAAACCCAAGAGCTAAAGCCAGGAAGATATAGTCAATTTTGCAAGCTGACTCAAATGGTAAACAGGATTGTCCATTGAGTGACACCAGACAAATTTTTTTGGCATACCAGCACAGTGAAAGAATCTCCTGGCCATTTAAGTTACTGCTCTGCTGTCCAAGGGGGAGCTGTGGGAACAGGGACATTTGCAGCCTCTGGAACCAACCAGCTGTTGGGTGACGTTGAAGCAGTTCTTTTGGATAGAAGCTTCCTTACTTTGAACTACATGTTACAACCTGGAAGAGGTGCAAGGGAAGAAGACTCACATCTGTTCCCAGAGCTTTTTTTCCATCCTTGGTCCCATTACTGGAGACGAACAAAATTCTAACCAAGTCTGTGAGTGTAGATGCAAAATCAGTCCAAAGTGGTATGTGCTCTATCACCACCTAGGGACAGTTCTCATGCAGATTATGGCTTTTTGCAGAAACAAACCCTTCTTTTCCCCCAAGGGTCCTGAGTCTAAAATGTTTAGTGCAAGGAAAGGGCTTGCATTTTTTCTGTTTCAGGATTACTAGTGAAGTGAGGCTGTAAATGATTTAAAAGCATAATCTACAAAAAACATTTAATTCTGAGAGTGCTAAGTGCTGACCTGGGAGAAAATCAGTCATTTTTCTCTTGCATGCTGTTGTCTTGTTGGTTCCAAGCTCTGCTGTACAAATAGGAAACTTAGTTCAGTTGCCTTTGAAATTAAACAGCTATATCAGACTCAGCAGTTTGGAACTACAGGAAGGCATCAGTCAAATGTTTTTAATTATTCGCATTCCCTCCTTGCTCCCTCCTTTCTCCCTCCTCATTTCCCTCCAAGTGATTGAAAGCTAAGCTGTTGTTTGTGTCATGGAATATCCAGCAAATTTTCTTATGTTCTGCAGATATCAGTCATGATTTCTTATGTCTGAGCAGCATGAAAACATCTGCTGCAATGTGATCTAAGCTCCAGAGACTTGACTGATTGATAATAGACTGCATGGGTGCATTGGGTGCAACAGTGCACATTGACAGTGCTCTATGATGGCTGTGAAAGTCTTCATAACACCAGAGAAGACTTTTTCTCAATGTGGAGCTAAAGTCCTTTAGGCCTCACAGATTTCTCCCTTCCATACCAGCTCACATGGCCATCCAGTTAGTCCATCTAGAACACGCCAAGCTACCTGCACATGACATCCTCAGCTCTTTTCAGTTGATGGTCAAAGGAAATAAGTCAAATATGTCCTAAGTACGTATGTAAACAATAAAGTTCACAGGAAACCATGGTACATCAGAGTCTGCTGCTTGTGCTACTAGCAGGTATTTTCATTACGCATAGAAGCTTTGTTCTCATTATTGTTGTTAACAATCATGATTCTTCTGGTTGTTAACCAAAACAGATATTTCAACAGTTGTCACTGTGGATGAGAAACTGGTAAGTCACATTGACAGAAAAGCTTCTCAAGCCAACCTGACAACAAAACTCTTGCAATAATATTTCTGTTCTCAGAAACAAGCAAAACTAATACCCAAATTCCTAAATAATCCGCCAAGATGATGATGAACAGTGAAAATAACACAAAACAAAATCTTATTAAAGAAATAGGAGCCATCAATAACAACTGCTCATCTTTGGTGGAATCATCAAGTAAGCAGAGCAACATTTCTGCCAGGCACAATATAGCAGTAGAGGGATGAAGAAGCTTTCTAAGGAAATCAGATCATGCTCGACTTACAGCAAATGTGAAATCCACAGCAATGCTTCCTCTCTTCCCCTGCACAGTCTTGCTAAGCATATTTCTTTCCATGCAGCTGGGTCCCTACAAAGCCCTCTAAGGACAATTCAGCAAAAACTTTTAAAATACTCCTGAAAGTATGAGAGATTCATTGTCTTGCTTGGAATGGTGCTCATACCCTGTGTTAATTTAACTTGTGATGGAAAGGTATCTTTTGCTACAACCATGAATGTACTTCAAAAATAGAAAACTCAGATTCATATAAGATGTCTGACCAGAAACATTCACACATCTATAAGACTTCCAAATACTGTTTTATGAAAATTGCAGTGTATCAAAATCTTTTTCCTTAACAGCAGGGCATTTTTCAGTCTGAAAAATGTCGGGCCTTCTTTCCAAGGCCTTTCAGTCATTCTTCCTTCATCCTTCCCAATTCTTTGGACAGTCTTCCACCCAAGCACAAGAAAGACCTGCAAGCAAGCAAATTGTTGCTCAACTCATCTCCATTTCCTCTTGCACTACCACAGATTTCTGTGAACATGCAGCTGCTTAGCAGGAGGAAAAGGTCTTGCCCTGCGCTTTCTCGTACTTTACTGCAGGGCAGCTTGAGAATGGAATGGTCCCTACAGAACACTCTGTGATACTCTTCATTCTGTGCACATTGACTGATACTTGTGCTATTTGAGTAAGGTGAATTTAAAAGGGAGAGCAAGAGCTACACTCCCTCAATATTCAGCAATAGCTGGCCCAAAATAACCTGGTAGCAAAAAGTCGCATGACACTCTGAGTTGCAGCTTCCCTTAAAGAAAAAAAAAGAAAAAAGAGGATGCAGGCTCCTTTCTTGCTTTTTTCTTTGTTAAGTAGGGAGAAGTCACTTTTTCTAAGAAAAGCATACCTCTTTGCATCTTGGTAGTTTAGATTAGCACACTTTCACTTTCGTTTGATGCCATCTATATTTTCTTTGGCCTGTCAGCAACCTCAAAAGCAAACAAGCCAAAGATCTCGACAGCATGTGGTCAAAGAGACCATGCTCCCTGGCTGACAGCACTGTGGGAAGCCTGGAAGTACAGGAGCAGCCTAGATCCCTTGCTCATTTTGAAGAGGTGGTATAATTTGAGCTTCTTCATTATAAAAAGGCAACCATATGGAAAGCCAAGAGACACTAATGAAGCCTTGGGCATTATCATTATTGATTAAATACTGTTTAATGTCTCAAAATGATAGGAAAAAAAGGAGCTCAGAGAAACCCTAAGGAGCAAAAGAATTAAGTCAGCAAGGCAAACAAACTGCATTCAGCTCTTGAACTATAGTTCAAGAGCATAGTATAGGAGTCCTCAGTACAGGAAAGATAGGGACCTGTATGGACCTGTAGTTACCCTCCCAGAGGAGGGCAACAAAAACGGTCACAGGGATGGAGCACCTCTCCTATGAGAAAAGACTGAGAAAGTTGGGGTTGTTCAGCCTGGAGAAGAGAAGACTCTGGGCAGACCTTATTGCGGCCTTTCAGTTCTTACAAGGGGCCTATATGAAAAACAGAGAAAGACTTTTTAGCAGGGTCTGTTGCAATACGACAAGGGGTAATGGTTTTAAACTGAAAAGGGGAAGACTTAGACTAGGTATAAAGAAGAAATTTTTTACAATGAGGGTGGTAAAATACTGGCACAGGTTGTCCAGAGAGATGGTGGATGCACCTTGAATGGAGACATTCAAGGGCAGGCTGGATGTAGTTCTGAGCAACCTGGTATAGTCCAAGATGTCCCTGCTCATTGCAGGGGGGTTGGACTAGATGACCTTTGAAGGTCCCTTCCAACCCAAACTGTTCTGTGATAAATCTGCAGTGATTCTCTCATACTAAACAGAGTTATTTTGGCAGGAAAATGACAAGGAGCAATATGAAGCACCATTAGGTATTTTCAAGCATCTGCCCATTCATCCTAATTAAAAATATTAAATGCATTCAGAACATGTAAAAATAGCTTTACTATCTTCATCGCTCATTTCTGCAGGAGATAAGAAAGCTCACATCTTATGGCAACTTGTATACTAAGTCTCCCATCACATGAAGTTCTTCACTTCCTCTTTCTTCCTGCATTTCCTGCATCTTGGGTGTATTTACATATCAATCACACCTTGAACACCAAAAAACAATTTTCTTCCTTCAAAAAAATTCATATCAGACAAAAGCAATTAATATATAAGTAAATAGAATGAAATGTGAAACTAACAGCAAACTTACCTATTAATCTGCTAGCTTTATTTTCAGTAGGCATCTTCAGGATAAATGCACTGTGACTACTCATTCGAATACCCTGTGGGTTATATCTTTGAAGATTTGAATTCTGGCTTTTGCACATTGTCTAGATTGAACTCATTATTGTTTAGAGCAACAGTTTTTAGAATGTTAATCCTTCTCTGAATACACTGAATAATAAAACACCCCCGGAAGGGCTGTTAAGAAAGTGAGCTGTACTGTCAGTGCCTTTCATAGAAGGACTGGTTATAAGAATTGACCCTCAGCTACTCCTGTCAAAGGCTCATGGATCATGAAGGAAAGTTTAGGATCAGTTAATCTTAGAACACAGTATAGACAAGTGTGATGGTTTGACCTTGACTGGATGCCAGGTGTCCACCAAGCCACTCTATCACTCCCCTTCTCAGCAGGACAGGGTGGGGAGAAAATAGGATGAAAAATACTCATGGGTCAAGATAAAGGCAATTTAATAAAGCAAAAGCAAAGGTCGTGTGTGAGGAAGCAAAGGAAAACAAAAGATTTCATTCTGTGCTTCCCATCAGCAGGCAATGTCCAGCCACTTCCTAGGAGGCAGGGTTTCAGTACATGTAGCGGTTGCTCTGGAAGACAAACATTATAAATAATGAATGTCACCTCGTTCCTCCTCCTTTCTCTTAGCTTTTATTGCTGAGCAGACATCATACGGTACGGAATATCTTTTTGGTCAATTTGGTCAGCTGTCCTGGCTATGTCCCCTCCCAGCATCTTGCCCACCTCCAGCCTACTGGTAGAGGGGAAATGTTGGAGAGACAATCTTGATGCTGTGGGAGCACTGCTCAGCAGTAGCCAAAACACTGGTGTGTTATCAACACCTTTCTAGCTTACCAATACAAAGCAGAGCACTATGAGGGCTTCTATAGGGAAGATTAACTCCATCTCAGCCAGACCAAATCAGAGAATCAGACATTCAGAGAATCACAGAATGGTTTGGGTTGGAAGGGACCCGAAAGACCATGCAGTTCCAGTCCCCCTACCATGGGCAGGCACACCTTCCACTAGGTTGCTCAAAGCCCCATTCAGCCTGGACTTGGACAGTCCCAAGGATGAGACATTGATCCCTGGAAGTGTTACAACATAGTACTTTGGTTTTCCACTCTAACCTGGTGATTTGTTCATACTTCAAAATAGTTGAATTTTAAAATCCGTGAAGGTACTAGAAGGGATGTTAGTTATTAGCATTTGGGCTTTAATTAACGCTGAGTATAAATTAGGTGAAATTCCAATGGAGCAGAAGGATTGAGCCCAAACTGCATCACTCCTCTGAACAGCATGTACTTCAGGATTCTCCATTTTCAGTCACCAGCATCTCCTCTGCTAATCTGCAGCAGCCTGTAGTTTGCCATTTTCTTTCCGCTCAGAGGCTACTCCAGGCCAGCAGGTTGATACGCAATGCAGGATGCCATGACAGCCGAAATTTTCACACTGGCATTTCCTAACTTGAAGCTCACAGGTAATGCATTGGCCAAAAGATTCAGCAGTTCTGTTTACAGCCTGATATTTTGCCCTCTGCTATTACATATTTCTTCAGGCTAAAAGATGGAGAAAATGTGACATTATTGCTTGTCTGAGAGCAAGAAAATACTGCGACTTCCCATCCTAACCTGTAATCTAGCATCCAGGCAAATACATGGAATTATGGACATTTATTCAGCTTCATGGTGGATGCCATATGGCCAAATTAACCTACTTGAAGTTCCCAGCTGTATCATCTATTGTTAAAGCTGCCTTATAATTCCCATTACAGCAACACTTTCAGCTTGTTTGAACTCCCATCAGAATAACTGCTTGGGCTGAAATTTTCCATGCTGAGGGTCAACTTCAGTCGAAGCATTTTACAGGATGCGGCAGGGAGAAAAGAAGAGAAATTAAGAAATGTGCTTATTCAGAAGGTCGAGGAAAACTTCACATTCCCAATTGCTGAGCACGTACATTAGGGAAGAGCATTTAATTACACAAAACCACCATCTCTTGTTTCATGGGTCTTGTCTCATTCAGTGCATAAATATGCATAGTGCTCACTTGACTGGAAGATATTCGGTATTTTGTCTTATTCTTGTTATCCAATGTGGCTTTACACTTTCTTTCTTGCAGACCATTTACCCACAGCTCAGCAGACAGAATTACTGACATCCTCATGGGCTTTGCTACAGAGCCATAGTAAAACAAAAGAAAGCTGACAGAAATTTGCACTCTGTTGCAGAGGCTGGCCTTAGTAATAGACAATGTGGAATAACAGATAATTGAGCTAGGCTTGAAAGCATGGTAGCAAAAAGAGAAATGGCAGTAGATAATTATATTACCAAAGAATATGCCTCTGTCAGTTAACACCCAGGTCCAATTAATGGTTCAATTGTATCCTAAAATAATTGGTTACATTACACTAAAACCATGTATTTTTTTGCATCCTCTTGCCTCCTCCGTCCTAATATCTTTTTCTTGCCTATATCAAGAATAATTTGGGTGGTGACTCTGCAAATTGTTCTGTTCATGTTGGCTCCTGCATCCATGTCAACCCCTACTGAATTCAGCAAGTCAAGACAGATTGGAAGGAAGGGAGATCACTCTACTTCTGCAGTGTAGATTTAAAACCAGAGCTTGTAGACCTGTTTTCATCATACACAGCTTTAGTACCTACCAGAGGGGGCTGCATTAGAAGCAGCATGGCCACCTTTCTTAGACAAAGAGAGGAGACAGCACATTGAAAGATTATCTAGACACATAGGCCAAATCATCCCCAGATGGTGCTGAACTCTTTCCTTTGACCATACAAACGACCTGTTGACACTGAGTTCTAAAAATAGAATCATAGAATCATTTAAGTTGGAAAAGACCTTTAAGATCATCGAGTCAAACCATAAACCAAACACTGTCAAGTCCACCACTAAACCATGTCCCTAAGCACCACATCTACACATCTTTTAAACACTTCCGGGGATGGCACCCACTTCCCTGGCAGCCTGTTCCAAGGCTTAACAACCCTTTCAGTGAAGACGTTTTTCCTAATATCTAATCTAAACCTCCTGTGGCACAACTCGAGGCTGTTTCTTCTCATTCTACTGCTTTTTTACCTGGGAAAAGAGGCTGACACCCACCTTTCTACAAGTTCTTTTCAGGTAGTTATAGAGAACGTAAGGTCTCCCCAAGCCTCCTTTTCCCCAGGCTAAACAAACCCAGTTCCCTCAGCCGTTCCTTATAAGATGTGTTCTCTAGACCCTAAACCACTTTGATGTCCTTCTCTAGACATCCTCCAGCACCTCATGTCATTCTTGTAGCAAGGGGCCCAAAATTGAACAGAATATTTGAGGTGCGGCCTCACCAGTGCTGAGTACAGGAGGACGATCCCTTAGTCCTGCTGGCCACCCTATTTCTGATACTAACTAAGATGCTCCTGGCCTTCCAGGCCACCTGGGCACACTGCTGGCTCATATTCAGCCTGCCGTAAACCAATACCCTGAGGTCCATTTCCACTGGGCAGCTTTCCAGTCACTCTGGAAATTATGCTTACATATGTTTCTGCACTGTAGACATGGACAGTCTGAAACCATGTTCCAAACCCATTTGGCCATGACTCTGCTCTGCACATCCTGGTCCTTCAGCCAGCATGCATTATCTTCATATCAAGTATGTCACATGAAGCATCAGGAGGATGCCATGTGTCATCAGATGGCCAGCAATTCATATGAGAAAAATCACACAGTAAAACCACACTAAAGTGAAGACATCTCGTCCTTGATCAAGGGTGTGGTGACTGAATAAGCCTAAATGAAGTCTTGAACAGCTGTAGCTCTTTTGCTGAAAGAGCCTACAGAGGTCACCCCATCCCTTTCCTCTTTCGCCATAAGACAATTTTCACAGGCTGCTTTCTTGTATCTTACAGACTCATGAGGGTCTAACTTGCGCTATAGCACTTTAAGTAAATGACTGAGGACTGGTAAAAAGGACAGCAAGCGCAAGAACAGAGTTAGAAGGTTTCATGTGACTCACACCCTATAAGTAAAATAAAACAATTTCAAAGACACCCGTGTCCTTCCATTAAAGGAAACTCCCCAACAATCCTGGCAAAGAAGGAAAACAAACAAAAACTGGCCACAGAAAAGAGAGACAGTTGTGTAATTTTACAGATCTGCATCATTCAGGCACTGGTAGGGGCCGGGAGCAGTCCTGGTGGGGTCGAAGAGAAAGAGAGAAATCTTGTGCAACAAGACCAGCTTGAGAGCACATGTGCTGTGCAGATCATGCTACAGCTCTGCGGTGCTTACCCTTCTCGATAAATCCATACCTTCACATCAGCAAGCAATACACACTCTCCTGTGCTGGAAAGTGGATTTTTTTTCTACTTTCTCTACTGCTTTTAAGGCCAGAAGAGACCAAAAGTCCTGTATAATGCTTGCAAGAATATTTCACCCCTGTAGAGGGTTATTACTTTGCTAATACTTTCCTCCTACATTCCATTTCCAAACTAAGAGAAGCCTTCTGCCTAAAAACATGGGGGGAGGGGGTGTGTGTGCGTGTTTGGTTTTGACCCCAATTGTATTAGTTGATCTATTAGAAGATATAATTACATTCCACAGGCAATGTGAAGTCATCTTACCTCCCATGCAAGAGTAACATGAAGAAAAATTTCCCACCCTGTCAAAAGTAAGTCGCTCCTTTCTTGTTTAGGTTTCTTTTACGGCTCCCAAACTTGCCAGTCCCCTAATTTCTTCCTGTTTCTGATTTTGATTTTTATGCAAGACCAGAAGAAAGTTGCCCATATTATGAACAAAGAAGACATACATTCAAGTACTATCTCAGAATGAAGGAGACACAAAAAAGCAACAAAACCCAAGAATAGAAAGCCAGCTCTTTTGCTGAACTGTTTCTTTTTGTACCCACGTGTACTATAGCTCCTAAATTGCCCATGCATCTCATCCTTTCTTGCACCTGTCTCAGCTTTCAAACCCAGCACTTCACGCAAAATATATGCCTAGCAGCATATTTGTAAGTGCTGGGAGATAAGGGGAAGAGCTGCTTCTGATGTCAGACTTGGAGGCAGGGTGTCTGCAGACTGCATTTTTTTCTCTACAAGAACCATCCACTGCGTGGCATGCACCACAGGCTTTGTCATCTCTACCACCCGCTCCCTACAATGGTCCTTGTAAAGCAGTTCAGACAGAGGGCAATGAGCCATTTCCAGGGGGAAGGGAGCGGCATCATGTACAATATCTGTCAAAGGAAACAAATGGGCAGGATGTGGAATAGATCCCAAGAGAATCCTAATCAAGTCGGTATCAAACAAACCCTCCATATGCTGAAGGAACATAACACTAAACTCCTTTTGAAGTTAGAAGTAGTACAGTCCTTTCATATTAAAGAGCAAGTGTGGCTTCTGGTTTTTGTTTTTTCCCACACACTTCAGTATTTGAAGTACTTCTTAAAAATAACAAAAGTGGGGAAATTACATTCATGGGTTTCTGTTTCAAATATTTATATATTTTACAAAAGTGGGGGGAGGAGTGCT
Source organism: Strigops habroptila (assembly GCF_004027225.2). Taxonomy (NCBI): domain Eukaryota; kingdom Metazoa; phylum Chordata; class Aves; order Psittaciformes; family Psittacidae; genus Strigops; species Strigops habroptila. The sequence goes on along the minus strand of NC_044278.2, from coordinate 30,933,330 downwards.
GAGATGTACATATGCATGCAAATAAACATCTGGGAACTGATCAAACCATTGAATGCAGGAAAGTTTTGGCAATCAAAGAGTATGCATGCAGATCTGGGCACAAAAGAAGAGAAGAATGTATCTTTCATAGGAGAAGAAATAGAGGAAGGCGAGCAGGCAGCCAGCAAGCAGTTCTCCACATCAAAGGAAAGCCTGCTTGTCAGGTAAGACAGTTGGCATAAGGAGAAAAACAAGAGCAGGAAAACCCAGAAAGGTATTCAGGCACTGGCTTATGGGGGGGATTTCACTCCTCACCACCATACTGTGCAATACAGCATGCCAGCCCCATACAGTGCAACTCTGCTGAGGCAGAGAAGCCCTTCCCCTCTCACCCACCAGGTGCTGCCCTGGCCCTGCAGACCACAGAACCCAAACCTTGTTTGTAAGAGCCCACAACCCTCTCTTCACTTGTGTAAAGCAGCTAAAAATCATGAGAGGTGTATCTTCACTAGGTAGATCCACTGAGCAAATGTCTTGGTTTGCAGCTACTGACATGGCTACCTGGCTGGAAAGCATTTAGCTGGTAGGTATCTGTTACCTGCAGGTTTGTGCAGCTGGAGAAGGAGGCAGCATTCACTGGCAAACGAGCTAAGTGTAGCCATCTTACATCAAATGTGTGCATGAATGCATGTAGTCTGTGATAGGTGACTTCCATGTCCATGTAGTGCCGTCCAGGCCCAAGGCAAAGTAAAGGATCAGAGGCACGTTAAAGAAATCAGGGTATCAGGCAGTAACAAGAAGCTGAGTAAGCACCTCAGCAAGAAAGATTCAGAAAAGCTGGTGAAAAAGATTCACTTTTACCACAATTCAAAATTCCCCTGGTATCACCAAACATGAAACATTCAGACTAGACCCCCAAAACGTACCTAGCAATGGCTGACTTTTACCTCTGGAGATGTGCTCTTTGCAACCACCCTTGCTGAAATTAAATAAATTGCATTCAAGATGCCTTCAGTCTTTTGTACTCTTGAGTATCATAATGGCAATGGCTAATATCTGGAGCTTATCACCATGGAAGATGTGAATTTCATTCTAATTTTCTTTTTGGTCTTGGCACCACTGAGAGGTGAAAAGCTCTGAGCAATCCATGAAAAGATTTCAAGGGAGTTTCTTCTGGCATAGAGATGTTATATCTTTTGCTGAGGTGAGTTACATGAGGATCTGGTAATTTGTGATAAAAAGCAGGTTCTTCTTGTCCACTTCTAAAACACAGATCAGCTTCCAACAAAATCAGCCTACTTCTTCAAACAATGCAACATCCTTTCTCAATTAAACGAAGTGCATATTTCATGATAGCATCTGGCAGGTGCAGAATTACAAATGACTAGCACATTTGTTTTTGCTAGAAACCTCATTCATGCCACAAAATTAATTGTTTTGTAAGCTTATTTGAAGACAAGGTGATTTCCTTATCATGTTGCCCTTAGGATACTCAAAATACCACTTTTGCAGGGGAATCTTGTTTTATCCTCTTTTATGAAACAGAAAAAGAAAATATATATATATACACACACACATATATTTGTTCTAATCCAGCAATATTTAAAGCTGGTACTGGTAGATTTGTAAAGGCAAACAAAGAAAGGTGCATGCCAGATAGTACCAAAAATGGGTCAATTTTCCTATTGAATGTCTATTTTTTAAATTGTGATAAAAAACCACTTTCAGCTCAACAACCTACTGCACAACAAAGGCACCAAATCTGACAGTGCAGGAACTTGCACACACTTTAGTGGAATAAAGCAGGACATTTCAGTATTTCTGGTACCAATGTGAGTTGATTTTCAGTGGAAATAGCTTCTGATTGTCTGGCATGGGCCTTAATGATTCTATTATTTTATTTTATTCTCTATTATGACTGTATACCTTTCCCCCAGCTTTATTTGAGGCTATTATGCTGATGGACAAGGAATTTTGATCTAGCCAACTTTGAGAACCAGAAAAAAATAAATTAGTAAAAGCATATGCTGTTGATTATTTAAATAAAAGCATAGAGCTCTCTCTTCACTAGAAATCTGTTTTTCTTCTTCTCACAGTACTCTTAGCAACATACCTTGCGTGACATCTCTAGCTAACATAAATCAACAGGGCTCTAGTGAAGACAGTAGCTAACAGCCAGAGATTCATCCCTTATGCTATTTCATTTTCTCTGCCCTTTTAAGAATTACAGACTTTGATGCATGCTTACCTCACCTTAACACACACTTTCTCACCAAGAGAGTTACTTACATCTTACTCCACTATTAACTCAGGCCAACTGGTTGAAAGGTTGGTGTGCTACTGTCATACTTTCATGATGACATGGGGGGTTGTGTTCGTTGCACCACGCTCTAAGCATGGTGAAGAGGATGCCTTTAATGCAGTGCGTACAGCAGGACTGCATAAGGGCAACCTACACCTTGAGGCTGATATGGTTGGTACCCCCCAGGCTATGGAGCCTCAGTCACGTAGGTTTCACACCACAGCTATGGCCCCTTTAGCCTCAGCAATAGGGCAGGACTCCTCTAACAATCCCTCAGGTGGTGGTACCCCATATGCACCTTCAGTGACAAGGACAGCCATGAGTTTGCTCTCAGCAGTGTCCATGTGTGGAAGTGAAGGACCTGCAGTTAGACCCTTACTAAAATTTCTCCTAAAGCTGCTCCCAGCTGCAGGAGCTTAGTGCCTCCTCTCACATCAGTTTTCCCCTCTCCCAGCTGTCTATGTGGGGCTCCCTGTACCCCAGCAGTCTGCAAATGCTTGTGCAGCAGGAGATCTAAGAGCTGCTTTGGGCTCACCATGGTTTCAGCCATACGAAATGCACAACTCCAGCAGAGTCATTATAAACCTTTTATTTGCCAAAGGCACTCCAGCTGTGCAATGAACTACCAGTGCACACAAGAGAGATTTTCCCTAAAAAGCAAGCAATGGCTGGGAGACCTAAAACTTTAAAATGTCTGTCTTGCAGCATAGCATGATAGAAATTCATCTGTGTCTTTAAAAGGCTTTCTAAAAAGCTGGGGAGTCTGTTGGAAACCCCAATAGATTAGGATGCAGGCTGGTTTTGCTACAAATGAAGGAGGTATGATCTTTTGTTTGTATTTCCTTTGGGAAGCCCTAACATTGCGGCTTCAGGAAGAAAGAAAGCATCTACTTAATTTCTTTACTTTCCTGTTTTCTTTTATTGTCCTGCTTTCTTTTAGGGCTTTTTTTCTTGTGTGTTTCTGTGAACCTGTTACTAAGAGCCGGAATCACTGTTACCCATGATTAGAGGGTTTATACAGATTTGACCAGAAGTTGAGTCCACCAGAAATTTGAAATTTTACATTAATAGCCTTAAACCCAGGAAATTTCTGAGGCTAGAGTTCATTGAGTGTTTCAGCCCCTCTGCTTTCTATTACAGTTGTCTAGAAAACACCATCACACATGCTTATCCAGATTCCAGAAAACACCAGTGTTCAACATTATACCTACTTCTCATTAGAGAATCCAAAAATTTAAAATCACTTTCACCAACTGCATTATTGTTATGCACGGTCTTGATCAGAAGTGGAATCTCATTTAGGAGTCTTATTTACTGTTCAGAGGGACCTGGACAAGCTCAAGAAATGAGCCCATGTGAACCTCATGATGTTCAACGAGGCCAAGTGCAAGGTCCTGCACCTGGGTCAGGGCAAGCCCCAGTATTGATACAGGCAGGGGGATGAAGGGATTGAGAACAGGTCTGTGGAAAAGGACTTTGGGGTACTGGTAGATGGAAAGCTGGATGTGAGCTGCCAATGTGTGCTCGCAGCCCAGAAAGCCAACTGCATCCTGAGCTGCACCAAAAGCATGGCTAGCAGGTTGAGGGAGGTGATTCTGCCACTCTGCTCTGGTGAGACCCCACCTGCAGTAGTGCGTTTATCTCTGGATCCCTCAAAACAGGAAAGACATGGACATATTGGAGTGGGTCCAGAGAAGGTTCAAGGTAAGGTTGGATGGAGCTCTGAATGACCTTATCTAGTGAAGATGCCCTTGCTCATTGCAGGAGGATTGGACTAGATGACCTTTAAAGGTCCTTTCCAATCCAAGCTGTATTATGATTCTATGATTTATACCTGGAGTATGAGACTATAAGTCAAAAGTCAGGATTATACTAGTTATACAGTTACTGCTCTCCTGGTTAACATTATGCCTTTTTAATTCCTTCCTGGAATTACAGAAATCATTCATGGCTGTCTTGGATCTCAACAGCACATGAGTTGCATATACAAATGTGATGGTGAACTGAAACAACCTTTAAGTTAATCTTTCACGTGGACGTGGGGAAGATTTTTATTTGGTTTTGCAAACACACTGTGTTAGCCATGGATGGCTGGTGAGGTTTGGCAAAGTTACATGTTGCCAAGCAGCATCCAAAGGAAAGGAAAAGAAATTATGGAACAGTTTGATTTTGAAGGGACCTTAAAAAATCATCTAGTTCAACCGCCTGCCATGGACAGGATCAGGTTGCTCAAAGCCACACTAAGTTTGAACACTTCCAGGGAAGGGGCATCCACAACTTCTCCAGGCAACCTGTTCCCTCGCTGTAAAAAAATTCTGTCTTATGTCCAATTTAAATCTACCCTCTTTCAGTACAAAACCATTGTGCCTTGTCCCGTCACTACAGACCCTGGTAAAAAGTCTCTCTCCATCTTTCCAATAAACCTCCTTTACATGGCCTCTTGAAAGGCCATGATAAGGTCTCTCTGGAGCCTTCTCTTCTCGAGGCCAACTGTGAAATATAGATCCAGTTTTGGCCTTGGGCAACTGGAGTCAGAACAGGTATTTAACACAGAAGTTTGAAACAGGAGCTCTGGTCTTTATTTACTTGCTCTTCTCTAAGTAAGAAATGTCTGCTTAAGGAGCCGGGGAAGAGGACAGTTTAACACATTGTCCATGAGCCCTGTGGAGTGCAGACAGAATCACAGTCATATCAACATATGTTAATGCATTTAATGAGTCCTGCTTTTTGATAATTTTCTGTTTCAGCAAGTGAAAATCTCATTTGGCTGTGATTTGCACTGTGCCAGCATTAGATATTAGTCTGCGTTAGATCAAAATCAATGCTGTCACTGAAGTATCCATTCCTTTCATTTCTCTAAATAGCATTTTGTCCTGATACATTGAGTCATTGCAGTACAAGCAATAAAAATCAGTAAATACCTCTAGTTTTATTTCAGGGCATAAACAACCAGTAATTCATCCCCTCTTCACAGAAGGGTAGGACCAAACAGAACAATTTTAGATAGGCTTTATTTAGAACAACTTCTATATTTTCCATAGGAGCAAATAAAAGGGGCTATTTTGGGGAGAGGGAAGGTGAACAGGACTAAGAGAGATGGAGGAGGCAGCACAGCGCAGTGCAATCATGCCCATTTGGGTATCTGCCAAAAGAAAACAGATCAATCCATCTGAATGTTGTCATCAGGGATGAGGTGACAGATGCCAGCAGGTCCTAGACTGAATGGGTTGAAAGAGCGTATGTGACAAACAGGAAGTAGTAGTGCCCCAGCTAGAAATAGAAAATAGACTGATCTGGACTTCATGTGTCATCCAACAGCATAATTTTTCTGCTTTAGATCATGCCTAATGTGTGCTGCACACACCATAGTTGTCTGGGCAGCCTTGATAGCAAATCAAATTGACAAACACATCTGTTGCCAATAAACTTCCAGGATTTCACGGAGTTCCCAGTCTTTGCTAAGTAAACTATCTTGTGTCCACTTAACAGATTGCAACCAGTCACGCAGCCCTGGGGAAAGCAGATCACCAGCTCAAAGTCTGCCCTGTGGATCAAAGAGGAGCAGATGTGCCCTCATTGGGCCAAGAGTACTGAATAACTGACTCACAGATCAAAGGCTGCTCAATGCTTAGTCATCACATTAGTGCCTTCTCATATTAGAGGTAACCCAGAAAACCTCAACTCTCCCACTGATTAGCCTGCTTGTCCCAGAAAATTTCTTCCTTCAGTCCCTTGCTCCCCAGTTGTTAGTGTAGTCTTGATATAGGGCACAACAGCTGGCAGTTCCTGGATGGAAGACAATGTTCCAAGCACTGCCCTGTCTTAGACAGACCTTGGCTATCTCTCAAAACTATGGTACAATATGCTGCTTCTCATGTGAAAAGACAAAACAGCTTGATGTTAGTAACAGCTTGATTAAATATGAGATAGAAAAGACATGGGAACAATAAAGCTGTGGAAACATTTTGCACTTCTTGCACTCAAGCAGGTGTCTTGCTCCTCCTCGCTTCCCAGATTTCTCCTTAGGCTCTTCTCCCAGAGTCCAAGCTAGCTCACCAGAGACGTGCAAAACTTCAGCACTTTCTACACAATTTGCACAAAATCTTTATCCCACCCTATGTTTCCTATGGTAGCTTCCTACTCCAAGTGCATGGGCATGAGCAGAGTCAGAGGAAAATCCTACAGCCCAGCAAGTCCCTATGTCTTACATTGTTTTCACATATAGCTTGATAGTGGAGCATGGGCCAGGTGCTCCAGGAAGTAGAATGTGTTGGAACGGTTCTGACAAAAAAATTGTCTTGAAAAACATTTTTCTTTGAAAGCCAAAATGCTTATCAAGGTAGGTTCCAGTTTCAAGAAAACCTCCACTGAGAAAGGATTTCTAAGGCTTTGAAGTAGGCTATCAAGTCAGAGGGACTGCAGAAGGGAAGCCAGGTTGAAAATTCTGATCCTGCCAAGACAAAAAGGTATGTTTTCCACAGATCCTTTTCATAAAAAGCATTCTTAAGTATCTGGTTTTCCTTCAGTGCAGAAATAAAACTTCACAACCTCAGAAGCTGTTATAAAAACTGCAGAAGCTGTCATGAAACACAAATTATTCCCTTTACAATTGTTCCCACAAATTGGCCAGCTTTACCTGCAAGTCTTTAAACAGCCATGTGTTGAAGCTGAAGTTTGCAAAGATGCACAAAAGTCAACAAGTGTCTTGCAGAGATTTTATAAGATGCCTCTAATGCATCTAGAGCTAGACTACTTCTCTTGGGAAATCTGAAATGAAAGCACTTTCCGGGAAAGTTAGGTGGTTTTCAGAGTCTTTCTCACCCACCATGGAAGAGTGCTTAAGCCATAACAAATAAGAGCAAGGCATGTAACTCACACTGCAGCTGCAGTAAATTCCATGTGCAGTGCTGGATTGCAGGACTGCAATCAGTAAAAGAAACCTATTTAGTGATTCGTGTGTTGGCAGGCAGCAGATGAACAGCTACAAGCCCTAGTAAAACTATCATCATGATCAAGAAATCATTTCCATGTTGGGAGGACAGATACAGAGCTGAAACAAGAGCTTCAACTGTTTGCAGTGTTAAAATCTTTTTTTTTTTTTTTCAACTCTCACTCTCTTGGAGATTGGGGCATTCTGCTTTGTTTCTTAAGCCTTGACAATTGTACCTAATTTACAGGCTTCAAAAGACAGCGGGTATTACCTCAATTGCCCAGGCAATTACTTGCAAGGGATAATCAAAATGAAGAAATGTGCATTTGACTTTACATCTCTGTTCACTCAGGTATTTTTGGATTCCATAGAATCTGTGGCTTCTAGCTTTAAGTTTGTAATTTACAGTTTTGAAAGCAATCAGCTTATTTTAAATGTGTATGTTAATAGCAGTCCTAAGTTAATTACATCTGCCTGCCAAGTTCCAGTGCATGATAAAACACACTACAAAGGTTTCCTTGACTTTGTAGGCAACTGGATAGCAAAACCAAAGATGTGATGGAAAGCATTTAATCTCACTTCTGTAGATTAGCAATTTCAAAGTCCTGTTACCACGCTTTTATAATAATCATGCTAAAATTTAAGGATGCTTTTTGGTGGTGACCGGATACCTATTAAGCACTGCTTATTGCAGATGCAAGCCAACCATGTTTAGAAACAAAACTTTATGAAGTTTCCCTATTATTTTTTTCAATCATTCACCTAGTGCATATTACAGAATGAATGAAAATTAAAGTCTAGATGGGGACATCAGGCAGGGATATATTCAGGTTTCTATGACTCAACCCAGACTGGGAGCCTGAGCAGGCAGTGAAAGCAGGCACAATACTCCTGAAAGGTTATATTCACTGTACTGCCTACAGGTCTTTGAACACTATGGGGTTTTTTCACCTTTTGGAACCATGTGTTGTGTGAGAATCTCAATACAAAAGGGGAGCTTCTTCTCTGCCATGACTGAGGCAACCTAAAGAATCAAAAACCAAAATGCAAGGAGAACAACCTAAACATAATGTTTTTTCCTTCTAAACTTAATCAAAGTAGAAAATTATCTTCATGTTTGTCCAGTATTCAGAACAGACTCAACTTCATCATTTGTTAAATCAGTAACAGAAAAACAAAACCAACCCAAACTTGCAAGAAATCTGTAATAACAGAGCAAATTAACTTCATTTCTTTTGTCTTTCTAATTTATGCCCTTCTATGTTTCCAGATTTTTACGTTAGGAAAAAAACCATTGTTAAGGTGCCTTGATAAAGTTCTGCAACCAAAAGGTAATATTGTTTGAATTAAGATTTGAATTCACTAGCAATATTCAGCCCATAGTTTGGGTAGGAAGATGACATGGTCCTCAAGCAGTGCGGAGGTGAATGTCATAAAGCTAATGAACAGCATCCTTCATTTGGTCCTCTAGAACTTGGCAACAGCTAGACAAATATCTTTGATGCAATTTATTTAACACATTCTATCTTCCCAAGATTAGGAAGTACAGAAATGCAGCAGAGTATTTTGATATATATATTTATAAATGTATAAATATATGTATATTCAGTGCTCAGTATATATATACAGGATATAGATATATATATATGCTGAGCATTGAATAATCCACTTGAAAGTGAGCTGTGCTTTTCTTAATCATTGGTTACAACCAGTTAATAGCTGGCTTATTATTCCTTTTTGTAGCCTGTATTTTTGTAAGCACCATCCTGAGGCTAAAGTATGTTAAGAGCAAATAAAATAATTCTTTAAATAAAAAAATTCAGCAGACACTTGTCAGAAAGGGCTTCACTGTCAAGTGACTTGAATATCCCTGCAAAGAAAGCTCTATTGGGTGAGCCGTATTGACTCACGACAGCTATAACAGAGTATTCTCAAAACCCTTTCTAGAGGATGAGACCTCATCTTTCATAACAAAATGGCAAACACGAGAGCAAGACGCCAGCAGCAGCATGAGAACCTTGCAATAGCCCACTCTCACAGAACAATGCCAATGCTCAGAAACCAAGATTTTTAACATAAATCTCTCTTTGTCTTTTTCCTTCTGAATGTGCAGTTTCTTATAGGCATATCCATGCTAGCAGACTACCTCTCAGGCAGCTCCAAGGTCAAAGGCAGGTTGACCCCTTTGGAGAGCTGTGCTCCCATGCGCCCTTAGGGGATGTCCAGGGTCAGTGTCACACAGCTGGAGAGGTGCAGGTGTAAGGCAAGATGTCCATGAGCAAGAGGTGGTGTCCCTGGATTAGGGTTCAGGCACAGCATTGCACAACTACACCAGCAGCTCTCCCAGAAGCCAAGCTGGTGTCCCCATGCAGCAGGGCACTGCCACTACACTACATGAATGCACAAGCTCAGGGCTCTCAGACACACTGGTGGCCCCAGTGATCAATTCAGTGCTTCCATGTGTTCTCCAACCTATCCAGCCATGGAACAGCAACAATGTCATGGGATTTGTGTGACTAGTCCCAGCTGGAGAATCAAGCTCAGATTTCAAATGCAACATACTGAATAGTTCCAGCAAACTCTCATACCAGTTCATCAAAGGAAAGTGGAAAGGGAAGAAAATCTCAGAAATATTTATCAAACACTTTCCAGCATGAGTGCCAAGAAATCATGAGATGTTTGTGAGTAGAAAATGAAGGAAAATTATCAAATTCTGCTCCAGAAATTATCTTCTGCTCTCTTTCTGAAATAGTTTGGGAAGAAATCTAGCTCTTTGCTGAATAAAAAACACCTCATACAACATATCATCTCTTGCTCAGCTGCATATTCATTTTCCACTTGGGGCTTTCCTTACCAGCTGTAAGAAGTTCCACAAATGGGCAAAGAGCCCAAGTAAATATCTGACATAAGAAGTTTGCTGCAAAAACTAGAAAAGAAGGATTAAAAACATGGATTACAGATAGGGTTGGGTTTTTTGCACCGTCCAGCCACTAGAGGGGACAGGAGACACTCAGCCAGAGCAGTACATGCATAAACGAGCAGAAAGCCGTACTCCGCATATAGAAACAGTTTATATGAGAGCTCTTAGAAGGGCAGAATGGAAAACACAGAGACAATATAGAAATGCTCTACTTCAAAAGTAAGTTCCTGCACCCAACCTTCAGACTGTCCTTGTCAGTGATGCAGTTTTAACTTTCAATTATGCAGATCAGGGAAGCAAAAAACTCTTGTTAAAAAAAAAAAAAATAAAAAAAGGTCCTGCCTTGCTCTTCTGCAGACAGAACGCTCCTGGGAGCCGAGTGTGATAATTAAATTCACACTAAAGCTCAATTTTCTAGCTGGAGGAAGCTCTGCTTTTTCCTCAGACAAGAGAAACCGTAATTGAGCTGCCTCCTTCTCCCAAGTTCTTCCCTCCAATTCAAGCAATATAAAAACCCCAAATTAATACAAAGTGATAGGGTGAAGTTTTGGCTTTTAACAACAAAAGCATATATTTATTCCCAAGAATAATCTTACAATTGCCGTGAAAATTGCAGTTCATGTTCTGTCTTCTGCAGTCAATGTGATATACACAGCTAACCAGGCCTGATAGTGCTGGAAGTTGTAACAGAAGAAGAGCACTGAATGTGCTTGAAAACACAAAACTTTAAGGAAAATTCTGGAAAAAGTAGTAATATGAAACTGATGTACAAATAATCACAGTTAATAAAACTGTGGCAATGTGAAAACTTTTAACTCTCTAATTTTACAATAGGAAAGTTTTAATTTCTTTAGTGTCACCTGAGACAAAGCTCAAAAAATTTAAAATGCTATCTGAGAAGGAGGAAGCATCAGAGATGTAAAGGAAAAATCAGTAACTCTTGAGTGAAACATCAGTTTTAGGGAAAATTTTCAGATCACAGGACTTCTTCCCTTTCCCTCCAAGATGCTGTTCTTGACAAATGCCACTCCTGCCTGACAATGTCCCAATAGCAGCCAAGTGCAATTTTGAATATGCCCTCTGTCTGCAGAGCAGTTGAATTCTTACTCTCTGCATGGCGTAAGCCATGTGCTTCCCTTCTTAGCAGCTTCTTTTAAGACAGTTCTTTGAGTTTTCCTAAAAACCCTCTTTCTGTACAGTAGGCTTCACAACCGCAAAATATTTCTCCATTGCACTGGACCACTTACTACAGAATGCAATCTCAACAAAACAAAAAAATCCATGTTTTTCAGCTTTTCTTTTCTTCAGTGAGATTTCTGATTCCCAGCAGTTTTGCATTCAGACCTCTTCTTGTCCCCTGGTACTCTCCCCAGTCTGAAATGGACCATTGCACATCCACTTGAGTACAATGTCCTGTTTAACTTCAGTCCAAAAGGCATCCTTACTAAGGGAGCTTTTAGGGGGAGGAGTCGGTACAGAAGATGTTATTTAGGGTGAAAAAAAGAAGCTTGTATACATAAAGCTTGTATGCAGTGAAGGGTAATTATTTGTTCTTTACTGAAAAAGAATGACTTAGAAGAGTACAACTGGTAGGAGGTGACTGAATTTATAGTGTGTGTGCACACTAGGTTAGTGCTCAACATAAAGCTGCCAACTGCCTCATCTGGAATGCTATAACAGGCTGACAAATTCCACAATAGAAAGTAGAGGCAATATTGATAGTCTTAACAACAACCTTGGTGTGAATAATTACCTTAATGCTAGGTACTGAACGCTGAAAGACATTATTTAGACAGAGCCTGGGTTGTAAACTGTATTTGAAAACGCAGAGCAACATCTCCACTGTGGCTTCCCTGATTTCTCATTTGCTGTTACCCATTTTTTCCTCCACAATTAACACTGTCTACAACCCAGAAATTTAAGACTTTTTCAAAGCTCTGCTTTTCTACCCACAAGTACGAAGCTCAATAGTTGCTGGATTATTTAGCGTATTTGGTGAGGAAATTTTAACATCTGGTAACTTGAAGTGTTCAGGGTGCTTGTACTGATAAATTACATTAGCAAGACTGGCACCTTGGCACTGCTTTGAAAACGTGAGAATAGTGCACAATTCAGAAAAAGACCATGAGAACACAAGATATTAAGATGGTACTGATTTCCACCATTTTTGTAACCAAAACCTGTGCTGTAAAGCTCTAAAAATCAGAACTATAAAAATGCAAAGAAAAATTACAAGGGAAAAAGAAAACAGAACATCCAAATTGGATTTTACATTCAGAGACATGCTAGCGCAACTTAGAAATCAATTTTATTCTGCTTTTATTTTAGACAGAAAAGTTATTGAGGATGAAAAGCCTAGTGAAAAGAAATAAAAACCAAATCCCAACACACAACTGGTTTAAGTCTTCTCTGCTGCTTTGTTCCATTGCAACTAACATATTATTATCTCCCACATCTATTAAACTCTACTTATTGTTTTTCTCTCTTTGAATCCCTTCATTTATAACAACAGATTCTCTCCATTTTCAGAACATCCCATTTTGCCTTTCCATAGAGTTACCATACATCCTTCACTTCATACAAAGCAGAAACCATGAATGTAAGCAAATGCTAATAATATCCCTTGCCAATAGAGTGATCATCACACTTCTTTCATACTGCTGTTTGCAAGGGTCAGGAGAAAAATGAAATGCTTTCAATACTTTTAATATCTTTTCCGTAGAAGAAGGTTCTGTAGAATTTGCATCTTGCAGGAAGTCTGATTGCCCTCATCAAAGTGAATCTATTAAAGCTACATAATCCCACAAAGTCTATTAGCAAGCATAAATCCAAAGCAGGCTCCCACATTATCTTCTCATATCAAAGCTAAAAGGTAGAGAGGTTTCAGGTACCAACTGTCCTAGAGGACTCCACAAAACATGTCTCAGGTCTCTTTTCTTCTCTCTTGCCCTTGTTTGTAAGCAAGCTAATTGGATACAGGAAAGTTATTCTCACCATTTAACAGCATATTTTGTTTTCATTTTCCAATGTTAGTTGGGTTTGGAGCTATAAAACACTTCTAGGCTAACACCTGCAAAAATGAAGACCCACCACTCTGTAAACAGGCTGGGCTGCACTGACAGCGTGAAGAGCTGTGTGAGCTGCCTTTCCCCTGTCCTCCCATCTGTACATATGACTGAACAGACACAGAGGGAGAATCAGATAAACTCAAGATCTCTTCACCAATACAGTTATTTTTTTCCTACCCACCATGCTCTCCCTTGTGCAGTATCAGCAGATCTTCCTTTTCAGCATCCAGGCACTAATGGAATACTGTCTTCCCCTGAGTCTCCCTGCTATGCAAACTCCTTGCATGCATTACTCCTGTGGCGAAGCAGCTTCCCACACCTTCTCCCTGGCAACCATCTCTGCATGCACTGCTTCAAATTAGCAGGCACAGAGAGCCCAGGATTCCTAGCTAGCACCCAGATACCCCCACAGCAGGGAGCTTGGCAGAGCCTCAGTCGTAGGAAATAATATGTCCTGGAGTTAACTGCATTACAGAGACAGCTTTTACATTCTTTCTCCTCTGCAGTTGCATCTTGTAAAAGGGAAGAAAAACAAATAATCTCCCAAACCAGGAGTGTTACAGCTCAGAGCTGGCTACCTTTTTCTGAAATTCTGAATTTCTGAAATTGGCTCCCAGCTGCCAATGTCAAACCACACTGCATTACGGCAAGGTATCTTGTCTGTACCCTCTTATGAAAGCACCAGGCCCCCTTCAGCAACAGCCACTTGGACAAAAGCATGTAGGTGCCACCATTACAAGGTGTCCATGCTGTGCTTTCTGACTAGAATTTGAACACTTAAGTAAAGCAGAGTTCGAGGCCAATACTTGATCCAGTCCTAAGTGCTTACCCAGGTCAGAAAGCCCATGCTGCAGAATTGCCAGTCCCCTACTTTATCCACTGATCCTGTCTTTACATAGGAAAATAGGGTAGAAGTGTTCCCTCCTGTGGATACAGGCCTGTTCTCCAGCTCAAAGTCACTTGACTAGAAGCCAACAGTTTCTTTTTATTACAAGTAGGAAGAGAATAGAACAGAAGGACTGAAACTTTCTAGTTCTTCTAGTTCCAGAACGTTGGAACTAGATGACCTTAAGATCCTTTCCAACCATAACCATTCTATGATTCTATGAAAACGGTGACAGTTTTATGAGAGGAAATTAAATGCCGGTCAAAAAGGTCCTTTAAAATCACTAAATCTGATGCACAGTGTAGTATGGCCCCTGAAATTTCACCCTGCATTTCTTGACTAAACTATGACTTCTCTTAGAGAAGATTCAGGAACACCCTTATTTGCATCAGTGTTCTTAGGATAACACCAGAGAAGATTAAATGTGTTCAGCCTGCCAAAGAAAGGGAGCATTTTGTGAGCAGCGCTGTGCACTGCCTTTCCACCACCAATGTGGAGATAACATAATATATTGCTGCCTCGTACAAACATACTTACCAGTGCACCCAGCTGTATTTTTTAGCTCCTATTATTGATTTTGTCTGGACTAAATAACCTAAGCGCACTTAAAGAGTACTGAGACGATGAGCAGGGTGAGTGAGGAAGCAGTGTTCCTTATAGATTTGACAGAGAAGCTTTAACAGAAACAAGGCATACTAATGCTAAATATAAAAACAAATAATAAAGGCAATTGTAAGAGAGGGAAGGTGAAAGCAAGCAAGTCAGGTAATTTGTTAAAATTGATCACAAATGAAAAGCAAGAGGTTGCCCATTTAGCCACAGCATCCCTGCAATAGGAACTTGTACTTAATTTACATGTGAATAGTATTACAATCTGATTGCCTACGCTTAGGTCAGCCACGAAATGCTGAAATCAGTTGTAACTAACAAGCATCTATCAGAGTCAGCTGTTTTCAATGGCTTGCCAGATTTGCTAGCAGAGACAGTGATAATAAATACACTAACATGGTGAAGGTGTAGTGCCTCTCGTGTTGTGCACAGGAGGCAGTCCTGTGGCAATTCAGGGCATCAGCTCCTTAGACTCAGACTCAAACTGAAGATTAACTTAGAAATGTATTTTTAGCTTCTTTGGTACCTGCAGAAGTAACACCCAGTGTGGGTTGTTATACATTTCCTTGTTCTTTCCGAAGGTCCATAAGTTACATTCTTTCTATTTTGGAGGTGATGACTGGGTCCCTAGAAGGTTAGATTACTGTGCAGCAGCAAGCCTCTTTGTTCCAAATCTCCCATTTACCAAACCTCAAAGAAGGTTGTCCGGGACCCTCAGATAAAGCTCTCTTTAAGGTCCCTATATATACCCAAAAATGAGAAATGCGAGGAGAATATCTCTTCTTACACAACAGTCCAGAGAAAGTATTTATGCTGTTACCTTTTTTATTCCAACATTAGCAGAGGTGTCAAGAGAGTGAACGTCTCACTGCATTCCTATAACACCTGTATCCGAGCCGTCTTCCCGGTGTTGTGTATGTGAACAGGAAAATCCTACTTGCTACCTCTGGCACCCTTCAGTGCAAGAGAAGAAGTCTGACTAGAGAAAGCAGTGCTTTTTCTACTTCATTGTAGTGCTGCTGATCATTTCAGGTTCTTCCAGGAATGCTGATTTACAAGCTCACTGCTCTCTTGGGCTTCAGAGGAAAACGGTAGGTCCACCAAACAAACACATCAGGCAGAGGGAAATGCTTACTCTGCTACTGCTCCCTGTTGCCTGCCTGAGGAAGTATCAGATAAAAATGTATCTGATGCAGCTTCATGTATTGGCCTTCCAGAACAAAATACCAGTTGCACAAGCTGGAGGGGGAGTAACAGCTCCAAAGCAAAGGGTTTAATCACAATTTCAGAGCTTGGTATCTGGGATGGAAAAAAATTGTGTTTGTATACAGATAAGAGAAGTTCCTGTGCATCTCCCCCACTCCTCCTGAATGCATATTCATTATTTTGTATTCCACGTATCTCAGGTCCTCATTATCCGTTTCACACATGACTCCCACATATTCTGTGGAATGGAAATAAATATGCATTTGTTAACAAAAATAAGGTATTGGGGTATATGGGAGGTGTGAAAGCCAGAGACAAGCTCAAAATCTTAATACAGTCCTTATAAAAACTGTAATAATAATTATAAGATTTCCCAAAGTGACAAGAGCAGAGTAAATGGACAGATTTTCTACCTTTCTACCCACAGGTTGTATCTGGGTAACTCTCAGCCATACTGACCTTTCCACAATTGGTATTGCAAAGAACTTTTCTTCTAAAGTTTCTCTTTTAGCACCATCCTAGATGTGCCTGAAATTTATATTGAGACATAGGCTATGAGGCATTTTAATGGCAACTATCTTATATACTGAACAAATTATGTTTTAAGTAGTCTACCTTAAAATCTGTACATTTGGGTCAAACTAGGTAAATATTTTTAACTAAGTATTATTTTAATTTTTCCTAAGGAGGAAAATATAGCTATTATATACAGAAACAGTATTATATTTGCTGGTTAGATTAATAAAGAAATGCAGATGGCATTGCCAAGAGAGTCAGTAAGAGCTAAGACCCTTCTTAGCTATTTCTCACCCTTCCTCACTCCCAACACCCATGGTAAGAATCGGGCATAAAGGACAGCCCAAGCTCAAATCCTGTCTTTGCCTTGCTCAAAGGCAAATCCAAGACTCCTCGCCCTGTGTAATGGCCAAGTCTGGGTAGCATAAAAAAAGGAACATGTTTTATGAATGGCACCTGCCTTTGCTCCTCACTGCCTTGTGACTCTATGTTTTTTCTGAACATTGAGTTATAAATCCAAGCTATTATTATTTATAGACAGGCAGAATTATTTGTTGGATCCTATTTTTAATTGCCACATATTCTGAAAAAATCTCCCATCCAAATCAATCTGAAGACATTTTTCGTTTTTCTGTTCAACCACCAATCCGAAAGCCAGTTGTTTACAAAACCATACTCTGAAGGCAAACGAGAATGCCTGTTCAAAGTATGAAAAGAACAGATCAGATTGCTTCTGCATACTAGCCATTAGAAGAAAGAACTGCTTTGAAATTTTGATTTTTGCCAAGAAGTCCTTTGTGTCCATCTTGTTCATTGATGGCTAATTACCACCTTTGCAAACAATCTACATGGTTAGATCTCCTTGGAAACTAGCAAGGCTAGGGAAAAAAAATAAGTCTAAGACTGTATGTTTGAAAACAGAAATGGGTTTATAGCAATGACACAAGGCCTTATCACCTCTGATGTCAACTGATCATAGTATTTACATGAACAACAAAGTTATCGTATCAGGATGGAGATAAAATATCCTTTTTAGCATCTGTCCACTTCTTATGAACCCATCCCTCTGCCCTTAACCTCAGAGGATATCAATGACTTCAGAAAGAGAAACATGCATATTATACAGCTGAGAACATAAGAAGAAAAGTGCTCTACCATGCCATGATAGTGGGTGCACGTAAGCCTGGCCGTCCACTTTCCACCTACTCCCCCACAACCCTACTTCCTGCGTTAGATGTCTTGGAGGGAGCATCCCTGCTCCATCCTATCACTGTCTATTCAAAGACCTATTGTCTACGGGCTTGCCAAACCACTTTGGAACTTCCTGATGTTGTCCAACTGCACAGCCCCCCAGGGGCAGCAAGCTTCTGAAGCCACTACCTGCTGTTAAAGGAATACTTTCTTGTAACTGTTTTAAAAACAATCTCCTACTAGTTGTGCAAGATCCACAAAACATTGGGATTCTCCACCTCCATGCCATACTTCTTTACCCTCTTTAGACTGAAGAATCCAGGCTTTTTTTTAATTACCATCTCTTTGTGTGGCAGATGCCGGGATTTCTCCACCCCTTTGGCTGCCCATCTCTGTTCTTCTGTTCTTCCATGGCCTCCTGAGGTCCAGGGACCATGCATGCACACAGTACAATACAATGTTACCCGGTTTTAGAAGGTGGCTCCTGGCCCTGAGAACAAATAGAGCTGTAACTATCTTTTCCTCTCTGAGGCCCACCCACCCCCCCCCCCCCACCCCCCCCGTTTGGAAGCCAAGCAGCCCTTGGGCCTCAGGTCTCAGATAAAGAATATTAATATTCACCTTGGCCATCCATGGGATGGCAGGGGAGCTGTGCAGGTACTCTATCTTCATAGTTGGCACATCAAGCCCCAAGGCATCCATTACCAGCTGAGACCCCAGTTGAGAGTCAAGGACTTGAGTAAGATTTTGGGCAGGCCACTGAAATGAACTGCCATGTCTTTTTCCTTGTCCCATCATAATTCATCCTATCACTGTTTGTCCTGGCCAAAGAGAAGGAAGCTACATAAAGGATATGTACAACATAAAGGATTTGTGCATACATAAAGGATCAAGCATAAAGGGACTGTTTCGTAACCAGGTTTTAAAGCAGTGAGGCAACAGTTCTCTGTAAAACCACAAGTGAATCTCATTCTATTCACAAATCCAAGCAGGTCTGAATGCTGCAAACTCTTTCTTTCCCATCACTCTCTCAAATACAAATCTGGTCCCTTACCTCTGTTACCATAGTGTCTCCTTCCTCCTTTCTCACTAGCTACCTGCACTTTCTATTTCTGCCTGCTTAAACATACCCATGCTGGTGCCCAGGTATTTCACTCTGCCTGCCTACCATTCCCCCATGTCTGACATCCCAGGATCCTCATTTCTTTCCCACACATCCGTGTCCTATCATGCTCCCAAATTGACACACACACCAGCACAGCACAATCAGACCTTTAGGCAAGGCCCTTTAAAGCTTTTGTCATTTCATTAAAAATGAATCCATGTGTATCTCTGCCACTTCATGTGCTGCCATCTGGAAGAAGCCCTCTCTTGAAACTGTCCCTATGAGAAAGCCTGGGCAGCTACAAAGCCATTAGTCACATCCTTTAAACCAGCCAGGTGAGTCTCCATGGTGCTTTTGCTGCTGGGAGACTCAGGCACCAGGGCAGGCAGCTGGAATCCTGCATCACTCCTGGAAAAACATTACCCTTCTGCCACTGGCCTCAGCCTAACAAATGGTCTTTGAGTTAGTTTTAAACAGAAGAAAACCAGAAACCTACCCAACACATGAGCTAATTTGTGTGCAAATGTTACACTCATTTCATGCATGGAAAGCCGCTCTGAAGCAGCCAAGCTCTATTTTCACCATCTCAGTTTTCCCTTTAATTTTGCCTTCGGATGCACAAGAAGTGTGTTCTTGTTACCAGTCTATTCATGTCAAGCTATCCTTTGTGGACTCAATACTTTTGCTTACTGCATGGGAGCTGTTTTCTCTTTAAAAGGTCAGCTACTTTACCAACTATGTCTTTAAGTGAGTCTGACTATGTACACCTGACTAAAAAAGACATAGAATTCACATTTTATTCCAGCATATTTATTATTTCATGTAGTAGCTCTAACAAGAGCAATCTGTATTTCTGATGTCTGTGAGCAAATCTCTGAAAGATAGTTCATACCTTTCAGAGGTAGATTTTCTCCCCATGCAAATCAGGAGATATATGAAAAGCAGAACTACTCTTTTCTCTCAAGATTCAAAATGCTATGAAAGCTTTGAATTATTTGTGCTCATGCTGAGCTTTGCTAGCTCCAGTAAAGAAATATGGGCTCTGCTATCTGAAGGCTAATGTACCATCTAAAAAATCAATTATTTAAAAAACATAGTATCAGTTCAGCCTGTTCTGATAAGATCCATACATACTGTTGAAAGAAAATTTAAATCCAAAATAGTAGTTTTTGTATGAAACTCTACATTCAGAATCAAATGTCTTCAAGACTCCTTAGCAGATTTGCAGAAACTGGGTGCTGTAATCTAGCCAGGTGGGATAAATGAGAGCTCAGCACAGTCAAGTATTTCTACTCTTTCAGAAAGGTTCCGGTTACCTCTCAAAGTACCTTACTTTTAGAGAGCAAACTGGTGATCTAGTGACTTGTGCATGGGACAATCCTGGTGAATGATGGGTTATTTTCAGACTAGAAAAAACTATACGAAAAATGAAGAGCAAATCAAAAAGACTTTTACATACTTTTTAAGAAAGCAAGAAAAACAAATAAAACCCCTACGTCACCCAAAATAGACATTACAAAGTCTTTCATATAAGCTCTCAATTTTGAGGTTATTTAATCCTTTCAAACAACTTTGTTTCCTAAAGCTAGGTAAAATTTTACTGTGAAAAAGGAATGAAAATTTGAATTCTTAATCTGTTGCTAAAATCTCCTAGACTTCAATATTTCACAGACAAAATATCACATTTTTGAAAGTCTGAAATCAAATGTCCTTTCCTTCATAAAGCATTTTGGAAAATCCTGTTGAGCAAATTGAATCCAATTTATAAAATGTTTCAGTGCTTACAATACTTTCGTTGCTACCTATTTCCCTACAAAAAAGGATAATAGCAATTACAGCAATTTCACAGCAATGCCTTTGATTCTTTTTTTCAAACACGTTTACGGATCTATTTATTACATAGTTTAAGTGAAATAACATATTAAATGGTAGTTTAGACACCATTGAATTGTTTATTTCAAGACAAAAAGTTGCTATTTGTTGACATGGAAACATTTTTTTGTGGTTTTGACTTCAATTTTCTGTCATGCTGAGTCTCATATTGTACTTGCCTGGATACATACTTTAACAAGTTCATATGTAGATGGGTATAAAATCCTGTGTAGCTGATACTTATTGCAGAAAGGATATATTGTTTTTTCTTTCAAATTAAACAAAGATTAAGAAAAAGATCTGGATTGAATGAAACCAAACACATGGTCATTCAATCTTTTTTTCCAATTCAACTAAAAAATTTATTGGGAAAGAAAAATAAAAAGCAATACTTGAGTCAGTTTTATTTTCTTGCATTCAATTTGCTTTGTAGACAAAGCCACAAGCTCTGACTTGTACAAACCTGTTGCTGAACGTGGAATTTCTTCTATTGAATATGAGCATTAGGCAGATCCAGCCTGTAGCTGTAGTCTCACTGTCTGAAATTAAAATCACACAATCCTTCAGGCTCCACACAAAACAGGATCAAATTTTTTGAAGATACTTCCAGGGACGTTGAGTGGAATAGCTATTTGAAAAAATATTTGACTGTAGCTTTGGGAGCAGCAGCACTCATGAAAAAGAAACATTTCTAGCAGCTCCCTCTTATATAGATTCCTTGGCATCTGACTGTGGTTAACTCAGTCTGTTTTCATGACACTGGCAGGAATTTGGTATTTCTGAGACCTCCGCACACCATCAAATGCTGATATGCCTACCTTTCAGAATCTAACTGAAGATGTCAAAGAAATCTAAAAGCCTAAATACCTGCCAGAGTTTCAAAAGTGATTAGGTGGAGGCCAGACAGAGTGATGGAGAAGGCTCATTTCCTTAGGAAACATGCCTAAAGTACTATTCTGCGCTTACCATTTTCAGGCTATCAAAATACCACAACCTGAAACAAAACATTTTTAAATTCACTTCCAGCCTTATTTCTCAGTTATTTTTTTTCTCTGCAGTCTATAAAATGCACAAAGCAGAAATGAGAAGTCAGTAGCAAGAAACTAGGTCTTTCTATTTCACTGTGACTTCCTTTGGCAGGAAAAGGGGAAGAAGCTAGTAATGGCCTAATTATTTAGCTTAAAGAAAACAGCCAGAATCCCAGTGTCATCTGCAGTAAGAAATGGAAGAGGAGTGGGATGGAAAGAACATGGCAGCTGTTCTGATAAACTAAATAATTGTAAGATGGGTAATTGCCTGGTCTCTAAGACATTGCTATTTTTGAGGCAATGTTTGGTGGTAAGAGTTTGGTTTTTTATGTTAGGCCAGATGAAAAATGTCACTCACCTCAAATGACAGAAAACTGTGTACATCCACCAAGTCACCACTATGAGAAATGGCAGCAATCACAGAAATGTGAAACCACATCTATCAGAAAAATTTTAGTAATTTTTCTTCTCAAAAATGTGTGCAAAAAAGTTAAAATTCTGACTGATTTTTGTAAGCAAGGAGTGCCTTGCTTTTCCGAAATACATTGCTCAGAAGTAAAAGCCACTGAAATCCTCCTTCGACTGCAAAGAAGTTTTCAAGAAAGAAATCTCTATCACCGGGTGGGGGAAAAAAAAAATAAAAAAAATAGTCCTTGTCTGTTTCAATTTCCCCAGTCTTCTCAGCTCCTTCTGTAGCTTCATGCAACTTCATGCAATAGCAGAAGGAAAACCAATAAATACACTTAGCTAATGTCTGTGACCTGAGGGCAATCTGTTTGGGGTGCAGCTGCATGTAAACTGAGTGGAGAAGCATAATTTAAGAAAGGAAGTTTGTGACATTTTTTCATTCTTCTTTTCAGAATTGAGGGGTAGGAGGAATCGGGTATCCGTACTTCAAAGTCATTCTGTTCTCTGCAGTCATATTTCTTGATAAAAAAAAAAAAGCAGACATAGCAAGTGATAGTTCTTTCCTGCTTAAACGCCTCATCTGTACCAGTGGTATTAAAACTGCCTTCCCAAAGCCTTGCTTCACAAGAAAACTGCTGGTGGGCAAAATCATCTGCAAAGTAACAGTCAGTAGTGTGTGTGTGTGCTACTTTGCGTTGTAGTACACACACACACACTACCCAGAGCACCAGTGACAGGTCGTTTCCCCAGCGAATGATCATCTTGACCTAGGGAAATTTTACTCAATTTAGGTGATGTTTTGCAGAGAAAAAGTAAGGACTCCCAAAGTTATCTCAGATCCCCTAACCTTAAACTGATCAGGTCCAAGATGTGTATCAATATATAGCATCTTCTGCTCATTTCTCTAGGAAAGTACTAGAAGTTCTTGTGCTTGGTATTCAGGCTTACTCCATTGCATAAGTTGTTGGCTTTAGTTGACTGGTACAGCATATTGATTGATCCAAGTCCTTCGTTTCTGACAAAAATATCCTTCTCCATTTCTTCTTATGCCTTAAATTTATGATAGTTCATTGATCAAAGCAAAACAAGCTGTCACAGTATGTCAGTGCAGCAGTCAAGATGGTTCCAACACCTGCTCAAGGAGCTCTATGAATATTCAGACACAAAGCTGTCTCCAGGTTGTTCAGCAATGCAGGCAAAAATTGTATTTGTCTGTCCCAAGGAAGAAGATTCAAGTAAAGCCACCCTTACTTCAGAAAGGGGAGCTTAAAAGGACAGGAATAGAGCTGGTATATGAAACAGCAAGGAGAGAGAAGGGCTTGCTTCTTCTGCCAACATGAAAGTGGGAAAATGGGTGGTATCAACTCCTTCTGTGAGGATCTAGTTCTCTCCTTTCTAGTGACCTAACTGGACAGATAGACTTTGACAAGGGCAACAGCTGCCTGCCTTGACTTATAAACTTTTCACATACTGCAATATGCAACAGACCCATCACCGATCTGACTGCGTCTACAATTCAAAATAAAACCAGGCCAGGAACCAGTCTGCAACCTTGAGATAAAATGGTACAGGATGTCCACACCATGTCACAGATCACATGGCCCTGAGTCTTGTGTAGACTTTATGTCTCTTGGTTTTAAGGCATAGTAAGTATATTGACAGTGATTTTTTTTTCCACTTCAAATTATCTGAAATAACGTGAGGTCTGTGTTGCAGACCAATGTTACACATTGCTTGACACAGAGGTGGCATGAGGTCCTGTGGAGATGTCTGAGGGAGCAAGGTCTGCTGAGACATCAGGCAAATGACAGTGAAAGAAGCCAAACCTGATGCAATCTTATCCATGCTGCCTAATGGGAGCAGTGCCTGGCACATACTGTCCCAAATCATTCCCATGTATTGTCTCAGAGCATTAGTTGGCATGATGCAAAGCCAGGATGGATAGCTTGCTAACATTTAGCAGTACAGATTATCAGCGCTGGACAGACCAGCCAAGCTCCTATTTACACTTCAGCTTCCAGAAACAACCAGAAGCATTCTCTTGATATGAGTGACATTACAGGTGCAGAATTAAATGAGTCAGTATTATCTATAAGAAATGTTCAGCTGATCAACTAATATTTGTTTCCAGAGTTTTCAGTTGGGAAAATTTTAACGGGGGGATTAAAAAAAAAAACCAAACGTGAAGAAGGACCTGATTCTGCTTGTCTCTTCTTGTAAAAATTGAGAATACTCTTTTTTCAAAGTAATCAGTAAGGAAAATATGTGGAAAAAACAGGATTTAACCAGTCCTCACACAACTGTCCTGGAAGGCTGAGCTGTAAATCAACAGCTCAGATGAAAAAGAGAAGCTGCAGAGAAGATGAAGTAATACTCTTCTCATTAGTGCATGGGAACAAGCTGCAGTGAGGGAAGTTCCAACAGGATATAAACAAAAAAACCCAAAAGTTCCTAATGCGAGAGGCATAGCATTGATCAGGGCCCAGAGAGGCTGTGGAAACTCCCATCCTTGCCCTGAGCAATGTAATCTACCTTTGAAGTTAGTCCTGTAATGAGCAGGAAGGTTGTCAAGAGACCTTTAGAGGTCCCTTCTAACCCAAAATATTCTATGATTTTAAGTGGGTTGAAAAGCTATTTATTTTTTATTTCTAGCAGTTAGAGTGTGTAAACCAGTTTAAAACTGATAACACTCAGGTGAGTATATGTCCTTCATGCTGTCTTATTTTCCTGGTACTTCCCACAGAGACGAAAAGTTGAGATCTTGGTAAATATCTAAAGAAATAGTGCAACTGACAAGTAAAAATTTTTGCATAGTACACGTGATAGTAACTGGCAGAAATAGCTGGAGTTGAGTAACTGCAAAAAGAAATCTCTCATGGGCCCATCAGACAATGACATGTTACAGCAACTCAGGGAGACGTACATCTGATGCAGAAGCATCAGAAAGAAAGCACGTGGCCAGTATTTGCAGCTATTAAGGCCTGTCAGCGCTGTGAATCATTAATGATCCCTATTATCCCTACTACAGCAGTTGTCAGTAGTTTAGCCACATGGAAATACTAGACACAAGCCAAGGTCTAATGTTGCCAGGTGACTCAGGGTGGGACACCTGGGCTGTCTCTGACACTGACCTTGCTCCACTGCTTGCAGCAGAAGTGACAATATTATGCATTTTCGAAGTACAAAAAATGCATTCTTTCTATCTTTCTCAACTTCTCAGAAGAAACGCTGCATCTGAGAAGGCTGTTTTCTGCATTGGGTGTGAATAGGATAATAGTATTATAGCAAAAGAGACTGAGGTCTCACTTTTTTCAAAAGAGAGTATCTCTCTGACTTCTTTGTACGCTGCTATGAGTAATTGCATGCAAAAGTCTCTGATTTTACTGCCAGCATTGCACACTTATCATGGTCAGGAATCTTCATTCTGTCTTTATGTTAGTCCTCCATCATCTAGTCTTCCACTTGTAGGTCATGATTTTCAGTGTAACCACTGCTCCCACTATGATGTTGAACTTAATCTTCATTGTTCAACTTACTCTGAAATTGCATGGGGCATCTATTACTTTCTTTTTTGTAGCTCTACAGGTTTGTCATACTCAGACTTTCTTATTCATTACCTGCTTAAGGTGAAAACATCTTTGTTTTTGCCTTTCTGATGAGAAAAAGGTGAGGAGGTTGAGCATGAAGAAGTAGTGAGCACTAGGCGAGGGTGATAGACCATCTGCCATGAGGGATTGGAAGACGTTCTTGATTTAACGTATAGCTTGTGACAGTTTACTTTTACAGAGGAATACGATGAATAAGAACATGGCACAAGTCAAAGCACATGTGCAATATCAGCAATAGCCCATACATATGCTGAGTCTGCTCAAAAGAATAGCATCTAGACTGCATTGGACTGGTTCCCACCCAAACACTCTGAACATTAATCCCAGTCACCGCACACATGAGAGAGTAACACGTATGCTGACCTCAAAAACATTGGCTTTCAGGAGAAGCCTTACCTGCTCTGAACCTCTTGAGGTTTTCTGGAAGCCAAACCTCCAGTAAATATCGTTAATATCTAGACTAATCAGACACAAGCAGTGAACTCACCTTATTACAGAAATCTATTTTTTATGGCAGGCATTTGCACTAGAGATGGCTCTGAATTGACATTGACTCCAAGCAGTCAGATTCCAGGTAATAAACAAGTTTCATAACCCAATTTGAGATCCTCAGCCTAATGACAGGCAGAAGACACTGATAATCAACTGTCTCCACATCGTTGCAGGTTCAAAATGTATAGCCTTTTTACACTGCTCCGTATACGTAACAAAGCTGAGGCTGTTTGGCTTCCCTGTGCTTCAAATGAAGGCAGGTTTAGCAAAGCAGATGTAAAAATAGCATTCTGGAGCCTTTAGTGGTAAATTCTGTGACGAAATCGGTTAGAATCCAAGACAAAAACTACAGGGTCAAATGACTACCAAAAACAGAGTTGTGGATTTTTTTAATTAATGTATCAGCATCCTTTTCCATCCTTAATAATAAAAGGGCCAAGAATCAGAAATGAATGTATATGTTTGTACTGCATAGAGGCAAAGTGTTACCCAGGCTGATTTTTTGCAGCTATACAGGCCTAAAAAAAAAATTAAAAAAATGAAAATAGTAGAACGTTGTTTTTACCAAGTTGGATTAGAAGGCAATGATTAAGCAGGTAGTGTGAAAAAAAGGTATCATCTTTACAGCCTCTTTTCTAATCATAAACATACTTCAATTTGCATTTCTTTTCTAGTTAAAACTGCTGCTGAAATAAATTTAAATCACACGCATGCTCTCTCTGAAATTATATTTATGATTTTATGGGTGCAAATAAGTAATTTGGTTCTTGAAGAAATTTGCCAAGTCAGTATCTATTGAACATTTCAACATTTCAAAATGAGGACTAGAGTATATTCCCAGCCAAGTGAATAGACAGTCTTGTATTGATTTCAACAGCACAGGAGCAGATCCTAATTCTTGTCTTTTTCAGAAGAAATCTGCATTTTGTGATAATGACTGCTTACAGTTGTTAGCTGGTTAAAAAAGACTCCATTTGTTTTTCTGTAAACAAGACTTTCTGCTCATATCCAGTGGTAATACACAGTGTCTTGAAGTACGGATTACCTGGTCTCACTGAGAGTGATGCAGGCTGAGTTCATCAAACAGGCAAATCCTCCTCTATTCTAAGAATATCTGCTCCTGTGCCCTCAGTGCTCATCAGACATAAGATTTCAGAAATCTTGGAAACAGTGACTAATACCAGCCAGAGATCAGGCAAAGCATTTCAGAACCTTCCTGTCTGCTTCCTCTCTCCAACTTCTCCTTGCATTACAAGCAAGAAAAGAAAACAGAAAGACTCAGACTTAAAACAGAGTAATGAACAATGCAGAAAATGTCTTGTGCTATGATGCCTTTTCCTGATGTCAAAGCCTGACAACTTCTCAGAGGCACCAGGGAACAGAAATAGCCACCTGGTACTGCCAAATATTCCACAGATGAGTTCAGAGTCTGGGACGTTTGTGATCACAGCAAATGAGAGGTGAATACTGAAGGCTGTTCACAAAAGGCAAGCTTGGACCTTACAAATGCAAACGTACAAGTAACTAAAAAGTTAGCCTCATCCTATCAGGAAAGTGGGGTATGACATGCATGCAGTCAGAAATCACAGTCAAAATGACGTCTGCTTGACATTTTTATATGCGCAATAAAGCCCTGGAGAACAATTTGTAGATTATAAATTCTTTTGTTGAATTAGTGAATTTTCAGTGAATTTGTATACAAACCGTTCACAACTGTGTTACACGAGATAAAATTAGTCTACTAAAGTACACTGAAGTATTCACTGAACTCTCTATATCAGCTTCTGCTATGAAAAGGTCAGTTATAAAATGTAATATTCTCTGTTGAAACTCCAAATTATTTTGCAGATCATCCTACAGCTCTAATACAGTATACAATGAAAATAGGCTATGAGTATTTAAATTAGACAAGTATGCCCTTTAAATACATCCTTTTGCTCTTGTATTTGTACAGTACGATGACAAGATTTCTGAAGCACTACCAAAGAACAAAAAAAATTGCACTGTTAATGATAAAATGACTGCTTTTGTATTATAGTAATATATTACATTCACGGTCTTGGAAGTCGTGAGAGCATCTTCTCTCCATTTCATGGTTTGTTGCTGACACTGGAATCATGTTTTTTGAGAGACTCTAAATAAAAATATGTGCTTGGAAACACTGGATTGTGCCTTTACAATGCTGTCCTGGAATAGACAATACCAGGGTCACAACACTGGTTACATCTTTACCAGAAAATAAAATGTTCCTGTGCGTTGGCACCCAACACCTTGTTTGGTAAAATTCATAGAAAAGCTCCTAGCATGGTTTTGACCAGTGCAAAACTGAGTACACCCAATTTCTGGCTACATTTCAGGTATTAGCATGGGACACAGACTATTCCTAATAAGCAGACTGTATAAGACTACCCTGCTTTGAAAAAAACAGGCGTTCAGTAATTCAAGTGTGGGCTGCATCACTTCATTTAGCCTCCATGATAAAGAATAGGCCTGGGCACATTCAATTTGCTAATATAGCCATAGTCAGTATGTACTGCTATGATAAACACAAGTGAACTATTCAGAGGTTTATTTAGGAGAACTCTTTTGCATTTGCTGGAAAATAAAACAAGTCACTGAAATCTCATACATCACATACACATTTGCCTAAGAGACTCACTGAAACAAATACTTTGAACAGAATAGTCTACATTGGCCTAAATTGGTATGGTATTTCTACCTGACCACTGTGTTCAAACAAACAAAATGTTCGTTGCGAGAGAGGAAACTGTTCCAAACTAGGGTTATTTTATTTTATTTTTTTCTCAGTGCAGGTTAATATTATGTATATATTTTTGTCATGAAGAAAAGCGAAGAGAGTAAAAATAACTCTCAAGTGAGATAGCTGCTATCCCCTGTTCCTGGAACCATGACAGCCATTATATAACTGAAGAGAAAATTAAACGATATAAACAGCATAAGCTAATTAGTTTTATATCAAGCAAAATTATAATTAGTTGAAGTGTTTTGTGGCAAAGGCACTGACAATATGTGGCTGTTCCTCAGTCTTAGTGGTGAACAGGAATCCTGCCATGTGTTTGAAACTTATTCATCAGGCATTTCCATGGAAACACACAGATGTACAATCCTTGGATCACTTATTTCAGGAACTGCTGCTCCCAAGGTTCGCTCTGGAGTGAGAACTCAGACCAGGAGAGGGTGACGGGCTGTGACTCTGATCTAGAAACCTCCCCATTCAGGTATTTGTTGGGTCTCACAGCAGGATAATTTAGGTGAGGATAAGAGTAAAAGGGCATCTTGCTTAAAGAGAAAAAGACTAAAAGCTTGACCTTGATTTTCCTTCTCAGAGACTGCCTCGGAATTGGGAAACGACAGCACTGGGAAGAGCCTGAAGAGTTCATGAAATTGCCAGATGTCCCCAGGGAGATTAACATGCGTTAGCAAGATGCTGTACTGAGAGAGACTTTGGTTAAATGTAGTCACTGGTTTTGGTTATGGAAAGCTGCTCTGTAATATACCCAGATGGCAGTCAGCTCTGGTGTGACCTTCTCAAGGTTGAAAAAAGTCCTTCCAGGTTGGAAGGGGCAGGTCTCTGAAGCCCATTTAGAGTGACAGCCCACCACCATGTGCTGGAGAGCACAGCAGCTCCTTGCTCCTGCTACAAACCTATAGCCACTTGAGAAAATGTGGCCCTTACCTCTCTCTGTAGGTCAGCTCATGTACTGTGAAAGACAGGAAAGGTTGATTGCGATGCGCAAGGGCTTGAAATCAACACAAAACATTTTGAAAGCATCAGTAAAATTCGTTGTATGAATAAAATGGTGCTTCATTGTTAGCAAGTACTTCTATAGGAAATAAATGCTGCATGAAAAGCAGGCGAGACAGGTGCAGCATATGACTGGTAGGCATCCCTGCATGGGCATGTCCCTTAAGATTTCCCCAGATGCCAGTAATAAAACCAGCACCTGTGCCCCCTCCCAGCCCTGCTATGGTTTTTAGTACACTTTTCTGTTTCTGGTAAGAGACGCTCAGGAAGGGAGGTCTAGGATATGGTTGGCTTTAACAGCAAGGTTGTAAGTAAGGTATATTCTCAAAGGCAATGGGATGCTTGCACCCTGTCTCTGAGTTCATGCCAGGCTCTAGCTGGGAGAGTAAAGCAAAATATTCATAATGCCTTAATGGACCACATTAAACCAGCATTACTAGTCCAACATACAGTCCATTCAAGTCCCAAAAGCCAGAGCCTTCATAAGATGTTCATAAGTATTTGAGGGGTCTATTACTGCAGTGATGTGATAGCTCCTGTGGACTGAAATCTCCTTAGGCACAATAGAGAGTTAAGCATAAAGTGTGAAGCCTTAACTTCAGATTTTCTGACTTTGGCTTAAGTCTGCCTCACAAGGTTCCTGCAGCACCTTTTTATTGTGTTGATTTCGTCGTACATTATATAGCATCAGTGATAATGCAAGTAGGCACACTGTCATGAACTGGGGTAGGTTCATTCAGAACTGACTGCCTTGTGACACAACTTCCAGCCCTGTCACTACCATCAGCCTGAATAATGCTCTATTTAGAGGCAGCAGCAAACTGAAGCAATGACACAGGATGGAGCACAGAGTCTTGAAACACAGTATTGCCATCACGTTTCCATGCTATTGTTAACGGAGGGTCAGGCCAGAGCCTTTCTTGTAACGCAGGCTGTGGGCTGAACAGAGGCTTGGCTGACAATGGAGCAGGCCAGGAGAAACAACCAGTCTTCAACACTTTTTTTTTTTTTTTTCCCTGAGTATTTCAGTCATTCTTACAACTTTGTAAGAGTCTGTGATCTTTCTCCACAGGGGTGACCCCGCTCATCTTGAAAAACCTACAGGTGCTGTGATACTCCACAGACAATCTGCTATGTAGCACACATCTCTAAGAGTGAGAGACTAAAATGTTCTTCAGACTATACTGACCCACCAAGGGCACCCCTTGTGCAATCCTCTGCACAAGAGCTCAGGCTTCCCTGGTAGCTCCTCCACACAAAAGCATTTGGCTCTACTGCCCAGGGCAGTGCCAGGTGGACACACTCAAGCCTCTGCAGTGCCAGAGACAGGATTGCTTTGTCAAGCAGGAGTTTTGATGGGTTTATGCCTCCATTTCCCAGCCAGGGAAGAGGTACTCAGCAGCAACCAGAGTTCAGGGAAACGAAGTACTTCCCAACCAAAGCTGTTTACTCCCAGCTCTCTGCCTGAAGGTCACCACTCGCAGCACCGACAACACGCATGTCAATGCCCTGACTGTTCAGGAAGCGCATCTTCATAAACCAATGGTACAACATCACATCAGTGCCTCTATATTCAGAGTCAAGCACCTAGGCAGAACCAGCAGAAGACTTTTCCCTTCACAGCCTGGTGGCAGAAGAATAGCAGTTTGCCAGCCAGGAAAAAATTAGGAGTTCAGGAGCTGAAATTCCTGCAGGAGTAAGCCCTAGAGAGCAGAAAGTTTTCCGATAAAAGATAACAGTTACCCCAGACCTCACCATGTCCTCAGCTTCATGCAAACACATTTGATTAAACCACTCTCTCCCCCAGTATGCTCTTTTTTTCTTGCACATAAACGTAATGAAGCTATTTATCTCAAAACACTGGGAAACTACAGGAAAAAACCCACAGTTACTGGTATTCTGGGGGTTTCAATTCTTGTAAAGACGCTTACAGAGGAATGCTGTTTAGGCCCATACAGTTAGAGAAAAGGGTACATTTGAATCAAAGGCCACAGGCACACTGAATTAAAATGAAATCCTGTTTTGAAGTACTGTATGTTTTGCGTTGCTGGGAGAAGGACACACAATTCCCTGTCTCAGTATCAGTGAGATATTGATTTTCTATGGAAATGTGCTTGAATTGCTCTTGGTATATATTACTCTGTAGCCTGCCTTTCCTTCAACAAGAGTAGGACTGGTTCTTTCTTAAAACTGATGTTTCTTGAGGTTTTTTTATAAACGCGTTATACTTATTTAATATTTGCCCCATAGCAATGCACTTGATAGAAAAAACAGCTCAACAACTGCTCATTTTGTCTGCTCATCTTGTTGGCTAAAGCCCCCAAGTGAATCCATTTCCTCATTTATATCCACTATCTCCCAGCAGATCTTTCTTGGTGTATAAAAAAATCTCATATATTAAAACGTAAACGAGGGTGGGGGAAAGAAAGATCTGCTTAAACACATCTTTCAGATTTTAAATATGGGTGTAGAAAAGATGCCCTAACAGATAGGAAATGAGAGCTTTCTTTTATAGTATTTCTATTTAGCAATAAATTGAGGATGCTTGGCATCATTTGACTTTTGTGTTGTGCATTTAATAGGTGAGCAAAGAATGAGAATAATAATTTTGTTGATTACTAGCAATTTCATGCCAGTACTACAGAAAGTAGCTGTGTGTTGTCCTAGAGAAATAATAAGAAAAATAACGCCTGCCATTTTCTTGTTTGTTTGTTTTTCATGGCAGCTAACGTATTGGAAGAAGACTCAATGGAGCAGGACATAGAGAGCCCTGTCGCTATTCATCAGCCAAAGTTGCCCAAACAAGCTAGAGAGGATCTGCCAAAAAATATAAACAAAGATTGTGCAAAGAGAAAAATCCAGAGGTATGTTAGGAAAGATGGGAAATGCAACGTCCACCATGGGAATGTCAGAGAGACTTACCGTTACTTGACTGACATCTTCACTACCTTAGTCGATCTCAAGTGGAGGTTCAACCTGTTGATTTTTGTCATGGTTTACACTGTGACCTGGCTCTTCTTTGGAATGATATGGTGGCTAATTGCCTACATGCGAGGAGATATGGATCATATAGGGGACAGCACGTGGACCCCATGCGTCAGCAACCTCAATGGGTTTGTCTCAGCCTTTTTATTCTCAATCGAGACAGAAACCACCATTGGGTATGGTTACCGGGTCATCACGGACAAGTGTCCCGAGGGAATTATTCTGCTTTTAGTGCAGTCTGTTTTAGGTTCTATCGTCAACGCTTTCATGGTTGGCTGCATGTTTGTGAAAATATCCCAACCCAAGAAGAGGGCAGAAACCTTGGTTTTTTCTACAAACGCAGTTATTTCCATGCGGGATGGAAAGCTGTGTCTGATGTTCCGAGTAGGAGACCTTAGGAATTCACACATTGTAGAGGCATCAATACGAGCCAAGTTGATCAAATCCAAACAGACAAAGGAGGGGGAATTTATACCACTCAACCAGACAGATATCAACGTAGGTTATTACACAGGGGATGATCGTCTCTTTTTGGTTTCACCACTGATCATCAGCCATGAAATTAACCAGCAGAGTCCTTTCTGGGAGATTTCCAAAGCCCAGTTGCCCAAAGAGGAGCTAGAAATTGTTGTAATCCTAGAAGGAATGGTGGAGGCAACAGGTAACATTTCTTATACTTTGTATAAGGTAAATGCTTTAATTTTAGAAAGGAAAACAGTGGGTTTGCTTCACTTTAAAAGAATCACTTCAATAGTCATTACTTTTGAAAACAGCATCAGTTATGTGGTTAGCTTCAAAATTAAGAGCATGCCCAGTTTAATTGTCTGCTCCATCTTGCCTAATGGAATTAGTGTTGTTTCTGCTCTGTTTGGAAAATGAGATAGCATTTCTCATTTTCTAAATTTTTCACAGCATGTCACCCAGTTATTTGTCATTCTAAGCAGGAGCAACTCAACTAGTAGGACCTTACAGGATAAAATGGTTTAGAAAAAAAAAATCAATACAAATCTCTGTTTTTTAATAAATATGGAAGCACCATAGTTCATGCTGCTTCGAATCACCCATGGGTAACTGCAGAATAACTGCCTGCCACACGAAATTCGTAGCCTATTTGGATCCTGTAGGAAGTGATAATGTGTTCACTTTTCTCTTTTTGCTTGCTTGTTTGCTTGTTTTTGTTTTAACTTGTAACACTGGGCTTGTTCCACATTAGATCACAAAAGATCTGCTGATTTTGTATTTCACTGAGGCCCCCTACACACTGCAGAAGTTTACAGAACACTTAAAGCGGGTATATACAAATATGGCATATTATGTCAGCAGAAACTTGTTGAAAGGCTAGTTGTACATTACCTAAAATTATACAGCACAACACCAGATATCACTTGACACAGAGAAAACAATGCCTGGAATTCACAGCAAATGGACTAGTAATTTTTCTGTTCTGCATTAAAGCCAGAATATAGTGGGAGTATACGTTCTCTAAAGCTGCTGCATTTCCCGCAGTCAGAATGCTGATATACTTGTTCTAGGAGGTATTTTTTTCCTGTTAATGGCAGCATCAATCTCTGAAGTGAGTAAATGTAATCAATAAAAGGGAATGGCAATTAGAAAACGAAGAAAAGATGTGCTTGGGGAGGAAGAAACACTGACTATAGGAATAGAAGAACAAGATTTGCCATTTTTCCCCACTAATGTAGCAAAAGCTAAGGAAGTTTGAGGATGTGGATTACAGATCTCTGACAGAGGTACAACCTTTCTAACCCTGACTCATATTTTCAACTGGAGCCAGGAAATAAAGAGCAGTCTCTTACTAGAACATGTGTGTGTGTTTCACACATCTATTATGTGGTGTCAGAAGAAAACTGCATTTGTCACCATATAATAAATGTGTGAGACAAAAATGGAGCAAAAAAAATTGAAAGGAACTTGGCAGAGAATTTGAAGTGGTAAATGCAAGGCTTCCGAATTTTGCAGGAGGTAGGTGAGACTGGAGAGAAATCAAGAGAAATCAGAAATTGGTGTTTCTGATACGTACAGTAGGCACAAGATTTCAAACATCTGCATCACCTTTGGGTGAGACAATGAGGAAATTGCTGTTTGTAAGCAACTGAAACCATTCTGAAATTTCTGAATTGCAACTAAATGAACTTGACATCCCATAGAATGGTGGGTATTTTCAGCTTTACTGAACTCCATCTTTTCCAGAAAAATGATTGGCAAGTAGTAGAATTAAAAAAACTCACAGAAAATACCTATGTGATCAAAAGACAGTATACTTCTGCAGTGCATCAAATGTAGCTTTGTTGTCTTAAGCTTTGTTCCTCTTTATTGTTTAACCCTTCCTTCCTTACCCCATCTTCACCCCTGCACACTCACACAGCTCTCTGGGCTCTCCTTTGCTGCTCTGATACTCAACACTTTTACTCAATTTTCCACTTGGCCATTATCAGCCTTCACCTCTCAGACTGCTCGGGCTGGCAAAGTTTAAGTTCCAATGCTAGAAGAGTCCATATTAACAAAGAGACTGGATGCAGTGATTTGGAAGCCCACTGAAGCCATTCGGGACTAATGTGTTAGCCTGGCACTGGATAGGTAGCTATATTTAGCATTTTAAGCTTCTCAATTTTGTTCTGTTTGGGTTGGCTCTCTAGCTGCATGTGATATGAGGGGAGGGCATCAAATAATGCCGCTTAACTTTGGCATCAGAAAGATTAATGTCAATAACCAGCACAATTTCTAAAGCATGTTTGTGTGGAAGTAGCCACTTGTTCTGTGCTTTGCCTACATGCATTGGGTTATTTTGGTTGAAGGTGCAATCAGACCCACTTTCTACCAATACCAGACATTTTCCCTCTTTGAATTTACAATAATATATATATAGAATTCCAGTTATAACCTGGGAAATGCTGAAAGGCCGTCATACATTCACATTTCCTTCTTACATCCTAAGTAGAGTGAGAGCAGCAAAAGTAGTTGCTTAGAGCAGCAATCTGCAACTCTGGAGAGCAAGCGATACACTACCCATCATACCTGCCAACACTGGTCTAAGTCGTGGCATACAAAAACATTAAACCTGAGGCTAAGAAACTGTGACCTCAGCTATAGCAATATCATCGTTCAGCATCACTGCTCATGGGTCAAATTCAGATGGGAATCATTAACTTATGTTATTTATCAGTAAAGCAACTCCCAGGTTTGACCAGTGAAAACAATCCTTTCTCTATTTTCAGATCTTCTCCACTCTGACAGTATTTATACCTTTAATGAGAAGTAGCACAGTGGAAAATGCTAAGTATAAACATTTGCTATTGTTTTTCTAGTTTATTGGTATTATTCTGCTTCAAGTTTTACTGAGCAGGTGATATCATTTTATACACGTATTATGTTTTCCACCTTAAGGGCTCCAAAATCATATCCACCTGTAGCATGAAACACTGCTGTTTATGTAGTACCAATGTAGTGAACTCTGCATTGCATGTTAGGACAGGAAATTAAGAATAATGCATTTTATTAAATAAAGTTGAAATAATTAACCAAACTAAAGTCAGCAGAAAAATCAAATCAAGAACCCCCTAATTCTCCTTTGAAGCATTATGATATCTTTTTGAGATGCAAAAGAAGTACGTATGTCTTCACCAAAGCAGATAAGCAAAATATGAGCCTAGGAAGTATGACTACACCTTGACTATTCACATTCATTCTGCTATGAAGATTACTTTGAGGGCAGAATCTTCAACAAGGCACTTTCAATAAGACGTGAAGTCAACCTATTTCATACAGCATCAGCAAAAATTCAGAGTAAGACTGTTTTTTAAAAAGTTTGTTATGAATCCATCCAATATGCAATTTTCTGTATTTATTTACAATGACATTCAAAAATATCCCCTTGAGTTCAAAGGATAACACTCTTGCAAAGATTTACTCATGCGGTTTTCCTGGTACTGATGCACATCTCTCAAGTGTCAAAAAAACCCAATCATGTTTGGTGTGAATTATGTTAGGCTGCCATGAAGCAACCAATGAGCTTTCACGAACGAGTGGCAAAAGTCCAACCAAATGTCACCATATCTGAAGGACATATCAGTTATTTCCATGTTTTGCAGCCCTCATTCCATTTCCTACCATACTAACAACTGATAGGAGTGCCAGTGCAATGTAAGGATTTATACTAACTCTGCAAAAAATGAAGTAACATCTGCCTTCAACAAGGAAGACATTTCTGAGGCACTTATGCTTCTTTTAGTGTCAGACTACAGCTGTGGCATGGATAGAATAGCCCCATACCACCAAAGGCTGTGGTCCCACACTTACTCAGCACTAAAAAGCAGGATTCTGGCATCCCTCGACTCCTTGGGGGAGAGCTGTAACATTAAATGCAAATGAACTAACTGGAAAGAACATGACTAACACACTGACCTCAGTTCAGCAGTATTCAATATTTGCCACTCAAAATAGTTGGTTAATTTTAAAGTGGCACCACTGTTAATATTATTTTATGGAGACCGCTTAAGAGATTTATTAGAGAGCAATCAAGAGAGTTGTTAGAATATCCACATTTATAGTAGTGGAATTTGAGAAATTGTTGGGTTTTTCCCCTTGGACTAACAAAGAAGCTTAGGCTCAAAGATCCAGAATCCCATCTCCCTAAACAGCAGGCACAAAAGCTTGGATTTGAAAAACTTACTTCGTTTAACCTAGAAACAAAAATCTGCAAGTAATAATTTTTTATTATAACTTAATAGCCTCTTCTTAACAAAAGGCTTGAAATTTTTAAACCCTTTTGACTAGTGAAATCTATTTTTAAGGGAGGTCCTATCATCATAAGCAAACTAGTAATTTCAAAAAATTATACAAGACTTCCAAATTTATAACTCTGATACAGGAAATAAACTGAGACCAAGAAAAGGTAAGTCTTTTAAAACTGGGGAGATCAGGTGGGAAAGTGAGGTATGTTACAATATCTGGAGAACCTGACAAAGAAATTGAGAAACCCAGAGAGAGGGAGTTACAAAAAAATGAGCAAGAGGAGTATTTTGACTAGCCCATAGCCTTGTTGGTAATGTAGTTCCTGAATCATAAGCAGCCTGATTCAAATGCCTCCTCTAAACCTGCATTAATCTACAGAAAACAGCTTTTTCTAACACACTGAAAGAATATGAAGTATTTCAAACTACTTAAGCCAGCAAGACTCTCAAACTTTGAGAAGCTGTATCTGGCCAGCAGGGTGCACTAGATGACACTCTGGCAATTCCCTCTGCCTAAAAACATGAAAATTGAAAGAGTACCAAGGAAAGAAAACTATCTGCACACTTATAACTATCAAAAAATAAGCCACAAAGCTAGACATATAACTGGGCTCATATGGATAATTTTACAAATAAACTTGTAATAGCGTGCATTTGTACTTCTGACACATGGGCAGCTTGAGAACAGTATTTGCAGAATGGTTTATAGATATGTAAACAAACACACTTGCCAGCTGTGGAAAATGTGTGTGGAAAGCAATAAAGTATTCACATAGATGGTTATTTATATAGTAGATGGTGCTATCAACTAGATAAACATTGTAAAAGCTGTTCCCACTCTTCACCACAGCCCCTTTGACTGACTGATCTATTGTCTTTTTTACTTCTCCTGGATGAATTGCCATATTTACCCCTTATCCTTGCTCAGTCCTAGCAAATATCTCCCTCTAACATGTATGTTAACAGTTCCAGCCACTCAAAACATCTCAGCAGTCTTTGCTCTCTCTCCAAATAAGCATTGCTCTGATTACAGATTTTCCACTACCGTATTTTTTCTGCCCTTCAAAGAGATGTTTATGTTCTCAAATTGCTTCTTAAGGGGATGTAGGCCAAAGGAAGAAAAGAACCAGGATTTCTCACACCCAAGTGTTCTTGCAACGCAACTGGTGAAAGTGTATTTGATTGTTGTGCTCCAGGATGTCATCAACATACATTGACTGAAATGCAATTTATACAGGGTTAAGAATAAATGGTTTCTGGTTTAAGACAGATCATCATCATTTCAGGAATGGTCAGAATACAATGGCTCTCCAATCTTTAGGTTTTCTTCGTGTTTTATAAGTTTTAACTTCTCTGTATGCTAGGTGCTAATCATGGCCATCTAGGTTCGCCTTCTTATTTCTCCCCACTTCCATAATGCTTGCCAGCAGTCCCCTTCACTTATTTTTCTTGCTCACATTTTCCTTTTGTTAATTCTAACAAAATGTTTCATTGTTATTAATTCTAACACAGAAAACTAGGGATGTTAACATGAGTGATTGCAGTCGTGAGCTGGAGTTCTGAATGCCAGCAATAAAAGGCACTCCAATTTCATTGTGATATTTGTTTCAGGAAGCTTTCTCTACAGGTAGAAAGGATTAGTCTATTTGGTGAAGCAGGCTGTAGGGCTTAAATGACGCAATTACAATTTCACAATAGTCAACACAATAGGAAAAATCACAAGAAAGGCAGCAAAGTTCATGAGAAAAGAGATATGCTGATTATGAGTACTTCAACCAAAATTTTGGTTAGAAATTGAGATCTATATCGTTCTCAGGGAAGGCATGGAAAAGGGATTACATATTTTGTTGTATAGCTTAATGCTCTGAATAGTGCTATATTATACAAACATGTTACTAAGTGTTAGATAATAGCCTATTGTCCATCTTTCATACCTTTCTCATCAGTTAGTTGCTCAGCTCTTCACATCTACAGCAGCCCTAAGCTTTCAGACATAATACTCAGATTCAAGCAGTAACTCATATGTTAAAAAGTAAGATCCCTAAAACACAGTTTTGAGGCCTCCGTATTAAAAAAAACCACTTTTGTATAGCTAATTAGATATTATTAAAAAATTCTGCTCAGAACACAAATCAAACTTGCAGAACAGCAGCTTCATTTTGCACATCATGTCCATGCAAACCATAGTAGGTCTCTCTGGGCACAGAGAAAGGGCTGTTTCCAGTTCCTGGCACACTCCTGCAGACCTCCACTGTCAGCATTGCTCCTTTTCTAACACAGTGGCAAGCACAATGAGACACCCAAAATTTTGTCTTTGCTCACCAATCCTTCTCACTGGTGAGCCTGCACACATTATCTCTTGTAGGACTCACGATCTCCAAGGCCAGAGGAGGGACAGGATCTCAAGACTGTGCTTTATGTTTCAATAGCAGAAGGGCGCAGCAGGAAGGCGCCTTGACCAGCCCAGACCTCACTGCCCACCACCAGCAGACTCCCCCTAAAACCCTGTTGTGCCAGACACTTAAATACTGCTGCCTCCAGCATAGCTTCAAGCAGCTGTATTTTCCAGCAGTTTTAGTCCAGAAGCAAGGCATCTGTGAAGGTGATAGTGTGGAGTCATTGGATCTCCAGATCCAGCTCAGACACCGAGGTATAACTGGAAGGACCAAGAAAGTAGAGGCTGAGCTGCACTGAGCAGTGCTTGTGTCCCCGGCACCCACACAGACTCCATCACAAGGAGTTCCACTTTGCTAAAACAAATGGATGATTCTCTGCAGACGGCACAGCAGCATTATCCAGGTCAAAGGGTTCCCCAGGCAGAATTAGCTCACTGAACATTTTTCACCTGCTTACAAACTTGAGACAGGATTTCTGAGCCTTTCTGAGAAGTGCTTAAGGACAATGAAGTGCCTTTTACATCTCTGAGCACTTTTCAAGACAATGGCTATTAACTGAAGCATGATCAGTTTGTCCACTTGGAACAACGTAAACAAAGGGTCAGCACTGAAATTACATTTTTAGGAAAGGAAAAGTATAGTTATCATTTCTAATTTTAGACTTCTGCTTTTGGCCATCCAAGGTTGTTACTAATCTGGAGATGAAGGTTGATGAGCACCTGCAATGAAATCCCAAGGCACACGCTGATTTGGGTCAGGGCAGTGTCTCACCCCTGAAACTTTTGCCAAAATGAACTGATTCTTTCATGTTGATTACCTTGTTCACTCATGTTTGATCTCTAGATATGAAGCATACTTAACTAGCCTGCAGTTCAAAACCATGGGAAATATTTTTGGCAAACTTTTCTTACCAGTATTTCTAAAAGATCTGCTCACTTCTCCCTTTGGTGCTTATTTACTTCCAATTTTATCATATTGTTTCCTCCTGTTCTGTCTCACCGAATTGTAATGAAAGATAAGCATTACACTCCTTGACAACAGTAAGGCCCTTCTAAAGTTACAAGTATTTACATTGGTTTCTAATGAATGTAAGCAGATAGATTATTCGCCTTTAGCAGGAAGTTTTCACAAAATTGAATAGAACAGTAACTATAAAGTCAAAAGTGACCTCAAAGATTGAAGAACAAGCAAGCAAAGCTGTTAACTAAACCAGAAATTCAAAGTCAATGTTCGACAGATTAAAAAGAACAAGGCTACAGACTGCAGCTAACCCCCCGGCTACATAAAGTATATGAAAAAGACAGAGAAGACTTACAAGTGTATGCTGCATATCATAGAAAGCCGTTACCAGCACTGAAAACTCCCATTATGGCATATCTTCTGGGCTTCCCAAGGCCACCACAAAGAAGTCCTCAAGGGGTTCCAGCAAAAACCAATTACAAAGAAATGCAATGGTCTCAGTGGTCTCAATCCTGGCATTTCAAGGAAAATCAAACACAAGCATGGGCTCGCTGGCATGCTCCGCCAGTTTTTCACCACCCTGACACTACGAAGCAGCTGAGCTCTAGTTTATCCATGTAGCCAAAGAGAGCTCAGGGAGCTGTTCACTTGTGTCACTGAAGAGGAGCAAACTACACCACACCAGTGAGGCTGAGCCCAAGTCCAAGCAACAGCAGAGGCACCAGTTACAGCATATACACATGAACTGCTTAGCCTGAGCAGCCATCCATGTATCAGCACTCCCACCTGCAACTAATAGCAGCATTAATCTTTGCTGCACACCTGGAGGGAGGCTGGCCTGGTTTTTTCACGAAGTGAGGAGGACAATCCAGAGCTTCAACCCAAGGATATGCTATCAAATAGCCATATTCCAGTGCAGCATGCTCTCAGGCTAATTTAACAAGGCATTTAATGTTAGGTGCTAATGTCCTTGTAAGCAATGCTGAACATCTACACTTTATTACAAAGTTGATTTTGCTATAAAAACATTTCCTCCTGTGACAATCTGTGTAACTGGCAAGCAACCCACATCTCATTTTTCTGGTTGTACTCTACTCCCCACTTCTCCAAACCTGCTGTATTGGCAGAAGAGATAGAAAGAGAGAGTATCTTCCAGGAGTGATGAGGCAGCCACTGTGACAACAAATACAAAAGGAACAAACAGCTCATGTGATCAGCTTCGTGCTCTTGCTCCCTCACTCTCTCTCTCCTTCATTCCCACCAATCCCAAGAGAATCTAAGAAAAAGTTAGTCACAGTGCTTTCTGAGATTTCTGTCCTTTCTAGGTTTGACAGTTTTTGTTTGCTGCTATTTCTGTGGAATGGAATAATTCTTTCATTTGAAAAACAGGATTTTAATAAATATAGGATTTTTACATTTCAGATATTCCATTCTTGAAACTTAGCCGATAAAGAAACTTGATTTAAAGAAACATTCAAAACATGAAAACAAAGCAAAAATGAAAGAGATCCCCAGAAACAAATTTTCAGTGATTATAAGAAAACCACTTGAGATTATTAAGGAATGAGAAAATTTTATTTAGAAAACCAATTCAGAGGGAATATTTGTATCAGCCCCCCCCTACCTTCCAGAAATAAATAATGGGAAGGATAACATACACTCTTGGATATTTTCTGCCCTGCAAAGGATGCCAGGTTGTAGTTTTCCAGGGTCCTCCCAGCAGTTTAATTTTACAAAGCCGTGAACTGCAAAAATATTTTCCCCAGACAGACCTGATCAGGTCTTGATCTCACACCATGAGCACTAGAGGAGGGCAACTGCATATAGTTAGGTCAGTGTGAATACAGGCCACTACCACAGCAAGGGAAAGGGACAAGGCAGCTAAGACATCTGCTTCAGGACAATTCACAGCACTGGCCAAGGCTAATGGGGAGCCAAAGCCCCAGAGATTTGCCACTGAAGTCATAGCTGCTACTAAACTAAGTTGGAGAGGCCAGCATGTCTCCGATGTCATCAAAGGGACAGTGAGAATAAAGGAGGAAAAAGACAAGGTAAGGAAGAAACTTGGAAAGCACCACTGCCTACCTCTGCCTTTAGGCACAGGCTTCCCAAGAAGATGAATGGGCTCAGGTTCACACACACAGTGAAGGTGGCTGCCCACACTAAATTCATTGGAGTAAAATGAGTGAAAGTCTTTGCAAAACTAGTTCTAAGCAATTCATTAGCACAAGCTATTCAGCAAGTGAGTGATACACACCCAAAGAAGTCCTTTTGGCGAATAAGGCCAACTACATGCTGGACTGTGTTAGTAAGAGCATACCCTTCAGCTTGAGGAAAGTGACTGTTCCTCTCTGTTTACCACTTGTGAGGCCACCTCCTATATGCTGTGTCCAGGTCAAGGCTCCCCAGTATAAAATAGGTACGGACTTAGTGGAACAAGTCCAACAGGACCACCAAGATGGTCAGATGCTGGAGCACAGGACACACACAAGGAGACGTGGCAGTAGCTGGCACTGTTCAGCCTGGAGAAAGGCCAGTGCAAGGGGATCTTAGCACTGTCTGAACATACCAGTGGGAGATCACAGAGATGGAAGCTGGCACATCCCAGAAGGGCAGGGTGGCAGGATAAGAGGCAACATGCACAAGTTGTAATGCAGGTAATTCTAATTAGACACTAGGAAAAGGTTTTGGTTTTAGTTTTTTTTTTTTTCTTTTTTCATAAAGCTGGTAAGATCCTGAAACAGGGGCCCAGGGGAATCACCAGGGAAATATCCATAACTTGACTGTACAAACCCTGAGCAACTTGAACTATTTGGCTGTGCTTTGTGCAGTGGGTAGGGCCGGATGACTCCATACATCCCTTCCAGCCTAAATTAGTCTGTAATTATAAAACTCAAAGCCAGCTCCTCCTCGTATTTTATAGATGTGAAGAACTGAATGGCTTTGGAAAATGAATAGCCCAGCTAACAGCTTTCATTGTTCTCACATGTCACCATTTCAGAAATTGTGGTTTATATACTTGAAA
Source organism: Strigops habroptila (assembly GCF_004027225.2). Lineage (NCBI taxonomy): Eukaryota > Metazoa > Chordata > Aves > Psittaciformes > Psittacidae > Strigops > Strigops habroptila. The sequence goes on along the minus strand of NC_044278.2, from coordinate 30,889,330 downwards.
GCTGCTCTGTGGCCACCATTGAACCACTGGAGACAGTACTGCTTCAGAGAGGGGAGGCAGAAGTGGGTAAGGAGCATGACTTCACTGATGTGGGCAGACAGGCAGCATGTGCAACCAAGCTTTACTCCAGCAAGTCTAATGGAAGAGGAAACCTTAAACTTGTAAGGCTGCACTCCATCAGACAACCAGCCTTTGAAGAGTGATCCAAAGATTGCACTAACTCACAGAATTCCCTACTTGTCTTGGATTTTGTCCCACTCCCCTGGCCACAGCTACCCTCTTTTCCACCTTTCTGCCCCTCTAGACAGTGAGGGAGACTGAGATGGGCACCCAATATTGCTGTGGTCATCTGCTTCTTTCTCCATTGGACGTGCTTTGTGTGATTCAAGCTGCCAACAGAAAATCCACAAAATCAACACAAGCAATTGCTCCATTACCATTGTTATCATTATTGTTATTGTCATCCTTGTCACCATCATCATCATCACCACAAATGGCAGCCTTGCATCTAGCAACAGAGTCAACATGTTTAAATTTTTCTTTGGAGGGAGCCCTAAGGCACTTCAGGGCTGAGAAGTTTTATTCCACATTTCTGACTGATGCAGGCTAATGTGAACTGAAGAGACATGGACTTACCACTAAAGGAGAAAAATTAATCTGACTGTGGCAGAGCTGCCAGGCACCACCATAAGAAAAAAGATCTATGACTCAGCCAGTCCAACTAAATTATGCTGGCGCTTCTTTTAACCAACTGTTAGGTTCTTTTTTTTTTTTTACCCTTGTATAAGAAGTATTAATTTATTACATTTAGATCTCCAGGATGGGAAAATACCCCTTCCTTGTTCGTGATTTTCAGATTCCTTTTCCATTAGTCTCTTTTTACAGTGAGAAGACAACAAACAAGCTACTTTTTCAGGTATAAGTGCAGCAGTGAGTTTCTAACTGCCAATAGAACCATGACAGATGCTGTGAAAAAGTGTAGAAGAGTCCAAAGCCAAAGGTTTTGAGTCAGTCAAGGATTCTTGTCTGGCCAAAAATCTTCAAAGACAGTAGACACGTCTATACATCTATGAAGCAGAGGAGGGTTAGATTTGCAGTCTGAGGAAAATGTCCTTTTCCTGCCTTGAGTCAAGGGCAGGCTCTCTTGAGAAAACAGAGGCCAGCATCTGCCTTCACAACACAACTGTCCCACAGTTTGCCAGCACCTGACTGATCAAGGTGATCTGACTGATCACCTTACTGATCACAAGGCTTTGTGGGTGATTGACCTGGTCTCATGCTGTGTGCCCTTATTACAGCAACTCAAACCTTCCTAGAGCATTTTTGCAGAATATTCATTTTAGAAATACAGGCTGGAAGCACCACTATGTTTCTGTGTTGAGACCACAGCAAAGCCGTCACTCACAGCACTTCCACCACAATCTGCAGTTTGGGGCGGGGCAGGAAGGGCAGCCAACACCAAGAAACAGGGATTGATATCAGGGCAAGGAAGGTACCACAGCAGCTAGTGCAGAATGAGCACAAGCCCACCTTTCACAGCTGGCCTCCTCCCAGTTGTTTCACTGAAGAGCAACTGGTCTGTTCCCCTTTTCGATTTTACAATTAAATTACTTTTTTTTCTCTTCCCTTTCTGTAGCAAAGAATAATGAGGAAAAGATCTAAGTCCTTTCAAAAGAAAGCTTTTAAAATAGATCCAGTACTCATTTTCCAACTTACAGTTGAATTAGAAACAGTTGAATGAAAGTTGCCTGTCTGTGCTCTAGAACAGCTCATTTTATAACTGTTCTCAAATTCCTCTTTAAGACTCTTCCCTCAGGGCTTGAACACAAGTACAACAGGATTTTAAAACCCTGTTAAATTAGTCAAGATCCAGGGTTTAAGACACAAGACATGAATCTTAACCTTGCTACATCTGCCTTCCTTTACCCTCCAAAGCGATATAAAATACTGTCCAAGTATTCAAAAGCTATCAGTGATAGAAATCCAGTTCAGAAACATTTACCAATATGTATCAAATGTTTAATATACATTTTTGAGCCCAATCCAAAGCTTTCCCAAACCCGTGGAGTAGGTCTCAGTCTCTAGTGGCCTTTGTATTAGGACCCTAAAGGAATAAATTGAGCTGTGCAATGCCTGTCAGCTCCCTAATGGCCTTAGAAAAGAAGCAATTAAGACTCTAATTAAAAGGCAAACAGAAGATTAGAAGCAGATAAGCGTTTATGATCCAGATAAAGTACCCATACTGGAAGTTTTGGCTATTAAAAGGGGACTTCATGACATTTAAGGAGACTCCATACATATGGGAAGAACGGTGGTATCAGACTGCGTATCTTTCCCTCAGGCATGCCATATTGCAGCACTCCTGCAGTTGTTCTCCACAGCCACTGTTCCTTCTGAGTACAGATGGAACAAGCTGTTCCGCAAAGACAGCCCCAACAAATCTTGAATATTTCATCATACAAACTGTTCACGGCAAATACAAACACTGCTATGTATGAAAATGCTTGGTCCTTTAATATACATCTTATTCTATCTCCCTTACTTATGTACTCAATTCACAGCCTCCTACCACACTTTCCATCTGTCACATGGAGTTTAGTGCATAATCTCTTACAAAAAAAGGAACCGAGAGCCACAGTTTCACCAGGTATAGCAGGTCAATTACAAATACATGCTAATGATATCATTTAAAAGATAACAGAGCTAGAGCAGAGAGCTAGAGACTCTTGTAAACACACACAGATATCAAGGCTCATCATCTTTATGGCATCCAAGACAGAGATCAGATCTCTCTCAGAACTCTTTTCATTACACTAAGTAAATATCAAAAAAAAGTAAAATATCTCCAGGAGTTCCCCTGGAAATTTTTTCCAGATTAAGCCCTTCTCCCTCCAGAAGCAAGGAGGTTTCTTGAGCATGAAACCCTGTTTACAATACGAGGTCTGGGCATCACTGTCCTAGCATTGTCATGCTCATCTCCTCCTTATTTTTTTTATATTCTCACTTCTTTTTCAGAAGACGCAATAAGCAGATAATCTTAATATTTCAAAGTAGTCTTCTGAAGAGCCCAACAGCCCAACCTGTGATGCTGAAATGACAGCAGCCAAGTTTTCCTGATGTCTACAACGCAACCAAAACAAAATGCAGAGAAAGCTATAAATAATCATAGCATTTTCTATCCATCAACTCATAGCATCTTCCACCTGCAGGTTGCAGAAGAGTCACGGCATGGTAGGTTAGTGCTGTGAATCTCCCATTCCCACGTTCTTCAGTGAGTTTTGATTTCCAGCTTTATGCAGTGCTCCACTGTGACATAGAAACCCATGCGGACAGAACACAAAATTACCACATTCATTTTTTTGGGGACCAGTGATGTAAATCTCTAGTGTTGCAATATCAGGGGCCAAGCTAGAGGTGAAAAGTTATAGGCTAATTTGCACCAAGCTGAAAGGAGGTTTGTGTGACTGAGGAAGACGGGTATAAGGAATTGCAACAAAGTGGAGTGATGGTTCATGGCACTCAAGAGGCATTTAGGCATAGGTAAGGAATGATGTCTTTAATTTACTATGGCAATACCGCATCTTATACATTAGCATGGGTAAAACATATATGTGTGTGTGTGTGTATAAAACAGCCGGATGAAAATATAAACAAAATATTTCATTATATCTGTCCATGAGGATGTAAGAGATCTGCTCAGCTAAACTGGTTTCTGGTGGGAGTTTTTTCTTCTGTCATTTCTGAAATTATTTAGACCAAGACTACACAAGAGCCCCCGAACTTCGGAAACAGTAAGACAGAGCAAAAAGTAATAGCCAAAACCTAAATGTATAAATGTCCAATGCTCTTTCCACTGAATATGAACCACTGCTCTGGTGGTTCATTTGATGGAAATGTGACAAAGATTGTTCAGTGCATTGGTGCCAAAACACCCAGTTTTGTGGTCACACAAAGGCTGATGGCTTGGGACCTGAAAGGAGCTGAGCAAGGCAGAATACAGCAGCCTGAACAGGAGAACAGGGGCTCAAATTGTCATCCTCCCCAACGCAAGTTTTCAAGGTCTGATTTGACTCTCAGCAGTCTATTCAACAGATACTGAGAGTGGCGCTACTCAATTTTTATGGACACTTTCTATGCCAGGCAGCCAGGCACTTCTCCCCCTCCTCACAGCCCAGACCCTCAGCAGCACGCTGAGTTTGCTTCCAGGCACCTGGGAGGATGGAAGGACAGAAAAAAAGTGTGCACTGTCCTGCAGCGATGCAGGAAGTATCATATCTGTGGGACCCCATGGAGGCCCAGGCGATTTTGAGGCAGCTGGAGTCTGCCCTTGAGTAGCACCCTTCGGCCTCATTTCCCCCAAAAAGCCAGAACAAGGCTATCGCTGGCTACTGGGAGAGCAGTATACTTCAGCCAGATACCTTTCCAGGTAAAACCATGCAATACAGAGTGCCTTATCTCCACTATTCCAGTTATGCAGGACTTAAGAAAATAAGGAAAATTCAATTTTAAAGCAATTTAATAGCTATTTCATTTGAGGATGGACATAACTTACTTAAATGGACCGAATACATAACATACCTGTAGATTGTTTAAGCAAAAGGAGAAGAAAATAACACAGAGCAGGAACAGGTGTACTGTCAGTAAGATTAGCACTCAGTGCTGTGAAAGCAAGAAAATGCAGGTTGCCTCATAAATCCGTACTGGCATTTATATGTGTTACAATGTCTTTATCATGACACCCTGCAGAATCACACTACAACTAAATGATGAAGCCATGCTGATATAACGAGGATATTCCAAGCAGGTAGTAGTAATATACGGCAACTGTGTTCTCTACATAAGTCATGAAATTACGATCAGCTCAGTCTAGAAAATCTTGTCATATTTGTACTGGGGTAGTACCATTCTGTTCTCCAGACTGTAACATATTGACCTTCCATTAACATGAGTCTGAAAGGTCTGGTGCTAAAGGGACCCTGAAAACAGTTGTAATCTGCCAAGGAAGAAATGTAATTTTCTCAATCAATTTTTAACCACAGATTGTTAAAAAACACTGAGTTCGTAAGACTGCAATAAATACCAGGGAAAGAGTTTGTGCAGAGGCCACTCAAATATACATGGTCACTCAAATCCCAGGCAAAGTAACAAATGAGTAACAGGGTCCTCCAACTCATTTTATGGGTGTAGTGATTACATTTGTGGAAAGAAAGGCTAAGTAAAAGTAGAGTAATTTATACAAATCAAAATATACTTGCTAACACAGAACATCTTGCAAGCTCAGAGGCTGATTTCTACATTCATTGTCATTCTGGTTATTAGTTAAGGGTCAATTAGCTCCTCCATTGGCAATTCAGAGATCAGTAATTGTGCTAAGAAAGAAAGTAGCTGCTTTCTGCAACCTGGCATAAAGTATTTAGAGCACAGATTATGGTGAATATAATTTTTCTACCAGTTTGAAAGTTGAAAAAGTTTGTCAAGGAGAAGGAAATTTGCTTGTGGAGAAGTTTTGTTTACAGCACAAAACAATTTTGATAGTAAAACACAGCCTTTTGCAACTTACTCCTATGGGCTGCTACCCAGATGGCACTTGTTTATATTAAAATGCTGAGACCCTAAGTTGAAGGAGTTGCCAGTGTGGATGAGAACACCCTGAGTCCATTGAAATCAACAGAAAGAATCTTGTTGCTTAAAGTCAAGTCACCAGGGCTTATTACAGTTGCATAATCACTACACTGAGATTTTATTGCATCCAGAACATAAGATATTACACTAAATCTATCTCAAATACTGTATTTATTAGGTTTTCAGAGCAGGTTTTCTACTTCCTCCTCTCTTTCTCATGTTGGAGTAATTGAATGCAAGAGCATTTGATTAAAAAAAAAAAAAAAGTAGCATGTGAGCAGTACTTCAAGCCTAAATATAAATACTTCAAGCTCTAAATCTGTACTCTCAAACTGTGCATTGTGTTCTTCTCTTCCACATTGGAATAAGATGTGAGGGGGAAAAAATGCTCAGATCCAAGCCTTTTGACCTCATTTGGCTTTGGGTTAGTCCCACAGAGAGAAACCAGGAACAGGCCCAGTGAAGAAGCCATGCTCCAAAAGTAAGACTTCTTCAGTGGACAGCAAAGAGAGGAGCAGAGGGACTGAAGCTTCAGAGGTGAAACCTGCTTCAGAAGAGCAGACCTTTCAGCACCAGCCAGTTCCCAGTTGCAGCAGCTCACACGCAGCATCACGCTCACCCAGCAACGCTGCCTCTGCCCTCCAGCTGCTCTTGCTGCGCTTGGCTGGCTGCAGTGGTGCCAGCTCTGGGTACATGCTGAGCACATGTCTTAAGCCAAGCCATAAATTAAAGGGCTGTTTGCAACATACTCTCTCAGGCTGCTGGGCTACAACCTCAGAGGCCAGTTTGAGACCCCCACATGACTCGAAGCCCGAGAACCTTGGAAGGGGAAGTTTCCCATGCTGGAGCAACACTGTCCCCACTAAAAAAGGGAACAGCATTGTGCAGCCTTGAGCTAAGACTCAGGTCAGGCCAAGAAGAATGAAACAGACCTTATGACTGGATCAGAAAATAGGTGCCTGGACTGTTGCATAGCAGACAGACAGCAGACGCTGGTGTGACCTGGATGAGAGAGGAATTCGCTCTCACCTCACCCTCTACCTCTTTGTTTCTATATCCGATAGAGTGAGCACACACTTCCCCTATAGTTGAACTGTACAACTCAGTAACAACTTAGACTCATTTTGCAGGCAATTTGCATGGATGTGAACAATTACAGAGAAGGGACGTCAGGAGACAATCAAGCCCTGCACCTAATGCTGGTAATGCACTTAGTAATAACAACCTTACTTTCCTGGAAGAGAACATTAAACCTGTTCAAAATACAGTATTTTTTTCCAAATGATAGTATTTCTTCCCTCCTACATCCTATCTACCTTAATCATCTGACTCCCACATAACTGGCTCGACTTCAATGACAGTCTCCTCTACTTGTTTAAAAGTCATGTTATTTCCACTGCCATCAAAAAGGCATGATTTTCAAGTGAAGTTATTAAGTTTCAAATCCAAGGACCAGTGCGTGGGTGCTACTGAAGTAGACTTTCAGGAATGAAAAAGAGATTCCCTCCCTTCTACCAGAGCATTGGGTCTTCCTTCTGTCTGGGGCCTGAAGACACCTTTCTTTAGTATGATTTTTTGGCTTTCTCCAAAGAAGTGAAGCCCATGTCCCACAGTGAGCCCAGTGATCTAACCCTGGCTCCATCAGAAAGAAACTGAAGACCTTTCCTCTGTGTGTCCTTTGTGGTGCTGGATGAGCAGAAAAATACTTGGTTATTTTAACTAGCTTGCTTATGTCCAAAGTGTTCTAATGAAAACATTAAAGACAATGGGCAATGTATGAATCCAGCTTTCCCCTGGAGGCTCCCTAAGGCCATCCTTTCTACCTGTCTGCAAACCAGAGTCCAAGTGAACCCAATCTGTTAACGCTAAGAGCAATTATATCTGATCCACATGCCTGATCCCCACCCAGCTGCTAAGCCCCTCATATGGGACACAAAAGAAAAATTTTGTAATGTTTTCTGAGGAAGCACAAGTGAAAAAACATTTCTTCAATTCTGACCTACAGCTTTTCACCTCAAGCTTTGTATCTGTGCTGACAGCATCGTGGAATTTAATAAGCTTTGCTGAATTTCAACTAGATTTATACCAGCCCCCACATGTAAGTATGGACTTGCCAAATGACAGGGGTTTTTTCGATTTTGTGACACTGACCTGAACTAAGAAATTAATCCCAAACCAATACTGTGTTTTGTGGGTTTCAGCTTCTTTTCCACACAGATCTCTCAAGCAGCTGCCAAATCACTGCAGGTCTTCATTTACTGAATCCGACCTCCCTGAAGTTTCACTTCATTAGCTGCCCTTTCACAAGATCTTTCAGGTCCGTTCAGTCCCTCTGAATTCAGCAGGATAAGTAGACATAGAGAAGTTCCCGCTGCTATAGTAGGAAAGGTTTTTGAAAACTGTATTATGTTGCACCTACACTATTAATGAATGAAATCCTCCAGGTTCATTCTTTAAAGCTACCATTGTTTCAAAACCTGTCAGAGCTCCTTAATCAAATTACAGCCTTCATTCAGCTCAAGATTATACCTGGTGGTGTGTCAGTTTCACATACAGGCATCTGTCATCTTTTGACAAGGAGAGAAAGAGAAAAGAATAGACAAAAGGAAAATGTAAAATAAGTTTTCCATCTTCCCAACTGCCCTCCCTTAAGACAAATCTGCCACACAGAGGCCAGATTTACATTCAGCTCAGATTTACCTGAGTTGATCAGCTTAAAATACTGAATTGTACAACTGGTAGCAGGATTGTTACCAGTACCAGGACCAGAATGGCTCAGGACATAAAAAAATTATTCACATCCTTCTTGAACGTGTGAAACTTGTTCTGCTCCCATAGCTCATACTGATGTGCACAGTTCAAAACTTATCCAGCTATCGTTATTCACATTCTAGGTTGTGTTCTGGTGCTGACAACCTACAGGTACACCCTGACAGTTATGCTTGTCCATGCTGCCATAAAACACTGAGACTTAGAAGTAATACTTTCTGGAATCGAAATGTCTTTCTCGAGTTCTCCATGACACATCATGAAGGTGTACTAATATACTAGGCAGAAAGGGCATGTCTGCTCCTATTCCAGACAATTCTCTACAGCTTCAGTTTTCCATCACACAGAATTTTTGCTCAGCATGGATGCTATGTGTGCTGCTCCTTGCATGGCAGTCATTCAGGGAAGTACTGCATGGGAGTGGATTAGCAGCAGTCTTTGGTTTAGCATAGAGATTTTGTTCCCTCTAGCAGTACAATGTATCAAAGCCTAATGCAAAACAAAGAATCAGCCTTACACCCCACCTGCTTAGATGGTCATGACCCCTGAAGACTTCTCCCACTGAGCCATCCACTCCACTCACTGGGTGGCCTAGCTGACTGACTCTCTGCTTCCATACTCTTGGCACAATACGAACAGAAAGGGAAAATTCAGACCTGTGTTTTATCTTGTCCCAGCAGCTCATGTACCCAGGGAAAAAGGAAAGATGCTCTTGACCATCAAGTTGCTATTCTGTTCTTCAGATTTCTCAGTCCTATATACTTTTCCACTGGCCCTGGCTGACTGCCCCAAGAAAGAAGACTCCTTTAGTAAGTGATGCTTTTCCCAGAAAGAAGTGTTCCCTTTGGTCTCATTACTGTCTACCCATGGAGTTCTTTTTTGTCCCATTCTCAGACAGATCCCTGTTGCTGAAGCGTCTAAAGACTATAAGCAGCACAACTGAAATGTACCAGAAGTGGTCCATAGCCTCCCTGCATCAGAAGAAGTGTACGTCAGATGCGATGTCTGGTTCTTTGATCCATGCTCTTCTGTATTTGCATTAAAAAGACAAGGTCAAAAATGCCTGTCTGGCACTTCAAATGAAAACTACTGAGTTTTAGTTGTCATTGGAGTTTATTCCTCAGTCTCTTGCCTCTCTAAAAACAGAAAAGCTCCATTTTGACCATCCTTCCCCAAGATGGAAATGGTCTACAGTTATGCTGGTCTCAGGTAATAAGCACTTTGAAATTAAGCACAGGTTTTTATTCTTGTAGAGATGAAATGACAGGTAAGATGTGTCTCTGGAAGTCCTTCAGCATTCAGCATGGATTTGGCCCATGGTTTTATGCCTTGCTAAACTTCATCGCATTGCCCGTGTAGGAGACAAACTACATAGGCCCAAAGTCAGTCCATTTGAGAACCATCAGATGTGCTTAAGACCTGTCCACATGTCTAGATCTGGACCAATTCCAATGAAATAGTTCCTTCAAGTGAAAAATAGCATCAATAATCTTAAGCTCGTGAGTGGAAAACATCCAGTCTGTATCGGAAGAGCAGGGAGCCTGTCTAAGCTCTTGAATGATGACAGAATTAAGCTGCATGAAGTTTAAACTATTGCTATATGACGGCATCAAGTTGTAACAGTGACCAGTCTGATTGCCTATTCACTGCTGTTCCCTTTTATAGATGCCCTGCTCATGTTAGTTTCCTGTGAGCTTGTGTTCTCATCAGAAGGGTGAGATAAACAGACAGTGGGGCTCAGGGCTCTCTCCATCCAGTCAGTCCCTCTTTCAGTGTCTTTCCATGGCTTGAAGACAGACTTCAAACAGCAGATTAAAACTGGACGGCTAAAGTTGTTTACTGCTCCCTGCCAGCCTCCTCTTCTTTCTGAGAAACGTTGTCACAGTTGGTGCTGGTTTAATGGACACAATTGCTGCTGCACCCTGTGGTTTTCCAGGGTATCTACAAAAACCTTCAAAAACCCTTGGTTTGAATCACGTAAGCGTGAAGATAGTTAGTAAGTGGGTGCACTGCAGGGTTTGGGTAGATGGTACAATCAAGAATGTTAGACTTTAGTTTAGTGTCCCCTTTGCACAGTAGATGCATTGGTGCCCCACTGGGTCAGCATCCCCCTCAGATCCCAGAGCAGCTGGTGCCTGACTCGGTGCAGTGTGCATTGACCAGAGCCATGGGCCAGCAGGTGTAACCTACATCAAAAAAAAAGAACCGACTCTTTAGTCAGCATAGCTGAGGAAATTAGTTGCAAGGAATCATTTATCCCTCACTGCTTTTCAGGCCTTCTTCCAAGTATGCAGCCCAAAGTAGCAGGGACCCACATCTCTTGATTGAGGGGAGGAACAGTGGCAATGCATAACACCATTTGAAGTCTTTCAGTGCTCTTGCAGTCTTGGGAATATTTGGTCTATCAATAGCTTGCAAAATTATTTTTGCTGTCAGCCTACAGTTCTAAAGCAGTAGTGACTCAGAATCAGGGTGTATGATTACACCTCTCATCGTACTTCTTCCCCAGAAGTCTTTGCTCCAGACATATCAAGGCTCATGGAAGATCCCTCTGGCTGACCTATGTTGCCCTGCTATATTTCCCTGGGACAGGGAAAAACCTCCAGCAACAGAAGGAGAATGCTTTAGTGCTCTTTCGCACCACTGAAGCAGTACAATGCAGCTTTAACACATTGAAGGATCTAGTCCATTAACTTTTAAAATTAGCTTATCAAGGGAGATGGCAGCACTTGTGGGAAAACAAGACATTCAAAGCTTCTTGCAAATCCAAACTGTCCTTCTATAAAGCATCACACCTCACCAGCCATACTTGTAGCTTTCTCTCTTAAATATCACAATGTAAAAAGTCTGTGAAGTGAATTTTCTTCTGCAGCTGCCATCTTAATCTCTATCTTTCTCCAGTTAGCAACAGAGGAAGATATTATTTGGGAGCATTATTCGGGAGTTCTCATCAGAAGGGTGCTACAGCATTATACAGGAGTTTTGCAGTGTCAGAGCTCTGTTTGTGCTCCTTCTTTTGTGATATTTGCTTACAGAAATTTAGTTTAAAGTACAATAACCCAAACAGCAGCAGATCAGCCTGATGTGGCTTGAACATAGCACTGTATACAGTGGAGAGCTGGTATTGTGGCTGGGTATTGCTAGGTTCATAGAGATGAATTATACATTTTAGATATTAATAACCCAAGTCATGGCAGCCTCATTACCTTAGGCTGATTTCCTTTGAATGAGTTCTTTTGTTGTCACTCCATATGTCACACTTGGATTCAGAAACATTCATGTGATTAAGCAGTCACACGCACACACATGAGAAAAAAAAAGAAATTTCCCAAAGCCCAGGGATCCTGAAGAGAAACCCAATTGCTACAGAGACTTTTGAAACCCACTCTCATCCAGACTTGAACCACTCCATTCCAAAACCCAAGAAATGCAGCAAAAAGATACTTCAGACTCTTGCAAAGCATGTATTGGGCCATCACCTTGTCATTGGCTTTGGATCCATCAGCTGGCTGGTTGAAAACCTGTAGAAATGGGATCACTGGTTAGCCCAAGATGCACACATCACAGCTAAAGCAGACAGTTCACAAGGAAACCATATCATATTTCTCTTTCTCATTATCAGTCAGGAAAATAAGTAAGATATCAATCAGCTTCTCCTTCACTCATGGACACATACACACATTGACACACAAACAACCTGGTCAACTGCACAGAAGGATTCATTAAATTAAAGCCTTCATACTTGACCAAAATTTGAGCAATAGTTCCTGAAATACTGGGCTTGAAGCCTGTATTCAATCAGGTGAGTTGTGTATGACTCGCTGTGCTTTTATCCCTGTGCTGGCATCTGAGAGGATCATAGGGTTTTTTACGTTAGTATGCCTGGTGAAATCAGAGCAAACCCTTTCCTCCATGATTAATAACGTGTTAAACCACAATTCCAAATTATTTCAACTTTTCAATGGTTATGGGAACATTTACAAGAGTGATGGCTGGACTGTATACTGCCAAAAGGCTGAAAGAGCTATCATTTATTACAGGGCTTTCCTGCAGCCAAAACATGTAATAGTACCCTGGTAAACTGTGCAGAAAAAGAATTACGAGTTTTGGTACAGCATTTTCCCAAATTGGAAATCAAGTGAAGTTTTCTGCACTATGAATGTTTTTGTGTGTGGGGAGAGCGAGGAAATGCCGTTATACTTCCCAAAAATGTAAAACTCAAGCATTTCTTCACCGAGATGATGCAACAGAACTTCACTCACTCTGTTTGCTGATTTAACCCCATCATACCACAGTATTTTGCGGTGATTTGTTGTTTGGTTTCACCATATGCTTATAGTAGTTTGATCTATCCATCACTTCCCAATTATTTTCTTGTAACAACATCTTAACTGTCTCAGTGCTTCTCTGAAGTTTGTTAATTGTCTTCTCGCTGCTGCCAGTTACATTTTCTTCTCCTCCTCTCATACAGAAGAAGTACTTTCCATTTGATGATAACCAATCTATCTCATTAGGCATTTGAAGGGACTGAGGATTTCCAAGGCTCACACATCAAGGATTTGCTATTCTGGTAATAGGAGAACCACAAAATCACCGACATTGGAATCACTGTACATTTCTATCTGTATGTGTATGTGTGCGTGTGAGCATGCCACAGACTCATGTCATCACAGAACCCGCAGGCAAAATCTCCATTATTCTGATAGTAGAACTTTTTCAATCATGATTAAAAGAAGAGCTCCACTGTGTAGAGAAAAGGCTGAGGAAGAACAATTGTGACTCCAGGAAAACATGTTCACATTCTATGACATTATTTATCTCATCCTCCTTCTGTTCCCAAAACAAGCTCTTCAGTTTTGCCACCCGTATCCTGCTCTGGTTAAAGCAAAGGAGAGAATTGATCTTATGAAAGATTTTGAGCTCTGCTCAGACCCTGGTAATAGGCAGAAGTTTGCCTTGTGTTGAAACAACGACCTGAAAAAAAAGCTTTTCAAAACATTAGTGTTCCATGAAAACTGAAGCAGTGATTTAGGCCAGAAAACCCTCCTGGCTTACATCAAAGAACAGCAGATAGCCAGTATGGCCTTAAATTACTATCAAAATGTATGTATCCTCATGTCACTTTGCTACACATGTAGCCTTTCTTCACTACACATGTTCTATGAGGTCTTAGGGCAAGTCACTATTCTCTGCCTCAATTTCCCCACTGGAAAAACAAAAATCATACTATTTCCTTTCCTTTGAGACTTTCACATAAAAGGCCACAGGAAATAAGAGCCAAACATTACTTACACTCTCCTTTCTGAGCCTCAGTAATTTGTTCCCCGCTGTGCTTCTGGGTTCTGATGCAAACATATTGGCATAATACATTCTGCACTTGCATGATTGTATTTATATTGACATCCATTTCCAGTAAAATCACAATAAAATGTAATTTAAAAATTGATAGGAAACACAAGAAGCAAATAATCCAGGTTATACCAAATGAGTAGCAGCTAATGTTCTACGGACACAGGACCCAGCATGTGTCAACTCTGTAGCTGCTTCTTAAACGAATGTGTAATGTCAGGGTTTGGGCTTTTTTGGGTGCAGATACATCTTTCACTTTATTTCCAGTATTCACATCCATGCTGGGAATAAATGATTGCAGGTTTTTTCTCCCTTTTCTCTTTAGAAACATCTGATTTAAAAAAGAAAAAAAGAGTCTTCATTCTCCAAGACCGCTCTGCCTGTACAGATCTCAGATTAGCCAGTCAGGAGTTGAACTTTGGGGGGGTGATGAACACTTATTCACATCAGGACCCAGATCCTCAGCTGTGCTTTGAGGAGAAGCAAGAGGAAGAAACCAAGGTGGCCCTATCAATCTGTTACCTGTCCCAGAAGCACCTCCCAGTTTTGCTTAGATAAGTGCCTTGTGCAGAATTTTTGCTTCTTTTATCTCTCAGGTTATAAAAAGCTCTGCCTGGAGTAAGTACAAAGTGGAGGCAGTGACAGTGGATTTCATTTGGCAGCCAGAGAAAATTTTTCTCACGGTGGGAGAAGAGGAAGAAGGACTCACTGCATGGCATGGAGCTGGTTGGATGCAGCATTCTTCTGATACTTTCTTGAACTACTCTCAAACTCACATTGCCTTCATCAGCCTGCTGTGTCTCCAAACTCCTGCATTAGTCCTCTCAAGTGCTGTGATTTACACTATTTGAAGGAAGTATGACTAGCTTTAAAGCCATCCCTGAGCTACCTTACTACCACAGCCTGCTTCACAGCAAGTGTGGAGAGAAGGGGTCAGCAAAGTTTCAAAGAGGCCATGCCAAGTTTTCTTTCTCTTGCATCCTGGAGATTAAGCATGCCTCAGGAACACAGCAGGAGCCAGAGGATTCTGCCTCACAAGTAGACATCTGCTGGATTGCTTGGGATTTAGCAAGGATCCCATGGAGGTGTAAAACTGTGGAGATCTGAGTCAGGTCCACAGCCTGGAATAGGTTTATCCTGGTAGAAGATGCTGCTGATTTGAGCTGCTGCTGGCTGAGACTAGAATCTGACACAGTGCTTTCCATTTGCTATGGCATACTTTATTTTAAACCCTCACAGTAAAGACTCATATGCAATGTTAGAGGCAGAGCTCTTTAGCCAGAAGTGCCTGGATTTATTTTTTTCTCCTGTTTACTTCTGAAATGGGAAGCCTGGTCTAGTTTATTTTCTGAGAGGCGGGATACCATCAGAGTGAAGGATGTCTAGTTTTAGCCAAGTGCTCATTGTACAAAGCATGTATCGACAAAGTGCTCAAAATTAGCAGTGGTCTGGCAGCAGTAATAAAAGCTGCAAGAAAGAGACTGTGTAATTGTGCTTGTCATGAAGAAGAATATAGTCTGCAGCTGGTGTCCAGAAATGTCTCAAATGTGTATGGGAGTCAGAAGAAATCGAAGTAAGCTACTAACTTCTAGCTCAAAGGAAGTTTAGCAAGGCATATCTCCTTCAAATACTGCATTCCTGCTGGTGTCTGATCAGCCCAGGCATTTAAAAAATAATGGTTGAAATAATCTCTCTACAATATTTTCTGGGCATTGCTGCTTTTTTCTTAGTTTAGATATATTTGCACATTTCAAAACCTTTGTAAGCTATCTCTTCTGGTAGAAGACTGCCACCTCATGACTGATACAGAGGAATGAAACAATCCACAGCCGTAAAGCTGAAAGCACTTCAAGTGCTCATGGCCAGGGAGGACAGGAGCAGCTCATGCCCTCTGTACCCAGCCAGCTTTCCTCCAGTAACGCAAGACCCTGAGACAAACACCCTTTCGCCAAACAAGTGCTTTGCATTGCAGGAGAAAAAAACCTCACATCTTTGCTGAACACCAAACCCATCCTCAGTGTTGAACAGAAATTAATTACTCAGGAGAGACAGACATCGTGCAGGCTTCTATACAAGGTGCTTCTTATTTTGAAAGCCCAGGCATTTTGTTTCAGACTCCTCTGCTCTATCTTAAGTACTCTTCCCCTGGGAACTGTGCAATTTTGAGCGTGAGCCCCCTCTTCTTTCTTCCTCAGATATCTTTCTACATACCTAGCCCCCTTTTCTCAAGTACATCATTTTTTCCTTACTAAACCAACTAATTTTTCTCTACCAGTTCAATATTGTTGTTAAACTAAGGAGAATTTGGGGATGCTAAAAAGTCGTGATGACTTTTTGTTGCTTCCATAAATGAGGTGCATGTGTCAAAGAAACTCAGAATTTCTTTGCTCTACCACTAGTTGGACATATTCATGGCAAAATCAGACACATGTTCTAATGGACTGATTTGTCTATGCTCTTCCCAGAAACAGTTAGTTTAAATATTTACAGCACATTAACAAGGAAGAGAGCAAAATAACTTCTTGTTGTTTTCTTGCCTTCCTCCCCCCCCCCCCCCCCAAAAAAAAAAATGAATTCAGGCATTGAGGAAAATGCTAGAATGAAAAACTTGAGCTTGAAGTGTGTTGTTCCTAATTTTTCCCAGAATAGAAATATCAGGAGAGTAGTACTGAAGCTTTCCTAAAATCCCAACTCTACTGCTGCTATTCTCCTTTATTAGACTCCTTGCTAAATGCTAGGCAGTAATTAAAGATCAGAATCAGCTTCTTCCTCACCACCTCAAATAAAAGCAAAGTCAATTAAAAACAAGTGAAGTATTAATTTCTCTATAATGATCATTGATCTACTAGCAGGTATATTAATAGCACCTATTATCAGACAGGATGCCAAGAAGCTAAAATATGGATACAAATTTTGATGTAACTTGAATATTAAACAGTGTTTCAGAAGTGAAATATTCTGCATTTCATTCCCTGAGGCAGCTAGGTTTTGCTCAGTCCTGAGTTTCAAAAATATGCTGCTGAAGTTGTCAGATAGCCAACATTATTAACCTGAAAGCATCAACTTAAGAAGTCTCATCCTATGAACTGAATAAAAAAAAAGAACAAATCAAAACCCACTTTTTGTGGGTTCAAAAATTCAGTGGGAGGATTTTAACAGCGCAGATGATTTTCTTTGCATAACTGCTAGAAGGCCTGCAAAAGTTCATCAAAAATTAGAGCTGCATGAAGTCTGGGATTGGCTGATTCTTTTGTTATAATAAGGATAACAATAGCTGAATCAATAAACCTGATTTAAATTTTAATTAAAATTTGTTGTCAAGACAGATTAGTTTTTAAGATTAGTGTGTTTAAGTTTCCCTTAAAAATATTTTTATAAAGGAGTTGACCAATCACACTAACTAAAAAATAGCATGAACAAATACTTGGTTGCTTAAAATCTCTCCCATTAAGAAAATGAAAGAGTGTAAGGTCTACTACCCAAACCCATAATTTGAAATACTGACAAAACTAGCCCAGATATTTCTCCTTCTCCTCCCAGAGCAGGTAAGTTAGCTCTGGGCCATGTACCGTGTGGGAGTCCTTCAGACAGGACTACAGCACTGAACCCCTTCAGCTCTTACACTGAAGATTTTCAAAACCAGGGAATTTCACTCATATGCTTCAAAGTACATGAGTGAAATTTCTCTACCTGCCAAGTGTTATATTGCATAGCAATGGGAACAGGGCTAGAGGCAGGCCCATGCTTAAGCCTCCAAAGAGAAGAGGAACAGCTGTCACCTGAATTAAGCACAGGTTCAACCACCATCACCAAAGAGTAACACCTTCAAGGAGCTGAACTTTGCCCAAAATGCTAGAGAAAAGGATGTTTGCTTGTTTGTTTAGTTAAAAAGAACCAGAAAGCAGCTGTGCTATTATTAGCCAATGCTACAGAGCAGAATCGATCCAGCTCTCACACATCCCCACGCTCAGCTTCTTTTGGTAGGCTGATGTCTGATAGTAGCTGGCCTTCACAAATGGTAGCTAAATCCATTAGGATTTAGAGCTTTCTTCTGAAAAACGTGGAGCGCCTCTATATCAGTCCTTTTGGTACTCTTTTGGGTGTAATATAAATCAAAAATAGAATCTCTGAAACTCAGATCTCTTTAGAAAAAAATATTTCTTCAAGTTGTCTCTTCTAAAAGCAAGTACCACCTACTCACGTTTAGCTTGTTTTCCAGCCCACCTAAAAAGATGCATTATGAAACTGCCCAGGCAACCCCACTGAAGTGTTTTGTTGCTTACAAAAAAATCAAGTGATTTTGGACAGAACCTGATTTCTCTTTATTTGTGTTGTATTTCCAACCCTCACCAGCTTCTGCCTGGCAGAAACAAGTGTTTTATCCTGAAATCTCTTTCATCTCCTCCTCTGATTTTGCAACAGCTAAACCAGGCTTCAGCAATGCCATTAGCCACAAACCTAGAAACAACCACCAGAATGCTTTGTGGGTGAGTCATTGATTTTGTTGTCAAAAAGCTAGTGAACATTCTTATTTCCTGAATTTTACACCACGCCAAGCTGCGTGTCACACTGTTTTGTCTTTAATCCTGGGTTCACAAATATTTCCACAGTAAAATGTGACATTTTTATAAAAAGCTCTAAGTCAGTAAAGTTCAGGACAGAGCAAACCCTGGATGTTCTGTTGTCTTTGTGAGTAGCATTTTAAGAAGAGAAACAAAAGCCATCCAAACATGCAGACTCAAATTACATGTTTAAGAAGCCTGCACACCAAGAGGGGAAATAGATCACACATCTATTTTAATTGTTTCTCTCACTGTCATGACAGTGCAAATGTGCAGCAGGTACAAGCTGTTACAGAAAATGTTTCTTTCACAGCAAGCACCATTCTGACTAAAGGGGTTTTTCTCCCAGCCACCCTTTGGCTTTAATACTGATGTGGGATTTCAGCAGGGCCCAAACATGCCTTGTTCTAGTCTCAGCCCCAGCCATGACTGTGTGTTAAATACGTGTTCCTCAAGAAGCTTGCATATGCTGTGCATTATGTAGCATAGAACCAATATAGCAGTCAGCTGTATTTCTCGAGAAAAGATTGGTTCTCTGTGCATGCATCTTAAAGGATGACATCTTGGAAGAGCTCTCACATAAACAGTATTTTTTCACCTTTCCAATGCCAAAAGTGCATTTAGGGTCTATATTCTCAACAGTTGAGCAAGCAACCTGCAAAGCATCCAGCTCTACTAACACCTTCCTGGGAAGCTTGCAGTAGGTGTGTCTGAGAAAGTGTGTCTTGCAATGTTAGCCTGAGCATTTTGGAGAAGAAGCAGTTCCCATCTAAACTGCATATCAAAACTGGAGTTTTCAAAAAGACATAGTGTTTTATCAAACTGTGAAGCTTGGAAGTGTTAGAGGGTGCATTTTCTGCATTTCCTGGCTGTAATCTGTATCTGTCCCATTCCCATCTCCTGCCTCCCCAGCAGGCAGTGGTGAGAGAGGAACCTGCTTTTGAGGTACTGATCTCATTTAAACCGTTTTATGGGTTTATGCTAAACAGGGAAGAACAGAAGCTCTTCTACTATTTTATTCACCAAATAGGTAATGTAGCAGCTCAAGCAGCTCCTTCTTAATTCTTCTTTTATCTAAAACTAAATCTTCCTGGGGCCCTCCACCCATTCACAGAAGGTGAGGGAAAGGGCAGGGGACTCCCTTTAGCTCCTTTAGCATGATCTGAGATCATGCTGCAGGAAGCCAGTATCACTGGCCACCAGTGTGCAGCTGGAGGTCCTCCATACTCTCTTCTCATGGCACTTTTCTGAGATGTTTTTCCCCAGCAGCAGTGAATCTAGTGACTGTAGAGAGACTGTAAAACAGACTGTGTCCAAAGTGCTTTCAAATGCTGAGATAACTAAACTGGAATATTTGTGTAAACTATGTATTTCCTGAGCTTCTCTGGTATAAGAATTAAAGATGTTGCTTACGAGCCAACATGAACTCCTGCAAAGGCTGTGATTCTTGCTGGCTCATCATCCTCTCTGTTAAGGAAGCAAGCTAGCAAGACAGTTCAAGAGGTCCAAAACCATAAACAGCACTGTTAGCCCTGAGGTACTGCCAGGGGTCTTCACATGCCCTGCCACCTAGGATCCCCCCTGCTCCATGTCGTACCTATGCTCTGGTGGGTCAGGTTGTGCTACGTAGTGAAGAATCCTACCAAAACCTTTCTCCAGTGAGGCAGCAGCAGGCAGCTCAGCTGGAGCCTGGTGCCTTGCTGCCTGCTCCCAGCTCTTTACCAAGGAATTGCAGAGCAGGCTGCCTGCACACTGGAAGAGGGCATTCCATCTTCAGGCCAGAATTCAGGAGGAAGCCCACAGATTAACAGCAATGTATATTGAAGAGGTCAGGACAGGTCTTCCGCATTCTGAAAGCAGGGCCACCACAAATAAAACCATGTACTGCAGCTTCTTTTAGACAAAATTCCCCTATACCCTCCTGTGGTGGACACCTGCTAGTAGAAATACAGCATTTGTGAGGTGCTGATTCGATGTTAGAGAAACCACCGGATCTATAAATGTAGCCCAACAGTCAAACACGGAGTAGAGTACAAAATCCTGGTACTTCGTGTTCCAGCTCCACTGAATTGAGTTTCCCATTTCCAAGGACTCCAAGTGCCAGTTCTGGAAAAAGCTTCTCTCTCTGGTCAGACACTGCGTTATTTGATGTATTAAATTTCACAGATTTAGTTGACAGAAAAATGTAATCATCATCCATTTGAAAAAGCACAGCTGAAAAAAATTATTAAAATTCATACACATCAGGCAGCTTGATTTGCTGGGCATGGCCTGAATATAAGGCTAAATGAAGGTTAACTACTGGCTGAACAGTAATTGTACAATCTCTTTGATAAGCTGTTTATTGAGAATATATGTGGTACTGTTAGCTAAAAGTGGCAGTGCATTTGAGATTGAACCAGTCAAACTTTTCTGCCTTATTGTGTACCATTTCTCAGACTAAGCTACATGAACTTAGAATGCAAGAAATTAGGCACAAAATACTCGATTAAGTGTATTTAATTCCTGATATGAGAAATATTAACCAAATAAATCGAACATTTATAACTCAGCATTTTTCCCTTGGAAAAAACAGTTTTGCTGGCATTGAAACCTTCGGGGGGAGGGGGGAATGTGCATTTCTTAAAAATTTTGAAAAGACTAAAATATGGCCATCTTTTGCTAATTTAGATGCTGCATTATGTAGTATATCACATTTGAAGAAGTCAGTCTGAAAACAGGATGCTTTGACCAATCCAAGTTAAACTTCATTTACAATTTAACTTCACAGCAATTCCATTTTTTTTATACTTGTTACTGGTTTTCATCTTGTTTAGAAAGAAATAGATTTTGGAGTATCAGAAACTGTCACTGGCTTGAAATAATGGCTTCTCATCAGCTCAGTTTCCTATGCATACTCACCTCTTAAGCAAATATGACCTAATAATATATGCCTCCTCCCATGGGGGATGTAATTTTATTACCATTGCTGGTGCCAGGCCAGCTGCTCCAGCCCACTCCACGGCAACTTGCGTTTTCTGAAGTGGAGCTTGTCACTGGTCCCATCATCAGCTGTGAGATGAAGACAGCAGCTACCACGAAGACCTCTGATCAGAATGCACAGGTGGAATTAGATCAAAGCTATCGAATTTCAAATACAGTAATCAGCTTCTTGGTCTGATTAAATAAGAAATACGAAAATAGAAATACAAAATCACTTCAATCATTTCCGGGGGGGGGGAGGACCCACCAAAAAAAAACAGTATTAACATTAAAAAAAGAAAAATAAAACAAAAAGAAAATGACAATGAAAGTTAGTTCCTTATATTCTCTTAGATAAAAACATCTATCATCTCTCCTCCTTTCCTCTCCCATTCACACACAAACTCCCCTCTCCAGTTGCTGCCCCAGAGCCAGGAGTGACCATGCTATGATGTATCTGGGTCACGGAGAAGACACACACACTGTTCATACCCCACAACATGAGGCTGTCATGCACAGATTCCCAGGCATGCTGAAGCAAAGATACATTAAAATGCTCACAGGATCCTATCCAGTTTTTATTTCTTTCAAGAGCTTTAGACGTTACTCAGCATGAGATAAAGAGCCAATTTCCAGGTGTGTTGTGAATCAAGTTATCAGAACTCCTGGGAATTCCCCTTTGCTAGCTCTGAATGAAAGTTTAGATACATATTTATGGGGTTTTTAATCAAATTAAACTGAACACCCCACCTGATTCCTTGTCACATGTACCCAAATTCAAAAAGGAGGGGAAAAATAACTTATCAGAATATGGAGAGGAAGGGCACATAGTGAGGGAAGAGGGAATGCTTCAAAATGAAGAAGGGTAGGTTAAGATTAGATACTAGGAAGAAATTCTTTACTGTGAGGATTGTGAGACACTGGAACAGGTTGCCCAGAGAAGTTCTGGCAGTGTTCAAGGCCAGGTTGAATGGGGTTTGGAGCAACCTGAACTAGCGGAAGGTGTCCCTGCTCATAGCAGGGGGTTGGAACCAGTTGATCTTTAAGGTCCTGTCCCACCCTAACCAATCTGTGATTCTATGGTATTTGCAACATTTTCCATCAATGACAACTGATGATTCTGACAATAACTTGGTGGTGCTATGGAAATTCTGTGCTAAATCTCTGTCCTTTTTTGAGGCAATAATTTTCACACCATGGAAAATTGTTTAGTACGAATTTGACAGTGAGCATGTAGATGAGGAAGGGAACATACTGCAAGCACATCTACTGCCTTTAAATCTCAGCATATCCCTTGTGGCACGCCAGTAAAACACATCCAGCGAAGCAAGGTAATTTGCCAAAGCCCACACAATGTCTGCAGGAGAATCAAGGTATCAATCAGGAGTTCTTGGCTCCTAGCCTTTTGCTTGTTTTTAATAGCACACATTGCTTTCTCATTCCCCTTTACATCTAAAAATAGCAGACTGACAAATCTTGCACCAAATACATGTGAGACCAAAAGGTCATCTGCACAGAGACCATCTCCCTACTTCAGCATACTGCTTGGTGATACTTAATGAACACAGGAGCAATGCTTAGACGCAAACCTAGAAAGTCACTGCAGCTTTTTTGAGCCCTATACTGGAGTTTCAGATACATGGTGCACATTCATCTAATTACCTCAATATTAGCACCATTATCACAATGTTTGAATAAAATTTCCCCACCTTCTCACCCTTGCCCCAGGCAAGGTGCGAAAGTCAGCCTGAACGCTACGGGTTAGCACCTCCCTCTTCTTTGTAATTCCTACAGCAAGTAGTTTCATCATGAGCACTGACATAAAGGCTGTAGGAATTAATCTACAGGGCCACAGAATTTCCTACATGTTTGGTTTGGGTTTTTTTTAAAGATTCTTATGGTACAAATGAACCTTTTGATGAAGTAGATCAAAACCTCTACCTTAGTGATACCTTGGCAAAGGATGTTATGAATAAAGCTAGCGTGAAAACAATATAAGAGGAGCATCACACATGCATACGGAAATCTCAGCTCCCACCTGGAGACTCTAGGCCAAATTCTGTACTCCTGTATATGAGTGAAACTCCACTCACCCCAGAAATGGCGATACTACTGTTCTCTGTGCACACTTGAGTCCTCTGCTGCTGAAGTCTTACTTCAGGCTGACCCATGAAGGAAATTTCCCATGCGGTCATGGAAAACCTGTGTTCTTATGGGATATCCCACTCAATTTAGTGCAGCAGAAAGTCTGCCTTGTTCTGTGAAGAGCAAGCAGAAAATTGCTGAACCTTGAAATCAGCTTGACATTGTGGCTGTCAGCCAAAGAGATGCAGTCAGTAACAGGCCATAATTCTTGCCCCCTTCATTTCATTTAGAGTCCTGTTGGGAGTGAAATTTGAAAATAAAAAGTCCTGTTGTAATATAGGCTTTCTCAAATAAAATAAAAGCTGAATGAGGGTGTTGCTGTGTCATCTGCAGTAGGCTGACCTGGAACTGAAAATCACTGTATTTCAGCCCAAACATGTATTTGATGCTGTGATTCTGAAGTACTTTTTTCCCCCCCTGACTTTTTATAGCATTTTATTTTTGATGGCTCCCATCACAAAATGAAATAATATATGGTAAGAGTGCATGACACAGCATATTATTGCTTAAGCTACCATGAAATCTTAAATTAAGTTCACTGTGAGGAAATGCATGAAGTCACTCTGGGTCACCACACCAAACCCTTGTAGCACTGTAAGACAGAGCAAAGCATAAGCCTAGATAGCAGTAGACAGCATGAACAAACTGTAACCTCAAAATAACTGCACAGGTCGACTTTTCAAGAGTAATGGATCTGGAGGTGGCATCAACTTTGTTATTAGTTCTCATCAGTCAAAGATGAGGTTGTAACCTTACCCACCTATCAGCAATAGCTTAGAGGAATTACTCTGTCATTTTCTTAGACTGCATGGTGCAGATGTTAAGCTTGAGAAAACCTTTCATTCTAGCTGCAAGGAAAATTGCTGATGGGATACATCAAAATAGCGTCCATGCTCCCAGTCAGGCAGAGGGAGCCACTGCAGCCTGTGCTCTGGAGAGGAACAGCCCACATGTTATGATGAACCAGAGCCTGGTCTCAACTTGATGAAACAAACACAACATAATGTGATAGATGTCAGGTTGGACAGGGCTTGGGGCAACCTGGTCTAGTGGAAGGTGTCCCTGGCCCTGGCAGGGGGGGTTGGAAATAGGTGATCTCTAAAGTCTCTTCCAACCCAAACCATTCTGTGATTCTATGATACATGACCAAGCCCTCTGCAGTATCCCCACCCCAGCACAGGTACCTTGCAGCAGGAGCCCAGCTGTGTGTCAGATTTAGTGCAGACAGAAAGTGGCTTGTCATGCTGGCCCCTGCCCTCAAGCCACTCTTCACTCTGCAGCATTGTTCAAGTGTCTGTGCAGTTCAGCTCCTCACCTGTTGAATGGGAATAATAAGCATTTAGATGATAAATTAAAGTTTAAATTACACTGCTTGTACAGTAATGAGATGAGACTACCCAAAGTAGTAACTAGTTGCTGATTTCAGATACCTGGAGCTAATCCCAGCACTGTCAGCAGCACCTTTTTTGTTCCCATTTGAAAGCAAAACAATTAAAATGTTGCTGGGTTAGCTTGATTGCCTCAATATTAAAAAAGAAGTCTCCTTCACCCAATGCCCATAATTTAGTTTGCCTCTCCTGATATAACTAGGACCAAAATTCAGCTTGCAGCTTGCCTTGCGTAGTTCTGACCCAGGAATGGGGATGGAGGAGTGATAGGAACCTTGCCCACCTTCGTGGGTATCTTTCACAGAGAAGTGGCAACTCTTACGATGGGTGGTTACATCCCACAAAGCTCGAACTGAACATTAAACATAATAAGAAAACAACCCACAATGAAGCAAGATGGCAATTAATTTTACTACTTAGGTAATTTGCCCAGCAATCAACTATTTGCACAACACTTGGTCGTGATTCCCTTGGCTGTGCAAACATAAAACAAACAGACCGCAATGCTGTCATTAAGACCTAACAGAAAGCTGCAACATATACAAAGGCTCATCACTGCTCATTAAAAACGCTTCTAGTTTAAAGGAGTGAGGCAGCAGTTAAGGGCAACCATCAGAGGTCTCATCACCTCGCGGTGTGTTTAAGATACAGTATGCAGCAAGGTGAACAGGTGCAAGCACAAGCCCCATGGCGCTGCAACCGAATCCTGCCACGGCCATCCCCCTGTGCCAGGCAGCAGGGACAGATGGTGCAGGGAGCTGCAGAGCTGCCATTCCGAGACATGCAGGGGCAAGCAGCTGCCCAGCCCAGTGGGAACGCTCCTTCGACACCACCCGCCGCCCCGGCTCCATGCAGTGCCCATCACAGCAGAGCCTGGCAGGGCAGCCTCAAGGTTTCTGCTGGGCTCCGACACTCCTTCTCAAATTGACTGTTCCTTCCAGTTATAGTTTTAATTAATTTAGAATGAATTATTTGGGAGTCTTAACTTCCCAGCTTGTTTTGAAAAAGTCCAATTAATGCTGAGCTAAGTAGCTCCAAAGGCTCCCCAGCTCTCTGCCCTGAAGGGATCCAATTAAAACAAGACACTAGTCAAAATGTCAAACCACAATCATTTTTACAGCCATTGTGCAACAGATCTATGGCTACATATAAACCACATAATCACTGAATAATCCACACAGTACTTGGAAACCTAAAGCCTAAAATGCCCTCACTCAAGATGCAGCCTCCCCTGTCAACCAAAAGCGTGTTCAGAACTTGCAGGAAATAATGAAAGTCACATTTCCTGTTACAGGACTATTAAAACCATAGAATACAATGAAACGTGTAAATTAGACGATACTATGTGACAAGAGCTTAAATGCAGAAAAGACAGTCTAGGAGGTCTGATGTCTGAGGAGCTGAAGGACTTCTGAGCCAGCACAGGCAGGGGCTGGTAAAGCAGCTCCATGCAGAACTGCAGAAATCAATCTGTTTTGCTTCCAGAGCCACGCAGGTGCACTGACAATCACTTCAAGGGTCTACACAACTGCGGCACATTTTAATCCGGAATCCTTGTGATCCGTTTACAGATTCTTTCTGTATTAGCTTTCTCAAACCTTTAGAGAGCATACAAGGTCTCTGTCATACACGTCCCTTCCTAGCTAAAATCTTTTTCTTGATCAACTTTCTTTCTTGAAATATCCTACCTCTTTTATTCTAGCTCTGAAAGTATTTCATCTGGCTGTGGAAAAGAAACGGGTATTAAATCATTCCTGAATGGGAGACTAAATTAAAAATGGAGACAGGTCAAAATTTCAGATGAGGGTTTGTTTTTAATGAGCTATAAGTCTAACGTAATTCAATTAATCTTCTTGACTTCTGCAGAAAATCACCCTGCTCTTTCCCACCAGTCAAACAAATTTTTCCCAACTAAAGAAGCAGGATCACTGAGTACTTGGTCTGAGCACAGGAAGGTAATACTGCTTCAAAGGGACCTCAACTTTATTTTTTTATTTAATCCAGTTGCCCTTGAAATGAAAATTCCAAACTTTCCACTCACTTTGAAGTTGAATTTCAGCAGCAGAGTGAGGTATTAGAAGAACATGAGTCTTAGGAATGGCACATTCCTTTGGGGAAACACATCCAGGGGTCACTGGTCTCCATGCCACACCAAGGAGCCGCAGAGGAGATGGTGGGAGACCAGCCCTTGGAGGTGCCTGACACAGCAGGGGGGACATGGCCACCAGCACTGGCTGCTGCTGGCCCTCTCTACTCACAGCCTGCTGGTGCCCCTCTCCCAGGGTGGGGAGATCCTACCAAATACTGCATCCAGACTGCTGGGTCTGCGCAGAAGAGTGCTGTGAAAAACAGATCTCCCTTTGTGAAAGCTGCTACACAACTAGTGTGTTTCTCATCTCTATAGTGCTCTGTAAGCTGCCAAGTTCTTCTCCCTCCAACATTTTGTGGGAGGAAAAAAGTAAGATCTCCTTTAGACTAAAAATCAGACAGGAAATCTCACAACATATTATTTTTGTCATACGATTTCATGTCCTTCTGCCCTTCCCACCTGTGAAATTAACAGAAAAATAGTAAGATCTTTCTATTTCTATTTGTGCATTAGTTGAGAATTAAAATGCAAACATGTCTTGTCCTGCAACCCTGAGAAAAATGATGGCTTGTGTATTTCTGCCAGGCATAAGAGAAATTAAGATCAGTGAACACAGTAGGAGTGCAGTGGCGTTTCTGCCTGGCTGTGGCAGGTAGGTATGGTGCAGCAGTTTTCATACTAAAGCTTTCCCTGACAGTCACCACTCCAGAGGGTCTGCAGTGAGTGGTGGGAAAGCTGAAGAAGGGATGAAGTACTGTTAAGCTGGTAAATGTCTTTCTAAACGTACTGTTTAAGTGAAAAAGACAGAGTACCAAGAAACAACGGTTTTCACCCATCAGAAGCAAGCTATCTGAGCTTGGAGAGGAAGCTCAATAGAATGAAGGCAGAATTATCCAGAGCAATTTGCACAGCTCTGAAAAAGATTTGAGACATTAAACTACCAGTGTTTGCTCTTCCTGAGATTCTCCATGTGATTTTCTATGACGCCAGCAGTGCAGAGAAACAATGTGCATTTCTACAGACTGCTATTTGTGCCCCTCAAAGTAAACATTTTTTTTTAATTGCTTAGGATTACTTTCTAAATAACTGATGTGTAGCAGGCTTGTCCTGGGGTTATGTAACTCTAAGTATTCAACATTTACTGTTCAGCCAAAGTTTACTTAGTAATACATAACTAATTGTGTGCAAATAATTAAAGGAAAATCATCACATAGAATCATAGAATAATGGTTTGAGTTGGAAAGGACCTTAAGATCATCTAGTTCCTATCCCTCTGCCATGGGCAAGGATGCCTCACACTAGACCATGTCACCCAAGGCTCTATCCAACCTGGCCTTGAACAGTGCCAGGGATGGAGCATTTACCACTTCTTCGGGCAACCTGTTCCAGTGCCTCACCACCCTCACAGTAAAGAACTTCTTCCTAATATCTAACCTGAACTTCCCCTGTTTAAGTTTAAACCCATTACTCCTTGTCCTGTCACTACAGTCCCTGATGAAGAGTCCCTCTCCAGCACCCTTGTAGTCCCCCTTCAGATACTGGAAGGCTGCTATGAGGTCTCCACACAGCCTTCTCATCTCCAGGCTGAACAGCCCCAACTTTCTCAGCCTGTCTTCATATGGGAGGTGCTCCAGCCCCATTATCATCCTTGTGGCCCTATCCGTTCTCTCCATGTACTCCCACTTTGCTGATGGCATGTTTTTGCCTCTTAAATTCACTTCTCCTGACCTTTTTCCTGGTCTGCTGGTTTTCCCCTTTCATTCCTAAGCATTAATACAGTGGGGAACAGGTTGACCAAAGAAGTAGTGAATGGATCATCCCTGGCAGTGTTCAAGGCCAGGTTGTCAGAGAGTTGGGCAACATGGTCTAGTGGGAGGTGTCCCTGCCCATGGCAGGGGTTTGGAACTAGATGATCTTGAGGTCTTTTCCAACCCTAGCCATTCTATGATTTTATGATTGTAGTGCTTCCCTGAGTTGTCTGACTGAGATGGGACAGATTCTCCAAGTACCAGGTCTGTGTCATGGCCAGGTGTTTCTTCACCCAGAGGACACTCTGGACTACACTCTGAGCTTGGAAAAACTTGGAAAAAAGGTAACATCTTACAGATCTTTTTGCCCTATAGCAGCTCCCAGAGTGAAGTTCAGCAGAGCTGTGAAGGAAGGTGCCAAAGAAGTTAGTCGAATTTATCTGAATCCACACAGTATCACAATGTCCTTCAGGAGTTTTGATGATGTTTGTGCATTGGCCACTAGCCCGAATCCCAAAGCAGTGTAACTAAAAGGCAGCTCCAACCGTCAGAGGAACAAAGTCACCCCATGGATCATAGGCTCATGGGTTGGCTACAGTAGAGAAAAGCTTCTGTATAAGTTCCTCAGTTAGCCTGGGCAAATGCTGAATGTGGCAGCATGGGAGCTGAAGGATGGCATGGTGCAAGTTATGTAGGCTCTCAATAAACCATCTGAGACTCATCAGAGAGTGAGTTACTCATTGGTGAAATACTGAAAGCAGAAATGCATTTAATAAAGAAATGTTAATCTCTGGTCACTGTCTCAGCACTTGTGATTATGTACCTGCACAGAAGGAAAGAACATCAAATAGGTTACACACTGTAAAACTGTTTTCTAATCTCAACCTTATATGATATCAAACCTAATTCTTTTCTGGCATGTGCGTTTTTATTTACAGTTCTCTTCCTATCTGAAAAAATAATTATGGATTTGGGAAAGCAGTGAGTCCTTATTACAGCACTTCTTCCTTCTCTGTTACAGGAATGACCTGCCAAGCCCGAAGTTCATACATTACGAGTGAGATCCTGTGGGGTTACCGTTTCACCCCTGTCCTCACTCTGGAGGATGGATTTTATGAAGTAGACTACAACAGTTTTCATGAAACATATGAGACCAACACACCAGTTTACAGTGCCAAAGAGCTGGCAGAGATGGCCAGCCGAGCAGAACTACCCCTGACATGGTCAGTTTCCAGCAAGCTGGACCAGCATGCTGAGCTGGAAACTGAAGAGGAAGAAAAGAGTCAAGAAGAACAGAATGAAAGAAATGGTGATGTGGCCAACTTGGAGAATGAGTCCAAACTGTAGAACCACCAGAAGCATAAAGGCCACACCACCTCCTTTATCTTCTCCCTCTTTGCTCCCTTTTTCTTTCTCCAACATGCCTTTAATTTTTTTCTTCCTTGTTATTCTTAAGTCCGGGAAAATAAATACTTCAGATGCGAAATATCTACCTGCCCAATTTAAACAAGAGATTCACAGACTAAGCAAAGGCGTGGGTTAAAGCTGCAATACCCATTACTGATGGTGGAATCTCAATCCCCACCCTGGTAATGACTGCTGGCTTCCTCGGCATCTCTCTGTGTTCAGACATCCAGGTTTATTCACACCAACAACAACTAAAAAACCCAAAAGCAATGGGAATATGCACAAGGGATTTAAAAGGAAAGACTAATTAGTGCTCATCAAAGTAACGGGCCTTGGCTCCAGTTTTTGTGCATTTCAGGACAGTTTCATATACTAGGTGACAAGCCTCTATGAAATGGGCCTTGCAGCTTTAAGACGAAGGTGAGCAGAAGGATCTGCAACCCAACATAATACTGTACATATGCCTTATGTAATTACTTTCTCTTTACATTTAGTAATAAACACAGCATGTACAAAAGTACTGTAGTAAAGATCTTCTAAATAATGTACACAGATGTGTAATTAATGTAGATTTAGAAGCAGAGTTCTAGAAATATTGGGATGCAAAAACTAACTACCAGTCAAGTAGGCATTTCTCTTCAAATATTTGGAGTGTAACATTGATTTTTTTCCCCTATCTATGGCTCTCCTAGTGCATGACATTTTCTTTAGTGTACCAGACTGGCAGCTATTTAGAGTACCTCACTGTTTGCCAAACAGATCGTTTCACTGACTCTAAAAAGCCATAAGTCTGGGAGAGGGCAGGGTAGATAATTTATAATTTATTAGTAATTACAAATTACTGATATACTGTGAAAATGTTTACAAATAAGGCAAACCATTCCTGGTTATTTTTTTGGCAGTTCAACCTAAAATTTAGGCTGTGGCAAACTCATGGCAAACCAGAATTTCCTATATACTCTTAATATAGTGAGCATGTTTCATGTGGAGGTATTATCCTTTATGTGCAATATCTAGGGAAACTTCTCCCTTCTCCCCACCTGAACAATGGGATTTCAGCATAGTTTGCTACACAAACAGCACAAGCCATTGAAAACCAAATGTTGCACCTTAGCAAGTAGATTTTAGCTACTCAGCTGCGAAAGAAACAACTGAGTTTCATCTGAAGCCAAAATCAATGAAATTCAGTTGTTGGCAGCGCAGGTGCTTGGCCAGTCCTGCATAGTCACGAATGGTGCAACATGCCTGGGTACATGCTTCAACAGGGTTTCTCAGCTAAACACAAGGTTCCTGCCACCCGTGCTCAGGAGAGTAGTTCCCTAACAACATTCTTCACCTTAGTTTAGCTCCTTGGCTGTTGTATATCAGTGTAAATCCTGTACATTCGACAACATTAAAATTAATGGGGCAGTGATAATTTGCATAGCTTACACAGCAACATTCACACGAGTGGGGAGCTGAGGTGTACAGTGACAGTTTCACGGACATGCTCCCTAAGGGGCTGCTGACATGGTGCGGCATTGCCCAGTGCTAAGGACCGCTCAGTCAGGCCCAGCATGCATAAAACACTACCTGCTGAAAAAACCATTGCTTTCGGTGGGCTTTCGTTCACCATCAAGAAGAGCATTTCTGTCAGGAAAGAAGAAGAAGCTGCAGCAGCCTTAATTTTTTTTTTATATACCTGCCTACTCCAGAAGGAAAGAATACACTGAAGAGCATCTGAAGCATTTCTGTACAGAAACATTTACGTTAAAATAGAAGAGACAAAAAAATAACCTCAGGAGAAACTTGGTGGGCAGGTGGAAAATTTGCACTGTGAAACAGCTTTTACATTAAATTCACACCTATTTTCCCTTTTTTTTTTTTTTTTTCTCCGAAATCAACTGCCCCATTCTAATTTTCACAGAGTGTGGCTAATCAGTGGGAGTTTCCTTCAGATCCTCTAGCTGTGCTTCGTGCTGAGGCAGTCAGAGTAGAGTGTAGGGAATGGGTTGCACACCAGGGACTGGTAGATCAGGCTGGATAGTTTCAGCTCAGTATTTTCCATAAAAGGCTTTCACAAAGCAGCATGATGTAAGGAATAGTATAGAATATAGATTTTTGTTCCCTCCACTCAGGATGGCTGATTCCACTAACTCGGTAAAGGTTACTTACACTTAATATCTGTGAGATAGCACTCAACTGGCTACAGCCCTTTCAAAGCTCATTCTTCTGCCTCAGCATCAGCACCTGCCAAGTGTTCCAGTTCATCCATCACAGCCCACCCATAAGGCTACCCACGAGGGGTGCTGAGTGTTTTTAAGGAAGGGTGTCTCCACAGCTCCACTGGAACACAGAAGCCTTACAGCAGAGGAGCCAGGGGTAGCACAGCATCGATAGCCACCAGCAGCCCGCGCATGTCAGTCCTAACAAAAGGTGCATGAGCTGAGAGCAAAGCATTCCTCTGAGGATAAACCTGCTTTTTGCTCTTGTAGTTTACTGGGCCACTCTATAATTCATTGCTGCAGTTTAACAAAAGTTTGTGTTAATTAGAACAGCAGCTCAGGGCCCTAATTAAACCCTTTTTGTGTCCTTTAGCACAAAAACCAGACTTTCTGCCACCGGGGCATGTGCATGTGTAAGCTGTATTTTTGTGAATAGGGCACTTACTTAAAGCTTAAGGTGTGTGTGTTTGTCTCTTTCTCTCTCTCCCCCCTCCCTGTATTTTATTGTCTTTGGTATTAATGTAGTAAGGACTGTAAAGTTTATGAAATCTCATTTTTGTAACATAAGCTTTAAAACAAAATAGAAGCCTCCAAAGCTTTCAACTGGGAAGCTTCACGTAAACTTTGTACTAGAATGTCCCTATCAAACACCTCTATTTTTCTACAACGATTGATTAAGCAGTTTAACAATGTATTTTGTGTCAATGATTTCAACTGAACTGGTAAAAAGACAATTAAGAATTGAATGCTGTTAATTAACAATGGATTTTCAAGCCGTATATACCGAGTGGTGTTTTCATTAACAGTAAATAACTTCACCTGGGAACTTCATGTCCTTATCCTAAACAATGAAATACTACGAAATATCAGTGCCAATCATTATTACTATGAAATATCTGTGCCCTATGGGAATATTTTTGGCAAATCACATTTAAGGAACGTGAATAATGCAACATCTTAATATAATTGGCTACATAATTAGTCAAGACCCATTACATCTTTATGTACTTCACTGATATATTTTGATGTCTTTTTCTCAGAGTGTCTTGTGATTTCCAGGAGCAAAAGAATTTGCAGAGGTAAATGTGAGCTCTCAGTAATTTACTGCAGCTCTCAATTTCTTTGATGAACAGCAAAGCTGCAGAGGTGCTTTGTACAGACTTAATGCACTGTTGCACAATGCTCTCTGACTCCTTCTCACTTTTTAATTTTCTTTTTTTTTTTAATAACACACTAATAGTTTGTCTCCTGCCCAAGTTTCCAAACCAGATATTTCAGGTGTTGATAATAGGCATAGATGTGCTGCTTTTAATGGAGCAGCACAAATTTATATCAGGCAACAATCTGACCTTCAGCAAATACTTTAAGCTGAGGCTTATCAATAAATACCATGTTACCAGGATTAAAATAGATTTCAGAAATTATTTCAAAATAAACATAAAAAAGAGCAAACATTCTCCTAGATGTGTGTAGCTGTTATGATCTAGATCTATGCCCTACAAAACCACAGTCATTGTCATTGATGTGAGCCACCCCCACAAATTTAACTTGCTGCAAGAGTGCAGGCACCTGCAGCGTATGCAGAGAGGTGCACAGTCAGAGCTCTGTGCATCCCTCTTCCCAGGCAGAGGAGGGAGGTGGTGTGTTAGAGAAGGGTCCCCAGCAGGCAGCTGCCAAACCAGGTGAGACAAAGCGCTGGCAAATACAAAAGGAAAACACTTGCTGTATGGTTTGAAGTTAACTTCAGGGCAGGCTCTGGCTTTAACTCTGGTGCGCAGAGTTGCCCAGATCTGGGGTTGTCCATGTTCTTCTGCTGGAGTTAAAGAGGAAACTCAGGCCTTTCAAAACCTGGAACGAACTCACTCTTTTCAGCCACAGGTCCAAAGTTCCCATTTCACTCAGCTGCACACAACAGGCTAATTAGGAGAGGGAAGACCTGCTCTCTTCAGCCCAGGGGGGTTCAAAGCCACATCCCACTTCTCCCAAGAAATTAACCCTGCCATAACAGCAAGAGCAGAGCCCCAGCCCCTTTGCCAAGGGCACAAAGAAAATTTAAATCCTTGTGGTTTTAACAGAAGAATGGAAAATTCCTCATTCCCTGGGTCCTTAACAGCCTCTATCCTACCCATCAGTGTCATCCCTGGCTATATGGCAGACCTCAGGCTGGGGAAGGCATGGTGGGCAGGTTTCTCACCTCCTGAGCCAGCACAGCCAGCAGTCAGCTGCTATCTGCAGAGGTGCAGCACGATGGCCTTTGCCCACGTTTCTGAATGCAACCAGCTACTACATCTCCTAGGCATGAAAATCCCACAAGGCCTGGGTTTGATGTGCTCTGAATATCACCCACCAGACCAGCCTCACTGTGAGGTGGAGGTGGAGGGAAGCCAAGTCATTTTATCTCACTCCGGCTTCTCTGTCAGATGGGTACAGCAGTCTGCAGCCCTGAGAGAATGCATGATGTTATGCCCAGAAACTCTGGCCAGCAGAAGCTTCTGCCTTTTGCAGACTTGAATTGAAGCAAGTGGTGAATTTATACCGCTTCCTCCAGTTATTTAACGTGGATGTGAATTAGAGGATCAATGCTGAACATGTGATTTGTCTATATGGCAATGGGATGTTTGGGCACCTTGGGTAGGACATTTCTTAGCAGCTACCTCCAGAGCTTCTGATTGTGAAACACAAACTTTTTACTATTATGGTACTCTCTGTCCATCAAAAAACCTTTCTTTTTGGAGTATCAGTCTCCTTAACAGCCATGTTATGCTACTCGGGCACTTTTTAGACTACAAATCAGACCTAATAAAGCAAGAAAAAAAGCTGGCTTCTCTTCCACTCTTGTTCCTTCAGTTCGTAAAGATGCTGTTTGGAAACATGTGTTTGGAAAGCAGGCATAAAATTGGGCTTTGTGCTGTAAATAATTCTTAAAGACAACACCAGAAAGCTTAAACGATGTTCTTTTATGCTTACTGAATGAATTTTAAACTTCTAGGATTTGACTTTTTGGATGATGTTAGACATTCCAGGACAAGCTTCATTTTATGCATTTAGTTCAAGCTTGCTTCTACCAACTTCCATTTTTTCAGATCTTCTGGATTTCCAGAAATTATAATCTAGTGGCAACTTCAGTGTAATCACTTACTTATTTTACCACTCACCATTC
Organism: Strigops habroptila; assembly: GCF_004027225.2. Lineage (NCBI taxonomy): Eukaryota > Metazoa > Chordata > Aves > Psittaciformes > Psittacidae > Strigops > Strigops habroptila. The sequence goes on along the minus strand of NC_044278.2, from coordinate 30,853,926 downwards.
TCCCATTTACTGTCTATATAGTGATGCACTAACACAGTTTCACACAGATAGCACACAGACGTCATATCCAAAGATAGCTTTCTGAAGAGACTCGTATATCTTGCTATTTCATCTGAAATGTGAAATCTGTTTTCTATTCTAAGCAAATTCACAAGTGTTAACCACAGTTCTTTCTTCATCCTCCCTAACTTGCGTGTGATCCACACAGAATAAAAACTTAAGGGATTCGAATAATACCAGCTGCTTTGATTCCCCCCCCCCCCCCCAGAGGGCAGGACTGGGGAGAATCCTCCCCACCTGTTTTTCTTGGGTTTTTTTTCTTTAAATCAAAGACAGCAGGACCAGACTCAAAGCTGCAGCTCATGGGCAGTCCCCTGGAAGCTATGGGCACCATCCTGCTACCAGCTTGCTTTGAAGTCTGTATCAGCCACTCTTCCAAGCCATAGAGCTGTTTTCCTTCAAATGGTTATAGGCAGTCACTTGCACTAACTTTACTGGAAGGTTTAAACTGGGAGAACTGGTGGAGGACTGTTACTCCACCACAGTTTCCTCCACATGTTTTTCATAGCCTCTTGGATTGGAGTCGTCTGGACTTCTTCCAGCTCAGGAAAGGAGGGTGCCTGGCTCATCAGCATGAATCCTCACAGCCACCCTCCCTGGCCACTTCCCCATCATCGTGGCCAGGAGGACCCAGATTCCTCACTGAAATATCCATACTAAGGGATGTGTGATGTGGTGCTTGAGATGGCACTGTTCTATTTCAGAAGGGATAGCAATGCAATGTACAGTGTTCAATCCACTTCAGGTGCACAGCACATTGTACACAGCCTTCTGCTGAGCTGAGGAAACAGAGCTGGAGCATCGCACCACTAGCAGAGCTCTTTAAATGCCTGAGAAATCTTCCAAAGAATATAACTCCGATAAAATTAAAAGCAAAATAAAAATGACCTTTTCAAAAAAAGATTATATCTTAATGAGAAATCTCTAATCTCAAAATATCAGATTGAGGGTGGGGAACCCAAACTTACACTTTGAAGTCACGATAATGAATCTTGTTCAAATGGTGATAGGAGTTATTTCATTTTCACAGCAAAATTTTTGGTTTAGATGGGTGGGATTCTAGAGCTAATCTCCTAAATCTCTGCTTGTGATTTTCAGAAATGCTGAGCATTTGCTAGCTTTTACCAAGATCAATAGGAATTAGGAGGCATTTCTGTGAAGAGAGACCATCTGCTCAGATGACTATGTCAGAACTTTGTGCTGTGCTGCCTTTTGCTCCTGCTTTTAGACTCCCTGGGAGATGATGGAGCCAGGAGAGGTCTCGACCTTGCTGAAATGCCACCTGCATGAAATATATGCCAAAGTCCTAAAGAACCCACACATGCTACAGCAGGATTTAGGCACACATATTTAGGCATGCCAGGCATCACTAAAGGCACTGTCAAATGTGTTAAAGATGTTACCATCTTTATGACTTGACTCTCTTAAAGGCATGTTATTGATAATCAGGTTATGGCACAGGAGTGGGGCAAGAGGAGGAGGCTGCACAGCTTCCACTTGTGCTGTAGGTTCTGTAGGAAAACATGGAAGCCACCACTTAGCAGAGAAAACAGCAATCCTCATTTGTAATAAGCTCAATACTTAAAACATGGCAAAGCAAGATAACAGACTTTCTAATCTAAAGGTAAAATGGTTCTTAGCAAGTACAGAAGATCCCTGGAAAGCAAAAGGAATGCAAACAAGTGCAAAGCCCACAAATGAAACTCAATGAAAGTCTTGGCCAAAGGGCAGGGCCACTGGAATCAAGAGTTCAAAGCTAAGCCATGCTACTGGCCATTTTTAACTTTTTGTCCACAAGTGTCATTTCTTTGACATGCATAAAATTACTATTAATAAATATAAGATATCATGACCAAAACTATTGCTTAAAAAGGTTGACTAATCAAATCATCAAAATGAAATCTGTATAATGAGAAAACAAGGGAGAGAATTCATCTCATAAACCCCATTCAGCACATTTTTCCCCCTTGCGATATGCATTAAAGTAATACCAACGAGGCACAGCATTGTTTTTAAACTTGTTGAATTCAAAAGAAACAGGGAAAATGTCCAATGACCGAAACTCGTTGTGCCTGTTCAAGACCCCATTTTTGTGTCTTTTGCCACCATCTATATGACAAGGAGAAGATTAGCTGTATGCTAGATAGTACCTACAGTACTGATTGTAAAAAAGCTTTTACCCCCTGAGAGGCCCACATTCGAAATGAACTTGAAGAAAAGACACAGCAAAATCATCTAATATGATAACTAATACTTGCAAAAGGAGTTAAGCTTCTGCTTAGCCTCATTTCCCAGAGAAGAAACAGCAGAACAGAAATGGAAAAAGAAAACTACATAGAAATTTTCCTGAAAAATGGCAGAGAAATATGTGGCTTTATTTCGTAAATTTAAATAAAAAAATCTTTTTTTTTTTAATGACAGTGTTTGTTTGCTCTTCATGTCAACACTCCAATGGATTTGCTAAAAATCTGCATGGTCATAAAAATATGACCTTTCAAAAGTAATTCTAGTTTTGTACAAAAATAATTTGTTTCAAGTCTTTAATATTAATTATTGAGTATTCTGTGCATTAGTACAAGTAATTAGAACAAGATCAATATAGTGAACTGCTTCAGAGAAAAAATTCACAAAAATTAAAATGTACCACTTTAGAAATCAGAGGGGAATATTCCATTCACAGTTTTTTCCCCTTACATTTCCAAAATAAAGTAATGAAGCATTGCAATATTAGTACAAAATGTTTTGTTCAGCTGGAGACTTTCTTGAAATAGGTTAAAAAAAATCCATTTTTGCTCATCTTTGCAAATAATGAACAAATTCACACCACTGAATTAAAGTCAGTTTACCTACTGTAAAAATGAATAGGTGTTTCTTTTTTTTCTTTTTTTTAATGAAGTGAAGAAATCTGCCACCAAGCTCACCCTTACATTATGAGTCAGTCATTGCCATGACTCTGATCATAGCTAAAATGAAACGATTCCAAATATGACATTCTGTACATTTTCACAAGAACGGACTTGTGAAGTATTAGGACCAAAATGTCCAGGACCCACCTGGGACTTGGGAATTGGAGGCTCAACCTCCTGCTGTAACTGACTCAGAAAGAAGTTTTTAATCTTAGATCATCTTATATATGGAGCTGTGGAAGCTCAAGCCAGATCTCCTTCCTCCCATGGCAGTTTCTATCCATCAGGTCACAAATTATCAGTCAATATGTTGTGATCTGTGGCTAGGCTGGACAGGGCTTTGAGCAACCTCATCTAGTGGAAGGTGTCCCCGCCCACGGCAGGGGGGTTGGAGCTAGATGAGCTTTAAGGTCCCTCCAATCCAAACCATTCTGTGATTCTATGATAGTGAACACTGTGACCTTAGAGTACCTTCAGCAATAATAAATTGTAACTTGTTATCAAGGCTTTTTCTTGACAAATCAAGAGTAGCAAGACAATGCTAAGTAGCAGTAAATAATCAACATTTTTCTTGGAATCCCTGGGTAGAGTCTTCAAAATGGGAATGTTTTCCTGTTGGCTTGCTGGCCCTTCAGTAATCTGTGCTGCAGGCAGCCAGCTGGTAACGAGTCCTCAACACCAACTTCCTCTCAGTATTTTCCGTGTGCCACAGAATGAACCTCACATGAGTACAGTAAGGACATAGGCAAACATCTTCAAAATAATGTGCCCAACAATCTTCATGGTATGGATCAACAGTGTCCACTTGACACAAAAAAAAACCCACCTAAAATCATTTTTCTGTTATTTAGTATGGTCATTTTACAAAAATTAACTATGAAAGTTAATTTTGAATATCAAAGTGGTAAGTAATTTAACTGCTAAATGAACCACCAAATGACAGTATTTTAAAGGTCTGGGTCAGTATTCCAAAGTTTCCTGTAAGTAACATTGCATTTTAATATCAGTAATGGCCTGAGAGACAATTACTATCATCTTTTCTTCCATTTAATCCAGCAAACGGACAACCAAAAACTAAAGCAACTACCTCAGATAAACATGAATGAAGATTTTGACTTTAGTTTAGAAACTGCTTTATCAGTAAAATAACAAATTTTTCAAAGCTTGAAGTCTGCTATATCATTTCCAGTGGAGTAAGAAATAATAATGCAATCAGACAACAAATACATTTTGTCTGCATTTCTGCATAAATCTCAGAAGTTGAATGTTAACATGATTAGGTTAGTAAATTAGAATATTGTATCTACCTGAAAATACTTCCATAGAAATTTATGAATAACTTACTACAACTGCACAACATGCACAAATCATCTTAGGAAATAAGCAGGAATCAGAAAAAAACTTTGGTGGAAGGTGCAGTTGCCTACTTGCTGTGACAGCAGTGTCTATATCATTATTCTGTCAGATAAGAGATGAGGTACGTATGCAAAAGTAATCATTTTGCTATTAACCTACCTTTGCATATTTTGGCTTTCCCTCAAAACAATTTCAGTACACCTGTGAATAGGTAATGATGAAAGCATATTTATTACGAAAGCACAAGAAAATCATGTGTTTAGAGAACTACTCAAATCTTACATAAAATACATATAAAACTTCTTTCCTAGGAAAATTGTTTATCCACTTTAAAAGAGGAATACTAATAAAAAAAATCTTCTCTCTGGAACAATAAACAGTTTTGCACACTGTCTTGCTTCAATTTGCTTACATTTAATTCACCGAAACACCAGTGTGCTCTTAACAGAAGGGTTGGTTATAGGCAAGAGCTGAGAATTAAGACCTCCATTCCTTAGTCCACAGCCTAGCGTTGAGGCTCCCTTTTCTATATCTTTGGTTTTCCAGAGTATTTCTTGCACAATTCCAGGACCCAGGGGAAAAATGCACAGGCGTGTGTTGCATACAATTTTTCACTGGACTTTGATTCATTGCAGAACTAATTAAACTTTGAGTGAGTATGACGAGAGCTGGGTTTTCTCCCCATATCACAGACCAACAAGACAAGGCTCCACATTTTGAGACATGGTGGATGCTGCAAAAGATGTGAGTGAGCAAGGACCTCAACTGCAGCCTCAGGTCTGGAAAGTGGGCCACATCTTTCGCTGATTCACATTCTACCCACTTCAGCCACAGGCAAGCTACGTTCCTCATAAAGAGTTTCATTCTTGGTTGATTTGGCAATTGTTTTACTGGAAAATTAGCAAAAAGCTGAGTTAATATGTCCAGTTTACCTGCAAACTCACTTTCATCTGGCCCACAAATGCTAGCAGGGTGCATGGCTTAAACATAGGCTGCACGGCAACAGCAGTCTTCAAGGGTCTGTTACTCTGGGTACCTGGCCAGGACTTGAACCAGCCAGTACAAAGTTGGTGCAACACATGTAGGCATATATCAAGCACTGCTTTTATGGCACCACAGGAATACACCCCAACATTAGCCTGAAATCAGAGGATACTCAGTCACAGAAATTATCTGTCAGGAATCTATGCGTGGTCAAAACTGATGGGGTTTGTGTTGTGCTTCCATAAACACAGTTCTTCATCATTAGCCATTGAGGGTTGCACTGTTTCACATAAACACTGATAATTTGCTGAAAGAAAAGAAACAAGGGAGAAAGAAAGTATCACTCTCCCTTTAACACTTAAATAACCTTCTAGTAGATGATACACAACCTCTTCTGTATTCTAACTCATGTATTTTGTAACTTTTTTGGTTAGAGCTTTTTCAATTATCCAACATTACAAACTCCAGTGTTTTAAAAGGTAAAATGTTACAAAATTATCTTGACAGGCATAATATTTAAATTGGTAAGATACTTTTCAATAGGTCTTGTGCTCCTAAATTGGTAAGACGGCTGTGTAAGATCTACCTCCGAGCACTGTTCTGGTAAGTTTCATTATTGCTACTGGGATACTTGAAATTTAATAATGCTTCATTAGGTTATAGGACAATAGGACAAAGCTATTTTCTATAGCCCATATGTCTGAAGTTGATTTATATGGAAAAAACAGGTAATAAAGTGTAGATACTAAATTTTAAATAATGAGTTTTGCTGGGTAATGATCTCAGTCTCTGAGACATTTTGAAACTACTTTTCAACAGTTTCAGGTAGTACTTTCTCACATTATATCAACGTATATTTTCCTTTATACTTTCTCTAAATCTTACAACAATAGATTGTTTTGTAACACACTGTAAGCAGATTTCAAATGAACAGATATTTCTCTAAATGTGCTTTATACAAGCACATTTTAATTTACCAGAACTCAGTTCTATCAGTGAGAACTCAGCTTTCTATTCTGTACTTTGTCCTTTGCCTCACCTGTCATTTTGCTATACCAAATCCTGGCCACCCATTGCACCACATACCAAAGCAAATCTCTGTTTCTTATTGCTCAAGTTTTTTAGAATTTGCTTCTTCTGAAAAGCCCATAAGAACTAAGTCTAGCTCAGTCTTGTTTGGTCATTATTTGGAGAGTGGAAGAAACAGAATTAAATTAAAACCACTTAAACTCTCTTCATGCCAAATTTTACATCACGTTAGATAACTTTGTACGAGGACAAAGGATAGGAAAACAAAATAGCTAACTCTTCAGAGAAAATTATCATCTTGCACAAAACTAAGAGAACACTTGCTATTAGATGACCAAACCACTATCCTGCACCCTCCAAACAGCATGCATATTTTATTAGATAGCATGCAGCAATAATGCTGTCTGTTTTGCTAAAATGTGCTGGTAGAAGAGCAAGACAGTAACGTTTTCATCCACATTTTCACTTTAATTCTGGTTTGTTTGTTTTGTTGGGGTTGTTTGGGGGTTTTTTCAATATGAGAATTGAAGGTATCATGACACCAATTTAGGAAATTCTGTCTTTAAGCCCAGGAACAGAGCTGTGCACTTAAGGTCATGGGTGTGCACAAATACCTTTCCCAAATTAGAGTCTATGAATGTTATAAGAGCTACTCAGCACATTGCAGGATCATCTTTTAAAACCATTTGGTTTTGTAAATGACACATCACTGAATTCCATTGAACATGGTGGGCTGCAAAGCTGTTATATTTACTCAGTGAACAATAATAACCAGGGCGTGAAAGTTACCAGTCTAATTCCAGACACGCTCAACCTGCTGCCTGCATGTAGCTGTTTGCTGTCCAAGACATCAGGGAGGGGAGCCACATCTCCCTCCAAGTGAGGGATGCTCTTATGCAATGACCAGTAGCCATCAGCAGAGCTGGCTGAAATCTTTTTAGGTAAATTTTCTTCACTTGGAACTGAAAAAAAAGAAAAAACATCTTACTGGTTTGGTAAGGCTTTCCTAGTTTTCAGTTAACAGAAGCAAATACAAGGAGTATTTATGTGAAATAATCCATTTCATAGGGGGATTTTTTATTTTGCCTTCATCTTGTCATGATCCATAAAAAATGATGCTTTCCTCTAAGTTTCTTACAACTCAAGTTACTTGGAAGCTGAAGGTCCAAGGCAGGAAGGCCTCTGCCATTTGGTCCTCTATGCCAAATGGTCATGCTATTATTGCTGGTTAACAATTTACCATAATGACATCCTGTATATTTATATAATACTGAAAGGAAGTGGGAAGATATTTTGTTTTGCTAAATATTTCTCCCATAAACAGCAAAAGAGGTCAGCGATGCTCAGATGCACGCAAACAGGCTTCTTTAACTTTCACTGTGAAGAAAAGAAAGAGCTATTGGCCAGATAGCTCTTCCTTCAGCTGTACTTCATGGAAAAAAACCACCCTGTTATTACTCAACCCAGCCAGCATGTTACTTTTCCACTGAGCCTGCACTATTCGTTTTTTCCTCCATATTCTTGTCCAGACTGAATGGAAAAATGGAAAAATGGAAAAATTTTCCAGAATGACTGGAAAAAAAGAGTTCCCACCCATTGAAAATATTACAAATTCATGAGAAAAGTAGATAGATTTCATAGAGTTTTTCCTTTCTTTCTTTTCTTTTTTTTTTTCTTGACTAGCTTCAGTTCTTTGCTTCTTTGAGCTTTATCCACTTCACTTTCTTCCTGTCACGTTCCACTCTTGACTGATGTGTTCAAGTGTTTCTGCTTTCCATGCCATATCAAATGTAGTCTCGCTGCAGTCATCTGATACAGCACTCCAGCTATTTCTGTAAAGTTTTTTTCTCTGGCATGGATTTGGTTAGCTCCAGAAATCTAACTTGCTTATGGACCTCCGATGCACCAGCTCTAGAAACTTGCATTTTATATTCCATTACTCCACTGATATGACTGAGAAACATCCCCTGCAAACATATCTTACTATTTTTGCAAATCCTTCTAATAGCATTACATTCTCAGATTTCTTCCATCAACGGCTGTGGGATTTTTTCAATGTCTCATTATTATTAATAGCTGTTCATCCTTCATACCTCTTACCTCAAATTCACTTTCAGTTATTTCTGTGTTGACAGTTGCAGCCTCTGCACTTTATCTAATCTACTGCATATGTCTTCCCTTCCTTGAATTGTGTTCTCCTGAAGCATCCTAGACTGATTTAGCGCTTCTGTCTTTCTACCCCCAGAAATACACCACAAATTACACCTTTGCTACTTTGTAGCAAATGGCTTTTTTAATTCCTCATTAATAAATAAATGTCAAAATATTCTTTTACTTTTCCTAAGTTAAGGATTTCAGCCTTCTGAGGGTTTTCTTGCCATGGTATATCTAGACAAAGTCCAGAACTGCTGGACTCAATCATACTACCACAGGTTTTCTCATTTCTTCAACAAAGTACTGTACGATTTTGCTTTGTCTGTTCACTTGAGCCTAGTCACAAACTACACAGTGCTTTTCCTTTGTTTCCAGAGTGAATGAACAGAGATATTCATTCAGGAGAAGTATAATATTTTGCCTTCTTTGCTATGCCGGTTTGTACCTAAAAGAAAAATTATTCAAACTTCATGAAGAAATCACAACCAAAAAAAACCCACAAGACTGAAACAATCTTTTATAAAACACTGGATTTTTCACAAATTTTTGCCGGGCACGTAACTCAGAGACAGAGAAGTGAAGTAGCTTGTCTAAAGCTACACTGAAAATCTAGCACAGAGCTGGGTATAGACCTTAGTTCTCAAGAATCGGCTTAGTGCCTTAACCCTCATCCCACACACACAAAGAATAACAAGTGGTCAAAATCACGTCAGCGCAGATGGGAAGGGGGCTGTACGCATATGAATTTACTCTCCCCTCTCGTGCCCAGAGACAGGTACTGCTCTGACCACTGTTATTGGGAGAATGAAGACATTACCTTCCCTCCTCTTCAAACCTACATGTAAGAAATATTCTCTTCTTCTTCTAAATTAATACTTGAGGGTAAATCACATCAAATGCATAAGAAGTGTACTGGATTAAAACAAATAGGCCTTTTTAATAAATGCATCTTCAGTGTACCATACCAAAATAGATTTCATTTAAAATTTCCCTTAAGAGAATATCTTAAAATAAAGTTTGGGGGAAAAAAAAAATCAAATGTTGAGGCACTTATTTTAATTGGCTTTAACTTCTGCAGTCTAAATGCAAAATATGAGGCCTATTATAATTTGGATGGCTGGTGCTTCTAAACATAGTGTCAGAATTCGATGAATGAAGAGAAGGGTGGCAGGCCAGCACACACACTGCCAAGCGAAACAGCTACTCCAGCCATGCTGCAAAAATCAACCACCACACAGAGCAGTAGCTATAATTAGACATGGACAAATCATGTCAGATATGTTAAGAAGCCACTCTAATTCAAATATTTTATTTCTTAAGTTTTTTTCAAGTATGCCCTTCTACTGAGTTGGACTGAAATGTATTGCAGATAGTGATGAAGAGTTACCCTATCAGGGTTTTCTTCCCAAAAAAGTCGGTAGGAATGGGCATGCTTAGATCTACTTATTCCTGGTTCTCCTATTACCCCTCCTAAATCCTTCTCTCTCTTGTTCCGATTTTGAAACATACTTTCTTGAACTCACAGCTGTGCCGGTTTGGCCGACATTCAAAAAAAGGGACAAGCAGCTTTTTATGTAATACAGCTGAAGCTGAATGTGGATTCGGTGATGAAGGAGAAGGTTGCAGGGCAGGCAGGCTTTGATCCAGCCCTTACATGGTTATAGAAAAGGTCTTCAGTATCATCTCCCCAACCACAGCAAGCAACCAAGTTTCAAAAAGAGCAGCTACAGCACAACGCAGCACGGGCAGCATTTTGTACCGCAGAGTAGCAAGGAAGTTTTCTTGTATTGAAAAAAGTACCCTTACACTGAGAGCACTTGTTCTCTTCGGTATCTGTTACTCATTTTGATTAAGCATTATCCATATGCTCTCTAATGCTTGCTTTTCTGTCCTTGGTTCCAATGAGAGTAATGAGCATGAGTTGCAACAGCTTAGCAAAGCAAAGCTGATGTACAGAAACAGAAAAGTTTTGACTTTGACACTTCAATTCCATTTCAATTTTTCAAGCAAATCAATTTCACAATATTGCACCTCACAAATAAAAGGGTGAGTAGATTTCATTACACTGTACTGGGCTATATCATTAAGTTCCTCTGCATGCTTTTTGTCACTTCTCATTAAATAAACAGCCTGAGTCTTTTCAGTCTCCCTCCATGAGATCTTTTCCATTCCCTTCACTCCTTGAGTCCTTCCCCCTGGACCTTTTCACTGACCTGCAGATACCCAACTGCAGGCAGCGTGCCATTCAGTGAATTCCTCAGCTTGGTGAGGTGCCTCTCAAGTTTCTCACAGCTTTCGTGAACTTTGCCCAAGTTTACCACCCAGCGTCATTTACAGGATTTGCCATTGTGTTCCTCACTCTCTTTCCAAATGTCTTGTAAGGATACAGGTCCTAATCCACGACCTTTTGCTTGTCATTTCAAATATTGTTATTGCTTTCATTTGAATATGGTAACTTTTACCCTTTAAACCAGAGAGCTGCTGTCCCTCCCTGCCCCCAGGTTCCCACGGAGCACCTCCTCAGGAGTAGAAATCATTTACACAGGTGGCTTCAAGCCTTCCGTACACAGCCAAAGCTATGCAAATAGGGCAGGAATCATCCTGTTCCCTTTATTTTCCAGACCATGGAGTAGTGTAAAAGACCTATACTTTTTTGTTAAGAACAATGTTTGCTTGCTTGTCATTTAACTAAAAAATATGGAGATCGCAGCTCAACCTTCTATTAGGTGAAGAAGCTCAGAGCATTTTTATTGTTATTTGTTCTATTGCCAGACACTACAATCTAGTTTGCCCCTAACACTTTGGGTGCTGGTTTTTTTAAACTTGTACCACACTGGTATCTTTCCCCAACCAATTGCCTTTACTAAGGCAGTCAAGAAGGCACGTCAAGCTCTTGAATCAAGCTGAGTCAAACAAACAAGGGCTCATGGTTTCTGGTCTGAATTTCCACAGCAATTAAGCAAATGTCTGGCAAAATGATTTACAGCATTAATCTTCCTTTCCTTTTCCATGGTACACACTGATTGGGCCACATATAAAATAAGTTTAGAATCATAGAATGGTTTTGGTTGGAAAGGACCTTAAGATCATCTAGTTCCAATCCCCCTGCCATGAGCAGGGGTGCCTCATACTAGACCATGTTGCCCAAGGCTCTGTCCAACCTGGCCTAAGTTTAAACAGCCTTAGCTTAATCTTCCAACAAACATTTGCATCGTGTCACAGAGAAGGTATCACTTATTGCCTGAAGGCAGGAACAGAGACTGTTTTTGAGCAAGAGGATCAAAACCTACTTATACCACAGATGAAAACTGGTTAGCCCACAATGGAAATATGTTGGGTTCGAGTCAGTAATTACAAGACCAGTCACCAGTGCTAAGGACATGAAATATTCTTTTTTTCTCAGACATAAATATGTTTCAGCTGAGAAGAGTCATAGAAAAATGAGAAGCCTGGACTTCAGCACTTCCCAGGTTAAGCGATTACAAACAGCTCTGCTTTGGACAACAACGGATTGTGTCTCCCAATTTTTTTCCTGGGCAACCGTCGCCTTTTCCTTAGTAACGTTCCATATCAATTCTCTGGAAACAAAGTTCTCTCAGCATTTTTCACAACTGTAATACAAAATGCTATAAAGACACATCTGAACAGAAAACAGAGAAATATTTGAAAAAGAACTAACGAGTATTTACACTGCTCAGAAATGGACCTGAAATGTGCCTGCATTGGCAAAATTGACAATTGCATGGAGGACCAGACTCGCACCACTCCCAAACACCCAGTAGTAGAATCAGGTTCTTCTCTACCTAAGACATCTTTTCCAGATCTGCTTTCACATGACACCATGTCAGTCAGGAAAGTGCAACTACCTTCACTTCACAGGGAAAACAAAGGCATAGAAAATTTGTTGTAATATAAGCCCAATGCCTTAGACCTTAGGATGCTGCCTGATTGTTTAACCATTCCTCCTCAGGGGAAGGAAACTGGGTTCTTTTAGTCTTCCAACACGTACTCTATTAGTTGTCCTTGTTCAAATTATAGCCTGCTAGAGAGGTCATGAGCTGTTTGTTCATGCTCTTGAAAATTTTTATTTTCAGAGCAGAAAATAGACGGACATGACCAAGAAGAGATGTGAGCTCAGGGCAGCATAAGCACTCACCCTCAGAAGATGATGTTCCCTCCTTCCTTAGAAGAAATCAGATTTAAGGAAAGGGTTTTTGGATAGATGTCAAAACTTATTTTCTCATCGCAATTTCCTTAGAAACAAGATTTTTAGTACAGTAATGTTCAACGTTTCATTACAAAAAATTATTATGTAAGCTATTAATAATTATTTTTATTTCTGACTGTGATGAAATGAGCTGATTGTTATCAACCCAGACATCACCTTCCAGAAATTGCTTGTGCCTTTGCTCATCTTCTAGGTCTACAGCTTTGAGTAACAGACAACCACTTACAGAATTTAGTGACATGGTTTAGTGGTGGTCTTGGCACTCCTGGGGTAATGGTTGGACTTGATGATCTTAAAGGTCTTTTTGAACCTAGTTGATTCAGTGATTCTAAAAGCCTTGCAGAAATGGCACAGGCATACAATGAGTAGTGTACCCACAGGGAAGCCAGTGCACAACTGCAATAACACAGGTGCGTGCAATATAGTCAGTCTTTGCTTAAGTTACTCTGTGCCAGTCTGAGGCATTTTGGATGCCCCCAGCTTTACTGTGCATGCAGAAATAACAGCGCAACACACGAAAGCAGATCGATCTGTGTAAGTGCAGCAAATCTGATGCGCGCAGTGTATGCAACAGGCTGAAGACACATGTTGTAAGCTATCTGTTTGACTCTTTACAGGCTACATGGGCAATATTTTGTACCAAATCACAAGGCATAGAGTTTTAATACACAGCTTCATCCAAACTCCAACCTGGAGGCTTGAGTTTCTTTCTCAGAAACATTCAGAAGAAACATTCAAAAAACAAACCACCAGCAAAACATAGACTGAGCAAGGCAAGGAAACTTCCCCCAGCCAGACTTCCCTGTGTACTAGCCACATCTGCTTGTGACTGTTATAACAAAAAAGGAAATTATATGTACCTTGTAGGACAATTGCCACCATGAACCTTTCCTTACTCAGCAAAATAAAATGTTACCTCAACTGAAGAGGCAATATATGATATTTTGGATTACATTCTTCTCTATTTTTCTTACTTTAAACACTGATGAATGATACACTTGTCCCTTTTGTTCTCCTGTTTCTCATCCTGTCCTCTCCCCCTTTTTAAAAGTCTTAAAAGATAGTTCAGTGGTTGCACTTAAGCTTGGAAATTATGAAGTTTAAAAGGAAAACATTTGTTTTACTTGATAATCCATTTTTTCTAAAGACTGATTGGTTGGAAGTATTTTGTACCATTTGTAAGATTCAGCATTTATTCCAGCATTCTTTTTTTATTATAGTTGCTGGCAATGATGTTGTAAAAAAGCAAAGTAGTTGGTGGTATCGTCCATGAGAAAGACCACTTTAAGAAACATAAATTAATTTTTTGCTTGTAACAAAGATTTTAAAACTTAAAGAAGACTTTTACTCTTCAAGATAAATGGCTTTACAAAGCTACTGAACTGCTCCAACCGTCACATGTGTCTTACAACAGGAGAGAAACTATCTTATTACTCCTTATTTGAGATTCCTATCTAAGTATGGTCACAGTAACACAGTGAGCTGTTTTGGACTTCATAGCTTTAAAGCCAGAAGTACTAGCTTAAAAGCTGTTTCTCCATTTGCAGTCATTCCTAACACATTTCTAAATAGGTCACTAGAAATTTGGCAGAAAAAGAAATGCAAACGATACTATAAAGCTCTCCTGGAAATTCTGCTCCCATATAAACCTATCAGCTTTGATGGATAATCACTGGAGAACCTCACACCAGCAACTAAGCACCTTTGCTTCATCTGTCTGTCACAACACTGCCAAAGCAGGCATGAGAGAAGGGAATATGTGCCTACACCTCTGTCACAGTTTACAGCCTGACATCTCCATTTGAACATGACTGCATTAGCAGGGTGAGCACAGTTCCAAAGTTTGCACTGGAAGAAATCTCCCCTTTGCCCAGTTCCGGTCCAGGAAGGAGGAATATCTGACATATCCTGTGGAGGTACCAACTTTAGGTATCTAAAGATGGTGTAACCACTGCTACAAGACCCCCTAGCAGACTTTCATCAGAGCTCTTAGGTTTTCACATACCATTCATCTGCGCACTATAACACTTTTTTTCCCAGGCTGAAGAAACCTGTTTACTAATCTGACAAAGGAGTGCTTAGTGCTGTAAGAAACCCAATAGGGAGTCTCAAAAGAGCCTTACCTCGAGATGGTCCTTACACACCAGATTGAAAGTTGCCAAGTACTCTATTTCCAGGGAAAAGGGCTTCCCAAAAGCAGACCATCCAGACAGAAGCCATACAAAAGTTTTCTGGAAAACTTGCACAAGATGAATGGGGCAAGGAGCAACTCTTCGCAAGAAATTGGGTAGAGTTACAGCCCAGGAGACTGCACAGATTCCCAGAGGTGTTTGCTGGTTTGGATGGCTCCCTAAATTACTTTAAGGGCCACTGATATCTACCTGACCTACCTTTTCCCCTACTGTAATGATTGTCTGCCCGTGCATCAGTCAGTCTTCTTACAGTTTCTACCACAATAAGTTCATAATCTTGAACACAGATGGTGTGACACAAACGCAGTAACACAGTAGTCAGATATATCAATAAACTTTAATGTAATTAATTAATAACTGGTTTCCTCCTCCTTTCCTCTGCTCCTGCTTTTCTCTTTCGCTCCTCAGAACTTGGGCTCTGTGATGGCTCCTCCTTGTAAAGAAAAGTGCAGCACTCTGGTAAGGAGATTCACTGTGTTTCCCATTTCTTGTCTTCTGCCAGAACTAGAAAACCTGGAGAAGAGGAATCCTTTGTGGAAACAGAACAAAGCAGTGGGCAGACAGTGCAGAAAGACTTCTAAGGTTATAGTGAGGAGGAGGAAGATGTGAATGCAGAAATACGATTCAAGAAGAGAACAGTTTTTCTGAGTGATCATGATGATACATTTGATAATATTTTCTTCTCTGTGTTTCTTCTCCTTGTTACCATTCTTAATCCATGAGAAGCATCAGTGGTTAAAAGCAGCTACATGAGGGCATTAGTTTTGCATCATAGTTATAGCAAAAAATACATGTATTTTGTCGTTTCTCAGGCATGTTTTTCATTGTTCTGCCCAAAGAAGGTAAGAACCAAATTACTACTTCTCATTACTTCTTCGAGGTATTCCAGACTGTTCTACCAAAGCAACCTCTAGATGGCACATATGAGAACATTAGAACAGCTATCAGAAAAGCAAAGCAAGCTTGCTTAAAAATCTCTCTGCAATGTTGAGAGGTATATTATGAATACACAGTTACAAGTTGCACTTGTATTATCAGTATGTGCTAAAAATCCCATCGTGTTCTCAGTCATGTTCTCCTAAATCAATGACTTCAGTTTACAGAAATATTTTTGTACCTTTCTGAACTTAATTTTAATATTTGATCAGAGAAAAAGTGACTAAATAAAACAGTAAACAAGATGCCATAAATATTATTTCATTTTATGGCAAGATGGATAATTATAGGTAGGACTGCATAAATTATCTCTATCTTGAGTTCCTGTTTTCAGTCATGTATTTAAATTGTCGATAACTACTACATTTAGCAACTAAACCACTCAGATAATTTCCTCTTAGAATGACTAAAATCCCAGTGCTTTCTGCTATGAGAAAAACATTTTCTTTAAGCATATGCTTTACATAATTTTTAAAACACCCATACAGCCAAAACTTCCAAAGCCAAAAAACCTTTGGAATATTTGAGCAGGAAATGTTTTGGCATTTGAACCAGGAAAAGCCCTTACTGAAATGAAATCCCCATGCTGTATTTTGTGAAAGAGGGAATGAAGAGTGAGGCATAAAAAACACAACATCAGTTCTCTTACCAAAGGAAAATCATCTCAAACTGGCAGAGATCTGAGAAAATTGAAGGCTTCTTTACCTTCTATAGGTCAAAACCACAAGCAAATTCTGCCTGGAAAGGGGGGACAATGTTAAACTTGTCACAGCCATGGCCCATGCAACTGGTACTTGGATGAGAGTAGTCTGTTTTCCAGATGTTTATCTCTAAAACTAAATGATTTCATTACTGAATGCTTTGGGTTTACAGCAAATTCCCACATGGCATGAGGTGGCTAGAGTAGGAGCCTTGGCACAACAAGCCTTTCACCATTACAAGTGAAAACTACTAGAACTTTGTATTATTAAAATCACTGACGGGAAGACATAGTGAACAGGTGGATTCATTTTGGGAAAACAAAGACTAGAGATGTTCACCTGAGGGCCAGAAAGATGAAAGAAGGATAAAACAAAACGGATTTACGTTAGACGGCAAACACCCTTAATGAGAGATACAGCCCATAAAAAATATCAGAGTAATTAGAACTATGTAAATGCCAAAAAATCTTTTCAGCAATGACTTGTTAGATCAGAGCAGAAAATTTTTTCAGATGTGTTCATGTCTTTTCTCCTTGAATGTCCAAGCAATCAAACTTCATTCCAAAAGTGCTCCTCAAAAGCAAGTTTTATGGACATATGCTCAACTATTTGCACAATGTATGTGAATACTCATCTTACCATGGACAAATATCTTATCCTCCTCAGGGACAAAATACTGTTGCAGAGGCAGGGCTGAAGTCTTCAAGCAGTTCAAGCAGAGACAAAGACTGAAATTCTGTGCTGCATCACAGGGATAGAGAAGAAAGGCATGGGCAGGGGGAGGACTGACTGCTTTAAATCACATTAATTCATAGGCTGCCTCAAGTCTTCAAGGTTAAGTAAGTTGTGGTGACTTCTCTACAGTACTTTTGGGCCATAAAATTCTACATGATCCCTCTATCTCCCTTACATGCTCTATATGTTCTATTAGAAGCTGCACTTACCATTGAAAGACTGGTACCCAGGGAGGATGCTGGCAGGCAGAGTACTAATCAGATGCATACCATAAACCACAGTTCAAACAAATACTGTATTGCATTGTCAAATCATAACACATATGTGGAAACTACCTTTAAAATAATCTTACAAATCTACCTAAATAATGGATTTTCTCAGGGTCTTTATGCTTTATGCAGCTATCCTACAAGAAAAAAAAAAAAGGCAGGAGAGTGTTGTAATGTAGATAAATGTTGACTGGAAATATGACAGGATCCTCCAGCATAATTTACTGATAATTCAGATTATAAATCTGAACTTCAAGGACAGAAAGCAAGTGTAATAACACAACCACCGCTTAGCAGTGCTCACTTTCAGTTAAACCCAATATAATGAAACTTAACCAACTGATTATCTTATTTGAAGAATTAAAGTTGAAATTCTCAAATTCATCTCATGTTTCCATCTTGCATTCCAAAAATCATGGTGACTGGGTCTTGAATTTAGATTTTTCTGTTACTATCTCCTATCATGCTTTGCTCCAGTTTCTGCTACTTTCTGCAGCCTAGAAAAAATAAATTTCAACCAACAACAGACTTGCTTTTTTCCATGGTTAACTTTACCAACTTCCAAGTAGTTCAGTTTTCAGGCATTCACAGGTTGAAAATCTTCTATGAACACATCAGCCTTATTGACAAGCTTCTGTCACTCTTTTTGCCTTTCTTTATGTGATAAAGAAGACAATGAGAAAAATGGTAGAAGGTTGAATAAAGCAAAAACTTTTCTGCCCTTTTCCCTTTATTCTTTGTCCCCTTTTTTAAAGGCTAAATTAATAAAAAAGTAAAAGAAAGGTCAGTGAGCCTCAGGAATAAAGGTGGAAACAAGTTCTCCCAGAGCCATTCTCCTTTGCACTTTACCATTAATATTCATTAATGTATAATTACTCTGTTAGAAAGTCTTTGTCTTCTTTTCTGCTGCATCCTGTCTCAAATTTTCTTTCTGTTGTGGTGCTATGTGTGTTTTCTATTTCTAAGAAATAAATTATGCTACAAATTTTATTCAGTTCATGTTGCTTCTTTACTTCTTTGTACTACCTTCAGTTTTCTTTATTGCATCTCTCTCATTCTTCTTCCTTTAACTATATCACTTATAGTCAAGTGTTTGCTTTCAAACCATAACTACTATCATTTGAAGCCTATATCATGTTTATATTGATCCTTTGATTCCTAATAAACATAAATTTAAAGAAGTGTATAAGCAAATGTATCTTCTGGCTGTTTCATTGCTACCAGATTTTGCGATTTGCTATAAAATATACTTAGAAGCCTTGGGTTAATATCTTTCTCCTTTCTTTTCCCCACAGAAATTAAAATCTGAGAACAGGACATTAGGTGTATTTTATGATGCTCAAATACTGTCATAACATGGTCCCTACAAAAAGCTAGCAACCAGATAGTCCATGGTGATATTGTGATGACAGCCAAATAGCATGAGGTTAATTTTTCAGCATGTATGAAAGTTGGGGGACTTTTGATCACCATTGTATTATTTTATTCTTTAATAACTTGCATGCCTACTGCATTTATGAAAAAGTCTTCTGGTAAGTCTTAATGAAATGAACCCCTACCAATGTAAAACTGGTTTGTGTCCATAGCACCCGTAGAGACGAATCTGTGGGATGCACATTAGTTCTGCAGAGCTGCCTCCAGCCATCTGCAGCATTTTGCCTGTGGAAGCATGAACTCCTATTATGGAGAACACCTGGACATTTTCCCTGCCTTCACAATGACCTAGATCCCTGGACTAACTTCCCTCTTGAGTTTTTATCTCTTTACCTTCCCCATCCTTGTGCTACCCTTCTGTTTTCAGTGTAATAGAACACACTTGACACCCATTTCACATCAGTCTTGTACAAATGGTTTTAAACCTAATCCTTCTTCTCTAGGAAATGCTTCAAAGCCACAAGGCTACATATTTCTCCTTTTGGATTCTCTGCCTGTCTGAATCAATCTTGAACACTTAGTGCTCAAATAAGGTAATTTTAAGAGATGGGGTGCACAGTGCCTCTTCTTCCTTTTCTCTCACCTTCTCTTCTATCCTGAAAACACATAAAAGAAGTGATACCCCCCTGGTGGCATGGGAGTATCTCTTTGAACCCCTACGGACAGGCACGATTAGAATCCCATATCCCTCAAATCTCAGCCAAATTCTGCATTCAAGGATGAAATGCCCAGTCATCACATTGGACCTTGTCTCCCCATGTGCCTGTCTGCAAGTCCGTAAGTATAAATACTATTATTGTATTGTATCACTAAACTACTGTATGCATTAACTCCTGAAAGGTTCAACTCCTTACTACAGTCAAGTGATTAGAATGGATTTAACTGAAGGAGGAGGAAGAGGGAAACGGGTAAGAGAGACTAAGATGAACGGGGAAGGAGAAGAGAGGAAGAGGTAAAGAAGAAAAACAGGGAAGAGAAAAGAAGGGAGATGGGGAGGAGATAAATGACCTGAAAATGAGTGATAAGAAGCCAAAGCAGGAGAAAGAGAGCAAGGGAAGGGAAAAGAAAAATAGGAAAAGGAAGGAAGGAGGCAAGACCTGTACACCAGCAAAGCAGCAAAAAGCATTCATAACAGTGTAAAGCATGTAAGAAGAAAAAGCAGTCAAAGCAGGGAAAAACAAAGAGGAGGGAGGCTGTGGTAAAAATCACTAGACATGAAAAGCAAGGATGAGCAGTCAAAGCAGTGACAAGCAGGGGAAACCAGAGAAGAGAAAAGCAGCCTGAAGAAGTTAAAGGAGTGAAAACCATAAAAGGAAAAAGTAGAGAAGGGAGGAGGGAAACAAAACAAAACACACCTGAAAAGTAGCAAAAAGGAGTGCATAAAGTGAAAGCAGGAAAACGCAGACAAAGGCAGCCAAAAGCAGGGAGAAGCAGTGAAAAACAGGGAAGGGGCAAGCAGGGGAGGAAAGCAAAGAAACAGGGGGAAGTGAAAAGATCAAAAAAGCAGCAAAAACGGTCAAAGAAATTAAGCAAATGGAGAAGGGGGACACAAACACACACAACACCTTTAAGGCAGTGGAAAGTAATCAAAGCAGTAACACATAGTGAAAAGAAAGGAAAAGACCAGACAAGCAGAAAAACGTCAAAGCAGAAAAGAGGCTGAAAAATAGGGCAAAGAGGAGGGAACACCAAGGAAAGGAGGAAAACCAAACAAGATAAAAAGCAGTGGAAAACAGAGAAAAGAAGAAAAAGGCGGGGAGAGATCAGAAAAGCAGTGAAAAGAAGTAGAAGTAGCAATACAGGGAAAAGAAGGTGGGGGGACTTGAAAAGCAATGAAAATAAAGCAGCAACTACCAGGGAAAAAAGTCAAAGCAGTAAACAGCAGAGAAGGCAAAAGCAGGGGGCGACACAGTGGGAAGCAGGAAAAGACCTGAGAAGCAGCCACAAGCCAAAGCACTGAAAAGCAGTGGAAAAGTGTCAAAGCACTGACAAGCAGCAAAACCAAGTCAGAGCACTGACAAGCAGGGAAAGAAGGGAGAAGGAAAAAGACCTGAAAAGCAGGTAAGTCAAAGCAGCATAAAGCTGGGGAAGGGGAAAAAGTAAAACAGGGAAAAGAAGTCAAGCCAGTGAAAAGCAAAGAAGGAAAAAGCTGGGAAAAGTCAAAGCAATGAAAAGCAGGGAAAAGAAGGAGGGAAAAGATAGGAGAGAATGTCAAAGCAGGAATAAATAGGGAAAACAAGAGAAGGTGGGGAAAAAAAGAACAGACATTAAAAGCTCTAAAAAGAAGTCAGTGGTGAAGAGTGAAAATACTAAAGTGGATGGGAAATGTGTGCAGAAACAAATAGGGAAAAGAACTCCAAGCCATCAAAAGCAGGGAACAGAGAAGTAGAGGGGAAACGAAATTAACCCAAAAGCATGGAAGAGATGGGAAAACGACGAGAAAGAAGTCAAAGCGGTGGAGGGGGGGATATAGGAAAATGAGCAAGGGGAAGAATAAATACACCTGAAAAGCCTTTGAAACAAAGTGGAGAAGGAAGTGGGAAGAAACCTGAAAATCACTGAACTGAGGAAAGGAAGCAAACAAGACACCAGAGAAGCATTGAAAAGAATGGAAACAAAGGGGGAAGACACAGAAAGCTTTATAAAGAAGCAGGGAAATACCTGAAAAGCATTAGAAAGAAGAGAAAAGCAGTGAAAGTCAGTGAAGGAAAAGCAAAAGGGTGGAAGCAATGCAAAGCAATGGTGGAAAAGGAATTAAGAAAGACATGCAGGAAAAGCAAGCAGGAACGATAGGAAGTGAAAAGAAGTCAACATAATGAAGAGCAATAATGGGAGGGAGGCACAACCTGAAGAGAAAAAAATGGAAAAAAGAATGGAAAAGAACAGAAGTCAAAGCAGGGGGGAAAAGTCAAAGCAGGGAAATGGATAGAAAGCACAAAAAAAGAGGAGAAGGGGGGAACGTGAAAGACTTGGGAGGAAGGTAGAATGACAAGCAGGGAGAGGAAGGGAAAAGCACGAGGGGTTGAAAGACCTCAAAAGTACTGAAAAAGAGGGGGGAGGGGGGAAAGCGGGGACGGCAAGGCAAACAGGGAAAGCATGACAGGAAAAACAGGCAGGAAAACAAAGCAAGGAATACAAGCACAGAACAAGACAGGAAAAGCTGTGAAAAGACAGGAAGAGAAGAAGCAGGAAATGGAAAGAAATACAGTGAAAAGAAAAAGCAGAAAGACTGGAAAAGCAACAGAGGAAGGCAGGCAGAAGCAGTGGGAACTGCAGGGAAAAGACAGACATAAAAACAACAGGGAAACAAAAGGTGGGGAGGGGGAATAAAAGGCTGAAAGATGGGAAAAGCAGAAAAAAGCAAGAGGTGAAAAGCGTAGGGAAGTGGGGATAAGGGCCAGAGTGGAAAGTAGGGAAGGGGAGTGAGAGCAGTGAAAAATAATGGAAACTTGGAGTGGGGAGGAAAGGCCTTGCAATGTTACTGTTTCCGAAGAGAGAAATGAACGACAGTTTCTACTGAAAATTAGAAGAGTAATATGATTTTAGCCTAAGTTACTATGTTTGACCTTTTCTTCAGACAAAAATCTCTCATTGTCTCCATGAAAGAACTGAATATGACACTTCTGATTTTCTCTGGCTCCCGAGATTCCTAGATTTGTCTTCCCAGGTCACTGAGGTTATGTCAGGACGTGAACCTTCACACTGTCACTGTACCAAAGTGACCTCTATGGACACACCTGAATCCAAGGCATTGACACTGTAATGTTTCTACATGTAGCATGTCTTGTTTACAGAGCAAATGCCCTTCACATAGAACAGTATTAGCTCTGTGTACCAAAGTTACCAGACTGATGTGAGATAGCATACATGGAGTACAACAATAAAGTGGGTTATTCCAGTATAAACTTACACATGGCATTTTTCTTGGAAGAAACACTAACTTAGCTAGCATACAAAAAAATAGGTAAAATTTCCTCTTACACAAGGCAAACATTTTGTAGGGGCAGGAGACCAATTCAGATGAAAATAAAAATGCACGAGTGCTCTGGCACGTTGCAGCAAACAGAAGGTATCCCACTGGCGCCAAACTGTGCTAGCCCTGCACGAGGAAAGAAGACAAGAGAGACTAAAGCTTTGAAAACTATGTTCCCTCAGCTTATTCTTGACTCCAAGGTCTCCAAATGGAGTTTCCTTTGAGTGTAAATTACAAAAAGGGTTTCTTTCACTGAAAATACAGTACAGCTCAGAATGTGCTCCATTCAGGACCCACTGTTCTTCCTGCTTTAAGTAGAGAACTCTTCTTCATTATAACCTCCCTCCTCATTGCAGTTAAATGATTAACTCAATCTACCAACTGTTAACATTCGATACTGGGAAGGAGTCATGAAAAGAGTTCTGAATGAGCTACAGGTTGGCAGGGAAACCTGAAGAAAAAGAGACGCATTGGAACACCACAGCAAGCATTATAGAAAAGACCTATTCTGCCGGTAAGCAGTAAGGGAGATCCTGAAGGCGGCAGTCTTGAGCTGGGAAGTTTGCTTGAGATCTTCAACTAGTTTCTTCAGAACAAACAAACTCAGTTTTTATTTTTTCATATATCATTTTCCAATTACTACCAACTGTCTTTTGACAGTCAACATCTGTCAAATTAATCTTCTCTCCTCCCACTTCTCATGGGGAGACCTACAGGATATGGATTTAGTTATTAATTTCTATTGTCTTATTTATGCTACTCTTCATTACTGAAGACCATATGGAATATCCCTAAGACCTGAAGTTTCAAGAAACTCTGAAAATCCATGGGATTTTGCAAGGGATTCATGAGTGCTCAGCAGGACTCATCTCTGTGATGATCACACAAAACTGGATTTGAGAAGCAATGTTTTTAACCCTTTCCTCACAGAATCATAGAATAGTAAGGGTTGGAAAGGACCTTAAGATCATCTAGTTCCAACCCCCCTGCCATGGGCAGGGACACTCATCTTGTAGTTATTCTTTTAGGGACTTAATTTCAAGGACTGTCTTGAAAACTAAGTCGAATTTGTTTATATACACACTGCAGAAAGTCAGCACAGCAATAGAAAAGCCAGAGCTCTTTTCAAAAAACCCAAAGGAAAGCTACCAAGCCAGATCTTCAAAATTATAAACTAGTGCCATACCACTGCATTAAGCAGAGAGAACTAGCTGACATTATGCAGAAAAATTAATGGGAAAACGCAGTGCAAGCATGTTAAGACAAGCCTGTCCCACTGTCAAACATAACAACTCAACACCCTTTAATAAATAAATGTTTTGAATTAAAAGGTTGATATGTGTACAAATTGTAAACAGTGATGATATATGATTAAAAAAAAAATAAATAAAATTAAGCAATCCTTTAGACTGAAATTGTTTTTCCTAGGAGTAAAATTTCCCATCTGTTGCTCCGCTAGCAAAACATCATCTTCCCAGAAAGTTTTCATAACAGACTCTACCAGGAGGCTGCAACAGCGAAGAATCCAAATGGCTAATGCATTCAAGAGAACATTGCATATATAGAAACCCTTATACTGGAGACCAACATGTTTCTAGGATATGCTTCAACGTTGCCTTACGGTACACAACAATTGCATGACATTTGTCCATCTGCACAAACCGACATGGGAAGCAAAACACCAAAACATTTTTGTACTTGTTTTGTTAACTGAGCAGCTTTAAACTAAATTTGACATGTAAAATGCAGTGTGCTAGAAATATAATACCCTTATAATCAAAATATATGCCCAGACATCATGACAATGGTATTCTAGGACACTGGAGTTTGCAGCAGTGGGAAATGGAAACTCCTGTTGAAGCTGTTCCTATGGAGTACTTGGAGACTAAAAGCTGGACTGCACAACTTACCAAGGATGAGAAATGCCTCTTGAAGATGTACAGGAAAGAGAAATAGAAGAAAATTCCAGTGTACTACACAAGGAAGTTTAATGGCATTGCCTCATTTACCTAAAGCCACATTACATTCTCTTGTCCAAAAAGCATGATCTATGTGCAGGTTTCTCAGTACAGGCTCCACCCAAATTCAGACTTACCCGGGGCCAGGATGCATCTGCTCTTAAGGATTATTATTATTGTTTGGCTTAGAAATCTGTTCTATACACTCTTCCTGAAAAGATTTATGACATTTTCACAATAATGTTAGTTCTGTCTTGCCAGTGAGAATATTACTTGCCTTAATTTTCAGAAAATAGCTGATGCACTTTTAAGACTGAAAATACTCCGGCTGTTTCCCTTAGATGCTAGTTTTCTGCTTTAGGTTCAGCAGCTTTTCACTGTAACACTGTATATCGTGCTTTAGCTGGGATACTTTTCACTGTTGCACACTGAGGAAAAGTTGCTTGTTAAGCAGAGGAGGTCCTGCCTTAGGAATGAGTACCTAAGGTGGATCCACAATAAAACATCTTTCAGGTATAGATCCTGTGCCCCCTCTACTCCATGGCAACAATTTTTTTTAAGGATGTTTTTGGTCAGTCTCACTTCCATTCTCGTCCTCCTAAACACAGGTAGAAGTTTTAACAGGTAATCACTCAATAAAATACTCTGCTTGGGTTTGGGTTTTTATTCCTACAGTTCTAAAACTTGATTTATAACATCTACTGTTGTTTGCACCTTTTAAGGTCTCACTAGGCTCTGCTTTCAGCCCATTTTAACCTATATGTCTCAGCCCTAGTTAGTAAATAAATTAAAATCCCTTCAAGTTGCTAAATGCTGACAATCCACTCTATCCATTCCTACTGCTTTTGCCAGACTGATCCCTCCAGCATATGCTCGTTTGGTCTGCCATCAGAAATCAAATCCTCCTTCTTCAATTTAGCCTTTCTAAATTGCAATAAAATAATCCCAACTTCCATTTCTGCTCTCTTGCAAACTTCCAGATTTGACCCAAGTCTTGCCACTTGATAAACAGTCTGGATTCAAATCTACCTTGAAACAGACCATGCAGCTACATTCTAGACATCTCTCACGTTAATTACTAGAATCCAACCTTCTGTGAAAAACTTATTTTCCAATGAAAGCAGAACTGTTAAGCTTCATTCAACATTGCCATTAAAGTTTTTCATTTACCTTCCCTCACACGATTTCCTAGGACTATATAAAAGAAATTTCTTGGTCTCACTTTCAATGCTCTCCTAGGACTACAGAAATTTCTTAGTCTCTCTTTCAATTAAGGACTGCATAACTCCACTCAAGCGAAGGATATTTCTCTCTCCTCCCTATGCTATTATTCACATTGGTTAGAGTCCCTCCCACACAGAACATCTTTTCAATTCCAACCTTTATCCTCTTCTAAATCATCTATCCTTGCTTTCCCACTTGAATCTCTGAACATCGATTAAAGTGAATTAAATATTCTCTCTCCTGTTCAGCAGAGGAGCCTGAAGTTTAAAATTTTAACTACCACCTTTGTCTGGTTTATGAAGTGTATCACCTTCTCGTATCATTCAGGTCCTCAGAGACAGTCACTGTGACCATCTTGTGATTGAACTCTGTGACACTCTGTAACATCTAGCATAAAATATAATGAACAACAGAAACTACAAATCCTCTTGGGCCTAGGCAGACCACATATATTTGATAGGGCTAGTATGGAGAACTGTTGCAATAAAAACAATGCATCTTGATCACTAAGTAAAAAATAGTTCAACTATTGTTATGAAGTGGAGAAGTAAATACCAACTGCAAACTTTTTACCATCAGGTTACTTCTGTAGAACCCCACAAAATCAGGGATATTTAACAGAAAACTACAATTTGGCATGGTATCGTTTCTCCTTGACAGATGAAAGATATTGTGCAATTCTAATACCCAATCCTTTAAAGTACATCACTTGCCAGAGTCATGCTATATAAAAACTATCCTCATGAGGTCAACACTCAGCAATAACTCTTACTTTGTTGTCAGTTACTTGTGTAATCTTGACTAGAGAGATACTTACATACTATTCAGAAGTTCCACATAATGATCTTACTGATACGTATTTTGTTCTGTAAATCAACACAACATATTCACCACGCTGTGTCAGAGGGTTAGAGTTTTAGATTACTTCCTCATTAAAAAAGGATGTTCCTGATGGGTTTCAACAGGAATTATCTTTCAAGGTATTTAAGAGTTTTCAGTTATCAAGACTAAAATATAAGCACATTGATGGTTTAATGAAAGTAACGATGGTAGAGTGATAAACAATGAAGACAAGCCACACCTACAGGTGAATCCAACCCTTCTGTAAACCAGTCCCATTCAGACATCATTATACTTACAGGATGGAAGACCACATCCTGGAAAAGCAGCAGTTCTGAAAAGGACTTAGGAATCATGATGGATAATCATCTAAATTTACAATCTTTTAATGCAAATAACTAAGACTGAAAGATTTAAAAATGCAATCCTCGGAGGTATAAACAAACAAGCGAAGATATAAACTGAAAGGTTCAAGAATGTACCTGCACATACTACACGCACACAGCAATACCCAAATCACTACCAGATGCTGTATGCAGTTCTTCTGCCCACGCTTTTAGAATGGATTTTAAAACATCTGAAGTTTCAGAAGAGCCGAAAAAGCTTTACAGTTAGAGATTTAAGGAACTCCATCTATACAGGTTATTAAAGTTAACATATTTTTTTATGTGAATAAAGTGAAATAGTTTAAAACTAGAGTAGTTATTTGTTATTCTAATAGGCAGCTAGCTATCTGATGGCCAGCAGCTGTAACTAAACAGTCCTAAAACTGGAGGAGGACTAAGAGTATGGAAATCTAGCTGAATCACTCAAGAGACACGGAAAAACCCTCACACTTGAAGAATCTATATGAAAATCAGCTATCTTTTTCAAAAGTATGTTCTACTGCACCCAAAAGACATGGACTTCATGATGCAGAAATAACTAGATTGAATTCTAGGGGTAATGGCATGCCAGTCAGATTACTTCATGACCATGGTCACTTCTGGCCTTAACATCAGCTAGTCTGTAATAGGTAGAAAGCTGCAGTGCATATAAGAACATTCAAACTAACAGATGATAATATAAAGAACTCAAACTACAAGTACAGTCCATCAGAATC
This sequence comes from Strigops habroptila, assembly GCF_004027225.2. Lineage (NCBI taxonomy): Eukaryota > Metazoa > Chordata > Aves > Psittaciformes > Psittacidae > Strigops > Strigops habroptila. The sequence continues at coordinate 30,825,845 of NC_044278.2, read as the reverse complement.
AAGCAGAGCTGTGTTCATACATCAATGATTTGTATACCTTGCTGTTTCAATTAAAAACTCAAAATTATCTGTTATGCCTCCAACTTTTACTTTCATATTTTTAAGTCTGTTTCAATGTATCTGATATTTACATATTATAGTATAATTATACCTACCATACCATGGCTTGGAGTAGGTTAATTGCATAGGAAGATTTACTATGTTTACATTTTTTCTTAAATTACTCTTTTTTTAAAAAGCACAGTAAAGAGTCTGAGGACAAATTATTCAACTGTTTATCATACATAAGACTGCATGACTATAATACAAAGGGCTTGTCTTTTCATTTAACGTTACAATATACACAGCAAGTCCGGACTAGATCTTACAATCTGAACACAGGTATTTAACCTTTTCCATGCTGTTTATGTTTACAATGCACAGAAGTCCTGTAACCAAACTGTGTAGTAAAGCACACAAAACTGGACTGTAACATAACACAGTATGCAGAAGCACTGGATTTTATGATTTCTTCTTTATGCAGATTTTCTTTTTAACTGCTTTATTTTTTGGCGCTTGCTAAGGTGTGGCAAACCCGCGCACACAAAAATTACCCAGATTTCATATTACCCTTATATTCCTAGACAGCAGTAAGTACTGGATTCCTTTTTATATTGCTAAACTCAGCATCCTGTTTCTAAGGTGACAGCCTTCCAAATCCTGTAAACTTCTCTGAATTACCGAGTTAAAAGACAAAACCAGAAAGAAAACAGGAAAAAAAAATTCATCCACAGGGTTGACATGTCAATACAAAAAAAAAAAAAAAAAGAAAAAACCAAAAAAAAGGATTGCTTGATTAAAAAAAAAAAAATCATGATTTACAAGGAAAAAAATGGTTAATCCCAAGTATTCATTCCCATTCGCATGGTAGTCAGCTGCTGCGTTGCCACTGTAAGTATAAAAAATTTCACCTTTTAGTCTGAAAGAATGACTTCGCCGCATGGAACCGACCAGTCTGAACTCTGAATTTTCTGCTAAATTAACTTTTAGAAGGGCTTACTGGCAGAGGTAGATCACTGCTTCTGTAATATATAATGGGCAAAGAATGTTAATCTGGGATGGGCAATCAATGAATTACCCTTCTTCTTTCAAATGTTTTCCACGGAGCTTTTACTTTTCATCCAAACAAATCTCTGAATGGGCCCATAAATTTTGCAACTGCCAAGCTGACTGTGTTATATTAAGGCAGCGTTACCCAAAAATTAGGCACCTGTTAAATACAGCCTGCTAACCTCAGGTCTCATGTGAGTGTTTTGCTTTACTCAGACTATTATTTTGGACCTGTTCATGCAATCAAGGTCTTGCCTTCAAGTTTACAATTATGTTAATAAGGAATACAAGAATCAACTGCTGGTTTCATAGCTTCTGGATCTAGTGTCCCTTTTACCTTCAGAAGCCTGAACACATTTATAATGTAACAGATGTTATAGTCTCGAAGTAGATGTCAATCTATTATGTTCAGTACACAGATTGCTGTAAATGTATTGGCTATGAATTCAACAACAGTTCCAGTTTTGTTTAAGCAATAGTACAGCCATAATTTTCAACTGACATTTAAAAATGGTCTAGTTACACCTTGTGTCAAAGTGCAGAACTGCTACATTATTGGTTACAGACATCTATGTGCTATAAAAACAGCTTTGGTACAATAAATTATCAAAAAAGAAAATAAATTTTTGTAAAATTCACAGCATAATTGTGAGGCAAAAAAGCAGTCACATAAAATTCTGCATTTTTAAAAATGTTCAGGATGAACAGAAGACGTCTTTGTGCAGAAGTAATGGTGGAGAAACCACGTGCCGAGAAAAAGCAAAAGAAAAAAGTAAAAAGCAGGAAGGGACACAGTTGTAGCTATTTCCATCAAACGCAAACCACTACTCCTGTGACCTTCAACCAATAAGGAAGTCAACTTTATGACACACGCAAAGTGACCTTGCAATACCTTACAATAAGTGGGTCACAAAAGTCTATTTTAAAAGAAAGGCCTCTTGAATTACCCATTCTCTGTGTTTTCAGCATTAAGGACTGTCTGCAAAAGCATGTCCAAAAGTGATTGCATCTGAAATGGTAGGCTCTTCTAACTTAAGAGTCCAAATCCATAAGGCCAAAGGTTATCCCAAAGACCACCACTTAGACCTCCCCAGGACTGGCCAGGACCGACCCGTTGATTGCTTCTCAGTGCACCTCAGTTATGAAACCAGTCATATTTCAATACTAACTGACTGTGGCCTCCCAAAATATGAGACCCACAGAATCCCATTACAATTGCTGCTTTGATCCTCAGTAGATTCAGAAAAGGAGAGTTCTGATCACCGCCACTTAGCATGCTCAATGTGCCTTACAAACTCCATCACAACCGTCCCTTTTTACAGCTGAAGAATATATATTTGTGTAATCTGAAGGTCCCTCTTTCTTACAGTACTGCATTTCTGTGCCCATGTTTGTTTGGGGAACTAAAAAAAATATATATATATTACTCACTCCCCTCCCACCCAAAAACTTCAAAGGGCCTTTTTATAAATCATGTGCAATGCCTTTAAAAAGAAACTAGTTTGGAACTACAACTAATGTTTGAACAATAACCCCTGTTGAATGAGACCAAAAAAAAAAACCCTCCCCAAAAAACCAAACTATGACTATGTTGTGGCAAGTTAAAATGGGGGAAGCAAAAAGTGAACACCACTAAGCTATCCATTAACGTGGGTCCAGACATGGCTATTAAAAAATAAAACCAACAAAAAAACAAAAAAAAAAAAAAAAAGAAAAAAAAAAAAACCAAACAAAAAAAACCCAACAAAAAAAAAACTCATTGTCCCTTTGCAATCTTTTCAAGTTTAAAAAAATAGTCAGCTTTGCCCTCCTGTAGCGGTTCAGTGAGTTTATCTCCTTCTGATTCAAGCAGCTTTGCACTTTGTTTTTGGAAAAACACCACTTCTATAAAAACACACAAGAAACAAACTTAGTTTCAGTTTAGTCACGAGCTAGCCACAGGACTTTGCTGAACACAAACTCCTGTCATGGGAGACTCTTCTCTATCAATTCCTTGCCTCATTGCAAGGTGTCCTTCAGTCATGTAATGAGCAGGACCTGTATTAGCAGAAAACTGGTATGTTGGATGTCCAGCTATGCCAGTTTCTTGGCGCGGATTAGAGTAGACTGTTAAATTCATGTCCATAGCTCCGTTTTGTCCAAAGTCCAAGGTATTAGCAGCCACTGGGCGGTTCTGATAGGCCTGATTGCCTTGGTTACCAGTAGAGGAGGAAGATGTAGAGGAAGAAGTAGTTGAGGAAGACAGGGATGTCATGGAGTGGTGACTGTGGCCCACCTCCATAGAATCGTGGGTGGAGGAGCTGTTTGTTGGAGAATTGTAGACTCTCGGCCTGGTCCGGCTACCCAAGGCTTGCTGTCCATGATGGTGGTGGTGGTGGTGGTGATGGTGGTGGTGGTGAGAGCTATTTCCGTGATGATGATGTAATGCATTCTGTTGTTGAGGGGTTACATGGAAGGTGGTTTCTTGAACTGGATGGTTTTCAACAGTGACCTGTGTAGGAGCTTCAGTGGCTGTCCAACCAATTGGAGGAGGAAACTGTTGTCGAACCTATGTTAATAAGCAAAATCAAAATTAAAATGCTTACTCAAATCTGTCCATTTACAATATATGAGAGATATTAAGTTACTGATGTTTATGCTAACTTTTAAAGAAGTTAAAAAACCTTGTTGTTGCAGAAATATTCTAGAAGTAGAAGCATGTAGTTATAAAGCATCTCTAACACACTTTTCTAAATATAAGAAAAATGAGTTAAGTTAAAAATGAGTTCACTTTCTGGATGTTTTTTCCAAACAGTTTAAGTGCAATATGTGACCTTACTGTGAAAGTCACAGAAGCAGCTTTACATAATAGTACTAATAAACAACATAATACTTGTACAACACTTAGAACAACAAGGCCCTGATCTCTGACTCAGCTCTCTGGATACAATAAGCATACTAAGCTAAATTAGTATGTTGTAGTTCATATCTTGAATGGTGTCAACAGCATTAGAGGAGTACTACCCACACCTCTGGAAGAACACAGGTGATTAAAGATTACTAAAATATCTAGCTACACATAAATTTGTTGCATAAACTAAAATGTTGACTTAGGGACAGTTTATGTTTTTATCCATTCTGTACTAAAATAAAAATATTACTGAATTATTTGTAGTTAATGAATTGCTGCTTTTTTCCTACAAGTACTGAATAAACTCTAATCCATGAACGATAATGTTGGTGAAGTACCCAAACACCATAAAACAGAATTAAGAACTCCAGCAGGAGTCCACTGAAGTACAAGCTTTTTCTCCACTGGGTTGGAAGATGTGTAGTTCGGCATACCCTTACACCCTGCGTAAGGTGAAGCACTGACAGCTCCATCTGACTTACTGCTATTAATACAAAACCTTCACCGCTACAGAATCTCTGGAAATTTTTACAGCTACCTGCAGTACTTTTGCCTAAGTGACGGACCTAACATACAAACAACTACACAAGAGCTAGTTCTGTGTCTAAATGACTTCAATCTTGAAATGAAAGCAGTACTTAATTTATAGGGATTTAATATTTTAATATTCTCAGAAAAGTCATATAAACCAAACAGACAAAAGCTCTACTTAAGCATACCTGCGGGCTGTGCGTTTCACAGTCCATAGCTTGAACAGCAGCAGTGAAGTGTCCACCACTATGCCGATGCTGGTGTGTGGGATCTGAGCGTGCCCTTCCACTGTTGCTTGTTCCAGAAGATCCACCTATAAAATCATAACACGCACAATAACTAAAGAGACACAAAACTTAAAGTAAGTTGGAAAACAGTGACAGCATGAAGACATGTAAAGTGCTTCAAGGTAAAAATACAAGACCTATAATAACCATTCACATTTTGGCTCATCTATTTTTTTACTTTTTGTTGGAGCAGTTACCTGTTCCAGCTGATTAAAATAATTGTTTGAGGAGCATGACTGACATATTTGGTTTTTATCCAAAAAAGAGAGAGAATATATATCTGTGAAAGACTCCTTTGATGTGATTAGGAAATATAATTTTGTTATCTGTTAATGAGAAAAATTTACCTGAGCTCGAAGATGTACTAGAGGTGGTTCCTGAAGACTGTGACTGCTCCATGGCAGGACTCGTAGACACACTGTTACTTGTGTTTGTACCTTCGTCTGCTGTTTTCTTAAAGAAACTATGCTGTAGGGCATAATAAGGTTGAATTCGTGTCTTAGGGTCATAATCAAGCATCCTTAAGATGAGGTCTTTGAACTTCAAGTAGTCAGCTACAGTATGACCCGATTCCCCAGCACGGCGTCCACCTGGTCCTCCTGTTTCAACTCCTAGTATATTGTGAAGTTTACGAGTTCCAGGTGGTTTGTATTCCTGTTGGGAAGTTAGAAATTGCTTGAAATCCATTTATATATTAAGCCTTGGATGTTTAAACATGCCATATGGCAGTTTAAACATACCATAAAAGGAAATCAAATAAAAGTAAGAAACTACTTAACACTACGGAATGAGTTATTTCATTAATCTGTCTTACAATGTGGAACAATAATAAACAACAATAAAGCTGCATTTTCAGTAAGGCAAGATATAAAACAAAGTAACATCTCACTTTTTTTTTTAAATTATTATTCATTTTATTTAAAGAAACTGTCCATATTATCGTCCTACCCTTTTTCCATCTTTGGTCTTCTTCAAGTTCCAAGTGCTATCTGGCAACTTCTCAAAGAACTTTCTTGCTTTTGGTGCTTGGTCAAGGATGTGAGTAGGTGGTATCCCCAGAACTTCCACTATCTTATTCATTTGATCCACCTGTTCCAAATAAAGAAATTTTGTGAGGAACATGTGACAGAGCTGAGCAGTGTGACACAGTGAGATTCTCGTCACTGTGGAGGAAGCAAATGGAAAAAAAACCCGGACAAGTTCTAAATTAATTGTGAGTTTAAGAAAAATCCACTATGTACAAAGCATATTAGTGTATAAGAAGTAAGAGGGAGGACCCAGAAACAGAAAATTATTAACAGGCAATTTAGAATTTTGACAAAAGACACTGCTGTCGCTGATGCTTATTCATTTTATTATTCATTTTAGAATTACTAGACTTCCCTAATTTATGCATTACAATTAAACAGATGAAACTCATGATGAGAATGAACAAAAACAACAACAAAATCTAATTACTTGTACCGTAATATAGCTGCATACCTCATTTGCCCCACTAAAAAGAGGCTCTCCAGTGTGCATCTCAACTAAAATACACCCAAGGGACCACATATCAATTGCAAGGTCATAAGGCATTCCCAGTAGCACCTCTGGTGATCGATAAAAACGACTCTGGATATATTGGTATATCTGAAATAAAAGCATGTAAAGGTAATAAACAGCATCCAAAGAGCACTGTTATGATTATGTATTACAAACTAGAACTACCATGAAACACATTTTTGGTGTAGGGAAAGCCAAGGTATCAGTGATACTAAAAAGCATCTATACGTTACATTAATAAAAATATGAAAAATGTTAGTTAATTCTTAAGAAAATAATAGTTTACAGTGTGTCCACCCCTCAAGAAAAAAAAAAGTGCAGATTCACTCATGATGTCAGTATTTAACATTTTAGGGTTCATAAGTGTAACCTCATACAATTAAAGACGATCGTACAAAATTTTTGTCTGCTATTACCGTAAGAAAAACTATTCCACAAGCCACATCAGAATCATGTAACACTTCAGACAAAACTAACAGTAAAAGATCAAAAGCCAGGATTCTGATGTGATGAAATGAGATGAAATTATCAGGTGATTCTAGGAACTAGAAAACAACGCCTGGGAAAGAGCAACCCCTTTCCACGCCTGCTTAGTTATCGTGCTCATTTCACGAGACAGATAATTCTATCTTGATTCTAAACCTGGAGACTGGACTAAACGTATGTATACCAAAAAACCACACCAAAAAAAACCCCAAAACCAAAAAACACCCCCCAAAAAACCCCAAACCAACCAACCAAACATGAAAACAAGGGCGGGGGGGGGGAACAAACAACCCCACCCCCCAACTCTAAAACCCTTAACAAAAAAGAACCAAAAAATACACCCAATACAGAACTGTACTTTATATTCCAAGTAACATGCAATTTTATCCAGCACTTTCCACAAAGGCACTGGTATTTCCCTACTGCTTTGTAAATTAACTTTAATGAATAATTACCATTAGGGGTGTGTATTTCTGCTCTTTAACGTCTAAAAATTATCTCATTATTGACCTAAACAATCCAGATCTCATTTCACCTCCTGGTGTCTCCCTTTGCCCCAGGATGAAAAGTTTCTAGTTTATAGCAGGAAGTCCCCTTATTAATCTAAATACATGTCTCACCACTGCTTTCAATACAATAATCGATATTCCGATCTGTTCTTCCCAAACTTATTATAGGGAAAAAGTGACGGGATGCCACTGGCCAGTCTTAACTCCTCAAGAGAGAATTGAGGGACTTCTGTTAAAGCTGGTCCACGAAACTTCTTAATTCTTCTCATATAATGATCCCCTCTGCAGTATTACTAGTCCTACTTCTGAAACTTTGTATCTTTTGAAAATGTTGCATATTTTGGGGAGCTTTTTTGCCTGGTTTGTTTGGTTTCTTTAACATACAGCTTTCTCAAAGGAAAAAGATACTATTCACAACCTTATAGGTGGAACTGCCAAAGGTACACAACAGGACCTGGGAAGGCTCAAAATTCCTTTTTTTTTTTCCCAAAGAATCTGAAGTCTAACTTTATAGATAGAAGTCTTCCTTACCTCTCCAGCTAACAGCTTGTTTTCAAACAACTAAATCAAAGGTACCCCGAAGAGAAGTGGTCACTTGCTCAGCTGAACAGAATTCTTTCAACCAGGAAAGAGTGTTTGTACTAGGACTATAAGGTGAAAGCTGAACAGGACATCCTGATAAACCCTTCAGTGAGCAAATTGTCAGCACAAATCAAATTCTTGAATTATATGATGCAAAACTCTTCCTAAAGAAAAGAGGCTTTGGCATCCAAGCAGAATTATTTATGATCTTGAATTATTTATGATCTTAATATCTTGATAGTATTGTATATATTTCAATATTTCTTCAAGCAAAGAGGTAATTGGCTATGCTGGAGAGATTCTAATAGCTCAAATAAAAAACATGTACTCATCTTCAAAGTACATGAACAACAGGACACAATTACAAATTTTTGGTCAACTCTTTAATAATACAGATCTATCCTAATGTGAAGAACTGTTGACAGCGATTTGGCCTTTTGCCCTGGAAATGCTTTGCACGTATGCATCTTTACTCATACTAATATCACCACTAAACTCAATTTAGTCTTTCCACAGTTGCTGAAGTGTTTATAAAAATGGGTTAGTAACCAGTTATCTTTAAAAGTCAGCTACTGCACTGTCTCAACCCTCAAATATCTTATCTCCAAGGCACACTAAATGCTAAAGTGGGAGGAGTAATACATGTGGAGAAAAAAAAAAGTCGTCTTTTATTTAATAGCACTGCAGACTTCTACAGTCAAGTGCTGATGCATTCTGCATTAACACAGCGTAAAAATATAACCAAGAAGAAAAGAAAGACAGAAAGTTTACCACTATGGTCTAAGTTTAACTACTATGGTACTAGAATTCATATTTAAGGCTCCTGTGGACTGTTGACGTCTAAAACCCTATGTAAAAATTAGCTATATTTCACTTACATAATTATTAATAAAGTTTAAATTACCCATCTACATGTTATGAATTTTTTTATTATGTATCCAACAGTAGCATAAATAGAATTTTTACTAATACTCACCCTCTGTCCAAGTTGACACGAACTGCCAAAATCAACAATCTTGATAGCGCTTCGTTTGGGGTTACAGAGCAGTATATTCTCAGGTTTTAGGTCACAGTGAATGATACTAAGTTCAGGAGTCGCCAGAAAAAGCAGTGCAGTGCACATTTGCTGTGCAAATTTTCGTGTCAGGTTCAATGAGACACCTCTGAAGTTGGTGTTCCGCAACAGATCATACAGATTGTAGGACAGCATTTCAAAGACTAAGCAGAGATGGTTTCGGAACACGAAGTGGCGCTTCAAATGTACTTTAAAAAGGGGAAGAAAATAATTAACACATATCCTGTGTGTACGAATTACAACACAATGCTTAAATATTTTAATCAATATGTAAGAAGCTGCTCTGTAAGATAATACAGTGTTACTTGGGGTTTTTTTTCCCTGGATCTGTGGTTATTTACAAAATATTGCTCCCATGCCTAAAGTGTAGGGGGACATTTTACACATTTGAAGTGTCCTCAAGTGTACCTCAGGAACGCTACATTAACCAAAAAATTATTTAAAAGACAGAAGGACTATTCTTGCAAAATAAGCTATCACTCCCTATTAGCAAAGGCCAATGCATCTTTGGGTAAATAAAAATATCAGCAAAAAAGACAAGAAGTGCAAACTGGGTAACACAACCTTTGACGCAACACTTTCGATCTTTTTCAAGGGAAAGTTCATTTTTCCACCCTCCTAAAGCTAAAACTGTATTCAAGTCCAAGCTGACTAGAAAGAAGTGCACATACAGAGGTAGTCTCAACAGTAAAGCACATATCACACTTTAGACTGAATTAGTTACTAGGAATTTCCCTTATGTTTATAGAGAAAATATTTGACTGTCAGATTCATTTAAAATATACTGACATTATAAGCTGTGACTTCAATTGATTACTTCAATTAATAACACTGATCAATATCCCAAAGGCATTATATTCATTTCAATCAGGCAAACTCTCAATTTATGAAAGCAACCAATCCAGTCCAAATCCAATCAATTTCTTCCATGAACAGGTGAGAAATTCATCACATGAATCTGTTTAGAGGCAAGCAGGATTTACTAGTCTGTCAATCATTCAGGTTGGTTGCCACAAGAAAACTGTAACTGAAATAGGAAAAATACTTTGGCCCTCGGATAAAAAGCAACACACTCCCCTTTTTGTCATAATAAAATCTTGAACCAGTATTACCACAATGAGGATTTGGACTTTCAGTTAAGGTTATTACTTAGTGTCCTATGCCAGTTCTTTACGAGTCCCTTACAACTTACTTTTCACAATACCATTTCCTTCTACCCTGATGCCAGTTCCTGCAATACATCATTGCCTAGACCTTTCATATTTTTTCATCTTTGTCATAATTCCACTATCCTCCCACCATGAAAGCACCATCAACCTTTCCTTGTGGTCTTTCTACACTTGATTCCAGTACCTCCCCACACCACCTAAGCTTGCTGGAATCACTACTTATTCCAACTGTTTTGTAACTACCAGCATGCTTCTGGCCAGGTAGTACCACTTGCAACTGCCACAAAGCTCAGACAGCATGAATAAGAGCTGAACTTGCCATATCTTTCCTTCAATGAAGACATGACATTTGAACATTTCTCCTTCACTCTGCCACAAATTTTCACAAAACTTTCAGACTTTAATGCATTCTTACACTTGTGTTAGGTTTAGTCTGAAGAAGACCAGTCCAGTTTGAAGGTACTGAAGGAGATCTGACAGAAGTGTAAGCAGTTGAATTCATGTTCCTAAAAATCAAGCTACAATGTATTTAACCATGTTCTCTCCAAAATCTACATTTTACATGACACGGTATATTGTAACATTTGCAATGCTTTCAGCCTTATTCAGCTATTCCTAGCATCATGTATCCAAAAGACCAGGAGAGGGTGAGCTGTCCATATGTCCTACTGATAACTTACTTTTTACATCAATATGCTGTATGTTTCAATTAAGTCTCGTTGCAAAAGTATGTTCATAAACAAATGTTCCTATGCTTAGAGATATTCTCCAGTGAACTGCCTGGAGATCTCACTTTTCCATGATCAGTAATTGCACAGCATGCAGTACAAGGTATTTATTAAAAACATTACCCATTTGGGATTTTTGATCTTTACTGATGCTGTCATGTTCATTAATACTGTGTTAATTGAAAGAGAAACTATTCAAATATACCCTAACAGATTTGGAAATCAGCTTGAAACAAGTCTAAAATCACCTGCCTAAGTAAAGGCAATATTTATTATTCCTCCACTGTTCAAAATTATACTTTTTTTCCCCTCCCTTTTTTTTTGTTTCACCACTGCTCTCTATGTAAAGCCATCCTGCCTTAACTGACAGAGGGAAATAATACGATGTTTTGGTCCATTTCATTTTACCTGATATTACAAACAGACTCTCTAACAATTTAAAATTCCAAGAGCTTATTTGATGAAGCTGTAGGGTCTTTATTTGCTGTGTATTAATCTGAAACTAGTCGTGACTTTAATGTTTCTAAAGCACCTTTCCAACCTAATATGCTGTCAACTTTAGATTTTTGTTTTATGGAAACATGTTATTAATAAATCTAAGTTAAAAAATACCTTAAAAATGTCTACACTGAATACATAAAATGTATTGTGAATGTACTTTATAAAACCAGTTGAAATTTAACTGAATACTCATCAGAGAATTTAGTATCAATGTATATTAACATTATTTCAAAGGTTTCTTTCTACATTAGGGAAAGAAAAATTAGTAATCCAATATATATATACTCAAATAAGAAAAGCACAGCTGTTTGTATTTCAGCTTTTATGAACTAAAAAATGCCTAAAACCAGTTTCATTTTCCTTAATAACTTTTTCATATTTCTCCATCTCTCTTTACAACATGCTGTTGCATTCCTTCCATTATGCCTTTTCCAAATTCTCCAGTCCAGTGTATGGAAAAGATTTAGTAACCTTTTACATGAAGTGACTTAATTTCATCATTATTATAAAGTTCGCCTAGCATTATAATAATAAATCAAAGGTACACCATTCCTATCTACAGGAACTGTCAAAATTATAAGCTTCAAAGTGTTTTCTGAGCTCTGAATTCCAAATCTTAACATTTACACAAGTCTTATCTTAGTTCTGTTATACAAAATTTTGAGGTTTTTTAATACACACACTTAAAAAATAATTAAGCTAGTCATAAAACTACTGTATGATGCTGGTTTACATTAAATATGCATGCTTTTATCCATGACAGTTCAGAGATAATAATAAGATATATTCAAAGTAGTGAAAGTGATTGAAACTACCACAGATCACAGCTTCTGTGGAAAACCTGGTCCATAGCAACTTCTTCAGGTGTCCATATCAACAACTGGAAAAAGAAAATACTACAGAAGATCTCAACGCTACAAAGTAACAAGTCTGTTATCCCAAATAATTTTATGTATTCCTTTTCTGGATCTCGTCCTGTTGCAAAGCAAACTAGAAAATTTGCACCAAATAATATTAATAATTTTAAAAGTTGTATTATGCCTTCAGTTTCTTTAGCACCAGAAGCATCCTACACTATACAGCAAGACTAAAACATGCATAATTTGATAAAACAAAAAATTAAGAACTATTCAAATACCTATATAGTACTTCATCTCTGTGTCATGTTTGTTCATAAGCTCAAGCAGTCGCACTTCAATTTGGGCTTGGTTTAAGAAAGCCTTCTTGTTTTTTATTATTTTGATAGCCACCCACTCCTGTTCCACTCGATCATAAGCCTTTACAACCTGAAAGAGGAAAGTCAAATACATCAGTAAAACCTCTCCAGTTTTCAAAATACAGCAAAACTCATTCTCTAAACTTTCTTCGCTTTCTGAAATCAGAGAAAACATTTTTAGAACTTTTGTTCTTGCTAGTTAGATTTCTTTTATTTCTTCTCCTACTTGATACTACAGTAAAGCCGCAATAAATCACGTGATAATTGCAGTGATGTCACAAAACAGAACTGAGGCTCCACTGAGATTCACTGAGGCAAGCATTATATCCAAATGCAATTATCAAATCATGAAACACGATACTGCAAAATGACTGGCAAAATCTGAGAAAAACTAAGAAAAGCAACAAAAGAAAAGTTGCATCCTGCTTCCAGCCTTTGTCTCAAGCATTGGCTACAGCTACCGACAGTCAAAACAAATGTTGATAAGTAACATTTGTAATAGGTAATCCCTAGCACTAGGCTATTGTTTTAATTTAAAACCCCAATCCAAACAGCGAAAAATGTGAACTGATAGCAAAAGGCTGAGGAGTTGCTCACTGAAAATGCTTTACCAGATATACATAATGAAGTATATTCAAATGTTATCTGTAGTAACAAGAACCAGCACAAAATGTGTCTTGAGCAGGCACTCGGTGTAATTGGATTAAGAGTTTGATTTCAAAATGAACAGGAATAGCACTTCAAATGAAATGCATATTATGATTCACATGAATTACAGATTGCTCAGCTGATACACATTACCTGTCCAAAGGATCCTTTGCCTATTAAAGAGTCAATTTCATAACGATCCATCCACTTCTCCCCATTTTTTACAATATAGTCATAGTTGTCATCATCATAGCCATCATTGTAAACTTTTCTCTCCTTTTTGTGACTGGAATCTTCTCCTTGGCCCTGCTGATGCCGCCGTTTTTTTTTTGCATAGTAAACCTGAATGTGAAAAGTATATTACTTAAGAGCACTTTTTAGAACATTGGTACAACAAAGAATAGGATAAGCTTTTACAATTATCATACCTAATCCTGTGATTTTAAAATGCAACTTCTACTACCGGAAAAACAAACAATCTTCTCCTGCTACCTGTCTATCTGAACTCAAGTCATAATACCAAAGCAAAGTCCTGATGAATAATTTTAAAACTCAGAAAGGAGATCTAAATAAATGTACTAAGAACACTGATCCCTAGAGTTCGTAAGTGCAAAAAGAAAAGACACATATATGCACAGCAAAATTAAAAACTACAAGTAGCCTGGAAACGAGTTATCGGTTGCTTTTCCACAAGACTGGCAAAGAATTCCAAGGACATCAGTAATCACTGCAGAAATCCCTTCACATTCCCTACATTTCCAAGGAGTTACAAACTGTATTAATCACGTATTTTTTACATTTTACATTTGCCAACAATATTTAAATAATTTGGGATATTTAACTTCAATATTTTTCTCACAAGTCCTTAGACGCATTCATACAGGTTTATAACATGAGCTAGAAGAGTATTTCCTTATCATGCAGCAGAAAAGCTCAGCATTTGTTTATAAAACAAGGGAAAACAAATTCAAGGATAAAATATTTCCGATGTGCTGGACAGAAAGCAGGATCATGATGACATCAGCGATCTCCAATGAGATGTGAACAACAGATAGAAAGCTTGATTTCCTTATCTCTTCATGAGATAATTCATAAAAAATATACTTAATAATGTATTGTAAGCAAAACCTTCACATCGATACACATTACGAAAATAGCTGGAGCCATTACCTCATTAATATGCTTGTATGTTTTGATCAAATCTACGGAGAGCTTCCTCAATGGAGCAGTGGCTGGATCTCGGAAAGTTTGGGGCATCCGCCTCTGTAATATGACCATATCATAACTTAGAAAACAAGCTAGGACGTTAAGGACGTAATTACTACACTAAATTGTGATATTCCTCACCGAAATGAGTTATTTCATTGCAACATTTTTAATTCAAGCTAACTTTAAAGAAAGAAAAACTAATACAGGAATCAAAAGAAATTAACAGTTAAGTTACTTTTTAATATATTTAATTAATAAAGTGGAAAAGAAAGAAATCCCAAGATTCCTATCACTCCTCCCATTATGCCTAACAGGCTTAATCCCAATAAACAGTTTTTCTCTCAGTTAAAAATACAACTCTTTTGTTGAAAATCTTGCTGACATTACTCCTCTATCTCATGACTGATACCTGAACTGTAACCGTATTTCCTGTACAGCTGCATTAAAACCACAAATAGAAGTTAACAGTAATAACTACTGCAGAACTGTGGCAGTTTGACACATTTAAACTGTATGAAATTCCAAATCAAAACACCTCAGGTCTACCATGCTCTATAATATCCAGGCCTAAATCTAAATCCCAAAGAAAATCTGAAGAAATCTAAAGAATGCACATGAACACCATACCTACTTTCAAAGTTTTAAAACAACACCCCTGAAAAGGTAGTTATGTTCTCATCTGTGTTTCCTACAATTGACTATGTTAGAAGAAAGTTTCTTCAATAGCACATTATTTTTTAAATTGTTTTCCTGAAGAAACAAGACTTATGTGTGACAAAATTACTAGCGTGCTTCTTTTTCTTTGCAAACATATGTCATATAAATTCTGCATCTACCAAGCAACTTCTATTCCTCCAGATTTGTTTGAAATCTCAGAAGATAAAGCTCCTGAAAAGATAAAGTTCCAAGTGGCAAGCTGGAGGCAAGTAGCAGACCCAGCAAAGAGAAGGCAGAAAAAATTAAGTCGCAAACCATTTCATTTGGCTAAGGCTGACTACCTGCTCAGTGGATGCTTTACTTAACAGCACGACTGTAGCACCAGACAAGCTCTACCAACTCCTCTGTCTCAGCCAGTGTCAGGGATGGCGTGGGGGTGCGGGGAGAGTGGGAGCTAGGAGACAGAGGTGAGATTAGTGTGACTGGTCCCCTAGCCTACATCTCTATTCCCTCTCTTCCCAACGACAGAAAACCACAGGGCAAGTTTAGGCAATTTTACTAGAGAAAAGCTTGCTTCATTCACTATGAGGGTGGTGAGACACTGGAACAGATTGTCCAGAGAAGCTGTGGCTGCCCCATTCCTGGAAGTGTTCAAGGCCAGGTTGAATAGGGCTTGGAGCAACCGGGTCTAGTGGAAGGTGTCCCTGCCCATGGCAGGGGTTTGGAACTAGATGATCTTTAAGGTCCTTCCCAATCAAAACCATGCTATGATTCTATGTATGGTAAAACTACTTCTATTTCTTCACCCACTGTTAAGAGGGTTAGGTGACCGAGCACCACCACATTCTGCCTTACAGCTCTCATCTCATGCCATCAAATACGCTGACGCTCACAACTCTTCACTTCTAAATGCTTCACCTTATCTGCTGTCCCCTGCTACCGCTAAATACTGATATGCAACCTCCTGCAAAGCTGAGGAAAGATCATAAACCATCAACAAAAACAATGAAACTGTTTATATCAGCATTGCTGAACTAACAAATCAACTGGAAGAGTGTAACTGCTCCTCTGTCTTCTATGCTATTACTTAATACCTACAAAAGTGGCTGTGCAAATACCTTTTTTTTCCTTCTTCCCCTTAATGACCAATTGAAAAAACCACAGTGAAGTGACCCAAAGTAGTTCTTACAAACAGAAGCGATAAAAAGTTTGTGCTTCTGAAATTGGACATGGACTCAGGTACCCAAGCAACCATACTAGAAAGCTAAGCTCACGCTCTCCTCCAGTGGAAGCGCAGACCGCATGGGGGTAAAAAGCTAAAGCAGCGAGCAAGACAGAGGATGAACAAGTGACAGAGCTAAAGACAGAGGGGGAAGGCAAGACATCTGCAGTCAGCTTACTGCATCTGTGTGAAGCTTAGACTCCCAACAGGTACAAAGCTGAATGCTCCTGGGAAACAGCAATTCAAAGCTTTGATGCACCCCTCTCCATATATGCCCACGCAACATTTTTGCACCCCTGCAAAACTGCTGACTTGTGGTCTTTTAGATTAGGAAATGCTTCTCAGAGACAATGCGATACAGTTAAACTTCCCTCCGTGAATTCCAACCCAAGTCATGCTGTAGGTGTTTGTTCCTGTCAATTCACCTTTGGATGTGCCCACTACCATCAATTTCCCCCAAACACATTTACCAAATTCATTTCTTAATTCTTTTATTATTACAAGCATGGCCATTTTGTAAACATCAGGGAAGTCTGTTTTAAAGTTTCGTAAACAAACTAATTGACATTTACAAAACATTTTTGTTTCTTCTTTCATCTGTCACCTGTCAAACAAATGTGAACCATTAAACAAATCATACCTAAACGTGATCTCTTTTGGTTCTCTCCCACAGCACTAAACAGCATCTAGTCCTAATCCCAACTGTTATTGTTACAGGCTTTTCAAATGCAAGTATTTCCCTTAAATTTCTTAATCTGACTTAAAGAGATTATTGGGACAGTGCCAGATTTTGCTGGTAGAAGAAACCATGCCGCAGTGCACCAATACTGGGAGGGGCCAGTCTCCATCCTAGGCTGACATGACCAGCACAGGGTGTTTGTTACACAGGCTACAAGTTTTCAGGAAAGAGTCTCAGTGTGGAAGAACTGCACTGCTCAGATCAACTACTCAGACATCAGGTTGCTCTGATTTGGAAACAAAATTTGTAGGACAAGCATTCATGATTATTTTCCAATTTAAAAGTGAAATTTGCCTGCCTACTTAAAAAAAACATTCTATTTTAAACTCTGAAATAAGCAGCCTGGTAAAAAAAAAAAATATATATATATATATAGGGGAAAAAAAAAAGAAAGAAAAAGTCTAATTCGTTGCTCTTCCCTAACCATAAATACTCAAAGTCCTGCAGGCTACCCCTATGTTGCTTGCAGCCAGTACCTTGTTTGAAAACTGTGCTTTTAATTGTGCATTTAGACAGACACACATTTCTGAAGACACACTTTATAACCTGTACAAACTTTTTTAACAGGTACTATTTTGCTTTCCTGGGTTCATAAAGTTTTGGATGGGACAAAACAAGGAACTGACCTTTCCTTCCTCCCCCCGTTATATCGCAAAATTTGTAACATTCTCTTGTTTTTCCAAGATCCTTCAGAAGTCTCTTGTTCCCTTCTTCCAGATGGAAGACTATGGAACAAAGTGGTCATTATCCATTTTATACATTAAGACTCTCAAATTCTTTATCACTGGGGTAATACTGATCTCCCTCTTGCCTTCAAAGAAAGCTCAACCACAACAGAGGAAATAAAAAGGGAGAAAAAAAAAATTGAAAGAAAAAGAAAACTCCTATTGCACAAGCTTCAGTCTCTATCTGGTGGCCAGACAGCAACACTGCAACCTCAGATCTTCCTAAAGATATGCTCGTGTTTCAACAGTGAGAGACAAGAAACTACTTTCCTTACAATTATATATGTCAGTAAATACCCATCCCATTCTGACTGGTCCACACTTAGGCCTCAGTGGAAACAGCTCAGTTACCTGGGATGGTACCATGACGAAGGTTAGGAGTAAAGAGCTGAAATTTGATTTTCTCACCTATTAACTAAACACACAGTGCACAGTGCTGAGAAGCAACTTGTAACTAGTCTAAACAAAGACGAATCAAATAAACAGAAAAAAGGGCAATCAAGAGCCCACTCAACACATTTGAGACAAAATATGTTTTAAGGTAACTATGACTTTAATTCAGGTATATTCTTTTAACTAGCAGTGTCTTTGAGGTTTAATGACTGAAGAAACAGACAACATATTTCTCTCTCTTTCGATACACTTTGTTATCTAAAAACCAGATGGCACTGTTCCTTAATAAATGCATTTTACTTTGATTACAGGAAATTCTAAGCACATATATATTCTGTTAATGGAATGCTTTAATTCAGGTTTTATTTTTAAAAAGAAAGATCTATCACCATCTACATTCATTAAAAAAAAGGAAAAAAAGAAATTCTGCTTTCATATAGTACACGTTCCATTTTACAAACAGAATAAATAATGAAGATCTTATAAGGGTAACTTTTAGCAAGAATTCAGTTGTAATAATCTACTTAATAGACTCCCATATTGAAGAACTAAATGGACCAAACTCATCTCCTATGCCCCTTGCTATTCAAAACCCTTCTTGTATCACAATAATACAGGATAGGAAGCCAACACTAATCCCATATGGTGGTGAGCAGCCACATAATAGATGATGTCTCCAGAGGGTCAACAAAACAGATGTTTAGTTTCTATAACCACAAGCCACAGTAACACTTCCCATAATACACAGTAAACTTCAGATTTTTAGAAAAATGGCCAAAGAGAAAAAAGCATTTGTGCCAGAGAACAAAAGATAAATCCAGGGCTATTCTTCAAACTAACTGTTCTCAGAGTCAGAACTGCATGGTGGTAGGGACAGAATTTCAGTCCCGTCATTTTAATCACTGCCTTGTGTTCTATGAATATTTCCCTCCTATCCCAGCTTCCTTCCCCAAATAAATAAGGTTGCTGAATAAAAGAAATAAAGAGGTAAGTTTAAAATTAAATAAATACATTAAAATAGCAAGAAAAGAAGGGTCATCTGCCAAGATTTTATCCTATCTGATTCAGCCCAATCATTTTAAAAAGGAGTAGTGGAGAGTAAGACAAAGGGAATGAAAAACCCCACTCTGAAATTCTTATTGCCAGAGGAGAAACATATTTTTCTAAAAAATATCTGAAACAGATGGAAAGTGAAAGAAATACTTCTACTGAAATGAACTGCATGCTCACATTCACTGCAGACACTGGTGAAGTCTGACCATCACTAATAATAATGTTGCTGATTAGATAGCTGTAGTAACTGAACTGAAGGATTTGCTACTGCCTGCTAGAACACATTGACTTTGCAATCAATAAAATCTCTGGCCAGCATCTGGTCAGTAAAACCTAGAATTCTGCAGGTGATAAATGATCTTAGATACATATAGAGACAGATATTTAGCAGTCAGTCTGACCTTTGAAATCCAGGTACTTTGTGAAAGCTAAATTGTTGGAATTTGTTACCAAAATCTGGCTGGGAATCTCACCTCAACTTCTTTATTAGGTAAATCAATTCTCTAGTCTTTTGTACTTAACTTAAAAAAGTGTCAGACAGTCTGAGTTTCTGAGATGAAGATAAACATTAGCACAGCACAAAAGAAATGCTCGTCTGAAGTTGTGAAAACTTTTAAGCTCTTATCTTATACTCACATCAGGCCACGGTGAACTCTCAAGATGCAACCAGTTGAAACTGGACAAAGAAATATTACTGTTTGTTACTGCTAAAGGAGAAAGGTCCCACAGATCTCATTTTTTCTACTCACTCCAGTCCACACGCTCTTACTGCTTTCCTGAAACTGTCTGACACTCATCAGAGAGGTAAGACCACACAACCAAGAGCAGGACCCCATCCTGCCAGCAGTCCCGGCACTTGGTGTATCAAAGATTTAAAGTAAACACAATCCAGCGGTTTGCAGGAAACAAAAGCCTTAAGCCTAACTACTGAAGAAAAAAATAAAAATAATAAAAAAGGGACAGAGCTGGAAGTTTTTAACTGTAATTTAAGACCTCATAAATAAGTGAAAAACAAAGTAATCTGGCCAGCTTTGAAGTATCTTCCCAATATTTGTTCCTTGCCAATGATGAGATGAGGTTTTGGTGACCGTAGCCATAAAGTAATAGGTGCAAGAGAAGATTATGTAAATAATATTTTAAGGGTAACGTGTAATATAAATACACATAATTTATACAACTTTAATATAAATTGTCATTGCTGTTTCCTGACCTTTAATCTGCAATTGTGAATGATTCATAAAATACCAGAATATGGTCTGCAAGCCATTACAAGTAAAAAAACCAAGCAGGACAGAGCAGGAATAAAAACAATAAATTAACATTCAAGGCCCAGCTTCCCCATTATTTGGTTATGAATGAAAATCATTACAGGAACTTGAACAAGACAATACTAAAAAGGGAGTCAGTCCTCAGTAAAAAGAAAGCCACAAAAACAACCTGAAAAAACATACTAAGGCAGATCATCTTTGCTATTTATCAAAATGACATTATTTACAGAAAATGCTGCTGTTCTATATGCTAAAACTTAAGAGCTCCTCTTAGCAACTGACAAGCAGTATCCTTATGTACCTTGCTTCAGCCTGAAGAAATTTACTTTCAGAGAGGAAATACTTGCTATCTATTCTTTCTATAAAACTCCAGCACCCCAAAAGCTGACATTTCACCCTGGCTTTTATTTTCAAGCAAATCAATTCTGCCTGGCTTTGGACAAAATACTGTTTCAAATTTCAGCAAATGTAACAAACGAGAAAGTAACCTTTGTAGCATTTGTATTCTCAGCTCCTTCAATGGAAGATCCACTCTAAGATGCACTAAGCTGCTCAGCAGTTATTAAACAGGGGGGAGTTTATTGAACGATGGAATATTGAGTTGAGGAGGACAGGGCTGGCTTTCCGAGCCAAAGGCGGTTTGCCGAGACAGAGCACCGCCTCGCAGCGAGGCAGGCAATGCAGTGCAGCGCTCTGGCCGGCAGATGGTGGCTGGAGCTCGGGAAAGAATTTTGCCTGGTGCTCCCGGCATAACCACCGCCGACCCCGGGAGCCTCCCCGCCCGCTTCACCGACCCACCGTCCGGCCACTGAATCGACAAGGAGCACTCCCGGGAGCAGAGGGGCTGGCGACTCGCTACTCATCAACTGTTGGACGCTTGCACCCAAATGGGCTACTTCTACACTGTGGAAACCGGTGGCACCAAAGATGACCCAATGGTCTAAGTTGCTGATGACCACCACTGCATTAGGAAATCTGGGAAACTGAAGCTCAGAGACCTAACTTCTTGTCTGTTTGGATGCAAAGCACTGCATTAAAAGGACCTACCCTTTAAGAATTGCACTTCTGGTATCCACCAAAAGTCACCTTTTTCTTCCTCCCGGTTTTCATGGCTGTACCAGATAAATCTATCAAGCTTTCTACAACAGACATTCAGCCTATTCTTTTTTGCTGCCCCAGTTAAAAACATGATCTTCTTAAACCATATGTACTTGAAAACACAGGAGTATGTCACCTTATGTGACCGAAGAGAGGTTGCCATTACTAAAAGTTTAGTTTGATGTTAGAAGCTTTAGTAAACAGTCAAGCACGTAACGGAAAGAGCTAGTGATGAGGTTCCAACAGAGGAATAACCCAACTGCATGAGGACAGCTCAGAAAATGATTTCTGCAAGAATTTTTCAAAACTGACGTATACAGGACAGAACTGCTTTTATCAAGGACAAGTTGCAGCACATTCACGGCAATACCCTGAATAAAAAGGATTCCTGTAGAAACGTCATAAAGAAAGAATCTGTAAGATGTATGCATCATTTAGACATGAAAACCTAGACAGTATGCAGATTACAGCTGGAGCAGAAGGTAAGATGGTAGTCCATAGCAACTGAGAAATGGAACACAGAACAAAGCCTTCAACAACGGAGGGTCATGTCTTTTATAAGAAGAAAAACTGTGAGAGTTATGTTTTAATCAAGATGAACTAGAGCTGACAAAAGGGCTATTGAAAGAGAAAGAATAAGTTTTTGCACGGAGACAAGGACTAGAGCAGATGATCTGACTTTCCACCATAGAGATGTTAGCTGTATTTGGTTTTGCAGATCAGATTAACCAGTGCAAAAGCAAAAAGCCATTGAGACTCCCCAGCAGAGGCTCATACAGAACCTCCATACCAGCCTGGAGAACTCTTTATGGGCCTTGCTGATGGGAAAAGCACAAGAACTCAAAGGAGGAAAGAGTCACGAAAGTCAGAAGACTTCAAAAAGTTGACCACCACCAAAGTCAAGGGTCCTGAAAGCAGCTCACAAAGGATAAAGGAATAACAATTCTGAGCTGCTTAGGCAGAGAACTATTAAGACTGCAACGCAATTACAGTAAAACAAGAAGACAGAAGCTATAATGCAGAAAAACCAAAACAGAACTGGAAAAGACTTAGTGGTGCAAAGACAGCTTGATTGCCGTTATCAAGGTGGCCAGCTGATCATTTCTTCATATGGATAACTTCCCAGATTCAACCACAGCTTTTTCCCTACATTCACATCCTCATTTCAGTGGGCTGCCTTCTTTGGTCAACAACTCTTGGCTATTCTCCAAAAACTATTCTTCAGCGTTCTATTATTCAGCTACCATTTTAAAGCCATTGTGACAACAAACAGCAACGGATGGTGTTATGTCCTGAAGTTCCTTGATTTTGCTGTTTGGTTTGAAAACATGAACAACTAAGCACTGATGTACACTAAAGCTCTCAAATGCGATGCCAGATCATAGCGCTCAGATAAGCACCTTGAAGGGTTTAAGGAACACATTAACTTTTCTGCAGTAACCTCATTCTGGAGGTTTTGGGGAACCTTTAACCTAAAAAAGTCACACAAAATACCTCTGTAGATTTCTCAAGCTAAATACTAGTATATATAAGCAGATTTACTCTTCCTACTGAGTGGCTCTCATGAAAGCAAAAAATATTCTTTGCCAGCCTTCACAGAGCCCTCCCTAGTCATGACAGAACTCCAAATCCTAGTATCAAATATCCTGGCACTTAGTTTGACCATTCTCATCCTTCTTTCTTTCTGCATAAGTGCCCTCCTATAGAGCAATACCAACAGAGTATCTCTTGGTGGTACTGTAGATTTATCTACTGAAGCCATCTGGAATACAAGGAGTAGACCTGAATCTGCTAGCAGCAAAGGCATCACTCTCCATCCTCTTTAAGTGGAACATGCCTTATCAGCCTGCACCAAATTTTGAAGCTCTGACTTAGAAACTTCTGGATTTTAAGTTTTGAAACATATCTGAATTCACACCTCCACAACTGAGCTGTGCCATTTTTAAGAAAGCAACAGAATAATCTCGTACACAGGACAATACTACTTCAGAAGTTCTAGCAACAAAAAAGCAGTACGGAAGAAACGCTAATCTTGACAGCTCAAAAGCATCCATGATCACCATAATCCCTGTGTTCATTTTACCTCCTTGCAATACTAAGTAGTAAATTAGTAGTAGTAAAACCCCAATGATCACACAGCTTTAGATTTTGCTTCTTCTTTTAAATAAAGCTTATCTTCCTTAATAAAACGTCTTTCATGCAAACCTCTCTATTCCAAATAAACAGTGACTCTGCTTTGAAACACTGTCCATTAGAATAAGTAATAAACAATCACATTCTAACACCAAACAGTCCTAAAAGAAAAAGCAACCTAACAAAAAATACTATTAAACTCTCTTTCCAACTTTCCATTTGGACTACCTTTCTCCCCTCTCATTTAAAAAAATGTTAGAAGTAGAATAATCACAATAAATATGGATCAGAAACTTATTCATCCACCCATCCTTGAAGAGTCAAGACTTAATTAGTTTTCTTAAAAAAACCAAACCAAAAACCAAACACAAAAAACCACACCAAAACAAACCACAAAAATGTATGCCCTGATCCTGTAACTTATGAGTATATAATATATTTAGAGAAAGAAATATTACATTTGAAATTACTTTTTTTTGTTATCACTTACCTGGTTTGTTAACGTTAGAGGTTGCTGAATCTGGTCAGCATACGATAAGGCAGAAACCTGTTGGTCATTTATGTTCTGCTGACGACGATCACTGTACTGCTGATGCGAATGGGACATCTGTCCAGCCATCTGAAGGCCAGCAGCATGGAATGAAAACGATGGTGCAAGCCGAACAGATGAAGGTTTGCATGCTGAAGTCTCTCCTCCTGCAAAGACAATGTGAGTTTTTAATGAAGTTAATGGCTTGAAAATACCTACCTCGGCCAGCCTCCCCCTCCTACCTTACAGAGCTTATAAACACTAATAGTTTCACTGTTTCAACATACACAAGAGTTTTCATACACAACAAACCCAGAAATCATCCTCATGTAAATATTACCTAGCTGAAATGCTTCTTCCCATTTCATTGTGATTAATTATTTATTAATCATTTATTCCTATTTATCCCTTTCCTAATGTCTGTGTCATAACTCAGAATTTGACAGGGGTTATTTTCAAAGATATGAATTTTGTGTATGGATTCCATTAAAGCCAGAAAAAACACACAAGTTCTGCCTTTCAAGGTTGCTCACAGCAACTTTCTGGACTGTCTGTACCATAAGAAAAGAAAAGCCAGTGCCCAGCCCCAGCAGCTCATCTTCCCTGGCCTCAAATGTTTATGTCTTCCAAGAGACTGCTTAGCTCACTAGCCTATATTGCCTACATTTTTAACTTTCACCCTTCTTCCAACGCACACCATACTCCTAACTCAGCTTCTTGACTCCTACCACTGAGTTTTATCAAGCTACAGGTAGCAAGCACTGTAACTTTTAATTCCTTTTTGGGAAGGTGAAATTAGACTGCAAGAAGCAACTTCAAAGCAAGAGATAAACAAAACACTTGGTGTCAAGTTGCAGAAGAATGGCAAACAGTATAGCCAAAGTACTAGATTCCATGACATCCTGAAAAATGTCAAATTCCACAGGCACAGAACCTGCCACTAACTGGGACAGATCCTGCACCTCTCAGCTCTTGTTTCAGACATCTGTCAGATGACATTTCATTGGTTCATAGTCTACTTGTATCTTCATTTTTCCTCTAACAGTGGAGGACAGAGTAAAGTTCACTTTGTTTTTCTTTGTTCACTAATGAAAGTTTAGCACGTTCCACATTTAACATACATCCTTTTGGTTTTTGAATACTATTCCAGAGGGAGGACATTCTCTACATGGTTGCCATGTTGCTACAACATAAGAGACAGAGCAGGATGGGACAAGCAGTCAGGCACACAGATTAGGGTTATAACCCTAACCCTAACCCTCAACATTGCCACTGAAGGAATACATGTGGAATCAGAAGCTGAAATCTGAAAGCAGAATTACTGATAAAGACTAAATTTAGAAGCAAGATGTGAAATAATCAAGCACCTAACCAGCAAGGGAAATCCCCATTTCCTTTATAATCTAAATCTTGCAAGAAAATATAATCAGCAGAAAACAGTAGATAAATACCACCCATTAATATGACTTTTAATTTTGACTTTTCACTATTATGTTAAGAGGGCTGAAGTAAAACCGTATGATGAAATACCCACTGAGAGACCACTCGTATTTTACTCCACTGTTACAATTCAGTACTTCTAAAAGAACAAACTGCTCTGGAAAATGAACTGGTTGCCCACAGGCACCCACATATTTTCACAACATTTCATTAAATCTTTAAATATTTTACTTAAGAGGAAAAACAAAAATAAAGGGGGGAGGGGTAGGGACAGAAAACCCAAACCCAAACCTTCATAAAATAACTATGATAGATGAAAACTTTTTCTGTGTGCATTATGGTGCCTCTGGTGACATGATGAAGTATCAAGATGACCTTACAGATGGCAAAAAAGAAATTCTTGACCTAAAAACATTATAAGCCGAGTCAACTTAACACTGCACAGAAAATTACTCTAACTCTTCCGTAAAACATCCATTAAAAACTGCTTTGTGATTTTTAATGCAAATACAGATCCTAGTAAGCTCTGAAACTGTCCTCCAACATTTAAAGGTACAGTGGAAATATCAGTTAAACATCTGAGTATAAACTTTCAAAAATACTTGCATCTTTTTCTGTTTTCATGTTTCCAAGTAACATCTTATGTTCACCTATGAATAAGGCAACAGATTGTTGCCTTCTTTTTGAAATTTAAAATTATGTAATACGAAATTCACAAGTTCACATTTAAATACAGGGAGAAAATACAGGCACAGATTCCAAGGCATCACCTATCTCTCTCAAAGATACTGTGGTTCCTTTATGTATTAATGCATCTGTCAGATCATGCAAAAACTATATATATATTCTCACTACTGTGTTTTCTTAATATCTAAACTCCATTTTACTAGAGAATTAATCGTCCACCTATACAACTTGGCAAATTTAGTGTACATTTACTTTTCAAGACATACTCAACTTTATGAATGCAAGACACACCCTGTAAGAATGGGTGAATGCATGTAAGACATTTGCTGGTATGTCTACTTTTTGCTTTTTTAATTTCTGCCTATTTTCTGCTTAACCTGAAAAACAAATAATCCCACTTAGCAACATCGTGGTGATTGAAAAGTCAAAACAGTATTTAAACTGGACAGTCAAAAAATACTATTAATTCTAAACTGTTGAGCCAATGACTTTAAAAGTTTTATTTCTTACCTTTTTTTTACCCCAACCCACAGTTTCCCAATAGCATAGGAGACAGCAAGCAAGTTAGGTATCTTAATAATTTAAAAAAAAATAAAAATATTCTGCACTTGCACATGTCCCTAAAAAAAGCAGAAAGCACATATATGCACACAGAAATCCCAGTAGCAGGGAGTTCTCATTTACAATTTGACTTCACAGGACTACAAGTATAATTATCCCACAAAAGAACAGTTGTAACACCAATGTTTCAGTTCAACTTGCAACTTTCCTTTCTTGCACACTTCTTCTCTCCCAAATCCACTAGCAGGACTATAAGGCTGTAGCTTTCCTGGTCTTCCGAACTGATGATGGTCAGCTGGACCAAGTCAGTTAATTTAACAGCCATGCCTCAAAAGGGAGCTTCATAATTTGTAACAAGGCATCTGGACTGCAGAATAACAGTGAAAGCTTCTGTAAGAACCCCAGTTTGACAAATAACTTACTTTATTCATTCAATTGTTGGGTTTTTTTTTTTGAAATTCGGTGTTTGTGCTTAACAAGCCTTTACCTATCTGCTTGGAGGGAAGCCATAGACAACCTATGATGTCAATATACATAAATCACAACTGTACCCAACAAGAAGCTTGTTCTAAACCATTGCTTTGGTTTCACAGAGCAGCACTGAATCTCAGAAAAAGGGACATTATTAAACACAAGAGTCTGACTACAGTTGCATGACATGAAGACTGTTACAAGTAGGTGGATGGAAACTGGCTACCTCATATAGCATGTTCGTATACCAAACAGAATGGCATTTTAATAGTCTCTCTGAAGACAGGAGTCAACCCTCAACCGTGTTAGCAGTAAGCAAGAACTACCTGGGTCAAAAGTTTAGAAGTGTAACTACAAGGCTCCGAAAGATCAGTAGACAAGTAATTTTCACGTTTATGACTTCTGAAACTGTCACTGAAAGGGAGACACAAGAGTTCACAGTCTTCTGTTGCCAAAAGAAATCCTAGCTACCAACAAAAACAAGTAGTGTTCAGGATATGGTCCCTGATGAAATACTTGCCCTTGCCACATTTCAGACTTTGTTCCGTGATACCTGCAATCCTACCCCAGGACATCTAATCCCAAGAGAACACTCATAACTTACTATTATGAGCCAAGAAACACCTAATGACACATTAGGAAGAAATGAGGGGAGAAAGAAGAGTTGGCTAGAATAGCAATCTTGACCTCCTTTCGTTTTAGGTTGAGGAGTCAGTCAGCTATAGAAATAGGAACATTTGTGTACATCCATTAGTTGACATTCATTCACAAAACTGCTGGTGGCTGAAGTTAATTGGGAGGGCCACTAGATCAAAAAAGTGATCTACTGACCACCATGGGAGTTCCAAAATCCACAGGAGCTCGATGCCACACCACATCTATAACTTCTACAGGACAAAACTATCTAAGGAACAAGGTCTGTTCAATCATTAATCTTCCTTCCTAACCACTGTAAATTCAAATTATTACATGTTGCGAAGTACCCTGAGAAAGAAACAAAGTGACAGAAGACAAAAAGTATGTCAAGATCTCTATGCATGATGTACATTAAGGGAAGAGATTACAGATCAGAATGGGTAAATTATCTTACAAGTGGGCCTTTCCTAATGTGTTAGTTCAGAAAATGGCATAAAAAAATACACCTTTATGTATTATCGTAACCTGTTACAACCTGAACTACAAATAACATTTATTTGCCTGTGACAAGACTAAATCAAAACTTGTCATAAAGAAGGTCCAGCTACAGAAGACACCCCTTATTTCTGCCTTGAGAATTTCCTTTTTCTCCTACATTCATGAATGTAACACCTCTTCTGAAGTTAAGCTGTTCAGAATCTTCTATTTCATTAGTGACATTGCATACACAGTAGTATAAGCAAAATGTAAATGATAGCAATAGTAACTTCTTGGCTTTTGTAAATTTACTGTCTCAGGAAAGTTAACAAGTGAGGAAGAAGTCAGCATTAATAAAATGCTACACTACTGTTTGAGCAAACTGCTGTTAACTACAACCAGAAAATGTATAAAAGGGGACCAATAGCATAGATGTGATGATAGAGAAAACTTAAATATAACTACAAGTTAGGTTCATAACTCAGAACTATCTGAAAACACAGACACTGCGAAAATGGACTGCCCTAACATATGGAAGGAGGTAGGGTTTATTTCTTTAAAGTATCATCTTAACACGGCGGAAGAGCACAAGTTCAAGAATATATTTCTTTATTAGGTGAGGATGGAAAATACTTCCCTCATTCAAAATAGCTTTGTTTTAAATGACTTTTCCAAGTACCAAAGAAATCTGTATTTTGAAGTAGAAAAATACTTTACATGGTACTTATTGAACAGTACAGATGGTTTAATATAGGAAAAATTTTGGTATGACTTTGCATAGATTTTTGAAAACTCAATGCAATTTCAAAATTCAATTCCCTACCTCATCCATTTTAGATTCTGTTATTCCCATTTTGACATCAGTCTACATAACTCATTTAGACATCACCTCCTCCCAAGGTAAGCAAGTGATGCAATGCATTGCTGGCCTTCTCCTTTCAACATAAAGCAAGGCACAGATATTCACCAACTGATGGTAAAGAGTTGCTGGTGACTATGTGCCACCCTAAGAGTGGATTGCTCTTTTTGAAAAAAAAACCTGTGGTCATTCCAATTTGGTATCTAAAGAAACAAAAATTTCAACTGAAGTTTTCCCTACAGCTGGGCCATGTGAAGTGTTCTCCGGACGAGATGGACTGATGCCTAATAAATCTGGAAGCCATGCTCCAGCCTTTCCCACAGTCACTGACTTAGCACTAGCACCGCTTGCCCAGAGAAGCTGTGGATAACACATTCTGGGAGATACTCAAAGCCCAGCTGGCCACAGTAGTGGGCAACCAGCTCTGGGTGGCCCTGCTTGAGCACGGGGTAGGTGGAGCAGGTGACTGCCACAGGTCTCCTCCAGCCTCAATGGTTCTGCAACTCCGTGCCCCAAACGTCAGCCCAAAGTAACAGTATTTCTCCCTTTGAATCATGGAGTTGTTAGACCAGCTCCTCTGCCGTGTGAGACTACATCTGAAAATCCCCATAGCAATTATACGGTTTCTTCACATTTCTGTCACCAAACTCATTAAATACATAATGTGCTTCTTGAGGTATGTCTGTGACTCTCTTTGTCCCTCTGTCACAATTCTATCAAAGTATTCTATTTAGGTGTGCTCATAATGAAGGATAAAAAAGAAGACAAACTCAGACATTAAAATCATTAGAACATTAGAAATATCATAGATCAACTAGGTTGAAAAAAGACCTTTAAGATCATCATGCCAAACTTTTACTCCACAACTGCCAAGTCCACCAAGTACCATGTCACTAAGGCCCCCATCTACACATTTTCTGCAGGCATGGTGATTCCAGCACTTCCCTGTGAAGCCTGTTCCAACACCTGATCTCCCTTTCAGTGAAGATATTTTCCCAATATCCAGTCTAAAGCTCCCCTGGCACAGCTTGAGGCCATCGCCTCTTGTCCTATCACTTGGTACTTGGGAGAAGAAGTTATATTCCCTTTGTATTTCTTCATACCTACTTACCTCACAATTAAAATTGACACAGTAAGTTATAAAAGCTTGCCTTCAAGACTGACAAAAACATCTTCCAGTGCAGCAGCTGATCTTGAATTCATGACACCAGGATATAGAGAATTCTCTACTCAATAACAAAACCTTTGCAACAGCCTTAAATATACTTCAGTATCTACTGACTGTGTGCAAGATGAAGCAGGTAAAAGCAGTGAAAGTCACACCAGCGTTCTATTTCATAGTTTTAAAAGTTCAAATGTAGTCATTCCCCATGTTTGAGAACTTACCACTAACCTGCTACCTGGGCAACTGATTTCTTTTAAAATTATAACAACTTCATAGCCCCTTCTGTACCTAAGTCCTCTGCATCTGGCTTCCACACAGCGATTACTACTTCCGCAGAACACTGTCTGTTTCCTAGTAACATCTGAATCACTGTCCCCATTTCCCCACTTCTTGGTTCAACTCAACTCATAGAACAGGCAGAAATTCTTATTGGATCCATAAATTAAAGACCTGTAAAGTATGGCACAATAGCACTTTACGGCAGAAATAATGCAGAACTAAATTGGAATCAGTGGCAATATTCCTTAGGGGTTTATCCTGGACTGTGGGGTCATCTCATTTTGAAGTATGAAACTTTCTCCTCTGCACAATCTATCCTCTTTCATTCCCTGCATTGCTAGAACTTTTCTTCCTGTTCCTCAACATTTTCCCTATCAAGATCATTGTTTTGACCCTAAATGTTTTGAGTTTTCTTTCACCTCCTCTCCCTCCCACTCCATCCTCCCTTTCTCTATTCCATCTCTGCTATGGGCTATTTGGGTCATTCAGCAATGTGCAGAGGTATTCCACCTCAGTGATATGTTCGCAGCTGAATGAGAACCTGCCAGAAAATACGACCAGAGAATAAAAGTGTGAACTGCATCATTCACCACAATGGGCATTCTCATTTCCACACTTGGAGTTCGAGAGCTTGTGGGCCTACACCACAGACCAACTATGGTAGTTCTTAGTACTGCATATGACTGGTTCAGACTTCAAGTATTTTATTTCCAATCCATGTTATGCCACCACAGATGAAGGCATCCACCTTCTTGGTTTTGTTGTGGGTAGGTTTTTTAAAATTTAAATTACAGAATGTGAAAACAGCTAAATGTCTTTTAGAAGAAAATTCTGTATTAGTTAAGGAGCTCTACAGTCGTCTTCCTTCACATCAGATCCACCCTTTTTCTGCAAAGTTAATTGTTTTATAGAGTTCTGGTCAACTTCATTTTTCAAAATCCATGCTTCGAAAAGTTCTCAGTACCAATAAGCATTATATGATACCTCAGATATTACACTGAGTGTACCTCTAAGAAATGAGTCTGGAAAAGTGAGAAGACTGATCTCTGCATTGCTTTAATATCTGACCACATGTGTTGTACTGCCACATCCTAAACCAGGGAGCAACAAACACTTGTATCTTGAGAATTCTCTGTTCAAATAAACCCACATTTAAGACAAGCTAGACCTACCCAAGTTCTGCCTAAGAACACTAAATGCCAAACACTTGGGATTTTAGAGTTTAGAATAATCATCTTTTAAGCAAAAAGCAAATGACAACCTGAACTCTAAGTGAACTACAGCTCTACTGAAACACTGCTTTGCCCATTGTCTTCATGCATTGCATTTAAAATGACCACATGAGAATGTAAGGGTACATGGACCTCACTCAGCTTGCTCTGGAATGAGGAAAACGGAGAGAACCCAGGGAACAAAGGGAAATTACCTGCAGCAGCTACTGTAGAACAAACAAGTCTGTTATAAATATCCCACACTAGTTCCTCCAGAGGAGGAGGAACTATATTATTGTGGAGGAATTATATTATTAAGAATGGCTACTTCAGAAGCTATTCTACAATAACTATTCAGTCAACTTCCTTGTACAGAAATGTCAAACGCTACTTTCTCTCAAAGCAAAATTAAACCCTAAACTTAGAAACAACCACCCTGTCAAGTAGGCCAATACATGCAACCCACAGAATCCTCCTGCTTGTGCTCCTTCCTAATGGACAGACTTGCAGAGAAGACGAAGTGCTTAGAAGGTGATTTAAAATTACTTCTGGGTGTTGTCTTTCCCAACAGTTTGCAGATTTTTGACATGACTTGCCTGTCACGTGTCTGGCCGTATGGCAGAGACAGAGCAAGAAGCCTGCAGAAAAGGCAGGTCAAGAGTAGGTTTCATTTACTGTTCTGACACTGTTGTGCCTGTCTTGGCTATCCTCTTCCCTGGATGAGCTGCAGCAGGAGGTGGACTTTGAACAGGACTTAGTTGCATGCACTCACTTTATTGCTTTTGTGCAGCAAGGCCTGTACTCAGGGGACACTAGTTCCCCTCTACTGTAGAAATGCAGTGGCTAAGACCTGCATCAGCGAGAAATAGTGGTGCGTATCTCTCCCTAGCCACTTCAAAATCTGGTACCACAAAAAATAAATGCCACTGCTCACTATAACCCTCCCACAACAAGAGAAGGAGATTTCTAAAACTCATTAGCAACTTATGATTTCATCTACAGGCAACATTACATAAATCTGTGTTTTGTTAACTTATAAATATGAGTATAATCTGGAGAATCTTAGAACTACGAAAATTTTGAGAAAATACTTTTTTTTATAAATGAAGCCCCAGATTAACAAAATTCTCCGATAGAACCTACAGGAAACACAAGCACTCTAACTTTCAAAGCCAAAATCTGAAACTGTATGAGAACTCTGCTTTTACATTTCTATTCTTGAGAAGCAGGCTGCCTAAGAGTACGTCTGAAAAAGACCTACAGCCCCACAAGTAAACAGTGCACAGAAGTTCTGAAACATCAGAATACTTCCGCAGTTTTAATTCAGTGCCTCTATCTAAATAAGTTATAATACCATTTAGTTACATGAACACCCTATTTATTTTAAAGGATGGAATGGAAGTAGCACTCGCTGAACAGGTTGCCATATAATAGATCTTTTTATTTGCATTGTATTTAACATAATATCTCTTGACACTCCTCAAACTGTGCTCCAAATAGAATTATGACTCTCTGCATATACATTCTATAGAGTAGTCACTGGTTTTGTATCCATGTCATTCACAAACATCAATTTCCTTCTGCAGTAATCTTACAAGACTGGATTTTACCCTGCTCTACAGAAGAAAACCAGCAGCTTCTCACAGAAGCCACCCCTGTTGCCCCCCTGCTGCCAAAACCTCGCCAGGCAAACTCAAAACAGGGAGACGTAGGTTAAACACAAACGGGTCCCATGATTTTAAATTTCTAATTTTTTATATGTAGAATTTGAAAGACTTTACAAAGACAAGGAACATAAAACTAGTAGGTAAATGTGTTTTGCAGAGCTCCACCAAGGAGCAGCTTTACAGGTTAGGTTTCAAGAATTTGGGAAAAGTAAACCAAATCAGGGAGGGCTCAAACAGGTGTTCATTTCTGTTTGCAAACAAAACCGAAGAAGAAGGGGTACTTGATTAATGTTGGACTAAGAACTGAAAAGCAACAGTTCTTTAAAGCAACAGGGTACTGACATAAGAATTACTCATATCAAACAAAAGATCCATGCAAAACAGTGTCATGTCTCTGAAAGTAGCCAACAGTAGTCATCTTGGAAGAGAACAGGGTGAACATACAGCAGTAGGCGCCCCACATATTCGCCTAGTCTCCAGGCCAGGAATTACACGAAGCAGAGCCTTAGTGAGTAATACATACATAGGCCCTTAGTGACATGGTTTAGTGGTGGACTTGGCAGTCCTGGGGTAACAGTTGGACTTGATGATCTTGAATATCTTTTCCAACCTAGTTGATTCTGTGATACATGTTATGCATCCTTTTCTTCCACGGACTTTCTGAACCACCTTTTGCATTTCAGGTTTTAGGATCCAGAAGATCGAAAGGCAACAGACTCCACAGCTTACTCACAAGTGGCATTAAGTACCACCACCTTTTGTTTGTTGTGAACTTGCCTTTTTCACCTGATGGCCTCTGTTGAATAGTAACAAAAATTAAAGCTGCCCTCCTGCAAAGAAGCAATGATACTGACATGAAGAAATGACTGAGGCTTCACATCAGCAACTTTGTTTATTCTACTGCTGGGTGACATGTTTATTATTTTTTTTTTAAGTTCCTTTTTGACACACTGCCTTCATGTGATCCTCCAAGAGAGGATATTCTAGTATTCGGAGAAGAAGAAACATTCTCAACTGTGCAACTGTATACACACCAACATATTTATTATTGAAGGGTTATCTTTTTCTAATACACATTTAATATTCTTCAGAAGTTTTCCTGCCACACTGTAACTCTGTCCAACTCTTCATCATAAACTTGTTGCTTGAAAAACACTGGTCAAATTCAAGGAGTTTGGCTAACAATTCAGCCCAACATGGTATTTATATTATGCCAAATGAGTAAGTAAAATCAAACAGCTGAGCAATCAATACTTGATCATTGAACATTGAAAGAAGAGGACATTTGCTTTAAAACTATATATATATATATACACACACTATTAAAATACTCAAAAGAGTAAAACACTAGGATTTTTCAGAGGACACCAATGCTGGTGAAAATGTGTCAAGGCTAGGGTTTTGATACTTCCTTTTTATCTCCCCCCAACAAATTTAAGTTTCTTTTATGATTTTATGCCATTAGTCTAAGCTTATGTGGTTTATAAGTTTTCTAATTTAATTAAAAGCCCGCCATTTAAAAAAAGGGACTATAAACACGGAGGAAAACAGAGATCTACTTTTTTTATGATCACAGTGAAAGTTCATAACAGCTTTTAAAAGAGTAACAAAGAATGAAGTGTGAATACTATTCCAAACAAAGGTCTTAAAACAACTACTTAATTCCAACTATGTAAGCATATTTCATCTAGGTGAAAGGCCCACACCTGTCCTGCAGTTCCCAGTGCAACCTGTGAAAAACACAAGTACAAACAGAAAACACCGTTTATACAGAAAGTTCTGTCAAATTCAGTAAGTAAAAAAAGTGTAAAGGAGAAAAATACTTTTTAAATCCTGGTAATCTCATAATACAGACAACTGGAATTTAGTGACATAAAGTTCAAACTGACATGATTTTATGAAAGATGTTCCATTAAACACGCTATGAAAGAATCTCTACACTCGCATTTCAGAAGGCTTCGAGCAAACTCCACTTGAAGTACATACAAATTATATTTTATCTTAGTTTTTAGCTTCTAAAAAGCACTATAAATCACAGTTTCCCTATTAAAAGGAAACATTTGCTTTATTCGAGAGCAATTAGATTTACTTCTACTCTCAGTTTTCTGAAGGGTTTACTAAACAGTCAAAAAATTTTAAATTCCACCAAGGTAAAAATCAAATTTATTCATATGCTGCTTTATAACAGCAAGCTTTGGTCTTCATGATGAGCGCAACTTGCAAATGGCTGCAGACTATCACTCATCTGAACTAACGTGCTCCAATCTTTAGTTCAAAAAGCAGAACTTGTTTAGTCCTAACTACAAGCATTAAATCATGAAAATGCTGTCTGTTCTCTTGCTGTTAAAGTACCAATTAATCCAAATTGGTGAAAATTAAAAAAATATTTCGTGCACGGATGCTTTTAAAAAAATATTACACATAAAACAGTTGCCAAATGGAACCACTTTTACTAAAATTCCAGTTCCAACTGAACTCAAAAGGATTCCGAATCCTGACACCAAGGTTATACCTGGTCAAAAATATTCCAGTGGAAGTAATTTCCACCATTACTAGTAAATGCTAGGTGGAATCAAAGCTCAGGCATATTTGTACCTATGCTAAGGGAAGGCAGGGGGAAAAGAATTGAAAAAAAAAGTAAAGAAAGAGAACACGGAACCGATGTAGATGGATTTACTCAGTTAAATAATTCATTAACCTTACAGTCAGTTTTACTGAGTCGGACAGAAAGAATGTGAGTAGTTATGCAAAGACAAAGAAAGCCCACAATTTGGGCAGCTAAGGAAGACAGAGGGAGGGATTGGGGAAGAGGACTGAAGAAGGTGAACTAGCCCATGACTGAAAAAGCAGGTTTGGAAAACAGAAAGAAGGGGAAAAAATAACAAAATAAAAAAATAAAAAAAAAAAGAAAGAAGAAAAAAGAAACAGATGCAGATTCAAGCAACAAAAATATTTTAAGATCAGATTTCCCAATATTCTTAGGCAGGAACGATATACAGGACACACAAAAAAAATATCCAGTCTGAACTGTTACAGCTGAGGTGGGGTTTGGGGTTTTGCTGTGAGGTTTCAGTTTTTGTCGTTGGGGGGTTTCCTGAGGGCACTGGGGAAGACATGTGAACGCACCATTTTTAAAAGGCAAGTGTGTGTTCTAGAAATAGATTCTTCTATATCCACACCAGCTACAGACACTTATCTCAGATACAGAGGTTACTGCATTTTAGAAAGTACTGATATTAAATCTGACTTTATTAACGTTCCACAGCCACGCTTTCCGCATATATCTGGTTCCTTCAATACTCTAATTAAAAGAACGGGGGGGTGGGGAGGGGGAGAAATTAGGTGGGAAAGGAGCGAGCACAGCCCCCTTCCATCCGCGCGGCACTCTTTCGTGGTCTGAAGCTATTCCAGCCAAGATTTTTCTGCTAATGAAGGCGGTGTACATCTGCACACGCACCCTGCACACACACGCACTGCACACACACGCCCATCGGTACCCCCCCGCAGCGGAGCGGAGCTGAGCGGGCCGGGCCGGCCCTGCGAGCCTGCGCAGCGCTGACACCGCCCCCCCCGCGGGCGCCGCTGCAGATCATTAACTGCTCATTTATCACCGCCGCTCACCAGGCAACACAATGCAGCAGCGGCACGGCGCGCGGAAACCACCCCGAACCCCCAGCAACAGCGCGTAATTAGCATAGCCTACCACCAAAACCCCGCCGCCGGATTGGGCGAGCTCGCCCGCCAAGTGGCCAATCGGCGGGGGCTATGCAAATCGCAGCCCTCAGTTGCCAGGGCAGAGCTGCTGCCCGTTGTCCAATCGGAAAACGCGCAATAAACAAGAAATGCGATTGAGCTTTGTCACATTTTCAAGTTGCTGTTAACACTTTCAAGTTTAAAGCAAAATTAGCTCCATCTACCGAGGATTAGACTCCTGTTCTACATTTCACCCCCACCGCAAGGGCAAGGCGATGCAGTCATGATACGCGGGGATTACACCTAAGCGCTGCATTAGGATTTAAACTTCCCTTCCCGCAAAATAGCCCTGCTCCGGGACGGCCTCGAGAACGCCGTCCGCGCGGAGAGGCGAAAATAGCCGGAGAATGTCGCATGCGGGCGCTTCCATGTGTAATAGCGCCCTGCTAAAACGCTTCAGAGGGCTCTGCACAACAGACAGGCTGAAAAGCAGGAGAGTTCCCGGTCACTGCCTTAGTTGGATCACCTTGTGAAATTATCTGGGCTGCTATGCTCTATCAGACAGTACGTGCTATTTATCATACAGCATTCCCTTTTCGCAGGCACCAAATTGCTCTTTGTTTGCTTTTAAGGAAGAGGAAAAACACTAGAGAACAAACGTCCTTTATTATATACCCCACCGACAGATTTTAAGTAAATTAATTTCAGTTCATTTGTCCAAACTGAACATAGGAAACGGAAGTATCATACGAGAAATAAGCCATTTTTTCCCCCACCAATTTACAAAATTAAGCTCATCTAGAAGCACATTTGTCACTAAGTGTCTGTGCCTGTGACAGTGTGAATACACAGGGGAGTACATCAGCTACTGACCATCACCACTTCCAGCACTCCTCAGGAGGTTCCCTTCCCACACGCACAGATGTGTGTTTTGAAAACCGGCATCGCTCAACCCCCGTCAAATGAAGTCTCTAAATGCAAAGACTGACAGACTTACTCTGGAAGCAATTGTCTCTCTCTTCAAAAGCAGAACGCAGCCGCACAGCTTCTCTCTACACCGTGGCGGACGCAAGTGATCCTGTGCATGTTTTACTTCACGTTCCACAGCCCGACGGGGATGTGAAAGTGCTACTGCACCTCACTCACCTGGGAGGCTGGTGGTGGCGTGTTTCTGGTTCTCAAGGGCTTGTGGAAGGTGCCTGACACTGGCAACCGACATCTCCTGTCCAGGTACACACCAGGTACAGGATATGAGCAGCAGCAGCAGCAGCAGCAGCAGCAGCCGCCACCCCTGCGCCTCAGACCCTCAAAGGACTCTGACACTATTCTGCCCACTGCTCGGCTGAAGGAGGGCTACGACTTTCTGTCAGCCACTAACCTGGGTCACTGCTAAAGAGGAGACGGGATCTGTATTTCTTTGTCAATCCCTATGACACTCAAAACTTTTCCGATCTGAATCACAGCTTTCTAGAAGTGCCCAAAATGTCAGTTCCACAGCCTGACGCTAACAGAAATCAAAGTTTTACTGGCTCCCTTGTTTAGAAAATTTAACAACTTCAGTTTGGAAATCTTAACAATAGTAAAACTACTAAAATATTTCCTTATATGGCCTAAATCACATACAATTATCTTCATATGTGCACTAACCCCTTTGACACATACAGAAAATCAATTCTGTCTATTCTTTATCTCATGTTAGCTTTTTAAACTAAATTACTGCTTTTTGATTTATGCTCATCCAGCAAACCTTGTAACAGTGCGGCAGCAGCAGCAATAAGCAGCAGCAGAGTGTTATCTGACCACAGGCTTTCAAGATTTTCCAAGCAATCCAGCCTGGGCCAGTACTTTGCAGCACTAATCCTTCTCCTAGTCTGCTCAACTATCCTCTCAAAGTAATACTTTTATCAGCAGTTAAGCAAGAGTTTCTTGTGCTGGTGCAGTGCCTTCTCTTTCCCCCACCTCCAAAGAGAATAAAAATAACATTACTTACAATTTTCAGTTTACAATACAAAACTAATTAAAGACTGACTACAAATTGCCTGCTACATGGCAACACATCAAACCATACAATTGGTATAAGAGGTGAAAAACACCCAGTATTTTGTACCTAACCAGTACCTGTGGCTAACAGCTAGCCTAACGCCTAAACTTGACTTTTCAGATCCCACATGCATTTCTAGCTGAACAGAACTAAGGTTAGCATAAATATCTGAATCATTTTTAATGCTCTCCTTTAATCCATTGTACAAATACATATATATATAAAAAAGGAATCTTTTCCTACGCACAGAAACCATCAAGGGAAATAGAATAATTCAAGTCATTTCCCATTTGCAGTTACTGAGGCACAAGATATATTTAAACAGTTGGTAGAGAAAAAATGGAAAGCATCTACCATATCAATGTACAGCTAGCATGCCAAACCATTAATGTAAGAGCTAAACAAGGGATGAATACATCATGTGCAATAGTCTCACATGATATAAATTATTCAATACCTGACCACAGAAAACAGCTTTCAGGAGAGAGGGGGAGGATCTGAAAGTACTTTTGTAGTTTGAATAAATACAGTATTATGAATTGACGCAAAACCTTTCTAACTCTACTCCACAAGTCAAACTTTTTCACCATGCTATGTCAATCCCACTTGCATTCTGATGCTTACCATAAAGGTGGATTCATCCTGATACACTGCTGAAAATTTTAAAATAAAACCATCTGTAAAAATGAAATTACTTTGTACACAGGCAAGCATGTATTTTCAGAATTTATGCCATATCCCCTCCTTCCACCTGCAGAATTTGGATAACGTGTAGCCCTGCTGATATTGCAAGTCTTTTTCCTTTACTAATTTCAAACTTAATTAACACTTTATTTGGGATTGCTATACTGGGGAAAAAAAAGTTATATTATTGCAAACCTAAATCACCTCAAACAGAAGCCTTTTGTAGACTTAGATACACATATAGAAGGCTTTTTAAGTGACCAACTGAAAAACAACGACAAAGAAATTTACTATTATGAATTACACCTCGATTATGGGGAATCTGTTGGGGTGGTGATTCCAAGGAATGCCTTCAATGGCTGATTTCATATATGATCTTAAAATAGCTAATTCCACTCAAACTGAAGTTTACAGTACATGCTTAGTTTTGGCAACTAACACAGCAGTTATGTTGCATTTGGAGACAGGACACTGTTTTTATCCTCTGTATTAATAACAGAAGTTCAATACAGTTTCTAAAAACCTGAATACTCAGAAACTCCTAGGCATGCTGTCCTTATTAAACCATATTATAGTTCATAAACATAAGATTCAAAAAGATTTTTTCCTCACTCCAAAGTAGATGGGAAGCATCAGAACTATTTTTTTCCTATAAAATATTCACAAGCTGTAAACTGTAACCAAATAATTTTCCTGCTGTGTTCTCAATGATTTGATAACTGGTATTCTAACACGAGCATTTTACAACAGATGTCTCAAGCCAGTCCTTACTTCCTGACGAACTGCACTCAGACTTCTTAAGCCATTAAACAACAGATCATTCCCCAGTAAAAAGTTGTAACATTTCCATATCTAGCTACTGCTCATCACAGAACATTCCAACTAAAATCAGAAATAAAACCAAGCTTTCACAAGTACAGTGAAAACTCACTTACTTGAAAAGCACTTACTTGAAAGACCAATTTCCTGCCTTTGTAATAATTTTTGTGTTTAGTATACACACTTCTAAGTTTAAGTAATTACTTCTTATGATTTGTTTCATTTTGAAGTACTAGCTTTCAATGAGAAAAACACTCATGTATGGTTGAATACATACTTGCAACTAGCAACCACCAAGAGACAGTGATGCCAGGTTTCATGAATCCAAACACCAACATGACTCCAAAGCAGGACTCACTGTAAATCGCATTTATTTCTCTCAAGTAGCACAAATTTAAGAACAGAAAAATTAAAACAACAAAAAAAAATCACCAACAAAACAAAAATAAACTGTATTGCTATTCCTTCAGGATAATACTGTAATTCAGAAAATTATTTTTGAAGTGTAACTCATACATTTCCTTCAAATGCTTTACTGTTTCTGGTATAAACTAAGCAGTATGTATAAAAAACTTACAGCTCTTACTTTTTTTTTCCCCCAACACCAATAATAATGAGTGACACCATTCAAGTACCAGAGTTGTGCAAATTTAAAACCTTTAAATTTTGTCTACATCTTCAGCTACATGCATCTATAAATCTTACTCCCAGGTTACAAAAACTCTGCAGGCAGAGACTGGAATTCACGTTTGTCCTGACTGGGCTTCTCCTTTCCAAAAAGTGTTACCTCTCTCCTCTAGGGACAGAAGATGCATAAATCAAAGACAACGTGTTCCAATTGCCATACTTAAACTGCAACACTTAAGCCTCTCTTTCCATCAGTCCCTGGTTTTACAACATGCCAATTGTCAGAGCAAGCTACTGAGAGAAACGCATGTGACAGACATCAATATGGGAAGCAATGCAGAGACAGCAAGGTACACTCTGGCCACCAGAAAAGTCAGGTTACTTCAAAGGGGGTGCAGCAATGGGGCAGGGAGGGAAGAAATCATATATCGTGAAGGATATATGAACTTCACCAAGGAAAATCTGACCAGATGGTTAGACATGGGTTTGGTTTGGGTTTTCTTACCTCCACAGAGGGAGAACATCATTCCACCTAAGAAAAGAGACTTGAATACTTTTAAGGAAAGGGGGATTATGTAAAAGTATTAACGGGATCCAAGCACTAAACAGACAAGCAATTCTTCAAGGTTCAGCTAACAACTGTGTTCTGTGAAAAGATCACCACAAGTTCAGTTCATAGCACAGATGCTAACGAAGTTGTAACCCCTGCAGGCTTTTAATTCTTATGGTGTTTCAAACACAACTGTGCCAGTGGTCTGGTCAGAGTGTACTTCCAGTTCATAAGCACATACTGAACATTACATTTACAGGCACCAGACACGACCGGACTGTAATTCAAAAGAACCACAGTCTCCCAACATGTCACATCACCAGGGGTCCAGGCACTGCAAGCCAAGAAGAGTTAAACAATTAACACACAGACTCTTTATCTTAAAAGGTTAGGTACCAGTGCATTCCAAAGCTTCAGCCCAATGGTAAATTTTTAAAGTGCGTTTTTAGTGAAGTAAGAGAATGAAACATAATTTTATCTGATTTAGAAACAACTTTTTTTTTTTTTTTAAGGAGGAAAAAACCCCACAGAACAGGAAACTTTCTAATCCAAGCTTTTTTTTTTTGTAATAAAGCACCTTATCTCTTCAGCTCTACGGAATGAATGGGCCAGGTTGGATGGGGCTTTGAGCAACCTGGTGTAGTGGAAGGTGTCCCTGCCCATGGCAGGGGGGTTCGGACCAGATGATGTTTAAGGTGTCTTCCAACCCAAACTATGCTGTGATTCTGTGATACAGCTAACACTTATGAAACACCCTACTTCATGTATGGCAGAGAGCTACCACACTAAGGACTCTGGCAAACACTTTAAAATGCACATTTTAACAGCATGGCTCTTCTCTAGCAAGTAGATGGATGCAAAGATAAGAGGGAAGAAGCCTGAAGTGCCCTCCTCCTCATGACTGGAAAAGCAGACGTATTAGACCAAGGACCCCACTAAATTACTGTAGGAAAAGATGCTTGAAAAGGGGTACAGAAGGAATGTTACCAACAGCAGGGCATAAACTAGAGCTGTCATAAAACAGTTTTTAAAGTAACAGGACTTTCTGTTACTACAGTGATTAATTTTTGGGGGGTAGTATAAAACAACCATAGTATCTGTCACCTATAAGATGTTCGTAAAAAAAATGGGAGCTGGGTAACTTAGTATTCTCAGCCAGCAGACTGTGCCATTAAGCCCAACTTTTTACCAAGGGCATCTAAGAGCTCAAAATCCTTATCAGAAAAAAAAAAAAAAAAAAAAAAAAAAAAAGAGCACTACTGTTTATCATTGATCCACTGCAAAAAAAAACCCCAGGGAAGTGGTGCAGAATGAGCAGAAAAAAACGCAAACCACCTGCTACTGCTTTGTAGCATCAGTCATTTTGCCAAGCAGTGGCAACACATGAAGCTGCTATTTGCCAAAGCATCTGGGTTGAAAGCAACACGGTGTTGTTCACTGGCATTGCTGAACAAGCTAGCAGAAAACTGTTTCAAAATGCCAGTCAATCTCAGACAGGCTCTTCAAGACTTCCATAGGAATTTGAAGAAATATTACAATTCTTAGCAACTTCAGAGAGAGCTATCACATACAAACAGAAAGCACCAGAGATTTTCCCTCTTTTTTCTCTTTCTCTGCCCCACAGAAGGGTAAGGGGAGACTTCCTCACATCTCTGGAAACAAAAGGATTGAAGAAACGGAGAAACTGCCATTATTCGAGAGATGGAAGCAGCAGACATGAGAGTGACACTGTACTGGCCGCCTTTAGTCAACAACTCAGTATTTCAAAATGACAGCAGTGATTAAACTTTATGCTACAAAATGGGAATCACATGGAAAGGCAGAGCTGCACAGAGACTAATGATGAACAAACAGTATTAAAGGGATTCAAGTCACAGATAACCTTCTTCATGTGCTGATAATTATTTCATAGTGAGTTCCACAACTCTAGAGAAGATGGATAATAACATAACCTGATCTGTCCTCCTACATAAGCATGTCCTGAGGGCCATGGAGGGATCTCTCTGAAATACTCATGGTATCAAATAGAGAAAGCAAGCCAAACCATCTTCTTGGGCATGAGAAACAAGTGTGTAGTACCAATGAAGTCCACAGTCAGCTCCACTTTAACCTCCGTAGATTTTCAAGAGAAGCAAAGTCCTCAGTAGTGAGCTTCTAAGCACATTCATGTTTGTCCATAGCACTGTGTTTTCTGTAGACATGAAAACTGTCATGAGGTTGCCCCACAGTTTAACTGCAGAGGCTGCGGTTTTGGTTGCATATGCTGTTTTTCTTACAACTTTTCTAAACAGAGACTTTTCTGTCTCTACCATACTCATGGGTATGACATTATGGTGAACATCTCCTGAATTCTCAGTAGGCCTGAAAAACTTGGGAGACACTTCACAGGTGTCACCACAGGAGAAAGGGAGATTGGTCTTGTGACCACAAAGCAAATCATCGGTCTGCACCTGGGCACACTGCAGACTAATGATAAGACCCAACTATCTCCCTTCTCATAAGGGACAGGATTCAAGACACTTACCTGTCTGCTTGATTCCTAGCCTGCGAAAAGTTATCTGTGGAGAGAATCTTGAAACTTGCTAGTGTTCCTGTCTTGCTTAGGGTTAAAAGCTTCAACAAATAGAAGACTGAGAGATTGTGCTCATCATCCAAAAAAAGGGCAACTTATCTTCGTGTCATGGGGAGAACCCTTCCACACAAGAATATGA
This sequence comes from Strigops habroptila, assembly GCF_004027225.2. Taxonomy (NCBI): domain Eukaryota; kingdom Metazoa; phylum Chordata; class Aves; order Psittaciformes; family Psittacidae; genus Strigops; species Strigops habroptila. The sequence continues at coordinate 30,780,988 of NC_044278.2, read as the reverse complement.
TTGGATAGGTTCCTACAGCCTTGTTAAATCTATGTTGAAGCATGTCTTCAAATTTCTCTCCTAAGTTTCCAATATCGTATTTGAAGAAGGAATAGAAATGAACTCTGCTGTGGGATGCTACAATTCTTCTATTTACAGAAATTCCGGATCAAAACATTAAAGTATACTGGCTTAGTGACGATAAAGGAAAAACACTCAACTATCTAACCTTGACATGTTAACATGGAGCTTTACTATTCGGTTTTCGCAGACACATAGCTGTGCAAACAAAGCTTTTGAAAAGCTCTTAAATAAGAATACAAATTAATGCATATATGTCCCAATCTGTTTCTACTTGCCTTTGGTATAGCTGAATATGGTCCCAAGAGTTAATCTATTCCTACTACGAAATATTTTTAATAGCTACGTATATCATGTATATCTATGTATATAAAGTTTATCTACATGTATCATCTATGAAGTCCAAAAGCTAGACTCAGTTCCAAAACTGGGAAAAGACAGATGTCTTCCCACATTCTCTCATTTCATATGTTAGCTTGTCTTTCCCCAGCAAAATTCAGCTACTTTTTAAAAACTCTTTATAAAAAATATGCTAATATTTCTTAATGGTGCTGCTTCATACTCCACTCTGCTCTACTCTGTTCAAACAAACAAGGAAAAGCTTTATGAGAAGCACTAGAAGACTTGCTATCCTTCTTCAGTTGTGTGTGTCCAAAATGGTGGATAGCTGCATATAGCTCACCCATCAAGAACCATTCATCCAAACTGTAATCAAGTACATTAGATACTACAGTTATTCTGTCTACTCAGATGAGGAACTAAACAGGATTTAATTATTGAAGGCCAGAAGCCTGTTAGGCATACAGAATCATACATAGAAGTTAACATGCTTGTCCTTTCCCCTGTGACTGTACTGGGGACCCCAGAATGAGCTGGAGGAAAGAGACTCCCTGACTCTTCAGAAATGAGCATACTGATGTTTCTCCAAGGAGCATCTTACAGAAACACTTCTAGTAACTTTCTAAGGCATTTCTTATTTCCGAAAACAGATCAACTCTTGCAGATACTTCCTATCTTTGAATAAGGAAAGACAGACCTCTGTGAGAGGTCCTATTAATCCAAAAGGTGCAATACCTGTCTAATTACCTGGTCTTTGATGAAATTCAGCTTATTCATTAGATAAATAACCATGAAGCTAATCTTGAAAGGAGACCAAATCACTTTGTTTAAGACCAAATCACTTATGTTTGCTCATAAGACATCAATTCACTTTTCTCTAAATTGATCAAGAGGATATCTGAGAGGGAGATTAACCATCTTCCTAATGGTTTACTCCAGCTTCTTGGAAAGACAAAGCTACTGCTAATCTCTTATCAAGGATAATGTGGATTTTTGATGTCAAAAAGATACTGCTAATAAACTTCAGATCTCTGGGAAAAAAAAGTGTGATACAAAATAAAACAATAAAATACTGTATTCAAATTCTCTTAAATTATAACCAGTGCATTTGCCAACCAGTGCACCATGAGCAAGTCTATTTGTGCAAAGCAAGAATACCGTTCTCTTCTCTGCCAACCCCTTCCCCTGCTTCCGAGAAAAAAAGGTGAAGCAGATTTGTCATTTATATTATACAGGATGTAGATCACAGAGTTACAGGACACAAATTATTCCTCTGCTGTCTTAACATACCTTGAGTGTTTACATGCATCTGAGTGGAATACCTGTAGCCAGACTGAAAGACTTCAAGTATAAAGACGTCACTGTAGATCTGGCAGTGTTTTTAACCCAAATCATTGCTCTAGACGAAGTTAGCTCCCAAATTCTATTTAAGGAAACTGCCTTCTATTGAAAAAGTGGAGTATTCAGCTAGCTACATTTTGGTGGCACTTTTTCTCAACAGAGAGTGTCAGAATTTTTGCATTTGGATGGCAGCCTATAGATTCTGGATTTCTCCCAAGAAAAAATGAAGTTTCGCTTCTTGCCTTCCCCTGGAGCTCCACATGCCTCCAGACATAGAAGAAAACACCAAACAAACAAAAACCACAACAACTACTTTTTGCCTTTCTCAAGATTCAAACAGTTGTTGCCTGGGGCTTTTTGCTACCAGTATCTTTGTAGGAATAGAAAGCTGAACACAGCATTCTAAACTGAAGTTGCAGAATCCTCACTTGAAAACTGACCGATTGATTTGGGTGCGAAACAGCCTCTTTTTCTGAGGAAAGTCTCTTTTCTTCAGAACATCATGAAGACCCATAAAGTCCATAAAGTCAGCCTAAGCCAGAGGACAAGAACAACTTTACAGTTTGTCAGAAGATGGAAGAAAACTTTCAAAGAAATCCGACAGCAAAGCAACACAAAATTCTCTCCGGCTTTGTAAAAGAGAAAGAAGAAAAGGAATATTCCTGCAACTCCAGGTCAGGAAAAATGAGTTATATACATATATATATATACTTACAGATATTATGTATACGTAACAAAAGGTAAAACAAAGTTGTCTTTGTTTTGACCCAGAAGAAAAAAAAAAAAGCAATCTTTTCCTGAGACAACAGTATGTCCAAAGGGAAAAGAAAAAGGATTCTACCAGTCCTTCTTTAAGGACTAGTAGACAACAGTGGACTTAATAGTTCAGTAAACATGGAACTAGCATCTATACTAACAGATTCAGCTGGGCTGAGGAAGGTTCCTAAACACAGAACGATGATCCACTGTGTTTGTAAAATGTTAGAGCATTCATAGCTTCCATTCCAACTAGCACTCTTCCCCAGTAACTCCTGGGAATGTGTGGCAGTCAGCATGTTCCAGGAATCCTTCCCAATAGGCAGCTTTCAGGCAGCCACCCAGTTTTACAGGGTAGGACAGTTAACTAGCACAGATGTGTGCTGTTCCATGCGATCGGCTTCAGTGGCTGGGAACATTCAATTTACAAACAGAGAAGTAGGCCTTTTTGTCTGTGAGATTTCATTTTTCAGATCTCTTCTGGGCTCTCTTCTGGCATACTTTACAAATAATGTCTTCTACCTATCTTGAGAAAATCTCCAATAGTGAAAATGGCAAAACAGAAAACATTCAATTGTGAATGCATGTTTTGTAAAATACTGGGGTGCAAAGCAAGAGATATGTCAAAAGCTATAATCTAAAAACTGAGCTGCTTGCTTGAAGATTTTGGCCTATGAATCTGTTTCTTTGCAAGGCAGTTGATTTAAAAGGAGCTTGTGCTCTAATCAGACAACTGCACAGTGAGATTGAAGGACAGGAACAATTAGTTGATATTGAGGACCACCAAGTACAAAACATACAGATATACGTGCAAAACATACATCTTCACAAACGAGTCTAAATGGAAGTATGCAAGAATATCTTATATTTTTTCAGTTATCAGAATCATCTTAATGCTAAAACCAAAGTTTTCCTTCAATATCTCAATATGCCAATTTTGAAAAACTGAATTTGAGAGAAAGCTCCAGAGATGAGAACATTTAGCTTAAAAAAACCCACTAGCTTTTGTACACCACATTCTGAGACTATTCACCAGAAATACTTATATGCTATGGATGCATCATTTCACTCAGGTAAGTCTTCAAGACTTATTCAGCACTGTAAAACCATTACTTAATTCTACAGCAGAAACTTTTAGAAATGTAAAACTTAAAAAACAGGAGTTAATTTTTTTTTTTTACAATCTTTAAGGAGTTAAGACAGCGCGTACTTAAAGCATCACCTTACATAAAAATATGGAACATTACCTAAAACAAACATGTAACTGAAAGTATGATGGACATCTGTTGCTTTACACAGATATTTTGATGAACTTGAAATATTTCACTTACTAAAGGGCAAACTCACCCTTTCATTCCAAGCTAGCCCAAAATCGCTGTATTACTGAAAGATATAAAACATATTTGTTTCTTTTTATTCTTATATTTTGTTAAGATGATCCAATACATGTAAGCAAGTACTACATGAAGATATCCCTTACCAGTTTTATATTCAATCCAACCCAGAGAGAAGGATCTGGGACACATTACTAGCAAGTTGGAACTCATATTACCATGACACGTGAAACCATACATAGTTTTACTAACATATAAAAACTTGCAGTCTCAGTTCAAGCCATCTAGGCATATTTAGTGATCTTGGAGGAGCATGAAGATGGATCAAAGTCCAACTACAGATAAGCCAGCATTTAGAAAAGAATCCATCAGAATATGGCCATATTCATCCCACTTCTTGGGCTTCTGTAATCGCTGCTGTCTGTACAGGGATCTTCATGTATTGACAGAAATGGTTGTTTATTCCTCTGGAATGGTGAGACAGCCCTGAGGAACTGTGGACTGTAATGACAGTATTACAATGCTGCTTCTCTATTCAAATGCCTTACTGCCTACACAACCAGGTAAAACATTGCACGTGTCCATAAACCAGGCAAGAATGAAATCAACGTCATCCACCTTTGCAAACACGATCCTTCTACTTCATTTCCTGGGAAAGCACATCTATCGATCCTTCTACGTTATATTTCAGAGGCAGTGCAAACAAGTGGCAGGTTCACACCAAGATTATGACCTCAAATAGGCAAGATGCACAAGTATGAAATTCTCTGTGATGTTAGTAAAGATACTGTGAGACTGGATAACAGTATTGGTTGGTGTTATACCAAACTTCAGGTTAGATTCTCTGTTCACACATAAAGTGGATTCAGTAAGACAATGAAATACAAGTCAAGAGTATGCAAAAAAGAAACCAGTTAGAAGAACCAGAACTAACCAGTAAAGCAGAACTGAATACTATGCTTGTATCCTCATTTTTTTAAAGGACCCTTAATAAACCATTTGTTAGGAAAACGCAGGCATCCATACACTTCCAGAGGGGAGGAGGAAATCAAGAACAAATCCCTTTGTCTAGAACAAAACTGCTGCCACCTGTTTCACCTTTACAGCAAATATGTTCAACAGCTGTCTCTCTGCAATATACTAAAATCTAGATCTTCAAAGATACTTACGTACTTAGCAAAATGTCAACAGGAGTTAGATGTAAGTATCAATGAAATGCTGGGCCCCAGAAACAGGGCTTCAGAATATCACTTTGGTTGATCAATATATGTTGTGCTGTGTATTACCCACTGTTGCCAGGATAACTGAAAGGTCAAAACTGCAAATTTGATGTCTCACCACCACTCATAAAAACAAATGATTGTTTCTTCCTCTCTAATCTAATCATTGTCCATAACAGCTTATCAACAAATACGTATTTGTGGGAATAGGGTGTCAAGATGAAAATCTGAGAACTGAAACATTCTCAGTTTTACGACATTTTCCAATATTAATCATGTTCCTCAGTAGAGAAGGTTTTAACTAGACCCACTTAGATTATGTCTGAACAGCATCTACTGACATAAAAGAGCTGACAAGCATGTGCTTAAGTTGCCTTATGGAAATATCCAAGCTAATAAGCATGGATAGTTGATTGCATATTAAGACATGGAAACTATCATAAAAGCTGGTGAGAGGAATACTTACTCCTCTTTGTATAACTAGGCAAAAAGCTCCGTCATCAAGTCTTAGCATAAGTTGCTCTGACAAGCTGGTACTATCCCGGCTTGGCATACTAGCTAGGCATCAAGCTAACGGAACATGTGGTCACCACTGTCTGGAATAGCATTTCACTTAAACATAACAAAAACCATGTATTAAGGGATGAATTTAACTGAATAGGAAACAAAGAAATCATAGGTTTTAAGAAGTCATAATGTCAATTTTCAGCAAGATTTATGAACAATATTTGCATAGTTCTTGCACCCACCTACCTGATAAACTATTATCAACAGAATACCTACCAAGAACTATCAAGTACTCAGAACTCACTGTTACGCCCTCTCTCATTGTATCTTAAAACCTAACCCCCAAAGAATATAACTGTTCAGGGATGGAGGGAGAGGTCATTTACATCTGACTGATTTATAAAATAGGATACTTCCTAAAAACATTTATTCCCTGGCTTATGGATTCTACATAGCATATGCTAAGGAACTAAAGTGGTGCATGTTTAAGTTAAGCTACTGTTACACTTGTTTAGAGCCAGGACTAGTCAGAACTGGTGAATTTAGGCTATTCTGTCTCCACAGATAGCAAATCCAAACAAAGCTATTGCTGCGTTCAATCAAAGATTTGCACCGTAGGATGTATTTTAGGAATGCAAGACTTCAGATGTGATTTTGAAATCTGTAAAGGGCAAGTTCCTGAACTAGTGTTGCCCGTTGCAGAGTTCAAGGGAAGAGTTTCCTCTAGATATAAATCAATAGCCTTACCCCAAGAAGCACTGGGCTAAGATCCACTTCAAAGCCCATCCCCACTCCTAACTTCACTCGACAAATTCCCGAACCCAGCAAATAGTATCACTCCATGAACGCAGTTTGCTAGCAAAAGCACACAAGGCAGGACAAAAAAGGCTGTCTGCTATACAACGTGGTGCATGGAACAGGAACATTCAAGCTAGCAAACACCTTAGCCAGTAAGTCAACATGATATAGCATAATAGCAGGACTATATTAGCAGCTCTAAAAGCAGTCTAGCCATCCTATTACTGTGTTACCCAAGAGAACCTTTACTTTCATTCACAGACTGAACACTCCGACACCACAGGGGCTTTTTCATTACAGCTGCTCATGTGATGACTTTAAGGGCTATAAGAAAGACTGTACTTGTTGTGTTCACTGTAGACCTCAGGCATTCTCAGTGGACTGACCAGTAATTCTGGAAATGTATAATATTTAATAGTTAAGATTGTAATTATTAATCTGAACTAAATTTTTTTGTTCAAAAGCAAATTTTTCTCAGATCTAAGTGAGTCTTTGCTCTTAGAAATAAATAATAGAAACAAATCTCAGCCTCGCAATATATCTGCTGGAGTGGTACTGTTCATTAAAGAGAAATGTCCTCATCACCCAACACTTCTTGAAAGTTTCCTCAAGAAAAAAGAAAAAACAGCTTTTAAAAGAGGACCACATAAATGAGGATACAAAATTAATAAAAAATTACTTTTCTGAAATACTAAAACTATAGATGAAATATCTTTAAGATATTTTTATTTCAAGCATTATGCAGCAATGTAATGGTTTTGAAAGTGCAACACTTCTTTGAATCTCCTATCTCAATGGTCCCCTGCGCTGACAACATCTCAACTCCACCAACACAGGAGAGGGAGACTTGCTGCAATGGTTGGAGCTCTGTGTCCCCCACTTCTCCCTGCTCTCCTGAAGAAACAAGCTGCTGTTGACTACTGCTACCCAACACGCCCCTGTGAGCTCCACTGAGCACTCTTATGAACAACCTAAGAAAGAATATTTCAATTACTTTTGCTGCAAAACATAAAAGAAACTTCCAGACGTGAAAAAAACCAAGACAACTACTAACAGGGCTTTCTACAGGAATTAACACCTGCCTCTTTTAAGAGGAGGAGAGTTGTGCTCTCTTAAGAGGAAGCAAATTAAACAAATACAGAGGCCTCTAAAGGTTTTCTGGTTTAGATGGTTTAGTCTGTTTGGAATAAGAAAAGTAGCATTCTCCACCAGGCTATAATTCCATGCCAAATCCTTGCAACAGGATTTTTGTCATTTGTTTCCTCTTAGATGAGGACTGAGGCTGAAAACTTAAAATCTTCAGTATCACAGGTACTAAGCCATTTTGGAGGAGGGGAAAAAAAAATAAATCTCTTTTCTGTTAAATAGGCAACTTCTTTTTAAATATGGATGCATGAATCTAACTTTAGCTGTCCAGGTTTTCACATTTCTGATCTCAAATACAGAAAGTAGAGCATTAATCTAGTCTCTTGACTTCAAGGTTATCATTCATTGAGGTCAATGACTCCATCTCTGAAAAGCAGAACTTCCACTTTCAACACGATAACTGTTGCCCTTCAGTAAGCAACTGCGTTCAACTCGTTCCCAACTGCTTTCTCATAACCGCTGACAAAAAACTAACAGGCAGAAAGACAGCACAAACGACTCCTGCAAAGAGAGTTATCTATGTAAACATAGTGGTTAACTCTAAAAGCATTCTTACTCATGCAAAGTGCTCTTTAACTATCTATATTTGAAACTTCCACTAGTAATAAGCAACCCCATCTCTTATGTTATTTTCTTGATATCTTCTGTTTATGTTAAACTTGTGTTTATCTGCCCAGCAAAGACCTGAATATCCAACAAAAACTGCCTGTAATGATACAGTTGAATATGTGAACAAGTTACCGATGGACAGAATCGGTCCAATTGGAATGACAGTCACCAATGAGAAACAAAACCGGAACCAGCCCGTACTGTGCTTCAGTCTGGAATGAGCACATGGGCAAAACGTCTGTTCCTTTATAACCCAGTTCTGGGTTTATGCCAACAACATAACATCTCACAGAAGACACTCCAGGTATGCAGTTACTTACGTGGAATCATAGATAGTACAGTCATCATTTCCACAAGAAGATACAGGTAAGTGATAAAAAGGTGATGCCCCAGTAAGTTTCTGGAATTCCCTGGTACTTAAAAGTAGCTCTCAACAAACTAGTTCAAAGGCATATCAGCAGTGCTGGTATAAGGTAATACAGATGAACTTCAAAATACAGAGCAGCAATATTGGACGCAAGTTTTTTCTGACTACAGAGTAACAGTGGGGTTTGTTGTTTTTTTTTTACTACTGAGATATAAAAACATTCTTCAAAAGAGCTACAGGCTCAATGAAATCAGTAGCTAAAATATTAGGAGTATGAGAGACCCAATTCTAAATTTTCCTTCTACTCTTACACAAAACTAACATCTGAGCACTTGCAAGACTATAAACTCAACCCAATCCAGGAACTTCCCAGAAGTCTTTACATTTGTTACATTTTAATATGCAATGCAGCTGGGGGGGGGGTGTGTGAAGGCAGGCAAATATCTATGCAAGTATTCACAGTTTCATTGTTCTTGCACTATTGTTACTGAATGGCTTTTTTATTTGCCCCCCCTTTTTTTTTCTTTTCCAAACATGAACAATGTTTTGGTGGTTTTTTTTTTAAAGAGCCATAGGATCACTTCCAATGTTTTATCAAACTTGAACATATCATTTTCACATTTTATATCACTTGCTTGGTTCTCAACATCTCTGGCGCATTCAATATATTTTCGTGACAGAGAGAAGAATTTGATATAAGTAGCTTTTTTGATCTATTTTCTACATTCATATCTACCCATGAAAATGCAAATGTGTTAAAAAGTTAGTACATGATAAATTCCACTGGCCAATTAAAGGTAGAAAAAAAACAGCCTACACTTTTTGTTAATGATTTTACATGCTCAAACTCCTGAATCAGTTTATACAGGCATAAGAATTGGACAAAAATACTGTAATTATTTATAAACTATCTATGTCTATTTAAGACATAACTGGTAACAGTTACCCTGTTTCCATGCTGTCCTTACTATGCAGAAATGTCCCAAACGATGTTGGTCAATGGTCTTGTGGGAGATCTAAAGATCTAAATCTGGAAAAGGTATCTGTTGTGTTTTATATAAAGTGCATCATCATCAAAAAGCAGTTCGGAACATGCAGACTCTTTTTCCTTCCCTTCTGCTTTCAAGAACAATACTCCAGCAATAACTGTTACCAGTTAATCTCTTCTGAGAGAATCAGCATGTGGTGTTAAGGAATGGATCCTTCCGGAACTTGTACTTTGGTTTAGTAGATCTATACTGGCCCCTTATACTCTCGACTGAGATACGAGTCCTTTTCTTACAAAGGTTAAGGAAGACAAAAAGCTGTAAGCTCTTTGAAAGCTTAAAGATCAGACAACTAATTATTTTTCATTACTTATACCTAGGCTGCAGCTAACTAGAAAAACTAAAGCCAAAACCATAAAGTTATTTGTTATAAAGCAAATCCATTTTTATAAGGTAGCCTCCTCAAAGAGAAGGGAAAAAAGTAACAACCAGCCACAGTCATACTCTGCCTAACAGGTGCAGGACAAGATGTAGCAATCACTTTGAAAACAAACTTTTAAACATAAGATGAATTCTTGCTCCTAAGTGCACAGCACAATCCCAAATTTGACACCACTACACCATAAAAAGTAAACACTTGCTAGCATGATTTTCAGCACAGTAACTACAACCATAATAGCAGTAATAGCATTGGCACTTATGGTCCCTTCCTTTCACAAAATGTGCTGGGGAGACTGACTTTCAAAGTACAAAGAAGTAAAAGAGAAAAATTCACATTCTGAAAATATTTGTTAATTACAAACCACATTCTAAGGCATTAACTTTGTTATCACAACATGCATTTGTAGTGCACAAGCATGTCTGAAATATAAATTTAGCTTTTCTTCCAATGAGCTGAACCCCCAGCTTGCTTTTTGTAGTTTTTCCACAGCAAAGCTGTACAGACCCTATAAAATCCTACAATAAAAGTTATCAAGATTGACAAAAAGCAATTATTGAAAATCTTTCTCCAAACAGTATCTTAAAGTGCCCTTCTCTGTTTAGGTCCCACATATTATAGGTGCTAAGAACAGAGCAAAAAAAGAAGTCAGATGAGCTGCAAATTTGTTTTCCTGGTAAGTCAACTTGGAAAATAAGACTGAATATCACTATTTCCTCATATTTTCACTTTTTTTTTTCTTTTTTTTTTTTTGAAGAACCATGGACCTTAATACATTTCTGTGTTTTCAGCTTAAGTGGTGATCTAAAATTCAAGTATTCCAAGACAGTAAAAGGGAAAAAAATCTCTTCCTCGAGAGGACTGTTTCCCTTCATTATTGTGGTTAATTTTAGGGTTTTAGAGTAGGTCAGTTTCCAGTGAAATGAAGTGATGCCCATTATAACAAAGAATTTATTTACCCTATAGAAGCTTTCATCCTTTAGCCAAAGGTAGCTTAGACATTACCAGGCATCTCTGATCAGTCACCCAGATCAGTAACCCTCAGAAGCCAAGCCTCATTGAAAATGTGAAAGAACCATCCTCAGTAACCACAAAACCTTTCAATTTCTGGCCTGAGCTCTCACCAGCTACTTTGAACTTGAGAAAGGTATCAGCAGAGTCATCATATGACTCTTGTTACTGCATTACACAATAATTACAGTACATTTCTTCATTTTAAGGCATGCAAATCATGTTTATTCTCAGAACCTCAGCATACTAATATTGGCTCTCCTAATAAACAGAAAACTGAAAATAAATCTTATTTGTCTAACTTCCAACTTGTATGACACATCAGAAGCCTCAAAGTCTTTGCCAAGGTACCACAGTTTTTCACACTGTATTTATCATGGAACATCCAAATAAAGAATTATGGCTTTAGAAGATAGAATTACTACTTGCAATTCAGAATCTTGTATGCATTTCTATTCTTTAAGCTTGTAATTTTACAAGCCCACCATCATCAACAATCCTGACCAAAACTGAAAGTACTCAAGTTTTAAATCAGATTAATGTATTATAATATCAAACTTAATTCTCCCAAACAGTATAAGATACATAAGATACTATTTCACATTATTACCTCTCCTTTCAGTTGTGGGATGAATACTTTTAAAGCTTTCAAATAATTTTCTCAATATTTAAGTGGGGCTATATTTAAATCTACATCCCAACAAGCACATGACCTACAATATTATCAGTGACTGCCTACTAGACAAGAGCTCCACAAGTTTGATGGGACATCACATGATTAGAATTTGAGAGTTTAAATGCTATTCCTCCAGATTTAGACATTTAAAGCAAATGCAATATCACTTCAGAGTATTTTTTCTTTCTCCTCTTCTTTGCCCCACCTAATTTTAGAATTCTTTAGACCCTGTTTTACTTGAGCTATCAACATACAACTTACAAACATTCAACTGAAATGAAGGAATGTTTAGTTTTCACAGAATGAAATATCCACTTACAGCATCTTGGTCTTAATCCAACATGCTCCATGTAAATATACCCTCTAAAGCTGTTTATGCATGAACAGCTGATGCAACTGAAAACTGTCAATCAGGAGATGACCTGCATGCATACGTAAATCTATCTAGCTTTTTTTCCAGCCCCAAGGATTCATGGGTTTTAAAGCTGAACAAGCACTCAGAAAGATCTGTCTTATGCGTACTTCACTGTTACAGGGCTCAAAACGTAAGACACAGAGCTGTTCCCTGCTTAAATAAGGGCATTTGGGTCTAAAGAACTACACCAATCCTCCTGTACAACCTAAATTTTATTCTATTTCTGCCAAGCCTGATTTTCCCTGTCAAAATATTAACCATATTTCCAGCAAAACAGCATCAGTAAAAGTAAGCTATTTAATCTGCAAATACACTTGGCACTTTCAGTATTCTTATTAGTGAAAAACGTAAAAATTTCCTAAAAGAATCAATTTTAAGAATGACTAGTGACTTTCAAAGATGTTCAAAGATCCTATTCTCAGTTCTTGAGAAACCTTACAGTAACTAGACATAAGTCTTCAACATGGCATAATGAACTGTTAGATATTAATTTGATATACTCTTTTTCAGATAGATCCATAGCTATGATGAAATAGCGTGTCACTGAACATGGTGACATACACTTGTTGGCAAGTGGGGGGCATTAAAAGGGGATAGTAACAAACAAGACAAGACTAAAGGCAGTACATTTAGTTAGCATCTGTAGAAAACAACCTTTTTTTTTTTTTTTTGCATAAAACTTTGGAAACAGTATTCCCATTCAGGGAAAAACATCTTCCTCATGGACAGTTGCAGAAAAGTTTCAAAGGGCAAAGAAAGATTTCAAAACTCTGCAGGTTCTTCAATATTCCACCAAGGTTGGCTCAACATAATTTTGGGGATACAGAGAATGGAATAGAAACAAAACCCAGATCAAGAACATCAAAGATTTTTCCCTTCTAAAAGCCCTTGAAAATAAGATCACCTGTATGCATCGTCTTCTTTCAAGTCTCATATCATCCTGCAGGGGTGTGGGGGACGGGGGGAGTCCAGCAGCAAACAACACTGCAAAAAGAAGAAAAAAAGTAAATGTAAATACAAACTATTAAGATACTTAAAAAAAACCCCCAAAAAACCCCAATCATAAATCTTCATTCTACTAAAGCTACATAGTGCTTCATTCAACCCTAGCTCTCAGGTATAACCACAGAGCTAAACCAAGGAAGTAGAGACAAAAATTACAAAGACAATCTTCCACTAACATCTAATATTGGGGGAGAGGGGGGGAACCCAAACCAAAACAACAAAACACCTATCTAAATGCCAACATTTCAGAGATTAACTTAAATTTCAGCTGCCCATTGAACACTTCTGAAAATTAAGATCATCCAAAAAAAGCTGTTCTCAAACCTGCCAAGGTAAAATTATTAATAGTACCCATCTTTACAAAGCCCTTAAATATGTGGATTTTTATGGAAGCTCAGGACAATATTTATAAAACACACCTGAACTTCTGTGGGATTTTAACAAATCAACAAACTATAGCACGGTAAGTGCACATGAATCCATAAATGTACAAGTCCATTTTTATCTCATATCTCACCTGAAACTGAATTAGGTTCACCTTACACCAAACTAAAATATGCTCAGAAAAATAAAATTATAACTTTCTACAAGACAAATACATATAAAGACATGAGTTTCTAGGAGGAAATCTCCAACTGGAGTTAAAAAAGAACAGTGCGATTATTCCGATCAAAAAACCAAACCAAACCCCACAACACCCATCAACCAACCCCTGGTCAAAGTATTTTTCAAGTATTTGCTTTTCACTTGTTCTCCAATGAAATTATCACTGGTACTCTTCAACCTACGAAAATATCAAAAGCACTTACAAATTACTGAGAATTTTAGAGAACCTCTGCAAATTACCTAACAGCTCAAATTGTAGAACCTAGATTATTACTATTTAAACACCTCCTGATGTATGCAACTCCAAGAAAGTGTGTCTAGCCTAAAATGCACTCAGATACCGCAATTTGAGCGGCAAATGTGCGGTTCATTTCTTCATCAGCAATGACTGTTCAAGCACTTACATCCTAAGCCGAGCCAGCTCTTTTGCCACCACACTGGCTTCTTCCTTGTGCCACGGAAGTGTGACATGCACACACAAGACACACACACACAAAGGGGGGGTGACGGGAACACAAGGAAGAATTACTTTTTTGATACATGCAGGACCACTGTAGTGGTTGTATTGTTATTTTACGAGCAGGTGAATTCTTGCTGTTGTGAAGGGGGCAAACAAAAACTGGCCATCACACATCATGAATCAACAGCTATATTTTTTTACTGCTGAAGTTCCACAGAGACCTAGAATGTCACTGCCACATCCACAGCAGCCATGAACTTGGCAAGGCTGATGAGTACTGCCTAAGGCTACACAAGATCCTACAAACTAGGCGCTGTCATGCCTAAATCGCTTCAATTTGGATAAAAGATTCAGTCTGGTACATATGCTGAGTGCATATGTCACAAGACAGTGTCTTGTACTGAGCTTAGTCCCACTAAAACTAGTGGAGGCAGGCACTGATGTCCAAGAACAGGAGAAAGGGAAGAGCACACTCTTGCTCTTCTTTACACTAAATAGTCCCTGGGTTTAAATAAACAAACAATAGAAGTCCTGAAGCCCCAGATATGTCCAGCATATATGGGTGTCTTAAGGCTACTGAAAGCTCTCACTGGCCAAAATACTTACGACATTATCTATTACATTATCTATGGACTCTAAGATTATAGAAAGCTTTTTCCAGTAGTACCTGCAATGACTGAAGGCATTGCTCTTTTGTCTTTACCACCCTGTAGCTCAAATACAGCAAGGACCACCTCTCTCATCTGCATCAGTACAAGGCCAGCTTCAATACTAAGCCAGCTTGGTTCGAACTATCAACAAACATACTTTGAGCAAAGCTATCTGACTTTCAGCCAAAATAGATTGTAGAGCGTTCATACGTCGTCTTCTGCCAGTTCTACAATGGGAATGGTAAGCTCCAAAAGCAGCACATTAGCACATCTCCGTCGCTTTACAACAGAATGTTGTATCAAACTGACTGCAATGCTAGCAACATACAGCACTGTTGTGGGCAACAGACTGCCAACTCTATTCCTCTTTCCATAAGAAGAGGAAATCAGTTGGTAAGAGCATGATATCCAATAAACATAGACACTACCAGGCTATAGCTACAGAACCTGAAATTACACAGCTGATTTTATCAAAGCAGGAAAGCAACTTCATACATATGGGAAGTTATGCTTTTTGCTGACTGGAAATTAATCTAGAATATTTTAAGATTACTTATAAGGCTAACTGAACAAGTAATTCTCTTGCAAAAAATTCACAAAGGTGTAAGAAAGGAGAAACCAAACTGGAAAGGTAACACACGCAGACTTCAACTATTTTAGAATTTAGAAGATGACATTAGAGCTACCGACAATAAGGAAGAGTTGCTGATGTAACTACAAAGTCATGAACAGTTTACTAACAGGGAATCAATACATCCGCCCACTTCAGAGCTAACCAGCGAAACATATCCATCACAAACCAATGCATTTCTTCAGTCTCCTTACAACTTTCTAACAATCATCACACTTTCAAGAACTGGACAACTAGTGTGGAATTAAGACCGGAGTGGAAATGCAGGTGTCCACTGTATTCCAAGAAAATATCCGCAACATAAAAAGTAACTTTAAAACATCAGCAGAGAACATAGACAATGAGTTACTGTGATGGTAACAATCTCACAGACACACAACAAAGGAGTAACATTTTTAACTTTGGGGTTTTGTTGGTTTTGGGTCTTTTTTTAATAGGTGCAACCAAATCACATATAATTGCTGCAAAGGCAACACATTAAACTCAGTAACTGAGCGTCTTCTGTTGTGCCTCTGCATTGCCAAGTTCTTAAAACCAAAAGGCCTTTTACACAGCCTGTACAAGGGCTTCCTGGTTAAGATACTAAATTGATGATAACAGGAGGCAAGAATAAATCCCACTCATCACACAGTCTGTAAGATCATTACTAGAAGAATCCCTTAGTAATAACATTTATTGGGCTTCAAGAACCCAGTTTGATCTACTTACTGGTATAAAACAGAAGTGAATTGGAAATAAAGGAGCAGAGGGAAGAAGGGACGACAAGAAAGGCGTTGAAAAGCAAATTATTGAAAGTGGTACAGCAAACAGACGAATAAAAGCCAAAGTCTTTCATTTCAACAAAGAGAGCAGTTCTTAGAAATCAACCGTTTAAGAAGCCACCGTGCTAAAACTTTACTTCATGCTTTTATTTCCCATTTTAATTACTGTTGCTTTCTACTCTTCATCTTTCCTACCCACACAATGCTCCTCTGATCTCCTCAAAATACAGATAATGGGATTACCTATCCAAAGCCACTCCACATTCATGAATAATTTCGAGTGTAGAGTTCAGCTTTACTACAAAATGTTTAGTTAGGTAAGCCAAAGATACTGAGCACATTTTATTCCAGGTTATACTCCACCATATTACAAAGATGGTGATAGTGAAAAACAAAGCTTTTATGTGTATCTGACTTTTCCTTACCCCATAAGCCTAGGTTGCATGTTAGCCTCTGAGGACTAATTTTTATTCCATTGTATTCCTTAAGAGCATCCATTCCTTCCTTCAAAACACTCAATACACAGCTTATGTCAACAGGTTCACTGTAAATCAAAGTTGGTTTCAGAGCAATCATACTTGTAAAAACGTAAAAGTGCAAAAACCATTACTAACATCGCTCTGAAGAAGTTTCACTTCCTTCTACCATTTCTCTTTTTTTGGGTTTGCCTGGATATCAACCAGACCGTGAGTTTTTGCAAAGTGGACGATTTTATTACATTATGAGCACAGTAAGAAGCCAGTTCTAAATGCAGCAAAATAGTACAGCTGTTTTTCAAAAAACAGTATTATTTCATAAACTTAAGAATGTATCTAAGTCATATAATATGCTGCATATTTAGTTTGTATAATAGATACTAATTTAAAGCACCTAGAGTTAAAAGATTTGATCCAATTCTATCCAATCCAAGTTTGCAACGTGTTAAAGGTAACCAGCAGAAACACCTTTATAGAAAGGCCACACTTTCACTGCAATTTTGTATTACTTTTAAGTATATTTGAAGAATTCTTTTCATTACAAATTTAAATAAGTGGTCTCAGAATATCAATAGCACACCCCAGAGCTTGAATTAAAAGTCTGCTGGGGAAGGTTTTGCTTTTTACATTTTACTAAATAAAATGCTTTGTATATACATTTACTTCCCTTATTCAGTATCTTTGTATTGTAAGATTCAATATGGAACCTTTTACAAACTAATCGCAACAAAGCTCTTGAAGTTTTTTCTCTGTGAAAAGGACATTTTGTAACTTCTGAAGTCACACTCATGAAGTACCAGAGAAATCTCCGCATATCTCATGACTGTAGATACTGTTGTCAGAGATGAACACAATTCAGGTCACTGACCTTGCGTAAATGCAGGCAGGCCTGTTGCTAGCAACATAAAATATAAATACTTACTTAGAAGCAAGAATATTTATTTACTATGAAAACGATCCTACAGTATACACAATTGAGATTAACATACATACTGGAATATAATGGATCTAGATGTATATACATCTATACAATATCAATTTCTTAGGCTCTTGTCATTCTGCATCTCAACAGCCTATTCTTGAAACTAAGCACAATCAATGATGTTGCCTGACGTAAGACATACATGGCAAAAGATTCATCAAATACACCAGATTTGGTGTGTTTAAATTTAAAAATACTGAATAATAAAACATGAAGTATAACCAATGCTACTGAAATTTAAAATAAATACATAAATCTCACAGGGTACTAGCAATTGTCAACTTCCAGGACTACTTCCCAGAGAGACTCAACTGAGGAATTTCAAAATCACTGTTGTTGCTGCACCTAGAACATATGTCTTTTGTTACTAGGTAAAATCCTGTGTGTTCAGATGCACAAATTAACACACATCTGAAAACCAAATGCACATGTGCATTATTTACTGCTTCTGTTCTATTCTGGACCAAGACATTGGATATACGAAGTAATCTTGATTTCCCCCCCTCCCCCTTTGTTCTCTTGAATTATTTCTTATATATGACATCACAACTACTTCATATACCCAACACACAAAGCAGAACTCTGTACACGCTGTCTGGTTCACCCACAAAATCACATATATAGATAAAATCAAAAGCAGGTATGGTTTCAGCATGAAAATCCAATACATCTGACAGCTGACAGCCACCATACTGATTACTAAAGCAAAATTCAAGTCATTCGTGATCAGCACCACATTTAGCATGTTCCCAAAGTAGTCACAGATCCCCATCTTTAGGTTTTAAAATTCATAATTCGGAAGAAAAAATAATTACACCCCTCTTCAGTTTAGTTTGCACATTCAACAGAACTATGAGCACAGTCACCTTCATATGTCAATTTACCAAATGCGTAAGAAAGTGAATGTTAACGAAGGGCATTTTTCTACATAACTGGTTTCCTAGTTAAGGTGAAAAGACAGCAACAATCAAAACTGAGTTTATACTAGACTTCGCCAATACACCATTCATCCTAAGAGCTTGTATTGTACTTTGTACTCCCAGTTTCAAATGCATGCTGCTAAACTAGAAGACTATGCTACTTTCTAGATCAAAATTTGTGAGATACTTATGAAACGACTGCATCTAAAACAAAACACACTCTACCATCACTTTTCTTGTGTACTGTATAATTATTTTCGGTGTCCCAAAAAGCACTAGTTCCTCTAAAAATATACTGCAAATGACTAATTTCACTCTTATTTACAACACGTGATGAAAGAACCCATCCTTTAAGTGTGAAAGCATAGACAAGCAGCTTTACTAAAATCACAAAGTTTCTCACCCAAATTCAAGCCTGGCAAAGGCGGAACTACAGCTGCAGTAGAGCAAGAATTTCTTTTCAACAGCAGTACTGCTTAAGCAGCCTGTATCCTTTCCATCACTACCTGCTTGGCTGAGACAGTGCTACTACTACAGGGTCACTCAGCAAATAGCACGGGGGAAACGATCTGGTGGAAAAACAGAGGGGGACACCACTATTTCTCATTCTGTATCACTCGTCCAATCTGGTTCAGTACAAATGCACAGTAGCCTGGCAACAGGAAGAAACAGCTGGGAAAAGAAGGGGATTCTTAGGCCACTATTGGTGTCAAAATGCTAAATACTGAAGCGCACCTAATTCTATCCCAGAAGGACCTAACAATGGTGTCACAGCAGTATTAATTCAGTAAGACTTCAGAATGCAATCTGAACCTCTGAAATTTCTGATTTACAACATACTGTTTTTTTTAAACCTAACATTTTTATGAAAAGCAATGTGTAACTTCTAAAAAATGTACTGCTTTCCTTGTATATGAAGAAACCAAAGAGTGTAAAATTTGCACTTGACACATACAGCTAGACAATTTGGGATTTGCTTTTTAAATATTTATTTGTTCATGTAAACTCCAGAATAAAGGCTAAGGGTTTTAGGAACAATCAAACTGACACAATGGGGGGAAAAGAAAGAGAAAAAAGCCCCAAACTTAGCTAATATAAAGTTCAAATACTTGAGATATTTTAGATAATTTGCATATGCTTCTTTTCTTACTCACTGACTAAAAATATTAAT
Organism: Strigops habroptila; assembly: GCF_004027225.2. Lineage (NCBI taxonomy): Eukaryota > Metazoa > Chordata > Aves > Psittaciformes > Psittacidae > Strigops > Strigops habroptila. The sequence continues at coordinate 30,761,322 of NC_044278.2, read as the reverse complement.
TTTAGAAGCACAAACTTAAAATATTTTTCAGTATATTGGCCATATAAGGAATCACAAATTAAAGGGGGGAGTGGTTATTTTTATCACCCACTTAATACCGTCAAGCAAACCAGACGTGGTTATGTTTTAACTGTTTTGGAACAGCAAAGGCATGTCACTGTGTTTATATTCCCCTCCCTCAACTAAGAGATGCAAGGAGATGCTGCAAGCAGGAGTCACTCACCCCCCGCAATATCAGCTAAAATACTCTTAACTGCTGGATGGCACTGAACGCTTAGAACCAAGTACATGCTTCTGTACTGTTTAATGGCTTCATTGAGTACAAATGCGATTACTGAAGAGTCCCATTTACATGATTCCCATTTATATATTCTAGAAAATAATTTTATTCCAAATTCCCATAAGCATGAAGACAACAGAATTCCAGGAAAAGGAAGGGTATTTATGAAACCCAGATACTTTTTTTTTTTTTTAATTCTTTCTATGTCAGCTTACAAAAACAGATGTATGTAACAAACTAATTCTTTTCCAAGTTAACACACATCCTACCTACGATTTCTTTGAAAGGTGACACCTGATATTCAGGGGTTTTGGTTTTGGTGTTTTGAGCTGTTTTGGTTTGTGGTTTTTTTTTTTTTTTTTATGAATACAGCCATTTTAGTTTATATGTTAAACATGAACCAAACAGTAGCATGTGAGTAAAGTCATATTTCAAAGCAGAACATCCGTGAGGGCTGTAAACTAGTTTATAAAGGGCAATGTGCTCTCACAGTTGTGAAATGCTTTTCAGAGCTGAGATTTTTCTATAGATGTCCTCGAAAAGATCAATCATTTCATTTACAAAAACTATTTCTCTTAATTGTGGTTGGAAAAAGAACTTTAGAAATGCAAAGCAAAACATATGCCACTATATATTTGCATTCATCAGTTTAGAACTTCAGACCTAAAAAAGTTTCCAGAGAGTGTAACCTTCCTGCTTCTCCCTGTCTGTTTTTCAGGCATAAAGCAAGCAACCAAACAGAGAATTAAACGAAAGCCTAGAATTTCCGCAAAACCTGGCCAAACATAACTCAATTTACAGATCTTTACTACAGTCTTGACACTACTACAGCTTACTATTCTTCCAATTTAGTGGTCACTAACTACTACTTCCACTATTTGTTGTACCCTTTATTTACAAAACAGACTACTTGTCAGAGACCTGGCAAGAGAAGGTACTCAGTACTACTTCCACTTTTTAACCCTAGACTAGAGTTGGGACACCACTTGTAGTGCTCTCCAAACATGCAATGCATACTGAAAAAAACTGCAAGAGCTCAGACACACGTTATAGATACGTATAGATACACACACACATGCGCACAACGTATGTATGGGAGGTAAGGGCAGTTACTCGTTGCAAATGCAGACTACTTTAACTGCAATGGCTTTATACAGTTTCTGTCCAAAAGGTTGCTAAACATTCAAGACACTTCAGCTTTCTAAGTGACCCATCCCTAACAAATCCAGGTATTACTGCATTTTGACATCATTACTGTTTCCTTATTTTAACTGTTTGCTTTTTCTTTTCCCCTTTTAATTCTGCCCTGAAGCATGCAAAATTCCAGATCATGCTGCAATGTACATGTAACAGGAACCAGGAATTAACAAATTAATAGGCTATCATCATGTTTCAGTAAACATTACTGTAACAGAATTGATCAAAACCAGAGAGAATATAAAATCTTACTCAGAACGCAACAAACTCCATTAAAAAAATACTTTATATACTTATATAGATTCTTGGTAACTTATCTGTAGAGCTGCAATCAGATGTCTAAATGAAGTAAGACTACTTCTCCATTTCAACTTTGGCAGCAGATAGTTCCAACGTTACTTTCAGAGATGACCTAAAGCACATTTATAACAACCTAGATGTCCGTTGCCTTGGTACAGTAGTATCTTTAATCTTGAAGGCTTCCAAAATATTTTAATACATGGAGATATGCATACCTATAGTCTTCCAAATTAAAACCAAACAAAACAACCAACCACACACAACTGTAAACTGCTGGATAGCTCTGTAAATAGATGATGCTTATTTATAAGACTTCGGATAAGTGGTTTGTTTCAGCTATACACTGGTTTGTGTACTTTTTTTAATACTTTTTAACATTTTCAAGCACAACATGGACTAACTGCTGTTCAATTGATTCCCATAAGACAGCTCTCATTGACAAATGTAATCACATTTAAAATGAGCATCTTAAAGCTCATCTTGTTCCAACCCCCCTGCCACGGGCAGGGACACCTTCCACTAGACAAGGCTGCTCCAAGCACCGTTCAACCTGGCCTTGAACGCTGCCAGGGATGGGTCATTCACAACTTCCTGAGGCAACCTGTGCCAGTGTCTCACCGCCCTCACAGTAAAGAATTTCTTCCTTATATCTAATCTAAACCTTTGCCTTTCATTATTCAGGGTATTTATACTCGATAGGCATACACATAAGCCAGGTACTCTCTGGTCATACGTTAACCATATGCCTAGGTCTTAAACCAGCCTTCACCCCATAAATCCCCGTACCTTCTGCTAAAGCAGGTATGACTGGTATGAAAAGTGATAATGGAGAAGCACTGCTGATATCCTTTCCACTTTAACATAATAAATCAGATTCAACTGCCCAAGCTTCAGTTTAGGCTGAAAAACTGAAACTTGTCTACTTCACCTTCTATTCAAAGAAACTAAATGAATGTATTTAGTTCTCAAACGTCAGACTTTTCCTTAATGCATCTATCAGACTTCACCCACTTAGATAGGTTTTTCTGGGGACACTTGTTCAGAGATGTTTGTGAGCAACTGCACTTAAAAGGTGGTGTAAAAGGAATAAATTTCTTCAGTTACAAATACATACTTTTATCATTCTAGAAATCCTGCAGAACTCAATGTAAACCTTCTCTAAAAAATAATAATAATCTCTAGCCTTTAAAAAATCATGCAAGGAGGTAGCCGAATTGTAAGTCTTTCCAACAAGACTCCAGCCACAACATCATTCTGATGGTAAACTCACCAGCCACTAGGAAAAAGTATTAAAATTATTATATCTAGAGTGCAATCATTTAAGAAGCCTGCCATGAAGGATGGCCTCAGCTCAAAGATTTCTCCTTTTTTTTTCTTCTCTCAGGGAAATAGGCAAGACACAATTTGCTTATTATCAGGTGCTGATTTTTTATGCAGGACAAGTTCACAGGCTTCACATTTATATTAAAATAGTCAAACTCAGTACTTCAGAAACAGGGTACGCACTGCCTCTCGAGAAAGGCAAGGGGAAGAGACTGATTTAGCACATTGACAGCAGCAACCAAGACAGTTTTGGCTCACAAATGGCTATTCCTAAAAGCAACTCTAAACACACTCTTCGAAGTGGAAGGAGATCCATTTTCTCTATTTGGACAACTCAAAGTCCCAGCACATTATTTCTTTTTCTGCATATCCCAAGCATAGTACTAAAATGCAATATATATGGAATAGCCACACAAGCGTAGTAAATGGGGACGAAACCACAATTTAAGCTTGCTTACAGAACTCAGATTTGCCTTTTAATTGTATCTATCAATGTTAAAACACACTTGAAGGGAATTTTAGGATTACTGCTAGGATTTCAGGATATTGACAAAATAACTGGGACCCTAAGCTGGGAAAGAGGAGTTAGAAGTTGTTTAAAGAAAAAGAGGAGGAATCCTTTATTTCCAAAACTACGTACACCACAGCTGCTCTTCCAGCTCTTTTTAATTTGGAAACCAAAAATCAAGGTCCAGCTTTCATCAGACATGTCAGTACAGAAACACCATGTTTAAAAATCTTGTTCAACATGCTTTGAAACAGCAGTTCATATGAAGTTCAGTAGCTTTGAAAATTGACAGTGGTCAAGTTCAGGCTCCATGACAACCAGATGCATTCAAAATAGATGGTGAATAAACTGAGTTATTTCATTAAAATAAGAATACTCAGGCTGCACTCCCCAAAAGCCAAAGCTCTCTTAGATTTGGCTGCTCCTTTCTCGCCTTCACCCTTCCTTACCCTCAACCACTCAATGCAGACCAATCTCTTGCACCACGTCTGGCACTTGCCCCAATCCCGCTGAGTCAGTTCTGCAACTTAGCATGATGTAAAATATTCACCTTTTTTGATCAGTTTTCTGCTGACTCTGCACACCTCCAGAGCCCAAGTCCGACTTTCAGCTTCAAAAATCTACACAGTAAATAAGAACTTAATTGTTCTTTTTAGCGCATGCATACAGCTGACACATTTATATTCTGCATAATACTACTTGATCACAGAGAACTTTATTTGCATTTTTGTGCAGTCTTTGATATTCTAGACCTTTGAAACTCACAGTTCCTAGGTCAGGGCCAGAAGTCCAAATACTTACTGATACTGGAAGTAAGGCAGCCATGCTCTAGGACCATGCTGGGGTAATAAACAGGGCATTCTACTCATAGAGGGAGAAACTCATTGTATTAGGTGCTGTGTGACACAATAAAATGGTGATCCTCACCTAGAAAGCTCACTATCTAAACAGACCGTGTTTGTCCACATAAAGACAAAAACAGACAACAGCTTCAGCTATCTACAATAAGGTTTGCTGTATAGGCTAAGAATACAGTACAAGAGAAGTAAAGAGCAAGATAGCTGAAGTATTTCTGACAGTTCTTGCTAAACTGACACAGAGCACCTTGAAGACCACAGCTAACATCTGGTTTAATATCAGTAGTAACAGACCCCACTTCTACTTCAAGAACACAAGTGAAATGTTTACAGGCTTTTCTATATATAGTTTGTGTCTGTCATAATAGTGTACATAAATAAATTTCAAGAAATAAATTTAATCAGGCATGCCAACTACAAACTTCTCTGATGTTGGAAAGCAAACTGAACAAAAAACGACTTCACCACAGTAAAATCCAGCATCCTTACCATTCAGTTCTCAATGTTCCAGCCCAGTTATATGTAAAGAGACTTCCACAATATGCTTTAAGCCCTAATTCAGGCTCCGGTTGACTACTACGTAAGTTCAAATACATTGCAGTAAGTATCATAACGTATTTGTACTTCAACATACGAATTAACAAACGGGAAGACACAATTTATCAGATTACGTCCTTCAGAAAATTAACTTAATTTCACTATTAAAAAAATTGGTTAAAGCCCCTTAAATAACTGGAGAGTGAGTAGAATATCACCCCACTGATACAATCCATTCTATGTTCCATCTCTACTCTCTCACACTCTTTCCACTTTACATATCATTCCTACCTTGGTGGTTGTGCTGTATTGCCATAATTCAAATAATACCCTTCCACTGAGAAAATAAAACATTATCTCTTGTAAAATGTGTAAGCACTGATTAAATCCCAGCAAGTTTCTTCTTCCTCTTCCCTGAAGGTAACCACACTCATCATTGGATTGGTGAGTCATGCTTCCTTTTCTCTTCCTCTGTCCCATGGTTCTTTGGTTCTTTTTTGTACAATGGTACACATTACATGGGACTCAAGGACAATTTCCAAAACATCTGAAAAGCCAGGGGATCTAGGTATTCTCATTGGAACTGAACAATGTGATTTTGGATTCTTGCCATCTAAGGAACACACTAAACTGCCAGGAAAGGCAGCAGTCGCCCCCCACCCTTCCCAACTCTCAGGTCCACAGCTGTGCCCCCTTCCTTGGAAGGCTTTAGTGTTCCCACTGAATACACAGTAAACCAAATCAACTCCATGACCCAATTAAAAACTGTTCTCATCTTTGTCAGGTTCATCTCCTGCCAGTTTAGTAAACTGAACTGGCTCAGGAAATGCTAAGAAAAACTTAAAGCTGAACGAAAAGGTTAACAGGCCTTTTTGTGCCAAAAAGATGCTGGCTCAGTTTATGCCACATAACTTCCCACCAAGTATATGCCTTCACAAGCTGACCAAACTCAGGGCTACTACTAGTAAGAAAAGAGCAAGTCACAGACAAGACTCATCTTCCTGGCACTTTCCCACCTCCTGATGAAATAGTTTAGGTAGCTAAATTGGCAGTGAAGTTTTTACTTTTACTTCGTCATTAGTTTTTTGTGCTTAGCTTCTTAAGCTGGCCCAACATGGAGAAGCAAAGCAAAAATGTCAATGAAGAGAACCTTTAAGTATGCTTAACCAAGAGAGAAAGTGGACAGACAGAGTCTCCTGTGATCCAATACAGGCTGCTGTCAAACAGCCATGTCATATTCCCCTGCAACACCCAGGCACCAAAGACGTTGGAGTTGCAATGATGATGGCTGTAAGTCCATCTGCAGCCCGAGCTTAATTCCTATTAGTCTCGCAAACCTTTGAAGCAGGAAACTACTGTAACTCTTGTATCATGCTCATGAGGGAATCTCTAATGCATATAAACATCACAAGGCACTCGCAAACTATGGTAAAGAAAAGTGTTCAAAGTGTATCAACAAAAAAAAAAAGTACAAATGGGTTTTCCCCTTTGTTTCTTCAATATAGTAAATACATGAATAAATAAATAGATTCCATGTTTTCCTCACATCATTCACTCCAGAACTACAGCCCTAACATTTCTCAGAATGCAGATCACTGTCAGCTCCAAAAATTTTTAACAAAACATGAATCATCCTAAAATAATATTTTTTAACTTAACATAATTCAACATGGGTTAAAGTTCCATCTGTAGTTCATTTACCATGGCCTTATTCCCCAGTTAAGGAACCACTGACCTAGAAAACTCTCATTGAAGAAGGAGATAAATTAACAAACTTCAGTAAATTTTCATATAATCTAGTGATGAAGTCAAAATACCTTCTTTTACAGATTTAAAACTCTGAGGTCTTGTTTTCTTATCTTGTTAGCCTCCATTCCTACTGTTAAGCATAATGTTACAGCAAATCTTGGTGTATACCAAGATTCTACTGCAGAGGTAGCAGGCTGCAAAATTTTGCTGCGTTTTAAATGGTATTATAATCCATTAAGAAGAATTCAAACACCCTATTTAAGTCAGATACACATGTGGATGCATGCACACACAGGGAGAAGAGACAATACAGACAGTGGGTATACATCAACCAACAAAAGCTTTACTAGGGTACATTTACCACCACATTGAATAGAGTTTTCATCATTCATGGCAGCTCTATACCTCTACAAACAATTGTTACAGGTAGGTCATTGGAGACTCTCTAACACTTGTTCTAAAAGATAAAAAAAAAACCCCACACCACTAAACCCAGAACATACTTGTTATGTTCTAATATGACCTTCTACAAAACTTTTTTAGAATTTCATGCAGTAATTCCTCATCAAGCCTTCATCAATGTATGGAATATCCCACAAAAAGATCTAATCATTTAAAAGCATCCACAGATGAAGAAACCATGACACACTTTCATCAAGTGGAATAGATTGCCCATTACCATCAAACGTGTATTATCTCCTGCTTATCAATATAGAAGACAACGACTTTCTGGTGTGGAAAAGATTTTACAAATCTAACAAGAGGTTGCAGATACCCTGCCATAGGGTAACTCAATCTGAGTTTGACAGCTAAGAGTTCAAATTCACACTCGTGTTTACAACAAGTTACCTTTTGTCAGCTTATCCTCAGTAACTGGCCACATGCACACCCCTTCAGCCCACTACAAATGTGACTTTGCTTTCCCTCAGCCAAAAGAAATAGAACGTTAAGGCTAAGGATGAAGTAGCGCATGATTGCTAAGCCAATCTAATAATTTGCTGCTACCAAAGGAGGGGACAAAGGCGAGGTGTTGGGGAAGGTTCTGTTCTGCCAACATTCATCCCCTTCCCAGTCCTCACTGCTCTAGCTAATTGACCCAAAAGAAACCTAGCTTTTTTCAGGTTTGCTTACTGGCTTTCTCACACACACAGATGATGGCAAATCATTTGAATAAACATGCCGGTTTTTTTACATTCTAAAGGTTGCAAAGAACTGGGGTCATTTGGTTTTTTTCAATGGTCCTGAATGCGTAGTTCAGGCTTAGTCTGTCAACTTGGGATAATGTTGGTTTGAATTCCTTTTAGAGTACAGTCACTATGGAGATGTATGGAATTCATTTCTGAATATTCTCTGATGGCAGTCATGAAACAAAAGTCTAAAAGACATCTCTCATCGAGATAAAAGCCCCAGAAATTCTCTCTAACAGAGGCCTTTCAGATTAATTTTGTCTACCTAGACTATCAGGAGGCCAAACAGAAAAAAATGACACTTTGGGACAATTTATACAAACTTCACCAATTCCAGCAATGAAATACTGGGTATAAACTGATCCTCCTAATACTCTCCAAATTATCTGTCTTTTGTTCAAGAAGCAGACATTGCGCCAGAACTTTGACAGAATTATCTATTTCAGTAATTCTAGGACATGGTAAAGATTATGCAACTTTCTGATTATTTAACAGTGTCTCCACCAGTATCAGAAGTTGCTAGGGTTCTGACCAAGGGAGTTCGGTTTCCTGTAGCATTTTTTTTCCTGATAAAAATTCCTAAAATGATTTTAATAAGAGGTTGAAGGAAGGAAATGAGGACAAATTAAAAAAAAAAAAAAATTAGGAAAAAAGGCTTTTAAATCCTGACCTTACAGACCTCTAAACAGTACTCAAGATCACCACATCTGAGGTATCCAGGAAATAAGGCAGCAAGAAAATCTTTAGTGTCCCACTGAAGTCCTTGCAAACTACCAAGAATAGCTCGCTAGATGGAAAGACTCCAAAACAAAGCCACTTTTCCAGCAGACCTTTTTCTTTAATTTTCTACTAATGTTACTGAACTTACTCATGTAATGATGTGCTGTGCTTTTTAACAAAGCTTGCTAGAAAAAAGGTAGCTTTCTCTATAGACCTGCTGTTTCCTAATTTGTGAAAGAGCTCAATACGAAGATCATGAGCATGATCTGACACACTCCGAGGATGACGCCAGCAGAGGTATCCTTAGGAAGAATACAATTTTTTTAGATGCATCTGAAACAGCACAGCAACATATGAAATCACAGGGGCATAGCAAAAGGGATAAGAAAAACAAGATTCAGAGCTCATACCAGGTGCACCAAATGGACTGATTGCAGCCGAACAGACTCATCCTTATAGCCCTTCATATGACCAGTTTCCAGTGCACTGCAAAACGAAAACTCTGACCACGACAATGTAGTCATCAAGACGGTCACAAGAGAGAACTCCCCCAAATCATAACACCATACACTACACTGACATCTTCTTTTCCAACTTAAGTTAAAGCCACATCTAATGGCTTCAAAACTGGAACTGCCCTCTTCCCCCCATCCCACCCCCCTTTTTTTTTTTTGAGTAAACAATAAAGCACCACCTTTGGAAATAAGTCAGAACTCCATACACTGCTAATTTGAGACTTCACTTGAACTGAACATAAAGGAGACTTAATAGCTTCAGAGCTTAAGAGAAAGAGATCTCTACGGAGTTCAACAATGCTACACTGAATCTATCTGAGCAAACATGGATCCTCACACAGATTTACAGCCAAGGCCTGATCTTTTTTGCTCAGAGATATTTTTATTCAAAATATTTCAAGTTAGCTTCCTAGTGGATTTACAGGAATTACTAGAAAGCTTAAAGACATTCTTCATGGTTGATTCTGTGTTTAGGAAAGAGCAAGAGACATGCTAACCTACAGAGATTTTATCTGCCACAGACAGTGCCTGAAAACACTGAGCAGTCTTCCTCCCTTTCCTGAAGGGGTCAAGGAGATGGATGACATCCTGAAGGGCAACAAAGACAGCCAAAGTGGGAAGTTCTGAAATGCAGAACAGTCAACTCAAAGCAAGTTAGGGAAAAAGAGAAACAAGGCTTTATGAAAAATACAATGGATTGCTGAAGAAGGGCATGGGAGGGGGGGAAAAACCGGCACTAAACATCAAAGTAGCTGAACCATTATTTGACCAAGGAACCTCAACTACTCCTAGAAACTGAGTAATGCCATGTTGTTTGTCATAAGACAGAAGTCTTTAGCCATGAAAAAAATAGGCATTATGAACAAAGCTTACTGCAGAGCAGACTGGAATGAGACTCAAAGCAGAAAAGAAGATAGATGGGATTTTAAAAACAAAACCAATTAAAAAAAATCCAAAACAAAACAAAACAGAGAAGCCACAAGCCACTGAAGAGATACAGCATTTATGACTAATACTCTTATTTACTAACCAAGAAGGAATCAACTAACATTTCCAAAGTATTGTAATTTAGAATAGGGTTTGCCCTATTAGCATGTACATCCTGACAGCAGGCTGCTTGATAACCTGACCCAGAGCAGGGGGCCTAACAAAACAAAAATCTTCAAACTCAGAGAGTGATACATTGAAGAGCACCCTCATGTAACAGTATAAAAGTAAGATGTCCATCACATTTTGCATGGAGAAACGATGCCCTGCAAGGCACTTAAGGTGCTCCTGCCTTCAGTTCACCCAAGAGAAGCAAAGGAGGTAGACAGAAAAATTCCTTTGCTTTTCCCCCCCCACACTATAAAGAGTAAATGTATTGTCCAATCTTCCACATTTTTATTTGAAGTCATTTCAGATTATTAAAATATGGATAGACGTTAAAATATGGATGGATTCAGATATTAAGGAATCAACATCCCTGTATACTTTCCCACCTAACACGTAAATAGTTATCAACTAAATTTAAGTAACTTTTATAAAAATATTAAATAATAACTGAATACATGAAAGTGAAACAACAGTATAATCCCAGCAGCTCTGGTCACTTAAGAGGACAAACAAGCACGGAATTTCCAGAAGAGCTGCTTGTTTCTTTGTTTTTTAACATAACCGGTCCAGCTGGTGGTTATGTTAAAACCGGGCTATCAAGAGAAATGTTTTTTCATGTGTCTCCTTTGTATAGCAGGAACAAGAAAACTAAGCATCTTCACTCTGCAATTTAGCTTCTAGTATCAATAAGGTATGTTCACATCTTATAAAGACAGCTGAAAAATACCTGTTATTAGAACATTAACTGCAGAAATATCAATTCAACTTCCAGTTTGTCCAAACAGGGACAATACATATTTTTTGTGCACATATCTATCTTCAGACAATATAAAATTTGAGTAAAAATTTCAGAAGTGCATGAGATTAAGGAGGTATCTATATATTGTATTGTTTTGTGGTAATGTTTGGGGTGGGGAACAAACAGAAAATTGAAACCTTTCAGTCTCTTAAGAGGTTTTAGTTTTTAAAACTTTGGGGTTTTTCTCCCTCAAAAGCACTGTTCTTAGAGAGGAGGGAGAGAAAGTAAAAACAAGTGAGAAAGAACAAGCAGGAGAAAACACTGAGCAAGCAAGAGACTGAGCAAGTAACAAAATCAGAGGTGCTTGAGAGACCAAGCACTAGACAGGACATGAAAGAAAACCGCATGAACAGAAGTTCAAAAATCGTAAAAAAGAGCAAGTGAGAGTGAGGAAGAACTAGAAGAAGAGCACAAGTGAAAAGAATGCAAAACACATGCATCAGGAGTAAGCAGGAGAATTAGAAAGCAGGAGAGTTAGAAAGCAAGCAGGAGAGTTGAAGAGAGAACTCATCAAGACTGTGGTAGTGCATGTTAAGAGTGCACACAAGCAGGACAGCATCAGAGTGGGAACATTAGAGAGGGAATGTGCATGGAAGCTTGAAATAGCAAGCAAAAGTCTGAAAGAGGCAGAGCAGGGGGGGCAGGGACAGAGAGACAGACTGGTGAGTGATTTACTACAGGAGGGGTGGCAAAAATTCCTCAGAAGGATGTTCTCCATTAAGTAACAGTGCTATCAGAGCCAGTTAACCAACCCCTGCCTCTTCTAGGAGGAACCCTGTTCCTGTCCACCCACACAACTCATTCCATTATCTTGTCAAATGTCTGAGCAGCAGCAGTGTACCAGGTCTGGGAACCGATCTGACTGAAAAGTAACCTGATTCTCCACCCACACACACACCCAAATGTTATATATATAAAATTATATATTTCAGCCAACTCAGTTTCCAAGTCTGATTCACTGGTTGGTCTTACAAACAGCTGTGCCAACACAAAGCAGGTGGGAACAAGCAGCCAGAATCTGGAGAGAAGGAGAGCTGCTTAAGTGGTGATCGCCTTCAAGGAACTCGTTGCACACTTTGCCTTAGAATGACTCTTTCAACAATTCCCCTCAAAGTGCTTCAGTGGCTCTACATCTTGCAGCACGAACTTCATGTCAGTTTGCTAATACTTACACTGTAAACCAAACATGTACAACATCATCAGATTAAATATTGTGTATATCACACATGCCTCCTAGATGACGTATGAAAACAAAGAGTTGTTGCTTTCCATCTTTTTGCTTCTTTTTTTAATCAAATATTTCAAATTTGGCGTAGGTACAGTTTTGGGGAGAGCAAGGTAATTTTCACTACGCTCAGAGAAGCATACGGATTTCATTGGGTGGAAGAAGAAAATGGTTTAGAGAAGAAGGAAAAGGGGGGAGAAAATCAATGTTGCTTACATTTTTCTCTGAGTATACTGTTCTTTGCTGTGCTGCCCCTCAGCATTCTCAGCACTGAAATTCTGTATCAGCCTACGGTCTCATCTCCATACTAGAAGATGGAATTGAACTTGATGAAAAAGAGGTAATAAAGTCTTCTCTAACTTCCCTCAAGTTTAAGCAGGTATAGTAGTAGTAGAAGACCAATAGTTTCAATCTTTACTCATCAGCTTCTGTTAGTTTGCTTCCCTTCACTGCCACTACTACCGAGCAATGTCTCAAGACTCAGTAATAAATTTGATCAGCTGAAACTAGAACAGAGATTATTATTGTCGAAGACAATATTTAAGACATTTAGCCAATTTTCCTTCATAAAAGCCAACCAAACCCAAGCATGCAAAAGCATAGTTTACACACTCAGTATACGCTCACATGGGTAACCCATTGTTCCTGAAACTGTTCACTCTAAAGTGGTTGAGTCATAAGACTGAGAACTCAGTCCTACCAGATCAGGTAGAAGAGGTGGGACCTTCTGTACGAGTAAGATGGAGATGTATCAATCATACAAACTGAGCAAATACCATATATGCCTCTTTCCCTGTGAAAAAAAGTTGTATAGATGTCACAGAATCAGAGACTACGTTAAGAAATGTTACGGCACGCCTGATAAACTCTCATGTATTTTGCAACATAATCTTTACTTACACAGTGAACAGATGCTTATCATGTATATCAGGAGAGCACATGGAAAATAAAGCTATACAGTAAATACTAGCTGTACCACAAATGATACTAATTACTGAAATACTCCATTAGTTCTTTCCAAAATTGAAGTATGTGTATCAAACAGCAAAAGAGTTTCTACATTCTATAGTTCTTTATTTTTTTTAGACAAGCAAACCCCCTTTGGGAAAAATGAGTTTGAACTCTAAATGCCCCAAATTTCAAAAAAATCTTAAGTTCCTTGAACAGACCTCTATCTGGATATGCTGAGTCACTCTCCAACCTGAAGACACTGCTTCTCTGTGTTACAAAGCACTCAGAATATAAACTCAAGTCAAATGCAACTACAAATACACAGCATCCTGCTATTAAGACATAAGACACCTAAACCCTTCACCTCAGCTCCGCCCATTGCGTCACTGTGTAACTTCGGGCAAGTCACTCTACATTTTTTGCTTTCATTCCCCTTTAAAACGCAGCTTAGTAACATCTATTTGTCTCCTGTTAGCAAAGCAAAAACTGCTGCGTGTATGGAAAGCAACATGACATTAAGTGCTATAGAAAATGCCTAAAATTACCAGAACTCCTCTCCTCGCCCCAAAACCCAGGAATTCAGTGCCTTAGCTTAGGCTGCCAATAGATTTGGTGGAGGGGTTTTTCTGTACATTAGATCTTAATAATTGAAAAATATTTCCACAAGATGCTAAAAGAATCAAAGAATCTCTTAGCATTTGCTAGATACTAAAATGTTATATCTTTGTGCACAAGCCTGTGAGAAAGTTGCAAACCTGAGACTAAGCACAAGGTCTGGACAGTGTGCAATTATTAACAACTTGTACCTAAAAAAAAAAATAATAATTTATTATATTTACATCAGACTACCAAAAGCAAGAGAGAGTTTTCCTGGTTTTGTCAGTGTTTGAGTGCTTGACTAAGTTTGGGAATTTTTATGGAAATAACTAATAAGGTCAAATGCAACCCTACAGAGGTTCTCAAGATTAAAATATAAGAAGAAAGACCATGCTTACAACATACGGAATATAATGCATACCTGTTTCCTCAAACACGTAAATAAGCTGGCACTGCCAAATTTGGAGCTCACTGGTTTCAGAATATACATAATGACTAACACATAACCTAGAAATTGTATTTTGGGACCACTGTATGCTTACTAAAAACATATCTTGAGCTTCAGCCTCACCTCAAACCACAGATCTCAAACTGGTTTGTTTGATGCAAACAAAACGTTGCTTTACATACAGAGATTCAAATTAAGCTTTTCTCTTTTTTTTTTTAAAAACAAAGTAGCAGTAGTCAAGAGAATGAAAGCATATAAAGAATCCTGTTTCAGAAAATACCAGGGGAAAACTTTTCAAATATGGGAGCCTAAAAATTAAATTCTTCATCTCATATTGAAACTTTGGCATAGAAACAATTACATATTCTCATGTTGCAATAAACTTAAGTAGGAACTGTAAGACTTAAATCTTAACAAAAAAAAATGAGGCCAACAGTATGGCAAACTACTTGTTTATCTATGTAGGCACTATTTAAACCTAAGATCATACTTTAAAGTGGAGAAAAAAAAACAAAATAACCAAAAAATCCCATGATAAAGATATAGAAAATGATGAATGACAATGGGAAGGTCAAAGAAGTCCCTCCTCTCTCATTACAGACCTTGGAAATGCACACTAAAGGGCAGCAAACATAAACTAAGGCCAAGGAAATCATTTTCGCACACAAAAGAATTATTTACTGACCTCAATCAGGACATGTCCCTGATGCAAACAAAAAAAAACATCCCACAACATTTTTTAACATCTATAAATTATTACATTGGACAGAATGGGACTAAAAAAAAAAAAAAAAAAGAAAAGAAAAAAACCTTCTCTGTTTCAGAATGTAAACCTACCATGAACTCATTAATTTCTCAGTACTAGGAAAATATTTAATGACACGAACTACTCCAGTTTGGTGTTTCCTTCATCCAAATATTTTTTTTTATAAGCATTTAGAAAGCTTATTGAGATTTTTTTTTTGGGGGGGGGGGTTATTGAGTAAAAGCCCCCCACCCTACAAACACTGATAGTTTATACACACACAAATCATGGATACAGAGTGATCCTAGGTCACTGATGATCTCTAACATTTCCACATGCAAAGCACCACATGCATATACTGGCAGAGCTTCAGAACACCTCTTAAAAATGTCAGTTTGTCACATACATATGTTCCTTTCCTTCACAGACAAAACACTGAACTGAATGTCCCTGTGTATCAATACATACATTTTACTTTCATATTTTACTTCCATTAGAACAGTAGCTAAAAGGAAACAAATGTATTTTAAAACATCTTCGTTCACTTAGAGGAACATTTTTATAAATTGTGCAGAAGAGAGAATGATTTCAAAACATGCCACTTGAACTTTGTGTACTAAAAGTAGAACTTGTTTTCTCCTTTCCTGAAATAACTGGATGCTGGTTAAAAACATCTATAGCAGAAATCCAGAATGATATACCTGCTTTATGCATGTATACAATTATTTTTTTTGCATTATGAGGAAAAAATGGAGTTTTAATCTATAATTTAGAACAGAGAACCCTAAGATAAGACATAACTTGGCCAACATGTTTTTCTTGCTTTATTAACTTCTGTAACAAATCAAATGGAAATGTTTTAGCAAAACCTTGTATTTTGGTTTACTGCAATTGCTTGGCAGCATGCAAATTAAGTAAAGGGGCACTAGGTATTACCTTCAAATACATATTTAAAAATTGTCTCCAATTCTAATGGTTTCTTACAGGAGAAAACCATTGCATAGGTTTCTGGTCCCCATCATGTGAAGCAAAGCCAATCTTGATTTAAGAATGACAACAAAAGTTGTCAGTGTTATCATTAACCACTAAGGTAAAGCAGCCAAGTATTTGTACTCCAACAATCTGTTTCCACATGTGCAACTGGATTTCTCAAGGTTTCAAAACTAAGCTCATAAAGTTTTAAAATGTCCATGCTGTGAACATGACTCTAAGTTAATTTAACTCCATAGAGATACATAAATGAATGTTTTGATGGTTAAAAAGCCTGAAAGTAGACTCCTATGGACACTGTGAACTGCAAATCATGATTGCACGCTGCGTAAAATGGACAGGTGAAAACATCCCCAAATAAATCCTTCAAAGACAGAAGATAAACCCTCTTCTAAGGGCCACATCAGATGTCATTAATGATTTCCACTCACGCCTACAGATTATTAGTTCTTAGACCTTCTATCATTAAGATTTTGTACTACAGACACAGACTCACAACCCTTTTTATTTACCAGAAGGAAAACCAAACCACAAACACATATGCACTTACACAATGCCGGAACAAAAATGCTACGTAAGAGAACATTGGGAATGAATGGGTATGCACCTCAAAGCCATGAAATACTGATTAATGGAGAAAGAAATAATACTTCATGTCGTACAGTACAAATCAAAGTGGATATAAGACCCTGGGTAAGGTCTCTAAGTAGTACAACAATGCAAAACCAAGCAATTTTTTGCTATGCCCTTATAATACAAACTTTAACTATAACTTATAATGCAGTATCTTATATACTCTTTCCACTCAGTCTTCAACATAAATTAATCATTTATGATGCTGTCTCTACAAGACATAGTTCACACAAAACATCAAGTCACTTAGAAACTAAGCTTGTGAAATGCCGTGTGTATTAAAAAACAATAAACTGTCACAAAAAGTTTGAGGAGATACAATGGTCATTCAAAATGAAGCTGTAGTTAACTGACCTCTCCCCAGAACTGTTCCTACTAGTGCTTCTGATGTGGGGGGAAAGCATAATGTCACTTTGTAGCCCTAACATATACAGAACTGAACTTCAGCAAAAATCTGCTCTCAGTGGGAAGACATAGACAGGTATGTACAATCACATACATGTTCGGCATTTGCAGTAATGCTCATTTTCCTGTACAAAGGCCTGCCATGAAAACCTCAACTTCTGAGGACACACTATGACATTGACAGAAAAGTCACCCTAAATACAAGAACACAGAATTCTAAGCCTGTGAAAATCTGATCATGGTGAAAATGTACATTAACCTGCATCATTCCACAACTACGACCCAGTATTCGTAGTATTCATGAGTTAACTTCTACTGGGAAGGGAAGCTGCCAAGATCTTCATGCAACAACCACTTACAACATTAACAAAGACATCAAGATATTTCAAACACTAACTTGCAGTTTTTGGCAACACGTTAAATCAGTACCTACTTATCCGTAAGTTAGAAAGAATAACAGCAAAGCAGCCAGAATCAGACACAATCCAGGAAAGTTAATGAGCTTCCAGTATCAATCAGATTTTGTAAGTGTATTAGAAACTGATTTGTCTGTTACCACACACACCCCCTATATGTATTTCATGGTTTAAGTCCTGTTAAAACCATATTTAAAACCCAAGAACATATATATACAATGCTGTGTAAGAAAAAAAGTTGTAGTTACAACTGGACAGACCAAACAGAGATCAGTGTAAGGAAATTCAGTTTTCAGGAAAATGCAGAACTGAGCAAGTACACATTAGCTTCCCTACCTGACAACATTTTTATTCCTCTTTTTACTCCTTCCTTCAGTATGAACAGTAAACTGAGAGCTGTTTCAGAAACAGAACTATTTCCTCTACAGAGGAAGTAGATAAACTATGCTCCAATTGGCACCTCAGCGACAGGTCCACTGGCAAATAAATGAGAAGTTATTAGTAATTTATATAGTTCACAAGAACACAAATTAAGATTTCGGCACATAGGTAAACGGGATTTTCAGTGAACAAAAACGTTAGCTACCAGTGTTTGAAAGTCAGAAAGCCAAAAGCCAATGAACAAAAGGTGTTGGGGACACTAGGATTTAAAATTTCACTGACAAGTTCAATTTAATCATTAAAACATCTTTATGATTGTGACAACTAGTCATTTTACTGGTTTGATTATTTTCAGTAACTCAAAATTCACTCTAAATTTTTCCTATTACATTTTGAAAGGAGTAACTCTGCCATTAGAAATCAATGTAAATTTGTACATTTCCACTCCTCTCTTATTTCACCATCCAAATAGGTATTAAAAAGTAAGAAGAAACTTTTCAACATATTATTTCAATATATTATTAACTATTCCTTCAACTGACTCAAAACAGAGCCTATTTTTATTTGCCTCTGGTGAAAAAGAAGAAAAAAATAAGGTTTTGTAACGTTACATAATACATAAATTGAAAGCTTGGTTTCTCATAGCTGGAACAAAACTGACACTTAATGGACTTAATTTCACTTTCATTTACTCAGTTTCACTTTCAGGTTTTTAGTGCTACCAAGACCCTGGAAACTTTGTGAGGACTATGTTTACAAGTAAGTGCTAGCTTATGTTATTTTAATTACAGAAACATTTTCACTGCTTTTAAGAAATGCTATATTCAGAGCTGAAATTAAACTGATTACGTCTTCATACAGGGTAACTGAAATAGTTACTATCTAGATTTCAGAGGCTCCACAGTATTTGCACTGCATGGACATAAGCAGAGCTGACTGGGAACAACCTTCTACGTTCCCTAGCCCTTCAATGGGTATTCTCCCCGTAAATCATATGGATAGGACATTTTGGAATTCATCAGGATATGATTACATCAGTAGCTTTCATATGGAGCCACCCCATCTCCAACCTTTTCAACTGTAGAAAACCTCACCTATCCTTTAGAGATTGTGGAGGGAAAAGGGGGAGGAGCAAGGGAGGGGAAAGGAAACACATGAAGACAATGGGACTCAGCCTGTCTCATCACTCTGTGGTTTCTAGTCAGAGAGGAGCTCCTTTTTTGATCTGTGCTCCTAGACAAGTAAGCCACAATCAAGCACCCACAGGTACTGGACAAGATTCACCTTATATGAGTATTAGGGGAAACGGAGCTAAATTCCAAATAAAACTGGGGTAAGTATGAACTAGAGACCTATTCCAGAATAACAGAATACATTTGTACTAGTAAAAGCAGTTGAGTTACTTTTCCAGTTATGCTTGGATAAAAGAGAAACAAATGCAGAATTTTACCTTCTTTCCCCATAAGGGAAAAAGATAACCAATGAATATCTATTACAAACTGTTACGTTAATTGTCACAGGTACCTAATGATTAGGCCACTGCAATTCTATTGGTATATTGTGTCACCTCGAAGACCGAGTACTAGGTAACTGTACATATAGAATATGTCTTTCTGGAAGTAACAATTGTTTCTAATTATCAAAAGTTTCTCCAATGTTTCTAAACCACCAATAGACTACAGTTCCCACAACTCTCCTCTTGAAGGACACACGGAGGTAAGGAAGAAAAAAAAGAGGAGGAAGGAAAGGGAGAGTATTCCACTTCTCAGAATGTCTTGCTTATTTTTTTCTCCAGTCATAAGCTTACAAGAAAGCCATGTTTGCTCAGAAATGGTTTTTTGAATTATTTCAAATAGCCTTAGAGAAAAAAAGAAGTCTCACTGCATAAACATACGAGGCTTTTAGACTTCCTGAAGTCTGGTAAGAAAGTTATTACATAAATAAAAAAATTAAAAAAAAAAAAAAAAAACCAAAAAAGATGTTTCTTACCAAACTCTTACTAAAGCAAAAAAAAAAAAGATGAAACTGTAAACTTCACAAATAATCTATTGTACTCACTTATAAAGACAAAAGCAGCAGTTCTCTGTAAATAAGCCTATTCTAAAACAACAGATCTATTTACAAAAGGATTTCAGAAGTTATACAAGTCTCCCAAGCTCCCATAAAACAAAGGTATCAGAAAGTTTTTTACTTAACTTTGGAGAACACTTCTCCAAATGGCATTAAAAATTACCATAGAAAAACTAAACATATACCAGGTCTTTAATTCTTACTCAAAACATAAGATGTAACAGCAACTTTCAACCTACAGTCCCATAGTCAAAATACACCTAAAATACGGAGTTTTTTGGAGGAATGCTGTAAAGATAATCCAATTATAGCAACAAAATTGCTTCTTTGGTAAGAGTATGTTCTAGCCTTAACCACTCATTTCAGTTCAGATGAACCTGTAAAATGCTATCATAGCAAACTAAGGTACGGTTTTTCATGTGTTTAACTAGACTTCTTGCATACAACCGTACGACCATGTGGTACGGTTTCAAAAATGTTAGCATAAACTAAAACGGACTTTTTCACTTTATGTTACGGTGTTTACCAACTAATTTGAACTGAAATGACAAAAATATCACAGTAAGCCCATTAAGGCAAAGCCTAATAACACAGCTAACCCAAACACATTTCTTTGCAAGATTCTATCAGAATTAAGATTTTTCAATATCGTGTACATGTTAGCACATATGTCCTAATTAAATGTAACTTTAAAAGCTTAGACAAGGCATACTGTTTTTACTAGGTACCGGCCACATTTTGCTGCTTTGTTTAAACTATCAACCAGCTTGTTAGAAGTCATTTATGGTCATGACATGTTAATTCCCAGTCTACGCAAAACCCACATACTTTAAAAATTGATAAATTCCCAGTGACTAGCTCATTATATTACACAAGTAAGAAAACACTACCCATAAATTGACACCGAAATAGAGAACTCTTGGCTGCTATTAGGTAAAATTATCCTTGTTGCAGCTTCTCTGTCACTGTCCAACATGGGGGAGGGGATTCCAATGACAAGTTCTAAATCCACCCAAGTATTGATTCAGGAACCGTAAAACTGCTGCTCATGTAACAAACCATCTTTCTTACCTATTTGCCTTGTAACAATATTAAACTATTGCCATATGTAAATGCATACACAAAAAATTTTACAGAAAGAACTGCCCTCTCTTCTTAAGACCGTACTTTTTATTCAACTTTGAACAAGATATACTTGCTTTACTCAAAGAATATTAAAAAACCATGAATTAAACTCAATGAGCTTCATAAACTTTGACAGAATTTTTAATTCAAGGCACAAAATGACAATTTAACACTTCACACATATTCTACTTCAGACTGCAAATAAGAACACTCTAGTTCTAAATAATTAATATAAGCCAAAACCATGAAGTGCAGCTTGCGAAAATAGTCTATATATATACACACACACCAAGTTCACCAAATATATATAGATAATAGCTAGCAAATACTAGCTCATACTCGGGAGTTATTTTCAGTGTTAGTATTCTAATTCTATAAAGTATAATTAATTTTCCAAAATTATCCAACCTACTGAGGTTGGGGGGAGGGCAATGTGGACAAAAAGACAAACAAGTTTACCAAAACTTTTTAGGGCTACAGACTATTCCACTGAGGTAAGTGAAATTCCGCTTGATTACAGGCAGGTAATTGAATACTACTACAAACAAAATGTTCGCTTATTTATCACCAGGTATCATCGACGTATTCTTCAGCTTCACACACCTTTTCTTAAGGAAAGAATGAAATACCAACATGATAATAAAACAAGTTGTTAACTTGTACTTATCTAGACCCCACTATAATACTATACCCATGCAAGTGTGACTATATATACCTATTGGCAAAAGTTTACAGCACAGTCTCATTCGGATTAAAACAGTAGGTTGTCAAAAACATGCTTGTGGATTTATTTTGCAGTCAGATATTCCGTCTTTGTTAACCTTAAAGAACAATGAATGTTTATTTCCCCAGATGACTGTGGAGTAATAGGAGAACTAAGTAACAGCAGCAATCTAGATACATGATCAAAGAACCCCTACATGGTCTTTGGACAGACTAAACTGAAAACTTCAAAACTGACCGAGATTCAAAATTGCACAGATTTCGAAATTTCAAATTACAGTACTTTTAACTGCATTTTCTGATTTGGTCGTGGTGGGAAGGAATGCCACTCCAGAGAAGGAGCACCCTCTGCATTGGATGAGGTCTCCAATTTCTTCAGCAACACAACGCTGAATTCTAAAAGACTGCAGCGTGCTATTAAAATATAGAAGTGCTTCTGTGTCCCTGCGCCTATTCCCAACTGCTTCTCCCTCCTCTTCCCCACCCCCCGCCAGAATGACAGTCATCTCGCACAGGTACTCCTTCTACATTGGCCTCCAACTTCCCCACCTATCGCTTAAGTCCCTCACACGGGTGCAGAAAGGGACACCCAAAGCCTCCACCACAACAGGTGCCTGCCCAGCTGATGGTTCAACTCCTGACACCCTCCTCGCCTCCCGCTCCCAGACCGGGGCGAGACCTCGCACCCGCCCACCGCAGGGCGTTGCGCATAAGAGCGAGAGGATCCAGGCGAGCTCCCTTCCTCCATTGCCGGTCCCGCGGCCCACCTTGCCGCTCCACTTCCCAACCCGGCAGCGACAGCCTCTCCCGGACGCCGAGGGGAAAAGGGCCGCAGAGGCCGCGGCAACCGCCGCCGCTGCCCCTCGGCCATGCCCGGCCTGCCCCAGAAGGGGGCGGCGGGAGGGAGGGCGGGGAAAAAGGCCAGATCCGAAGCCCGGTGCGGGTCCCGGCCCTGCCAGCGCCGGCCCGAGGTTCGGCGGGCCCCGGCGTTCTCCCCATCTCCTCTCTCTAAGATGGCAGCGGAGCTGCCCCCTGCGCTGCGCCCCCTTCGACCGCGCCGGGCCGGGAGGTGGCACCAGCTCGTCCCGCTGCGCAGCTCCCCGCCACCGGCTGAGGCGTCTCACTTACCCGTGCGGGGGGCTGCGGGCCCAGCGCTCCGGCCCGGCTTCTCCCGGTCGAGGCCTCTTCTCTCGGGCGGCGAGCGCGGGTAGGGCGAGGAGCGAGCGCTTCTCCCAGCCTCGGCCAGGGGCCCCGGCGCGGCAGCGCCTCCCTCTTGTGCGCTCCGCAGTCCGGCCGCCCCGCCGCGCTCGGGCCCGCACGGCTGGCGGCGGTGCCGGTGCCGCTCGGGGCGCGGGGGCACCGGCCGCGGGGTCTGTCCGCTGCGCGCCTTCCTCTCTGGGCGGCGAAGAGGAGGGGGGGGACTCGGCCCGGCCCGGCCCGGCGGGCGGATCCGCGGCGCTTCCTGGCCGGGCTGGATTTTCTATCGCTCACAAAATGGCGCGCGTTCCAAACCTGCGCAGCGCCCGGCGGCGGCAACGGCAAGGCCCGGCCTCACCTCGGCTCGGCGGCGGCGGTGGTGGTGGCGGCGGCGGTGGCGGCGGCCTGAGCCCCGGCCAGGCAGCGCGGGGACAGCGGCGGGCGGGCGGGCGAGCGAGCGGGGGGAGGAGGAGGAGGGGGTGGGGGGGAAGCGCAGCGCCGTACCGAGCCCCCGGGAACTCCTCGCTCCCTCCCTCCCTCCCCCGCCTGCCAGCCTCTACCTCCTCCCTCTCCCTCCCTCCCGCCCGCTCCTCCTCCCTCTCCCCCTCCCTGCTTCCCTCACGAACCGGCTTCGCCAGGCCGCCGCGCCGCTGCCGTTGAGGACCCGCCGCCGCCGCCGCTTCGAGCCGGTCCGCGCCCGCCCGCCCGCGCGGGACGAACTTGTCGCGCGTCCCCGCCGGACCCTCGGGGGACGGTTGTTTGGTTTTTGGGGGGTGTTTTGTTTGTTTGTTTCCCTGTGCGATAACGTCCTTCGGGGGGGAGGTGGGGAGGAGAAGGGAAAGGGGAAATAAAAAAAAAAAGAGAAATAAAATAACGCCGGGATTCGGGCGGGAAGAGGGGTTTTTAAATAATTTAAAAAAAAAAAAGGTAACTGATAAAATGGCGGCGGGGCGAGCCTGTTTCCATGGCAACTGTCAATCACGCGGCCCGGCTGCCCCACCCCGGCCGGGCGGGAGACGGCGCTGACGTGGGGAAGGCGGGGAAGAGAGCGACGGGTGAAGGGCGGGCCCTGGTCGCCTAGGCAACCGCTGTTCACCCACACCCCCCCGCCCTCCGGCGTGTGACGGTGTCCGTGCGGCCGCGCCGCTGCGGGCCGGGATGGCCCCGGCGCGCCGGGCCGTGGGGGAGGGGGAGCGGCGGGGCGGGGCGGGAGGCCGGTGTCGGCGCTGCGGGAAAGAGGCGGAGGGGAGCGGCTGCCCTTGTCCCTGCCGCACGGGGTGCGCCCGGGAGCGGGTGGCCCGCCCTCACCGCCCTTCCCCGGCCCGCAGGGGGCGCCGGCAGCGCGGCGGCCCGGGAAAGCGGCGCGCTGCGGCCGCCCGAGGTGAGGCCTGCCCAGGCCAGCAGGGCGGGCTTCCCGCGCCGCCCGCGGTGTGGGGAGGCCCCAGGGGGGCTGCGGGGTTGTTGAAGGCTGCCCTGGGACGCGGGAGGAGCGGCTTGTCCGGGGGTCTTGGGCAGGCAAAGGTCCTTCTCGTCCCTCGTCTAAAAATACAGTCCCTATAAAAATAGAGGAAAGAAATCCACCTCGGAGTTGCCTTGCCTGTCAGGCACGGCGTGAGCGTGCTTGATGAAGGGAGCCTCGAGCTGCTGAGGGAAGGCTCCTTTCCACTCGTAATTGTGGAGCGTCAGTGCAGCTAGCTGAAATCTGTGACAGGGATTTGTAAATTCTATTTTCTGGAATGCCCACAAAGATCAAAAAGTAGAGTATGGCCTTTATCTAATACTTTAATTCTAACATGTGATGCTTTAATCTAGTCATTTTAGTTCACAGCCAGCCTCCTTGAAGAAATTAGGGCATATTTCTAACACTTGTTCCATTTGCTTTTTTCCTGTTAATATTTTTTTACCTCAGCTTAAAAGGTGGATGTAAGCAGCCAAGGATAGGGAGACAGGTGCAGCAACAGCCAAAGTCATAGGTCCCCCAAATACTCGAAGCATTGCTTTACAAGTGCAGTATCACACACAGTTGCTGCTGAAAACCGCAGCCCAGAGTCCCTCCACCATGAGCCACGCAGTCCCTCGGCCTCTTTTTTCAACATCAGCAGGAATGCCAGCGCAATCGAACTAACCAAAACACCCATCCGAAATAAAAAGTTCTCTGCATGGCTGGGAGAAATACTGGTGCACAGGAGATGGCAGGAACATGTGGTGGGGGAATTGCAGGAGCACCCCTCTGAGCAACAGCACGGTGTTAGCTTAGATTAAATCATCCATGAAATTGCACCTGAAAGCTGTGGTAGGTGTCTGGGAACACCGTGATTTTAGCAGTCATTTCTCATTCCCCTTGGCTCCAGAAAAATTGAGAGGTCACTTTGATCTGCTTTTGACACTTCTCTCTTTGCCTTTGAGTCAGACCAGAAGAATGCAGTTCTTGCCCTCAGATGAGGAAAGCCAACATGCATGTTCTGCAGCATAGCCAAGGCCCAGCGGATCCCCTGTTCTACCCAGGGACTCCCAAGTTAGTATCATCATATTCTGGCCTGGGCTACCTGCACACACAGTGTACTGTACAGGAAATCCAAAGCATACGGAAGGGCATTGGCTGCGTATGCTCAGCCCAGTTCATCAGTAAGGAAGCAAGGGCAGCTCTGCTCTTGGGGATCCCCAAGAGGACTTTGTAAACCTTGCTAACATCTCTTTGCCATTCTGTGTGAATGGTGGTGTTCAGTGGTGGAATAATTTCTCTGTTATTCAATGTTAGGTAACTACAAAGCTCATAGAAAGTTGTCACACCTTTTACTCTATTCAAGTACCTTACAGTTACATGTAACTTGTTGGGGTTTGGGATTGTTTGGGGGTTTTTTGACATTGGTTGATTTTGCTTTTTTTTTTTTTTTTACTAGCATGTTTAAATATACAGAGGTTTTGTGAGTTTGTGTGCTTGCTCCGTAGTGCTCAGCTTTTATTTTGCTGGCTATACCCAAGCTTATGGTATGTGGCAACTTGGGCTGAGATAAAATGTCCTTTTAAAGGGTGATGGCCTTTTTTTAAATTTTATTTTCCAGCACAAACAACTAAATATCTTTGTCTTGTTAATATTGTCTTGATAATGAATAACCTGTATAGTTCTTCTCTTGTACAACAGTGCCCTCTGAAACGTCGATTTCATTAAAAGCACGTATACACATTACAGATGCTTTACAGCATTTTCTGGTTAGGCCCTCCACAGCTGAAGTGTTGAAGCTGGTAATCATTAAAATTAAGGGACAAGGCCATTGTGAACTGAGGTTCTGCCAGAGTCCTGCTCCAGCCAGAATCTGGGGCTGGAGCTGGTGTCAGGATGGACTTGCACAAGTACCAGTATGCACTGGGAGGTGAACTTGTGTGCTCTGGTGCCAGTATGTTTAGGGCTGGAGTTAGGGATGTGAGTGTCTTCCAGGCTGGAACTCTACCAGAATCCTGCCTCACCTGGAAACCTGGCACACAGGGTGGGAGCAGGACAGAGCTTGATCCTGGCCCTGGGAGCTAGAAGTCTTTTTCTGTGCAGCAGATACAGGTAAATTTAGGACTAGCATTTGGGAAGCGAAGGTCTTCCAAGCTGGGACTCAGCCAGAATCTTGTTCCATCTAGGGAAGTTTTGTTTTGATTTTAAAACCAGGTCAGATCTGTTGTGTAACATATCCCATAAATGGCTGTACTGGAGTAACTGAGAAGTTGGTATGGAATAGATGTGGGTGGGAGTAAGGGGCAGAACATGAAGGTACATTTTAACTGGTTTTGCTAGTGAACTCCATACAACAGGCCAAAAATAAATATGGCAGCAAGAGACATTACCTTCTAAGAGGTCAGCTTTGGAGAGAAGTAGCTGAGATAATAGAGACTAAAGATGGAGCAAGGAGAAACAATTTGTGATTTGGAAGAAGGGGATTCAAATATTTGCTAATTTCTTCTACTTTGTTCAACACGACAGTGTTATCGTATCTTACTTTTTTTTTTTCCTTAAGGAAGGAACAGTCAAGACAGGAAAGCCTGAGAGTCCTTTTTTCTTTTTTAAACTCTTTATCAAGAAACCACCTAGAGTAGGTTGACAGTATTTCAGAATCACGCTTGAAAATAGGAGTTTGCATGCATTCTTTATGAATTAGTAGACAGGCTCCTAAGAAATACTTGGTTTTTTCTAAGAGATTAAGCTGAATATGTTGGGCCAAAAGGAAAAACAACAAGCAGGAAACTTGAGAGAGAGGAAAAAAACCCAAAAAAACCCAAACATGAAGAACACAAAAATGAGGAGGAAATAATACAGTATGGAGAAATAAGATCTAAGAGAAAAAAAAATATACAACAGTCTAGAGAAATAAAACAGATGTAAAAGAAAAAACAAAACAGTATAAAAGTTTTTCTAGTTCAGCAGGTACAAGGTGACCTGATCCACAACATTCAAAACATTAAATTACAGTATCTTAATGGGACAGAAATTTACCTTACAGACAAGCTCGGCTGACTATTCTGCCTCTCCTGTCTTTCAGTGTGATTATGCTGAGAAACATATTCCTACTGTTTTCCACTTTTTTTTCATCTCTGCTGTTAACAAAGTAGACTTAGGACCAGTGCAGAAATGGTTGTAATTGGAACTTAAATAATTCAAGAGTTCCTCAAGGTGCAGGACTGCACAGAAAGTATGCTGTAGAAACTATGGGTTGCCCAGACTGATGGCTATTATTATTATTGGTATTAGGGGGGCAAAAAGCACACTCTTTGTCCTCTAAGGGAAGAATGATATGGATAAATGTAAAGTCAAAAATAAATGCTTGTGTGTTCCTATTTCTCTTTTATAAAAGAAATAGATGGAGGAGATCAATAAATCAGAGGGGAAAGCTGAAATTTACAGAGTATTACTTTCATCCTTCGAGGCTTCTACCCAGTAAAGATTAGAAAGGAATTACTTGTTAGGTCTGCCTGGGTTTTAATTGGTTTTTAACTTTTCTTCTGGTAGTAAAAGGATGGACTACTGGTGTGCTAAACGTGGCACTTCTTATATCCACAGTGGCCAGGTCTGCTCATTTATTTGTTGGTTTCTTTGCTGATGATTATGGGCATAGTCTACAAGTCTGCATATGATGCCAGATTTACTTACCTGGGTTCCAAAATGTAAGAAGCAACAGGTACTTTCAGAACCTTCCTCGCTTCCTGTGGGACTTCGTAACTCCTGAGTCAGGAATGTCTACTCACATAACTAGTATTTAAAAATAGCTTTTTAGTTATTCAACCCAGTGTTCTGCCAGTCATAGAATTAAAGCAGTATAGTTATGTCAATAGTAATTTTTGTGGCCTTCTGAGGACACACTGTATAGGTAAGACAGTCTCTACCATTTTGGGGATGAAAACGTTTTCCTAATTAAAGGGCTAAGTACTTTCCAAGTCTATGGAATGTGCTCAGTATCTTATCAGCTTGGATCCATCTATTCCTGCTTCACACTATATATACTGATTTTGGTGTTTCACCCACACAGTTAACTGATAGTGGAGTGCAATTATGGGTAATATATCCAGTTTTTCCCTTTCCAGCCTTCCTACACTGAGTAGAGGGGTCTATTTGCCTCTTTGCTGTGTGTTCTGGAAGTCTTCGTTCTGTGATCCAAACCCTAAAAAGCCTGTGTAGCTCTGCAGTTTTCCTCTTGGAGTGTGTGCATTTCTGTCAGAACTCCAGGCTTCCTTCACACCAGTCATGGGCACTCTGACCTTTCCAGGGCTTAATATTTGTGCTTTGAATAGATGTTTCAGGCTAGATGATGTGCCAGTAGCAATTCAAATAATCCTTGGTATCCTGCACATCCTCTGCAAAAGTGGCCTTCTTAGGCCAGCAGACCCAGCTTGGAGGATCTTCAGAATATAGAAAAAAGATGATGATGTCGACTGTTCTGTTAACTTGTGTTCCTCAGGCAAAGCCACCACATAGCTCAGTCCCTGTGGTACTAGGCCACAAGCTGAAGTTAAGTCCCAAAAGTTCTTCTCTCTGGGTTACATCATTAACACTTCAGAGAACACCATGGCAGCACTCAGACAGACTTAATTCTAAATCAAACCATCATCTGGAGTGAGCAGCTTGTGTTTCGCCTGTCAAAAAGGTGCTGCTAAGTAACTAATGTGGTCCATCTCTTTTTAGGCCAGAGAGGTTGCCATGGTAACCTATTCGAATGTAGATAGATATGCTTTTGAGTCATCATCAGAGCCTGGCTTTGATAGTACAAGGTTTGGATTGACAGCCAGTACTGCATATTGTGTAGGTTGGCACGCCTCTGGACCAGAAGGTCCTGGAATTGCTGCTGTTGCTGCCGGATGAGGCTTGCTACGAAAAAAACATGTGCAGCTCCCTGCGTTTTCTCCGATATTCTCCTCAATGGCAGTCATGTATTCCTTGGTGTTCTGACTCTATAAGGAGGTAGGTTGAAGATCACACTCCTACGTATGACAAGTTCCTTACTCAGTTTAAAAGTCCTTCCCCAAAACAATGGAGCTTTTTGGGGGAAGAAGCCTCTGGGAAAGAGGCTGTGTTACTTATTTTAGGGGAAATGCATATTTCAAAGTTGTATCACAGAAGTCCTTCTGAAACCACTTTCCATAATAAATACATTTGTAGGAATGCAGAACAGTTTTCTGTTAAAATCAGGCATCCTGAAAAACTGTGATTCTTCAAAACTTTTGCAAAACAAGTGCTACAACGTCAAATGTTTCCCATCTGTGAGCTTCTTTACATCCTCAGTTTCCAACTCCTAGAGGGATCTGGTTTCCCTGTGTTTGAAAAAGATGAAAAAGACATTATGTTAATTTAATCATAAAGTTTCACTCACATCCAAAAGGACTTGTACAACACAATTCATGTCTCTCTAAAAATTTGTATTTGGTTGTGCTGATTGTAACACAGCTAAGTTGAATCTACCTACACCTGTTCAATGTAAAGCTTTTGCTTCTCTGTAGAAATTCCTGGAAGAGCCAAAAACTGTCCTCAATCCTGTTACAATCAGGACCTTCTTTGGCATCTTCTTTTGAAGCTCATCCAGTGATACAAAATAAAATTTCCTTACTCAGCAGTTGTGCTGCAGAACCCATGTCTTTGCTGGCTAAAATGGAAACTTTGTTCCTGATCTCAGGAGAAACCTTTCTATGCTCCCTCTGGAGGGATATCATCTGTGAAGCTCCAACACACGATATCTGCAGTATCTGGACTTCACAAATCTCTTCAAGAAGGTTCTTAGAAGTATGCTCTGCTAGGTACCTACATGAGCATAAAACCTCCTGCTAGCTAAGAAAAAGAAATTGTGACAAGTTCTAAATTACATTTCTCTAAGCTTGCCACTTAGTGCATTTCACCATACTTAGAAATCATTCGTTGAGCAGTAAAAGCAAGAATGCTTGGTTGTCTCTATCCCCTCCCAGTCCAATATATTACTTCAGGTTTTCAGATTCCCTTAGTACCTCCAGCATGTGACCCTGCACCATCTGTTGAGCAAAGGGGACTGTAAACTGTGATTTATTTGGGGTTATACATGTAGAGCTTGGCCAGTTAGCCGACCAAGCACAAGCATTAGCAGTTCAACTTACAGGTCAGCTTTTCCCAAAGTGAGAAATGGTTAACCAATTAACCAGGATCAATCCTCAACCCTGCCATCAGTTTTCACAGAGCTTGTTTCAACCTCTTTTATTCGAGATCTCTGCCCAAGACAGGTCTGTCAAATCATGAGGTGGCTGATCACTAATGTTAAAAAAAGCTATTATGAGAGATGGGTCTAATCAAAAGGCAGTCCACTCAACCTAATGAAACCAGAATAAAAAGAGTTTGTTTTTTTCCAGTATGCCTTTACTGTGAGGGTGGTAAGGCACTGGAACAGGTTGCCCAGAGAAGCCTTGGCTGCCCCATCCCTGTCAGTGTTCAAGCCCAGGTTGGATGGGGTTTTGAGCAACCTGGTCTAGTGGAAGTTGTCCCTGCCCATGGCAGGGGGTTGGAACTAGATGAGCTTTAAGGTCCCTTCCAACCCAAACCATTCTGTGATTCTATGATATAAACCAAATCAGCTGTGTGTACATTACCTTCCTATAATGTCTACTTCAGACTTGGATCCCTGGCTACCCACAGTGTCGTGGCACTCGAGCATATTCGGTGGCACCACTAATGTAGGCTAATTGCTATGTGGGCTAGCGCTCCTTTTTTGCAGGGCACACTTTTTAGGGGCCTGCAGCTTCACCTCTGCGAGCTATTCCAGGGAACTGGCAAAGGAGGCAGGGTTGGTGCTGACCTTATGCTGAGAATGCCCCTGCCTCATCGTGATCACTCCTGCATGCCAGCAGTACTGCCAACCAGGCCTGCGGTGTCACGTCCCACAGGGGTAGTCCAGCCAGAATGGAGCTACTAAAATAGCACGTCAGCTGCCAGGCAGGGTTTTTCTGCTAGTGCGAGGCTATCCCTCAAGTATTCCTGCTGTAGGTTCCCCAGGCTGGCTGTAACAGTCTGGGGAGGGCAGAATGCCACAGGCACCTGTGGGGGAAGCACACGTGTGGACACAAATCTGAAACTGGTGTGGGAAGAATAATGTCATAAAACAATTTGGTGCTAGTGTGTCAGCCAGCTTGCTTTTCCTGTGGTTAAGTCAGGTCCCAGTCCCCTCTAGAGGTGTAACAGGGGGGATGAGTCCAGAAGGTCACTAGATGGTTTGCAGTGAGTTAGACTGTCTTGACTCTGTTGGACCTTCCAGTTTTCCATCCCCATTCTTTTTAAAGAGGCTACAGGGCTATCTCTCTCCTAGCACCAGTGTTAGTGACTTCTATGCCGAACAGACTCTATTATTAAACTACTTGGCTGCTGAACTCGCCTGCTAAGTTAAAAAAAAAAAAAAGAAATAAAAAACCCCCAAATACTGGAGAAGTGTCAGGTCTCAGGAAATCAGAAAACCTTGCAAGGGGACCAGACCCTCCCCAGGAGAGTGTTCATTTATTCAGCAGAGATACATTTGTGAAAAGACCTGAGCAAAAATGGCTTGAACCATCTCCAAACCAGTTCAGGAAATCCTGAGCTGGGCCAGATGCTTGCATTTTGGTAACACTTGATGGGCAAGAACATGCCTATAAGCGTTACAGAATAGATAGTTGGATAGTTGCTCTTTCTGAGTGGTTTTCCCTTTACGGGAGCATGTATTGGCATGTGTTGTTGCACTAAGGTCAGTTCCAGGCTTTATACATTGAGTAAATCTATGGCAACACAAGACACACAGCTAGTACACAAGTGTGCTACAGCTGTCTGAAACTCCTGCAGTCACACTGATTTGTTTAGGATACGTTTACACAATGACAAAGTTGTAACTACAGATTGAATAAACTTGTGGTCAAGTGTTATCAGTGTCGATATATTTGGAAAGCATTTTTGAATAAAGTCTTAGATCTAGTTTAAATATAAATGTCTAAATCTGCATTTTGGCTCTTAAACAGTGGTTTAAGATGCTAAGCATGTTGAACTCTGTTTGACTTTATCCATCACTACTGTCAATCACATTAGCTTCTGTTCTGTGTATGCGAATACTATAGACCTCCTTCAGCTTACCTTATTTCTGCACCAGTACTAATTGTGAAAGGTGGATACAATTATATGATGTATGGAAAAAAGTGTTTTATATTGGGGATGATGGAATATCAGTAAGCATTGGTAGAGTAAGTGAAGATGAGGTGTGTTGTTTGCGTAAGTGCTGTGAAACCTCATTGTGAGTGGAGGAGAAAAAGGACTTCTGCTTTTCATTTGTTGCTGGGTTTTGTGCATCTGCACTGGCGGTTTTTCACAAACAGTATTTTAAACTTTCACAAGGAATCTGTCAATCACAAGAAATTTGCCACTTTTTAAATTGTAGAATGGACTGGGTAAAGGTGGCAAGTCTGTGGAGATGTGAAAGATTTCATTCAGCAGCAGCTGCTCATGAAACTCACTATGCCAGTGGCTGCACAAACCCACTTCTTTGTTCTTGATAAGTGCACTGCCCATAAATTCTCTCCCTTCTGGATAACAAAATTAACATAACTCTGGATAGCTAATATTTTTATGTGTAGGGCCCATCAAGTTTATGAATGCACAGACTATCATGGTTATGAGTGCACACATCATTGAGTTTATAAGCATTGCACATAACAGTTATGCTCACAGCACATAAAGTTTATCTCTTGGTATATAAAACTCAGTTATGAAAAAACAAAAGCTGAAAAATTACTTTGATCCCATTTTTTTCCTTCAACCTTCCAACCTGTATGTCATAGCAGGTCTTTTCACAATGAGGCTCAACTGAATTTTGTATGTATTGACAGAGGATGTTTATTCCTCAGGTATGTGAAATTGGGAGTACTGTAACCAAGTTTCAGGCAGAACATAATTTTGAAGACTTCCAGTTAAAAATTATAACAAAGCTAAAGCATATAGAAAATTCAAAGTGCCTAAAAACTAACTTGTGAACGCTCATAGCAGAATCCTACTAACTTCAGAGAAAATCCCAAACATCTTAATTTTTAGTTTTTTTAACACAACCCTATCTTTGCTGTAGCCAAGATGTGTCTGTAGTAGCATAAGTACATAAAAAATTCATGTAACATACCTACTCTGAGTTTTAAAGTTTATGTGTATCAGTATTGAATGTAAATCCCATATTTGACACTTAGAAGTCTGAATTAATACGTTTTCTGAAGAACTAGACAACACCCATTTAATAAAGTAGTAATTACACAGTGCCAATTGTGTACATGGGAGACTAATGAAAAACAGTGCTCAAATTTTCACAGGTACTTTATACCTGGAATGGACAGAATGTACAGTTCTCTTTCCTACATGAAACAGTACAGAACACTGTCTTACTTAGCTTGTCTGTTTTATAACTGCTAACTCTCCCTTCCTGGTACTTAGCTACTCTAAATACTACTCTAATTGCTAGGTTAATGCCAGTGGCCACTGAACAGAGCAGTTCCCCAATACATTGAAAAGCTAGCTCCCCTGATCAAACTCCCCTGGTCAACTAGATGAAATAAGATGTCATATTTGAATTGTGCTATGGGAAGTTATTCACTTTTTATTAAATTAGACAAAGTCCTAATATTACAAAACATCATAGGATGTATCTAAGACGTAAAGCAAGGGCTGACAGTATTAGCACAGCAACAGCAGTATTTATCAAAAGAAGCCTGATGCCCAAGGCTAGTCTTACAGACACTTCTTTTGCTGAGACTGAACTCCTGTCTGTTCCATCTGACTCTATCACCTCCTAAATCTCAAAGATCTCTCCCCCGCCTTCCCTTCCCATTTGTACCTATTTCCTTGCCTGCAGTAACCCTGCTCCTTGTCCTCTCACATTCAGTGAGTTATCTGTCTCCTCAGGACCTCAGCAGCAGCAATGCTGAAGAGACAGAAGAGACATTCTCCCCACTGGAGGTGCGGGTGCCCAGAACTCAGATGCCACCACATGCTGGAACAAGCAACTTGAATTAGTCCACTGCTGTATTGTAGAAGCAGGAACTTTGGGGAAATCAGCAAAGTTTCTACTGTGCCTCGGCAACTGTCATTCTTCAGACATCCGTAATTTTGCTTGGGGAGGATAATATGAAGGATTGTCCTCTTAAGCCCTGTGGAGAGAACCAAGTCTCAGTTTCAAATAGGTCCCAAAGCCAGTGTTCAATAAGGCTGGCACAGAATATAGTCAACTTATGCACATGGTATGTAACCACTGAGACCAGATTCTCTTGTATGTGGGATGCAGAACCATATTCTATGTATGTGAAAGACACTGGGTGTCTTGGACATGCTGTACTTGTGTGCTTAGTGATCAGAGCCTTGGGCACTCATAGTATGGAATTTGGGGTAAACCTGAAAGGAACAGAACTCTGACACCAGGGCAGCACCTATATTGATTAAAATCTGGTTCCACAGGACTGAGTTTTCAGTTAAAAGTCTAAGGGTTTTATCTAAATTTAAAAGAACACATTTCCTCCTAATTTCATCCCGAGAAACAGCTGAAACCTTTCAGGCCTTGTTTTTTTTGGGGGGGTTTGGGGTTTTTTTGTGTCCAGAACATTCAGGCTGAGTTCAGGCTGAGGCAAACATCCAACTAATTTTTATTTGTTTGTTTTCCATTGTTTATAGGCTTGCCAAGCTTTAACTGTCCTGGGTGTTGCTTCAGGCTGACACCTCCTCCCCTCTTTTTTTTTTTAAAGGGGAAGGAATAGGAAGAATTTGGGGTATTTTAGAAAGGGTAATATTTTGGTGTTGGAAATTTATAAGCAACTGCAAAACAAATGCAAGTTTAAAAGGCTGGAAACATAAACAGCAAAAATATTTCTAGCTTAGATTTTCACAAGAAAAAACTGTCTTTTTCATGTTGCTTTTCAGGGCAGTAAAATCAGTGTGTAATAAATTATGTACATATACCAAACTCTGCGTCATTAATTTTTACCCAAACCCCAGACAGCCCTAAGCATCACCTACCTCTTAGCCAAAGAGACAGCAATATACAACTTTTTTACAGGCAACAGACAAGTGTCACTGTATGTGTTCTACAGAAGAAAAAAAAATCTTGGTTAAAAGTTAGTCCCAAATTGGGGAAGTTTTCCAAGCATTTCTTGTTCCTTTTCCCAACAGTATCGTAAACTACAAAACAGGGCTTTCTGCAACAGCTTCCAGTGGTATCTCAAAATGATGACATTGACTTTGCCACTGTTAAGTTCTGAGAGAATAGGTGTTAAGTCACTGCTTCTCCCAAGCCAAAGGAAGCAACTGAGAGATTTGATATGACTCCCACAGTACATCTTCTTTTACATCTTCATTTTATGGTTTGAAGAATACTATCTAATTATTTATATTATTTAGAACACGTATTTATAATATATATAATATATATTTATATATTGTTTATGCTATGTATCCCATAAATTATTTATATCCTATTAATAGCATATGATATGTTATTATATATTGTAAATATAATTATAATATTTATTTAAATAACATTCAGCTATTCAAAAATTAACCATATTCGTAGTCAAGTGTCAAGGTTTGCAGGTGACACTGATTTTACATACCTAAGACAGAGACTGCAATTAAGTTCTGGAGTTTACATACCCCTGATGGAGCCACTATCCCTTCCTAGCTTTTGATCTTCTAAATGCAGTCACATTTCCAGTGCCCTGCTAGTGTAGGGGAGACATAGGGGCCTGGACCTACCACCTCCAAAATGGCACAGCATTTGCAACAGAAATGTCAGTGGCAGAATGAATAGTTAGAACCGAATTTAGAACCAAATTTAAGGCCATTATTAAGGGTGTAAGGTAACTGTGAGGAGCATAACCAGCACTATAGCAGCTTGATATTCATATCGCACTCTAAACAATTTTAGCTATATATCACCTAGAATGAGTAGTGTTTCTTGCTGCATCAATATAGATATTTCAGTTTTAAATATCTCCAGCATCAAAATAAAGATTTTATTTTCTTCAGACTTAGATTGTTTTCCTTTCCTTAATGGTGCCACAAGCCAAATTTCATCTTTTGCATCATGATTGTGTGACATTTCCACTGGTGACTAACAGAAAATGTATTTTCCTTCATGCTATATAAGTAAAAAATAACTGATTTTGCTTAAGTTTCTCCATAACTCTTGAGTTGAATCAAAGCACAAAAAGCTCCAGTGCAAAAGGATTTTTAATGAAGAAGAAGAGAGATTAGAAAGGATAATCAACCACAACCTTAGCTAATACAGTTCAATGCAGCAAGCATTATAATCTGGTGAATGCGCAACAGCTGATGAGCAAAGATGAGCATCTTTGATACAGTCTGTTTTCAGGTTACCTTTATGCAAATGAATAAAAAGGTTTTAATTCAGGCTGCGTTGAGGTAATATGCCGTGTCCTACCATACATGCATAAGGAGAGAAGTTCTGAGTATACAACCACAAAAGGGGGAAATTACACTTTCTCCTTCTCATCTGACAGTCATGCTCCCTCTTGCATTCCTACCTCCCACATTTGCAGTCTTTTCCATTTCTCAAAATGGCAGTGGCCACCTGAAAAAAAACCCAAAATGTTTTGGACAATTCACTGAGATTTTCCTTTTATTTTTGGAGAAGGATTTTGAGGCGGCCTCTTCTCATACAAAGAGGTATCCTTTTTTCCACCATGTGCTCTTTCTTTCTTTTCTTGCTTTCTAAGTCAATTCTCTTCCTCTGCTCAGTGATACACCTCTGTAGCTAGCAGTTGCCCCAGTGATCACCAGCAGAACCCTCAGACACCAGCATGCTTTCCCTGCAGAAGGCTGCTGTTAGGTGTTTACACATGGGTGACCTACTTCACTGCCTAACTGGTTTTGACACTATTTTCCAGCTATATGGATTAAGATTTTTTCTTCCTGAAGACATCAGTGTTTCTCCCAACCTTTCATGACTGTGATCATAGTAAAATAAAACCCACCAAGGAGTGTGTCCAAAGGAGGGCGATCAAGATGTTGAAAGGTCTTGAGGGCAAGACTTACAATGAGCAGCTGAGGTCACTTGGCTTGTTCATCTTTGAGAAGGCTCAGAGGTGCACTCAACAGTCTACAACTTCCTCAAGGGGGGCAGTGGAGGGAGAGGAGATGCTGATCTCCTCTCTCTGGTGACCAGTGATAGGACACAAGGAAGTGGAATGAAGCTGTGTCAGGGGAAGTTCAGATTGGACATGAGCAAAAGGTTCCTCACTGAGAGGGTGCTCAATCACTGAAACAGGCTCGCCATGGAAGCGGTTATAGCATCAAGCCCGTCAGAGTTCAAGAAGCATCTGGATGATACTTTTAGGTATATGGTTTAGTTTTAGGTAGTCCTGCGAGGAACAGGGAGTTGGACTCAATCATCCGTATGGGTCCCTTCCAACTTGAGATATTCTATGATTCTATGATGATGTTAAACTTCATGGCATCTTAATCTTCTCTTTTCTACAGTATTTTCATGAAAAACTGCAATATTTGGAACTTAAAACTCAACTAATTCGATATCTGGTTTCCAGCAGCAGCCAATAAAGGATGCCCAAGGAAGAGCTTACAAACAAAGTAAGTGTGTTGTCCTCAAGCATTACCAGTGTCCAGTAATCTGTGGTTTGGAGTTTCTGCAGTGTGGACAGTGGGTGATGTTTTCTTGTTTAACAGTCCTTATACTTAATGGGCTTTTCTTCTGTTAATTTGCCAGTTGGGTTTATCTCCTAAACCCTTTACATCTTGCAGCAACCTACAGTATCTTGCAGCAAAGATTTCCTCTGCCTAAAATCATGTAGACAACCCATCTTTTTGTTTTGAACATGCCTCCTACCAGCTCCATTAATATTCTTAGTACTCAAGTTGCAAAATGACACCAAGTGTCTCCATCTTCATCTCTTCTCTGCCACTGGTGATTTTGTAGAGCTCTGTTGTATCCCCATAGTCATCTGTTTTTTCGGATTTAAGACCCCGTAGGTATACCTCATACAGAACCATTCTGTTTCTTTGGTTATCCTTGTCAAACCTTTTCTGAATCACTCCCAGTTCTATCATGCTTTTTTTGAGATGTGAAGGAAAGAACTGTACATACTATTTAATATGCAAAGAACTATGGATTGATACTGGGGTGGATGTGCTACAATGTTCTGGTTTGTTCTGTTCCACTTTTAATAATTTCCAATATTTGATTTGCTTTTCTCAGTAAAAGGGAACATTGTGCTGATATTTTCATAGAAATATTCATTAAAACCCAAAGATCTCATTTGTGAGTGGAAAATCAGCTTACAGTCCATCCTTGTATATATAATTTTTTCCTTGTGCACTACTTTACACAACTACATCAAATTTTATCTGCTGTTTTACCCACTCAGTCTTGTAAGGTCTGTCTTCAGTTCTTCACAGTCACCCCTTTAACTGCATCACAATTCGTCCTCTACCTTTCCTTTACCTGAATAGCTTAATATCATTAGCAATCTGTGATATCTCACTGCTCACCCTCTTTTTCCAGACCATTTATGAATACATTAAGCAGCACAAGTCACAGCACAGGTCCCTGCAGACTCCTCTTGTGATCTCCCTCTCTGTGAAAACTGACCCTTTATTTCTGTTTTACTTCTGTTTCCTGTCATTTAGCCATTTTTTGATCCGTTCCTCTTGCTGCTTCTTGTTGCATAAAGATGCCTTTTTTGTTTTTTTAAACGACGCTTTGTCTGGGAACCTCATTGTCCCTACAAATCCTGGTAACATGAGATCTCCCTTGTCCACGTAGATCTGTAATACTTGATATAATGCAACAAAAGCTGTATGGCGTATTTATATATGCGTCCAGTGATTCTGCTCTGTAGGACAGATTATTATTTATTTACGCAGCATAGACAACACAAGAGGCTCACTTGTGTGTAGTTGCCTGGGTCTTTGTGTTTGCCTTTGCCACCTGGTTAGCAGGGAAGGGTTACACACTGCAGTTAGTAAGCCAGCTGTTTGACTCTTGAGTTTTCTTAGAACTCCTGGATGGAGGCCACCTGGTCCCTATGATGTCTTGCTTATTTTATGTTTGTCCTCTAATTTTTTCTGCCCTGCACTTATGTTTGAGATAGATCTGCTAAATTCCCCATAATGCCAAGTTCTGGCTGTTGCACTGTGAACAGAGGTACAAGAACCTTAATGTAGTTTTCTTCTACGGTCTTGCTTTCTCTGAGTGTTCCTTTTACACCTTGATGGTCTACAGGGCCTACCCACTCTGTGGCAAGCCTCCTGTTCCTGATACTACTTGGGGTTTGGTTTGGTTGGGGTTTTTTTTCGTGCCTTGGCAAGTCATTCCTCAAGCTCAGTTGTGATCTGCCTTATATTAATGTAACAGAATTTATGAACCCATAGGTTTTCTGCATTTCCCAAACAATTTCCAGAAGATACCTTCTTGCTTCTAATAACCTTCTTTACCTTGTTTAAGCACACTGGTTTCCTCTTCTTCTATGTCTTTCTTTGTAATGTTCTGAGAAGTTAGAGTAGGCCATTATTAGCAAAAGGATGAAAACTAGGTTTCTCTTGAATACCAGAGAATAGGCCTAAAGGCCAGAATTCACCTTGCAGAAGAGTTACTCTGCATCTTCCTGTCAACAGAAATTTTCTTCTCCACAATGATAGGAATCTTTCTCCTCTGACATTCTTAGTCAATGCCAAGGCCTCTCAACCAGCAGCTGAGGATCTGTCTCTGCAATGTTGAGAGAGATCTAAAACTGGAAACTAGAGTGTTTTTAAAGAAGAATCTTATACATATACATGCTTTATTGCCTGTGAAAATTATTGGCTAACTTTACTGTGTACATGTGTGTGTGTCTATATGAAAGTTAAAAATGCCCATACTGTTCCTTACCCTATTTTAAAATACTGCCATACAAACATAAAGGAAAGTATGTCATTAAAAATGCCTAGTGTCACTCAACATTTTCTGATGGTATCTCCTTGCCACTGTATATATAATATGCCAAGAAAAAAGCTATTTTAAGGACCAAGCTGCATAGTTTTGCTT
Organism: Strigops habroptila; assembly: GCF_004027225.2. Classification (NCBI taxonomy): domain Eukaryota; kingdom Metazoa; phylum Chordata; class Aves; order Psittaciformes; family Psittacidae; genus Strigops; species Strigops habroptila. The sequence goes on along the minus strand of NC_044278.2, from coordinate 30,720,812 downwards.
TTATGTGTCAAGAAGAAAACTAAAAAAGATCTGCGTACTATCTCAGCTAGCTCCACAGTCCAACAATCGGGATAGTGAGGTTGTAAATATCCAGTCATTAACAAACCTTAAATTGCATGCCCATTTACATACTCCTTACAACTAGCAGAAAGAAACAGCAGTGGATAAAAACTAATCCATAAATTGTAATTTTAGATGTGGCGGTTTAACAGCTATTTATATCACACTAAAATGTAAACAGCTGAGGGTATTGATATCAGGTTCTGATTTTTTTTCCCCAGTCCCAAATCAATATTTAAAAAAAAAATAATTAAAAAGTTCTGTTACATTAAAGTCTCCTTTGAGGCCACTACACAACTTAGCTATGCAAAGCTCATTGATTATAAAAGCTGATGTAAAATGTGAGGTTTACATTGCATTATTAGCAAGCACATACGCTCATTTCCTGAGAAAACACAGCAATTTCTGCTCCTCTAAGTGACTGCTCTGACCTAAGTACTGGGCTTAATGACCAAAGGAATAAAAAAGTTATCAACTGAGATCAAACTAGTGGGTTGATTGACCCAAGATTTTGCTATCCACATAGGACTTGTCATATGGAATATCCAGCTCCCAGATAAATTTTGGGCAAGATTTTCTGTTTAATATAACTGTGGATGTGTTCAGTATCTATATAAATATCAAATTATTTTTCAAGTCCTATCAGCATTCAGAAAGTGAATTTTACACATTAATCTTGTGTGATTTTTTAAATATTATTTTAACATTCTTAAAAAAAAAACCAACCTTTTTTTTTTTTTAACACTGACTACTTCAATTTACTGCTGCCGGCAGGAGTTTCAGTAGGAGAGTGCAACTTACTTTCCAGTGCTTTTACTCTACATATTGGTATCATGCTATGGCCTATCTGGCAACTTACCAAACACTTCCTTTATATCCATCAGTTCTCACACAGAAGTCTGCAAATTTTACTATTTTGTTAAGAATTTCTTTTTCCACAACATTTTAAAAGATATCAACTTGCACATCATCATCCCACAACACCCAGTACCAACTTTTTGCACTAGGAAAAGTTACCATTTATTTCCAGAGGTCATTAGCCGATTCTTAAGTATTTCTTATGCAGGATAAGGCCTCACTTGACACTCTTTTATTTTCCTGCCAGACTATTTCAGTAATTTTTTAAATGTCTATATCACATGTTTTGTTTTATCTAATGCTGGTTGTCAGCCCCTATATGTGTCATAATATTATTTTCCATATTTGCTAATTCTTTTGAGAGGGAAGTAAAGCTCAGTGTAATTTTCGATAATTTCAAGCCCTTTTCAAACTATCTAATGGCATTTATTCTAAGGTAATTCCCTTAAAAAATGTGCATTTTTTGCTGGAAAATGAGTTAGTTCATTCTTAAATACCTTTGAAATTCCTTGACTGGTATTACCTCATTTATGGAATTATATGCATTTCTTTTCTTACCTTCCTATCACCATTTCCTGCTTTTTCAACACCTCAGCTTCCAGCACTGCTTTGTTGCATGGCACAAATAAATTTCCTGTATAAATTTCTACATTTCCTATAACACATCAGTTTGCAGTGGTTTTACCCTCTTCAGAGGAGTCCTCATCGTGCTGCCACTGAAGTTAACACAAAAAGCTCTGTAGGTTTCAATATCACAGAATCTAGTCCTTGTTCTTTTTACTTTCTAGTGGCTGAATACAGTCCTCTAATTAACATGGACAAAGAATGTACATCTGCATTCTTCTACTCTATTTATGTCTCTTGTTTCCAAGTCTTTGAGCATTTACTTTTATTCTGCCTCTACTTCTCAATTTTAACATGCTATACTATTTGGCTTTTTGAAGACCTTTTGTATGGACTTTTCCTCAGCTTAGTTTCATCTTGACTAGCTCTTTCCACATTCACATTTGAACAAATAGGTGTATTTTGTTGCCTTCTGTAGCCTTTTCTCATTTTTATATATATATGATATGCATAGTTCTTTTAAGTCTGATATACTTTAAAGGGTAAGTTTTAATGAAAAAGAAATTTCCGTGCAATGGGAAATGTTTTAGAAAACATTGATAAGATTTAACATGTACATAGTCCCTGTATGTGGTACACAGATTCTAATTTCTTTTTATTATCTTTCTCATTTCTGAGGCATTCAGAAACACTACCACTTACATGTTGCAGTGCTGGGATTTGGTATGATTTCTCCACCAAAGATAATGAATTTCAATATGCTTCCTGTTGTTTAGTGTATCAGTTACAGTTATTTCTTCAGCTAACTCCTTTGTTAGTTAGGAGTAAAGAACAGCTTTTCCACTCAGGTGCTCTAAAAACAATTTTCAGCTTATCAAACATATATAACATTATATAAACCATGGAGTGCTCTAGAAATTGTCCAATACATGAACAGTATTTGGAATTACTGTTTTATTAGACTTAACGATCTCTGATCTCTTTCAGTAGTATGTACTCCATATTTGTCTGATGGCAAATACCGAACTTTCAAGTACATTTCTATTGTGACTTTCTATTACGTGTACAACTTCTCCCATTGGATTACTTAAGTATACCATTGTTGTCTAAGCAAAGATTTCAAAACTAAGAAAAAAGCTCAGAAACCCCTATGTTTCAGCTTCTCTATGGACCTTTACCCAATTTGCACAGACTAAATTTTGCTTGTTCCACGTTATGAATGCTATCATTCCACACCAATTAATGTGTACATTCAGCTCTAGGTCGAGGCAAATATAGAAGCTTGATTATTCTGAGCAATTTAAATGTATTTATTAAAGTAATGTCCCAAAGGAGATTAGTTACATGCATAAAACAAACGTACGTATCTTTCTACTGAAGTTAATATAATTTTTCCATTTAGTTTCAGTTTAGGTTCATGTTACCTGAGTTGTTCTAGTTCAGTTCTGGTTCAGGCTCAGCAAAACTCAAATCTGATTGAAGTTCAAAGTCAAGTTTGGGTTTGGTTAACTTCACCAGTAGTATTACATCCAAGATGAATTCAAGTAAAGTATGTAGTCTAGTGCTTTGTGATAAATTCAGGAAAAAACAGAATATATTTATTTAATCTTATTCTCATAGCTGAATGCAGCACTGCATGAACTAATAACAACAATTATATAAATGAATAAAGAGCTGTCATATCAAAGTAGCTACTGCATTTATAAATTAATTCAGATCTCCCAAATAAAACTATGTTAAAGAAAACCAACACCCCCAAAATAATAAAAGGTAAAAATAAAAAATAAAAAAAAGGGAGGAAAAAAAAAAAGAAAAAAGGGAGAATAAAAGAACTACTTTAAGGGAGAGAAATATTCAGTATGATTTTGTCACTAAAAATGCATATACAAAGAAAGCACCTGAGGACTGCAGAATAACCCTACTGTAATCACCTAACCCGTGATTCCTTAACTCAGGAATCTAACTAGCACCTCCAAGTTCCTAAAAGCTGAAGAAAACAACAAAAATACCTTTCAAATTCTGCTACACGGTACAGCAGTGATCCACATGCACATAATCTGTTGGTAATATCTTATTCTCCATCACAAACCACTGCTGCCTGAATTGCCTTGTAGCGATCCAAGCTGTTCCCATGTGTCTGGGCCTGCCCTCAGAGGTGGTATAAGCCCTGTTCTTTGCCCCTAGTGCCGCAGGCAGTGGCTGCCAGTCCAGGCGTGGTGACAGATGAGCTGCCTTCCCACCTCCAGTCTACAGGCACCAATATTCCCCTGAGATGCCCCTTAACCCTCTTTTCCCTTTTCATTCCTTCTGCATTTCCAGCCTGGAGCATGGCTGGGGCAAACCAAACACAGTTGCAACTTCCTGAAGGACCTCCCAAACACTGGCCAAATGAAGCCTAAAAGCTTTCAGTCTCTCCATTTGTCCATATTTGGAGTGGATTTTTCAAGTGGACAGAAGCAGCATGCTCCTGACAATGAGAGGACTCGGTGCCAAAATTCAAGACTTTGCTCTGAAGCTTGAACTGTTTAACTTCTTTTGCTGAAATCTTCCAAAATAATTCAGCATGAGGTGGATACTCAGTAAAGAAGATTTGTAACTTGGATCGATCTAAAGAAATCAGTTCATATGAATGGTTCTAGTTAGGCCTACAACTAGTAATAGGACAGAAACAAATAATACAAGAGATGGTCACTAGGTGATTCATGATCTTCCCCTCAAAGAGTTGGATTTTACTCTGGTAAACTTTTTTTATCTTGTGATAAAAGTGGTCAAAAGGGGAAGGGATGATCACAAGAAAGGAACAATAAAAACTGGTGTCAGATTTTGTCAAGCTGAATTGAAAAGATGAGGTTGGTGTTTGGCTTGGGCATCTCTTAATCTCTGTAACTAGTATCAGCTTGGTCCAGGCATTTAGAAGCACTGCTGGCCACATCTGCAAATCTCATTGTTTTGGCCAACAGCCTCACTAGTCCACCAGAACATACCTCACATCGGAGGTCATGGTCATGAAGGAAATAACCAATGCTGGCAAAGAAGAAATGCACTAAGAGTATTAAACTATCAATAGAGAGACTGTATTTGGATTGCGCAGTTCTTGGGAGCCAGGGGGCTCCACAGCAGTTTGTTTGTGATGATTTGTGTTGCTAGGCAGATGGGCAGCTACAGCTTGTACCAATAGGAGTTTTTTCTGGACATGAGACTTCAGTTCCTAGAAATGAGTAACTGAAGTACCTTTAAAAAGAATGATAAACAATTGATTGTGAAAATTATGGCTCTCTGAAGGCAACTATACTGCCTAGGCTAATAGTTTTCTATTTCTAGTTCTCCTTTGTCGGGGTAAAAAATAAAAATAAAAAAAAAATTCCTCTTTACCTGCCTTACAGTGACTAATAACAGTAACTAGCTATATGAGGCATGCTACTGTCATTCAGTAATCAAAGTTAAGTGCTCCTTTCTCTTTACACTGACCACTTTCATTCTCTCTTCTCTGAAACTAACACTCAGCAGAATGTGGAATGACTCGCATCTCTCACTTCTTTCCGCGAAACAAAAGATGCTCCTAATTATGAGAGTATGCACTGTTTTTTGCCAAGCTTTCTGTAAGCACTCAGGCAGGAAGGGGGCACAGTGATGAGGTGGTCTTCAGTACTGAAGTGTGTGTAGGCGTGAGGAGGAATAGGACAGAACCACCTTCTTGGCTTCATGTAGCTGAGAGGACGAATGCAGACTTCAGACTGCTTCATGCAAGCTGTGAGCGCTTCCCTCCTGTTGCTTCATGCCCCTCCATGCTCAGGAATGGTCTCTCTGCACACTGTTGCTAGTGTGGTACTCCCACTACTGACAGGGGCTGCGGGTTTGTTTTTTTCAACTATGTGAAGCTTAAGAAAATGTATCTTTAGATTGCTACTTCTAAATACCAATCTTTAAAAAGCACAGTTATTTATAAAGAACAGAGAACTTTAGAGTCTTGAAAGGCTTTTTCATTCTCCAATTTCTTCTAGGCGCATTTGCATTACCTGCTTTCATGGAGAACAGCGATAAACATGCCAGGAGACTCGTCTTCAAGCTCCAGTCAAGAGAGACAGCTCCAGCAATCAGGCTTCAAAAATCCCTAATGCCACCAATGAACAGTTCCATTAGTGCCTATCCTGGGCCATTTCTTTAGACTTCTTGGAAGACAGCATTCCAGAAATCTGTCTTGACCCTTCAGCAGTACACTTTATATACATTTGTTAGAGCCAGCTTACAATAACTGCACTGTCCACTTCCACTTTTTCTTTGTTCAGGCTTTCAGTGGCTTCATTATTTTGATTGCTACTACTCAAACCCCAGAAATATATCAGAATTCCCTGCTCCTCCACCAAGCTATAGTTTAAGAGTGAATTAGCAAACTCCCACCTTTTAAAATAAGGTAAGGATGGTGGTGTTAGACTCTGAAACTTGCTTGTGCTTCTAACATCCCAATGAAATGGCTGCACTCACTTTTCAACACAGTAAGAATGATGACTTTAGAATAGCATTAAAATTCATGCTTTATAGATTTCCTTTAGGACTTGAGATATTGCTGATGGTGGTCTCACTGAAACCATAGGAATTACATACCCATGGTCCACATCTGTAAGAGATTGAAGCATTTCTCTCAGTACTAAAACCTGACCACACACATTAGCTGTTCACCTGCAACATTTTCCAGACCAATTTCTTTGCTTCTGTTTTTTAAGACACATTTTCTCACTGTGTATTTTACTATAAGGCACTGCCTTCTTAAATGTATCCAACAACTTGCAGACAACTTGGAGGAGAGGCTGGAACATATTTTGAAACTCAATGTGCCGAATCGTATGTGTAATTGTAACAGGGACAAATTCAGTCCTCGTATGCACAGGTTCTCGTGGCTGTTAAGGCATACGTAAGACTAACCCCTCAGTGTAGTCAGGAGTATGAACTTGAAGACTGAGGACCCTTTCCTTATCTCCCATTGTTACCGCGCTGGCTGGAACACGGCCCCCACCATGCGCTAACACAGCGCGGCAGCGGAGAGACCCCGCCCGCGGGAGCCTGACACTGACACCGGCACCCTCACCGGCCCCACCTCAGGAGCCCCTGACCGGGCAGCCTCGCGGGCGCGGGCACCGGCCCCGGCCCCGCCCCTCTGCTCCCGCCAACGGGCGGTGCGCGCAGCCCTGAGGCAACGCCTGCGCACGCGCAAGACCCCTTCTCCCCTCCCGCCCTCCGAGCCCGACCGTTACGGCAGGGCCGCGCTGCGCATGCTCCGCCTTCGCGCGGGCGCCGCCGCCGACACGTCCCACCAGGCCCGGCCAGGCGAGGCGGCGCCCGCGGCGGGCCCATCCCGGAGCTGCCGTCAGCGCCCGGGGCGTGCCGCCGCACCCTTTCTCGGCCCCCGCCCGGCGGGAAGCCCCCGCCTCCTCCCCGTTGCCATGGTAGTGAGGAAGCGGGCGGAGCCAGCCGGGAAACGCGGTCACCGGCTGAGAAATGACGCCGCTGGAGACCCGGATGTTCGCGGACAGGCACACGCACCCACCCCTGCGGGCGGAAGCGGGTGGCTGCGGAAGGGCTGCCTTCCTCCGGGCTGGGTCATGTGATCCGTGCGCCGCCACGTGACACGTCGCGGCAGCGATAGTGATGGGCACGGCGCTGGACATCAAGATCAAGCGGGCCAACAAGGTCTATCGCTGCGGGGTGAGTGCGGCCCGCTCCCGGCTCCGTGCATGGTGCCGCGGAACCCCCGTGCTCCGCCCGGTGCCGCCGTGCCCTGGACTTGCCGGCAGCCCGGGAACGTCCTGGGCGCTCTGAGGCAGCAGGGCGCGTCCTACTTTACGCCGTCCTTTGCCGTGGAGATGGGGCTGTAGCGGGGCTTGCGGGCAGTTGCCGGCGCGCTGGGGAAGTTTGACTTCTATCCTGAGCTTTCCTTCTCTATCTCCCCTGCCCGCCCTGTGTCTCCCCCTTAGGTCCCTTACCGAGGACGCCACGGGTTCCTGCTGCCTCCTGTAGCATAGCGCTGCTGGGCTCCGGCACGGCTTTAGGATTAAAGCCGGCTTTTTGTCCTCCCCTTGTCCCCAGCTAGCGCGACGGTGCTGAGGGAGGACCACCAGTATGTCTCTGGGGAGGGCGGCAGGGCTTCGGGAGGGAGGGAAGGAAGGAAGGAGCAAGGCCCCCCGAGGAGTGACTGTGGAGTTCACCTATAGGGAAGTGTTGTTCAGTCATTTATACTTGTGCATTACAGCAAGTCTGGTGCTTCAATACGGTATGCAGGTTACAGTCTTGTTTCGTTTCTGTGCTCTGCAAGAAACCTGAAAGTGTCTCAAGATGTTGTTTGCACCTGATAGGAAATCTCCTCTTAGATAAAGTACTTTTTCCACTGATGTAGTTGTTGATAGTAATAAAGTGATTGTGCATACTTCCAACTTGTGCAGCTGCTTGGAAAAACGTTCTGCTTCTTTTCATTGTTGAAGACTTCAAGCACAATTTAAAAATAAAAACCCCATTTGGCTTATGTTTTTGGCATTCATTTTATCCTTTTCACACATTGCTTTCCTGTATGTTAGAAGTTTTGGTTGTTGCAGTGTATAAAGCTTGTTTCAATGTATTAAATGTTTTCAATGCCAGAAAACTGCTTTAAACAGATTTGAGTGGAAGGGTATGAAGCATCTGTTCTGCAACTATCAAATCACCTAAAGGATGACTTTCATAAAGCTGAATTATCAGTTTGTGAACAGCACATGCTTTAGGTATGGTGTCATAGTGGTAAAGGCTGCTTTCTGTATCTCGCTTTCACATTGTTTTCCTAATGTACTTTAGCAGAAGGACATTAGTTATTTATTTCAGTACCGTATTGCTGTGCCCATTTTCAGTTTCTTCACTTGGCTCGCTTTATATTACTTTAAACTGAATTATTTTACAGTAAGGGGATATTTCTTCTGTCTTTAAGCTGGAATTAAATAAGATATTTATGGTTAGTAAATCTGTCAGTATTGTGTGTTTGCTCCTACTTTAGCTCCATGTGAAAAGGTTTATAATTTTAGTTCGTTAACTAGGCTTGAAATTTGGAGGTCTTGAGTGGTATGAAAACATGATGAAAGAACTGTACACTAGAAACACATAATGAATTTTTAATAGAAATTTCATAGGGACATGAAGGAATTGCAGATCTCTCTTCAATTAGGCATAGAATATACACAGGTTTGGTTTTGAGGTTTGGTTTGTCATCATTTATTTTTAGAAATTTACTGGTTATTGTATACTTCAGTGACAGTAGCTATGCTAATAATACCTTTAGTCTATGGCAACTTTCATCCCAAAATACGCTTGCATCAGTGCTACTTGAAAATGAAGGGATTCCTTTAGTAAACACAGTGGTTCATCCCAGTATATATGTCTAGTTATTAATTTGAAGACAGTAGGCTAGACTTGATTTCCACATTACACCACACCCCCTCACCCCCTCCCAATGTATTTAAAGCTGCATTTGGGTATGGAAGAAGGTGATGTCTAAATTATGCACTGGCATAATAGTATTTTTGTTATGCCTGTTGCATCATAACAGCATAAAAAGTTGCTAAAATGTTACTGAGCTTTATAAGTCATAATTTGCCTGAGATCATGCCACTCACCTAGCATTTAATTTCTGCCACCTTTCTTGTGCTGACAGTATTGGCTATGCAGTAAGCCAGATCAGGGAAGCGGATAGTATTTGGTTGCAAGACACTCAAAACAAATAATAACGATAATAAACAAAAAAGGATGCCCATGATTCCACAGATAATTTTTTTTTTTTTTCTTATGCATGTTTTCCAACTAGAACACAGCGTATTGAACAGTTGGTATCAGAGCAGTCTTGTGGATGGCCAACAGAAGATCCATAGTCAAGCAGGAAACTGGACAAAGTGGGATGGATGAAGAGCAGTCTAAAGGATCTCGGCCTGTAATTTTAGGTGATAATAGACCAAAGAACTGGTAATGGCCATGGCTGAATTCAGCCACCTTCAAAGGAAGAATCAGCATGGCATTACCATTCCAGCTCTAGTTTTGAATATCTTGAGAGTGTGTAGTCTGGATGAATTAGGGTTTTTAGCAATCCGCATCTCTCAATCTGTTGTGTGTATGTCAACCTGCATCTTTACAACTGTTGAGTGTATTTGCTACAAATCTTTATTCCCTCAAGCAGGGAAAGGGTAAAGGGGAACAGATAGAGGAGAGACCCATATTTAACAAGTAACTGTTCTGAGAATCTCTTAATGGTAAATTCTGTACTGAATAAGGCCCTGAAGGTGTGGGAGTTTATATTAAAAACTTATAGGGAAGAACTCTGAAAGTTAACAAACTTATACCTAATTTTATTGCAGAACTGAATTAGAGTCCTGTTAGGGAAAAATATTGTTGAAAGTACCTATGAGAAGGCTGGTGAGTGGAGAAGATAAGGGTGTGTCTAAAGCAAATAGCTGACCAGGAAAATTAAGGCTGAATAACTTCTTTTTTGCTCTTTGTAAGGTCAGAGTGATGCATGCATTTCATTACCGGCTTTTCCGACCACGTCAAGATATTTAAAATTTCTCTTTGGTCCTGAAATATCATACAATAGAACCTTCAAAACCTTCCCTGTTGTTTTGGGTTGGGTCAGACTACCTCTCATCCTGTCACAGGGACCTTGGTTATACTAAATCCAGCTGATTTCAAGCATTTCTCGTTGTTGCAACGCAATCTCCTATGCCAAGTGGAAGTCACTTCACTTCCTAAGACTTTCTTTAGTTCTAGGTAGTTGAGTAGGCAACTGTTTTGTTATTTTTAGTTGTTCTTTGCTTCTGTGTTGACTGCTCTTTTTTAATTGGGAGAAATTAGACACAAAATTCATAAAATAGTCATGCATCGTGCAAGCCTGAGACTGTGTTCCTGTTTTTAAAAAGGAAGTTGGTTAAAATAACATGCTGTGATAAACAGTAAGCAATTTCTGTACTCATTATTTATAATCACCAGAAACTGGAGGAACTAAATAAACAAAGACCTTTATTTTGTCCAGACTTCAATTTGAGAAAAGCTGGCTTAAACAGATTGCTTTAAATTGTGAGTAAAAAAGAAGCTTCCCACTTCTTGGACCAAAAAAGTAATAGCATTGTTAAAGAAAAAAATATAAAAAGGGGATTTGAGAATAAAAAGACAGTAAAATGGATCCTAATAAATAGCACATCCTATATTAGCAAAATACAGCTTATTGCAGTAAAACTGTATTTAAGTTTCTAAGAACAGAAGATCTGTGTTCAGGAGACTCTTTATTTAATTGGACTTGAATTCTTGAGCCATTGAGGCTCATTTAGTAAACTCTGGAATGCTAGAAGAATGGGGGGACAGGCACAACTAATGATGCGTTTTATTTGGAAAACCCAAACAGGATGACTGGAGGAAGTCTGAGATTGATAATTAGAAGAATTGTAGGCTGAAAGGCCTGAAAAATGCATTGTGCAAAGAAAGGTACCATAGTTAACATCAGCCAAGACTTTTAGTGACAAGTGACTCCAAAATATACTTACATCAGAATTTGCCTGTAAGGAAGCCTTTTCCTTTTCTCTAAAAAAAGGCAAACTAATTAGTATATCTGAGCATTGAGGTTTTAAAGCATCTAATGACTAGTTAGTTGGATCTAGCAGGCTTTTTCTATTGAATGTGGTCAGTTTCTGTCTAAATAATCAAAAGAATACGTACTTAAGATTTGCAGGTAGCTTGCCTAGAGGAATAGATGTGGAAGAAAATATTCAGGAATATTTAGTAAATGTGATGTACCCGAATGTGAATTTTTAAATTGTCAACTGTTTGTCCTAAAAGTGAATGCCTGTGATGTGGAAAGTGGAATCTAAAAGGAACCTAAGGCGTCTTGTTGGTAACCAACTGACCGTGGGCTTGCATTCTACCAAAGTAAGGATAAGCTTAATCCATAGATGTATAGTGGCTATCAAATGGAATGAGAGAAATGTTAGGCATTTCTGTATGGCATTAGATACGATGTCCTCTGCTATTGTCAACACCTCAAAAAGCTTGATGACAGATTTCAAGTGGTCTTAAAACCTGCCTCGTGGTTCGTTACTTATTCAAAGCTACCTTGCATTTGAGAAAAGAAAAAAAATTACACTGATTTTTATTTTTTTCCTATTAAGGATGCTGTCAAGTGATTAGATACAATCTGAAAATACATAATATCTAGCTAAAATTCTTTTTTCTAGCTCATTAATGTAGCAAACAGATCTGACAGTGTAAACAGATTGGAATTGGTATAAATTTTAACACTAAAAGTAATTTTCTTAACAATTTATGGGGGACTGTAGTGTGTGCTTCGATCCTCCCAGTCCTTACGTAAAGTTTATAGGTACCGCATTGCTGTCTAGTTCAGTTAGAAGTCTATAGATATGGCTTAGGACTCTCAAGATGAGATTCTGTGCTGTGTTATGAACCATTTTGTGTTATTGATTTAAGATCATTCCAAATTGTCCTCAGCCAGACTTGGATAATTCTGCACCACAACTAGAGAAGCAAGGAATTGTGCTGTTGGATCAGATGAAGCAGGTTGAAAGTGTCATGTACGTATCTGAGTGTTAAGGAACTGAGAACAGAAAGCCAAAAGAGCTTTTTAGGATTATTAACCTGAGACATTCTTACAAGGATGTTTCGTTTGCAGTTTAGAACTAGTACCTCATTTCTCTGTCTGCTTCACATAATACACTGGCCTTCCTATGGATGGTTACTTTGTTGAGATGAATAATTCTGTATATAACTGTATTAGCTTAGTTCCATCTTGCAAAGTTTTGGTGTCGCATGGTGAAGCCATGAGGCATTTCTAGTAAGGGAGAAGGTAAAAAGTGAACAACAGCAGCTGATTGTAATTTACTACATTGTAGTACATGGGAATTGATTCCAGTGATGACTACCTCTGTGCCTTTAGTTTTGTGGTGTTAAAGAACAGTACTATTTTAGTATGACATGATGCTGCATAGCTTTTGCAAATGGTACATGTTTGCAAATGTTTTGCAAAACTAAAGTTTTCTCATAAATTATGTGCCAGCTGTAAGTGTTTTAACATCTTGGTAGGCTTATGTTCTTTGATTTTTTACTTTTAAGAAGGACATGTTTACTGACAGCTTTGTATTTAGAGGGGACTCTGGCCTTACACAAAATAACTCTTCCCCAGAAAATACATAGCTGACCACCTCCCCACACTTCAAACAGAAATACGAATATTATATAAATAAATACTACTGCATCTTTTTCATGATTCTTCCCTCTCCCCCACACTAGTGACCTTTAAAGTTTTGTTAGAAAGTGGTTTTGAGGTGGGGGTTCTTTTTTTTTTTTTTTTATTTCTTAAGAGACATTGAGTGTTATAAGAAAAATTCATATATAACTTCAAGTCACTCTTCGTTCTGCCCCAAATACATACACCCTTACCGTGTGAAAGTATGTAGGCAGTAGCTCTGGAGTAGGTTGTTGCTGGGTGGTGGGAGACTGTTCTCATTTATTAAAGCATTTTGTATGTTCAGAATTGTCCTTGCTTCTTATAGTTCAGCTGTACTCGTTTTTCAAAGCAATAACCTAATTGCTTGTACTAATTAAAGCCTGTTAGCAAAGCAGTACAGTATTTAGGTCAGCTTTTCTTCAATGTCCTTTTGTGCTTGTGCCTCCTGTTCCTGGCATTTCCCAATTGCTGCAGGTCCTCTTTTCAGACTTGCAGTGTGTCAGCCTTTGTTGTGATGCTTGATGTTCTACTGCTGTCCTGTTCTGCTTTAAACCGCCTGACCCATTTTCTATATTGTCATCCTGTACTTCTAGTAAAGACAAAAGGCTGGCAAAATTCAAATAGCGTCTGTCAGAGATGTACATAACTAGACTGGTTTTAGCTGGTCGAGTGTAGAGTGGGCAGTCTGAATTATTCTTTGGTTGGAGTGACCTGTAGTTTGGTGTCTAGCTTACAAGCCTGGTGAAGGTGCAGGGACCATTACCACCTAGCAGAAGAGAAGGTTAGCCCTCAGAAACTTTCTTCAGGTTCTCAAATCGCTTGCTGATATTTCCAGATGTGTATGAATGTTTGACGTTGAACAGTGACTTGGAGTGGATCCTCTGTTGTAGGAGAGGGGAACTCTCTATGGGGTATGTAAAATGAACTGTGTGTTGTTCTCCTGCAGTTAATCTCTTTTTTTTTTTTTTTTTCAGTGTTAGAACTTCTGAGTTGATACTTTCAAGATGCGGTGTTCTTGTGCAAATACCGTTTAGTTGACAAAACATTCTTAATGGGATAAGTGACACATTGTTTGACTCATACAACTTGTGCCTTTGATTTCCCATTGTAGCATGGAATTTTCTGGTGTGTAGCAGAGCAACTATTTATTTATTTATTTATTTTAAACCTATTCCACTCCACTCTTGAAGTGAGTCTTATCCTCAGCTTGGCCATCACTTTCACAGTTATGCCATCTCTTTCACCTCCCATGTCTGACTGTCCCACTCGTCATATAAAAATTCCTCTTGGGATTTCATTCTATCATGTGAAATGGAACTTGTTTATTACCAACTGACCTGATAGTTGTTCATGAGGATATTTTTCATCTTTCTGGAGAGGAAGATCTTGAAACTTTCAAAAGAAATCGAAGTTTGGATCAGTACTTCTGCAAGGAAGAGGACAATATTTTTAAAGAAAGCAAACTAGAAGTACAGAGGTCTCTTCCTCACACTGCTTTCATTATATTTGTCTTGTCTGACAAGGTTAGACTGTTCTCTAGGAACAGTGGTTTTGAGTTTGGAAATCAGCTAGCACACTGCCTGAGTCACAGCTATAGAAGAAATTTATTTAAACAAATATTTTCCTGTTGTCTTTTCTTCTATTAGGAAGTTCTTTCTGGAGTCGTGGTCATAACAAGTAAGGACACAGTCCAGCACCAAGGTATCTCATTGACAATGGAAGGATCGGTAAATCTGCAGCTTAGTGCCAAAAGTGTGGGTGTGTTCGAAGCCTTCTATAACTCTGTCAAGGTAAGACCTGTGCAAGTTAGTATTTTTAGCACAAAACCTTTTTCTTTTTTCTCAAATTAAATCTTTCCTTAATGACTTTCAGGTAGTTAGAGCACTTCATGCTATGTAAATGATAGAAAGCAGAGAAATGCTCAGTATTATCTAGTGATATATGATGACATTTTGAGGGAGGAACTCACACTGATTTAAGAGTTTTCTTTGGGGCTGAAATACAGTAACAAATAGTATGGTTACTGAATGATGCTCTGTGCTGTGAATAAACACCTGAGTTTCTCGAAATTCAGGAAGTCCATTCAGTGGGTGTTGCTGGTTCTTGAAATGGTGGGGCTGTCACTCTACTTCAAGCTAAACCTCTTAATATTTATCTTTGCAGCCTATTCAAATTATTAACAGCACTATTGAAATGGTAAAACCAGGGAAGCTTCCCAGTGGCAAGACAGAAATTCCGTTTGAATTTCCATTGCATACAAAGGGCAACAAAGTTCTGTATGAGACATATCATGGTGTCTTTGTTAATATTCAGGTAAGGCAGTCATATCTGCAAAGAAAATCCGAACTTTAGTTATTTCCAGCATGTATTTACTCTAAAGCATCTTTTATTCCGTGGAAGCAGAGGCTAAAGTTTTGCAATAGAGTTTTTATAGTGCAGTATCTTTTCTCTAATTTGAAGAATGAGCAGAAAGTCAGAGATCCTTTGAAGTAAGTATCTTTTAAGCTTCCCTTTATTAATACAGCATTCTTCTGGTGTGTACTGTATTTTCTAGATATAATTTAAGATTAAAAATAATGATACAAGTTAACCTTTAAAGTACTGGTTTCTGGGTAGTTTCTAGTTTTTCACTTCGAGTTTCTAGGAGTCAACACTTTCTACAGTGGTACCACTTCTTAAATGTGGCAAAGGAACCATCCTGAGATCTCAGAATCCTATCAATATAATGTTGCTTTAAAAAAATGATGTTGTGATGTCTGTTCCCTTTTCCAGCAAGTTTAAGCTTTTCATTGGAAGTAGTTGATAGTAATGAAACTAATTAGATGTGACATGCAGAGTATAAGAGAGAATTAAAAGCATACTGGGAAGAGGAGTTTAGGGTTAAAAAAGAATCAAATACATTTGCCATGCTTGTTAGATCTCGTACAGCTCTTTTACAGGGTTCTGATTCTATTGTGAAAGAAGTTGCATTTACTTTTTGTAGATAATCTGTATAGTGGTACATACCCCCCAGATACAAGTGTGTGTACTGCTAGCCTAGTACCAGTGAGACTTTGTTAGCACAATAGACAACCAATTACTGCTAATAATACTAAAATGTTAAAAATTAAGTTTATTGACTTACCAGATACATTTTAAGACACAGGGATAAATCCTACAGTAACAAAGCTACTTAGTGTTCAGAGTCTGTTTTCCTACATTCATTTATGAGAGGTATCCTCTAACTAGAGGAAATCTTTTCACCACTTAGTGTTTCAGGCCTTCCATAATGGAGTAAATATTTAAAGAATGATGGCATAAACAGAACAGTAACAAGATGTCTTGCCTGAAATACCTTTACAGAGCTACGTAGTATATATTTGATCCCTCCTTATGTTGTAGATAACTACATTTTCTTCATGAAAAAAGACCGCACCACAGTGTCCTTTTGTTCAAAACACAGGTTTGAAACTTAACCTTTTTTAGTTAAAAATTGTCTTACCATAGGTGGGTTCATTTGTTTGGGTTTTGGGTTGGGGTTTTTTGTGTGTGAGCTTGTCAGGTTTTTTTTTTGGGTTTTTTTTGAGGGGGAGGTCTACAGCCGTTTCTTGAATGTAAATATTGTGTTAGACAGTGCTTTTTCTTATTGAGGAGTACGTTTTGGGTTGGATTGGGTTTTTTTTTTTTCTTCAAGGAAAAAGTTGAAGGAGGCATTAAATGCAAAAATTTTAAAACCACTGCTGATGAAAAATCAGTGGATTATAAAGCTGGTGTTTTATTCTTTTTGTGTGTCTGTGTGTGTTTTTCTTTTGTTTGTTGGGCTTCGTTTTGTGTTTGCTTTATTTTTTTCCCACTTGTAGCTCACTGAGTATTGAATTTGATGACAAAGTATAAAACTATTGGCTATTTAGCTGAACATATTACAGTCTCGGATTTAAAAACAAACCCTAACAATCCAGAAACCCACAGAAAACCCCCTACCTACTAGCCTATCAGAAGTAACTAGAAGAAAAATTCCCTGTTTTTTTGTCTACATCCAGATGTTTTAAGTACTTCTCATATGTTTTTTCAGCCTTGGCTTTCTTCCTAATGTAACATCTGTTGTTTGTAGTAGGTATGTCAAAAATGGTGCAAAACTGGTTGAGTTGCTTTCCATATCCAGATAACTTGCCTATGATCAATATCAGTTGTTTTAAGGTATACTTTAGTGGTGAATATTTGTTTTGTTTGTTGTTCCCTCTCTCATAGACATAGCTTCTCTTTACAAGTTGGGAATAAAATGTAATTAAAAGGTTAATCATTAGATTTCAGCCAACCTGTGACAGTTGTGCTCTCCTGAAGAGGAAAATGTAGTGTTGAGGTGCAGTTTAAGAAACACTTCCTAGCCCTCTGTCCAAGTCCAAATTTAGAAGCAAACCCCTCTTTCTTGATCTGGGTACTAGCATGTTAGCTGGGGGTTCAGTTTCAAGATTCAGGACTCTGCTCTGTTGTGGTGACTTTCTAATTATCCACTGATGGGGAGGCTGTGGGCCAAATTGCAAGGCCTGTGTGGTCTTGCTGCCTCATTGCACTGTGTTCCCTGGTCCGAGTCAAGTGTAGTGCAGTAATAGAAGGTTTGCTCAACAGTGATCAACTTCAGTGGAAACCATAGTCTGTGAGGGCAGGGGAAAGGTAATGCTCCCCAGTGTCTTTCTTGCATGTATATTCAGGTTATGTGCAGAGAGGCATCATGAACTAGCAGTTATGAAGCTGAATCAGCATCTAGTTTGACTGCACCTGTTTTTGCCAATTCCTCATCTGTAAAGAAGGAAGTAAAAACAAAACAAACAAAACAAAACCCAAACCACCCCAACAAATTCCGTATCTTGTAATGTTGAACAGCTGTGTTATAGATGCTGAAGTATATGATTACTGTGATAACCAAGCTCCTACTATTTTTGAGTCCCTGGTTTATGGCTCACTTTTTTTAGGGGAGAAATGGGAGGAAATTGTCAGCAAGGTTTTGAACAGTGAACAGCAAAATTAACCTTGTTGCCTGATTTTACTGCAGGCTGCTGCTTTTAAGTTCAAATGTATGGTTGAAGACAGTTCCCCATTAACAGTGGTAACAGTTATATGCATATTTAAATCTTACAGTAGATTTAGAATTAGAGGGGCTATGAATATATCTTACTGATAATCACTTATCCAAAGCATGGTGAAAAGCAGTACCATAATCACTCTTAACTAATGTAATTTGGGTGCTGAAGCCATACAAGAATACTACTCTCTGTCAGTGAATTAGTCCCTCAATCTTACAGGTTGTTATATAATGCAGAAGATATGGAAAGCTTTTGCAAATGACATGGGGACTGTAAACTCAAAGAAAAATCAACTTTCATTTGGGAGTATCTAAAATCACTATAACTCTTACCTCCTTCCCCTTTCCCCATCACACGCAATGTGTGTACATTGCATACTAATCTGTGTTAGATGATGCCTTAAATATTAATAACAGTAAGATTCTGCACATATGCAATAAAAAGATGAAAAGGGAAAGAGAGAGCAAATCTTAATTAAGGCTCTCTGTTTCTTCTCTGCCATCCTGTTCTTGCTAGTATACCCTACGGTGTGATATGAGACGTTCTCTGCTGGCAAAAGACCTAACTAAGACGTGTGAATTCATTGTCCACTCACTGGTAAGTGTGATTTGTATTAGCTGTACAAAGTGAGATTTAATCTTTTTTTTTCCAGTTTATGTAAAGTTTGGCAGTAAGTTTGAAAACCAAGTAAAACCATGTAATTTGTAATAACAAAAATTAAACGTGTATATATATTTATAGGGATATGTACGAGTAAAGGAAGATGGCCTCAAAACAAAACCATCCAGAAGAGATAGGGTGTCAGTTGCTTCTGATTAGAATAACACATCTCTCTTCATTTAAAGAAAATAGTATAAAGAGGATTTGGCTTATAAGATGTTTTTATACTGTACTGAGTTTATTCTCTTATTCATCCTTTCAGTTCTGAAACACTGGTGTGGTTAAACATTATGGTGTTCTTCTAAACACTGTTTCAGGTTATCTGAGCATTTGTTAGCCAAAGGTTCTAGGCACCAACAATGCTTGTCCTAAAAATAGGAGTTTGTTGGTGAAGAGAAAGTATCTGATATCTGTTATTCAGATGACTAATTACAATTTAGAGCCCTGACTCAAAGTATCAAAGCTGGGATTGCATCAAGCTGGAAATAAGAAGCTTGTCAGCTTAATCACCTTTGCTATTAAGTAAGTCCATGGTTGGCAATATGCTAAGATAACTAGGTTAACAAATATCCACATCCTGCAGTTAGCAGCATGGAGACAGCATTCCTCCTGTGGAGATACCATCATGGGATGAGGTTTGATTGTTTCACAAGGAACACTTTGCTGCTTGTAATTTGAAGTTCCTTTATCAGATTGGTTTCTAGTTTATATTGACTTTATGCATGTCCAGAGCATCTGATGTCAGTACAGCCTGTGCAGGCCTAATTAAGTATCTTTTTCCACCCACAACTTGTTAGAACATACTGTTTGTATCAGTCCTTTGAACTCTTAACGGGACTGTAAAGTATTAGACTCATTTGTTTTACTTATGAATAATGGTGGAAATAGGTTATTTTAGTTCTGTAGTGCCTTTTAAAAGATTTAGTAGCTTTTTTAAAGATTTAGCTAGGTGCTATGAAGAAGTTTCCTGTTGGTAAGATTTCATTTTTTCTAAAATATTATGCTACACTTTATTGGTCCATTATTACATTATAAGTAAGCCACACTTGTCAAAATAGTGAACAAATTACATACTGTGCAGTTTCCTGGGTTTATTTCTTGTTCCCACTACAGCACTTCTTAGATCACAAGTCAGTAAATCATGAATCTCTCAGTCAGGGTGAATTAATGAGGTTTTACTGAACATATAATTCTCGCTGTCAGTGCTCAATGTACCATTTCCCTTAACTTTATTGTTTGCCAGAGTTAGTCATTTATGGGAAAATACAGTCAAGTCTTCTGCTAATATCTTCCATCTTGCAGCTGGGCAGCAGAAGCTATTTTGAATTCTTAAGCAGTGAGGGTAGATCCTAACTAAGAATTCAAGTTAAGCCCATTGATGGTGGTGTGCTCTGCCAACTCCCAATTATGTACAGTTGTGACTCAGAATTGATGCTGTGCTGGCCACTTATTCTAAATATGTAGGGGCAAGACAGTGCACCTCACTGAGATGGGGATGGAGAGAGAGGTTGGTGAATGGTAAGCAAAGCTTGCCTTCCTGATGCAGAGGACAGGCTGCCATCTCAACAGAGCTCAGGGACCATTCAGCCACTTAAAGACTTCTTGGTTTTGTGATAAATGGTGTAAATAGATACTGAAGAACTCTAATAATGTGCCCCCAAAATTGCTTCTCCAGCATGGAAAGCTGGGCCAAGTTTTGTTTATTTTACAGTTAAAGAAGCTAGAATGCTAGGCCCATTAAATCAATGCTACACTTCATTCCACCATCCGAGGATCTGCTAATGTGAGGATGGCTTACAAGACCCAAGTTGTTATAGAAGGGGCAGCAGCAGGAGTTCAGAGTGCTCAGAGATGTTTGTGCTCAAACATGTTTGAAGCAATGAAGCAAGTTCATTTATAATCTCCCTCTCTCTGCAGTGCCCAAATTCACTAAGTATTAATAACAAAAGGAAACATTGCAAGTGATACATAAAATGCAATTATTTGTAAATACAGAAATGTGAAATTTAACTGTTTTCTAAGGTGTACCCTATGCTTCACATAGGTAGTGTATTTCTTTATTTCCAGGTGTGTTAGTCAGCCACATGATTTGGTTTTGTTTTCCCTTTTTCTCCTCCAGTGTAGGTAGAGTGTATGCCAAAAACTTACAAATGGAGAGTTGAGAGGTTGTTACTGTTTAAAGCAATGGCAAATACAGAGTAACCAAAAACTGACATGGTTTTGTTTCTACAGTTCAGATTTGTGTTGCGTTGTGACTTGTACTTAGACAATGTTGTAACGTTATTTAATAACAAAGGCAGGAAATACAATTTTTTTTTTTATTATAGATGCATACTTTTAGTATGAAGAAAATCCTGAAACATCCCATAGTTGCTTGACTTTATCTTTTTTAAGATTCTCTGTGTGTGTTTCATAAATCATGGTTTTACAGTTTAACTCTTTCATTACTTGTAGTCACAGAAAGGGAAACTGATGCCAAGCCCAGTAGACTTCACAATTACTCCTGAAACTTTGCAAAATGTTAAAGAGGTAAGGGTTTTCGTATTATTTAAATGTAATGCCTGTGTGATTCTTAGTGAGAATAAGAGAGGAATGATTAAATGCTGTCCTGCAGATAATCAGCTCTCTCTGCCTTTTTCCCTCCCTTTTCTTTTTTTTACTTTTGTAAGCAGTAAAGTGATTCTGCCTGATCTCTTGTAATAGTGGTGGCTAATGTAAGGGGGAACTTTTGTTTGGTAATGGTTAAACATTTTTACAATTTTTCTGAAAGATGGTAGTGGAGCAAGGAAAGCCATTCTAAACCATGTGTAGTCAAGATCCTTTAAAAATGTATATTTGGATCCTTGTTTAAGCCTTTTTTTTACAGCCCCATGTGGCTTTGGGAAGTCTGGATGAACAGTAGTAGCTGTCTTGGTCTTTTAGCTTTCTGAACCTTTTCTGTTTTTTCCAGATTTTCCTCTTGTGCTCTTTTTGTTAATGGGACTATGTTCCCGCTTTAGGTTTCTCTTCTGCATCCCCAATTTGTCTTCCATTGCTCTTAGCCCCAGACTTCTGAATTTAGACCTATTCTTCCACTTGTTTTTCAAAACAGACCTCTTATTCAGCTGTCCAGTTGTTTCATGCTATTGTTGACCTTATTCTTCATGTTCCCAGAATCACTATGGCTAGAAGGGACTTCTGGAGATTGGTTAGTCCAGCCCTGTGCTTAGAGCAGAGTCATCTAGAGCAGGTTGCGCAGGGCCATGTGTAGTCAAGCTTTCAATATCTCAAAGGATGGGAACTTGCAACCGCTCGGCAATGTTAGTGTTTGACCACCCTCACAGAATTAAGAATAAATAATTAAAGGTAAGGGTGATGTTTACTGCCTTCTGTTCCTCAGGAACCTTTTTTGTTCATGACGGCCTTACAAAGATAATTGAGGTTGGCCTCATGGGGACATGGGTCAGTTTCCTCAGCACTTGTGAGTGCGTCCCATAAGATCTGATGGACTTGTGTACATCCAGTCTGTTTAAGTGTTCTCTAACTTGCTCCTTCTCTGCCAAAAATAACACTTCCTTGCTCCAGACTTTCCCTGTGGTTGCAAGGGCCTGGGATTTCTGAAGGCAAATCTTATCAGTAAAGTCCAAGGCAGAGAAGACATTAAGTGCCTCTGTCCTTTTCACGTCCTTTGTCACTAGGTCCATGTTGTCCTCCATGTGTCTTGATTTAACTCCAGGTGGTCTTTGGCTTTCCCAAAGCCATCCCTGCACACTTGGATACTGTTTTTATGTTCCTCCTGGGTTACTTCCATCTTCTGTATACTTCCTTGTTATGATTTTATCAGTAGCATCTTTTTCATCCATGTAGGTCTTTTCCTGCCTTTGCTTGACATTCTGCATGTTGGAATAGGCCATTCTTGAGCATGGAGGAGAGGATTCTAGAAAACAAACCAGCTAAGTTAGAGGATGAGCAGGTTGTGTCCAGCAGCCTCTCATGTCTTTGGAGGCTGCTGCATGCTGAAAGCATGTCTTTCTAAAGATAAGGATATAATAACTATTCTTGATAGTAAAATTTCTTTTGAGACTACTGCTAAATACTAAGCTCTCAGCAGTCTGCTGTTCCTACAAACCATGTTTCCATATAAATGATTTTCTGTTTCTTCTTTCTTTTCTGTATCTTGATATTCTACTCACTGGTATAGCAAAAAATTTGGTGGCGTACATCATGAAAGTCCCGTCCATTAAAAGCTCTTTCTTAGCAGACCTTGTGCCTTTCTCTATTTCAAGTACATAACCACAAAAGTAGGTTCTAAAACTTCTGACATCTCTGATCCAACAGATGTTGGTGTTTAATTGTGGAGCTGTTTAAGGAATGGTATTGAATGTGTATGGTAGCACAAACAGTGCTAGCAGGTCTCAGAAAAATTTATGAAATGTATGGTCTGAAGTGACAACCCAGTGGACAGCTAGAAAAAGTCACTGTTTTGGTATATTTAAAACATTAAAATTTCAATTCTCTGCTTGTCTGGAGATTGACAGACCTATAATTTCTGGCGGACTACTAGAAAACTGATCAGAAGGTTTAAAGTAGCCAAGCAAAGCAGAGAGAGGTTGGATGAAAAAAACAGGATTGATTTGCTTCTATGTTCTTGATTCTCTGAGGGGGATTATGAACTAGAAGATAGGCCCCATGAGAGAAAACCTAGCTAGGATTAAAATATGAAGAGTGCCAACAAGATTAGTACCTTTAAAAAAACAGGTCTTATAGACTAAGATTGAGGAAAATGGCCTTGAGTTCTCATTCTGCAAGTTCTTTTTATCTCTCTCCGTTAGGTTTCTGACCGCTAAACTTCAGGGCATAGTTATATGATGTCCCAGTGAAGCAGGGAAGCAACTCTTTTTTGCTATAAACAGCTATGAGTGTTTACTCATAGTGGTGATGAGAAGAACCTGGTGAGGGATCATACAATAAAAAAGCATTTTACTAATACATCATTAGTACTCAGTATTTCATAGGGTGGTTTTGTCAGGAATGCAACTTCTATTATTTAAGTTAGGAGAAAATACTCATTTACTAAACGCATGAAAATTCCTTTCTTTTTATTTCCCTCAAAGATTTGTTTTGAGTGGAACAGCTAAATTCTGCAGAGGTGTTGGGTATCTGAGTGAAACAGTCTAAACAATAGCTGAGGAGAACTTTTCTGCCATTGCTACTGGCAGCCAGGACTCAGAAGCAAAACAAACAGAATGGGGGAAAAAAGCTTTCGACAAGAGAGTTGGTTTGGAAGAAGGGAAAATCAGTTACATGGGCAAGGAAATCCGATGCCACAAGCAAGTGTGAACAGATGGTTGGAAGGTAGGGGCTAACATCAAAGATGACAATAACAAAAAATTAAGGAGAGAAGAATAAGGCTTGTAAAAGAAGGGGAAGGTTAGAGCAGGATGCTCAAAGAGCTTGGAAAAAGTTGGATGGTGAAGATATGAGCTGAAGATGTGGGTAGAAAGCTTGACTGTTTCAGTATGCCTCCTGCCAGTACTTGTAATTGGGTCTTGTGGCACACAAGTTTTTCTGCTAGCAGAGAATATCTGTGGTGCCTGCTGGCCTAAAAAAAGGGGAGGGCAGGGGGAGCAAACCCCCTGCTTTGGTCTTTCATAGAAACTGATTTATAGATTGTCATCCTTGATCAGCTGTTCTCACTGCTTCTTCCTTAAAAAGTAGGAAACATGCTTGTTGTTAAGAAAATGTTGAAAGTGTGATCCTGTATGTAAATTAAGCTCTTTATTAGTTGTCCTTAATTGGTATCTCAGTACATACGCAGTATGCTACATCTTGCATCAAACAAAGGTTTTAAAATGTCTGTCTTCCCTCCCAATACTAGCGGCTAGGAGAGAGAAATTTAAAAGGGTAGGAAAATC
This sequence comes from Strigops habroptila, assembly GCF_004027225.2. Lineage (NCBI taxonomy): Eukaryota > Metazoa > Chordata > Aves > Psittaciformes > Psittacidae > Strigops > Strigops habroptila. The sequence goes on along the minus strand of NC_044278.2, from coordinate 30,696,480 downwards.
ACTGAAATGAGAGACTATATTGTAATCTGTAACAAAATGGGACCAGCATGTGGTTTTTAGAGCACTGCCAGCCTGCTTGACCATCCTGTTAGTTCCTGCCAGCCTACCTCTTTCACCATGCAGTTCTGACTTCTGGATTAATTGCAATAGCCAGGTTTTGTCAGTGCATCCCAGGAAAAAGCTCCTGTGGATGGAATGAGTAGGGGGGGATTCCTGTCAAGGGGAACAGGGGTAGTAAGAGGTATCTTAATGCATCTGCATAAGGATGCATATGTAAGGAGATTGAGTTACTTGAGGCATTTCTGAACTTTTAAATTCTCAACTTCGCAGCTTTTTGGGATTTCCTACATATTTTGATACCTTTCTGTAAGGGATTTTTTTCTTGGTCTGCTTTTACAGTTGTGTCTTTTTCTCTTCCCCGCTCCTCCCAATCTTTTTAGAGAGCCTCACTTCCAAAATTTCTCATCAGAGGTCATCTCAGTTCTACAAACTGTATCATTACGCAGCCACTGACGGGGCAGCTGATAGTGGAGAATGCAGAGGCTGCAGTCAAAAGTATCGAGCTGCAGTTAGTACGTGTGGAAACCTGTGGTAAGTTTCTCTGTCAATGGAATGTGTATAGAACAGGCTGCAGTAATTACTGCCTGTGATCTTTCAGCTTAAATATGAAAGATTGTCAAAAGCCATATAATTAAAAAGACTTGCAAAAAATTGTTTTGTGCTTGAGGTGGAACAGTCCAAACATTGATTTAAATAATCTCTGTGATCCTTAACTCAGATTGCTAATGTGAAAACTTGCAGGTCAAAGGGCAAAATGTTTTGCCCACACATATCTCACCCCCTAGCCCTGGTGTATCTTTGTTTTAAATTTTGGCCACTGTGTTCTCTTCTCCCTTTCCTTTCCCTCTGAATCTCCCGCTTTCACCAGGGTGCGCGGAAGGGTATGCCAGAGATGCCACAGAGATACAGAATATTCAGATTGCTGATGGAGATGTCTGCAGGGGCCTGCCAGTTCCTATATACATGGTGTTTCCCAGGTTGTTCACCTGCCCTACCCTGGAAACAACAAACTTCAAAGTTGGTAAGTGTGTAGGGCTTTATACTGTGTCAGTGTCTTTCACCTGAGGGAAGTTTCTAAGTTTCACTTCAGCTTCTGGCAGGTAACAGGATAAATCGCTGCCAGTGCTGCAAGAAGCATCAAGGACATCACTTTGTTTCCCTGCAGTCCCTGAACAGGACTGTAGTCTGCTGTATTTCATGTAGATTGAGAAAATACAGCCCAAATACTTAGAACTAAAAGCAGCTGTGCATCTATTAAGCTACTTCTCACTACTAGAATTATATGGTAAAGGGACAGGAGCAGCAGTGTAGTGGCAGGCTTGGGGTTTTTTTTCTACCAAAAGTTACATGTGATTAAACACTTGAGTAATAGGCCAAGAATAAAATGCCAAGATGATCCCTTCTTTCTTTTCACCATCACTGAGAACTTCTCTTTCCATTTCCTCTCCTTTTTGTTTCCCATTCTCTTGCTGCACAGACTCAGAAGTAGAAGTAAAGTTAGGCTGCATGTGGCTTTTCTTTTTGCATGTGACTTTGCTTTTCTTGATCTACCAGCTACTTCTTCCTGCTTACTGTTGCCAAAATCTAACATTTTCCTTAATAAATACCTGAAATTTAGGATTTTCCTCACTTGTTCAAGTAATTACTGCAAAAATTCTCGTTGCTAGCCTGTTTTCTTCCCTTCATCCTGCTGGAATCTATGGGTGGTTCTTTTTTAGTTTTATTGTATCAAATTGAAGCTACAAGTCACTGCCTTTAGGGTCCTTCCTAGCTGAAGTCCCTGGAACTTTTCTGCTGTACACCTTGGACAAATGTGCACAGCTAGTTTTCCAGCTTTGCCTACCTGTTTACCTGTTCCCTCAAGAACTTTCTCACACCTGATGTGTACGGTGATGTTTCCCCAGAGTACTACTACTCTTTTTGCCATTTCTAGCTGTTGAACAGCAATTTAAAGTGACAAATGGCTCCTGTTAGTGTAGTATCTACTTTTAAGAAGTTATGAAGATTCCAAAAAAGGACAGTTATTTTCCGTTTAATTTGCTCTCTGGTTTCCTTCATTTATTAACTTTACCTGATTTCGTATCCTGTCTCTACTTAGGATTCATTATCGATCTGATTTTGGTTTTGAAAAACACAATATACTATCTAAAGAGCAGATTTTGAAAATTTTTTTATCCTAGTTTGTGGGCTTATTTTATTTTGGTGTTTAATTTCATAAGGCCATATGTGATGCACGATTCTAAGGTTATGTGCTGACAGGAGGGGAGGAGTCTGCTCCCCAGCTGTTTCACTAACATGCCTGAGCAATGCATATTGGTGTGAGGTATCTTTCTCAAAGCATCAATCTTGGAGGCTTGAACTCTGCCTCTTGTCTGGAAGGCTGTATGTCATAGTTTATCAGTGATGCAGAAATGAATCCAGAGGAATCCCAAAGATGAGAACAAACCAAGGTTCTCTAGGAATGGTCCAAGGATTGGGTGGGATGCCTGGGGTGGGGTTCTGCCTGGAGTACCATGTTCATGCCACAGGAAAATCCAGGGTACTGGAGTGGCTTGGAACTGCTCTGTGAAGTGCTGTGCGTGAGAGCAGGACCTGCCTGCCTCTCCTCCTATTGCTACAGTTCAGATCCACAAGGGACTCTTCATCAGGGACTGTAGCGAATAGGACAAGGAGTAATGGGTTTAAACTTAAACAGGGAAAGTTCAGGTTAGATATAAGGAAGAAGTTCTTTACTGTGAGGGTGATGAGGCACTGGAACAGGTTGCCCAAGGAAGTCGTGAATGCTCCATCCCTGGCAGCATTCAAGGCCAGGTTGGACAGAGCCTTGGGCGACATGATCTAGTGTGAGGCGTCCTTGCCCAGGGCAGGGGGGTTGGAACTAGATGATCTTAAGGTCCTTTCCAACCCAAACTATTCTGTTTGGTCTCCTTCTTTGGTTTTTTTGTTTGTTTGTTTGTTTGTTTTTTTGTTTTTTTACTTTTTTATCTCCCTCTTGCAGAGTTTGAAGTGAACATCGTTGTCCTTCTGCACGATGATCATCTCATCACGGAGAACTTTCCACTGAAGCTCTGCAGGATGTAAATAGCCAGAGGAGAATCACTTGAGGATTTAATGAAAAAGGACAGAATTCTTCAGAGGCAAAGTGAAATTTTATCCATTTCTTTCTTTAACTGAAAACACATCACTTTCTTTTCCCTCCTGGAGGTCTGTGTGTTTTCAGTTCTCTGTAAACCGTGCTATGACTTTGCCTGCCTCACGATAGCCTATGTGGAGGTGTCTATGCAGACAGCCGTGTCAGGTATCTTTCTGACTCCAACAACCATGTTCTCTCAAATTTTCCTCAGACAAATTCTGAAGGAATGATTCTGTATATTTCTACAAATTGTAGAAATATATAGTAAGTTTCTCTCATCATTTCATTTTGTAATACTTGTTCCAAAAGCCTTTGAAGACCTCTTAAACGTAGTAAGTCCTGTTATATATGGTGTATATATACTGGGGGGGGGAGGGTATGGGACTTGTAATATAATACTGAATCATGTCTTTGAAGGCATTATAAATGGTGCTACAGCAACAGAGGGTGGTGATGTGGGATGAATATTGAAGGATGAACGTGAAGTAAGTGATTTGAAACAAATAATGATGTGAAATAACACCATTGAAGTCAAGTAAATGCCAGGAAAGGAATAAGCTGTGGTCAATACATTGAATTTTGTAACTGTCCATCTTAAAGGAACTCTGTGGGAAAACTATTCCAGCAAGAAATGGTCTTGCCAACAGGACCAGGTTGTAGATTTTGATGTTTGTTATTTTAACAAAACAGCCACAATATTGTCCTAATTGAGAATTTTCCACACACTATTCTATGGGGTGGAGGCAGGCTAAGCATTTAGAGTATTATATAGAGTATAAGTGTAAAGATGACAACCTGAAATGACAGAATTAAGAACACTGCTTGAAATAATTTCCTTTAGCAGTATCCAGCAGCACTGCCAAGCAGGAAACTTCAGTTCTAGGTTTAGCCCTGGTTCTGTATCACCTTTAAGAATAACCATCTGAAATTCTTACTTTTGTCTTACAACACTCTTGGGCCGGGAGGGGGGAGCTTATTTACCAGAACTGAAAACATATTAAGATCAGGACCTGGTACAAGATAAGCAAAGGTGCTCTCTCTAGCCTGGATGGTGGTGCAAGAGTGCCACCTGCTGCTCAAGTGCCACTATCGCCTCCTACCATCAAAGTTACTTGGAAGGATGGACAGGTGTCCATCCTGCACCAGGCCCCAGCATCCAGAGTAGATGTTATGATTTAAGCCCAGCCAGTAACTCAGAACCACGCAGCTGCTCGCTCACCCCTCCCTTCCCACCCCCCGGGCAGGGTAGGGAGGAGAATCAAAAGAATGTAAACCCCACGGGTTGAGATAAGAACAGTCCAATAACTGAAGTATAATATAAAACCACTACTGATAATAATGATAAGGGAAATAACAAGGGGAGAGAATATAAAACTAAAAGGGAAAAGGAAAATAAACAATAAACTCAAGTGATGTACAGTACCATTGCTGTACCCACCAACCACTACCCAGCCCGACCCGAGCAGCGATCTGGCCCTTCCGGGTAACTCCCCCTGGTTTATATACTGGGCATGACGTGCTGTGGTATGGAATACCCCTTTGGCTAGTTTGGGTCAGGTGTCCTGTCTCTGCTTCCTCCCGGCTCCTTGTGTCCCTCCTCATTGGCAGAACATGAGACTGAAAAGCCCTTGATTGGGGTAAGTGCTACTGAGCAACAGCTAAAACATTGGTGTGCTATCAGCATTGTTCTCGGACTGAAGCCAAAACACAGCACTGCACCAGCCACTAGGAGGAAAATTAACTATCCCAGCCAAAACCAAGACAGTAGATTGGTGACAGTGGCTGGGACAGGAGGCCTCTGACTCAAAGGTGTAAGTGAACTATCTCTGAAAATCACTAAAATCCTTCCAGCTTATAGGAGTTGGGGAAAAGGAACATCCTGCTTATTTGGGGTCCCATCTCTGCTGTGGGTATAGGAAAAAGGTCGGTTGGTACCAAGCATTTCCACAGCCAGCTCACCCTTACTACCTCAGGGCACGCCATGTTCCAATTGGACCATAGTGTTCACTAGGGCAAGTGTGGGACTACCTTGGCTCTGCTGAGCAGGGTCTTGCCTCTGCTTTGGACAAGGGTCATAGAATCACAGACTCATACGACGGTTTGGGTTGGAAGGGACCTTAAAGATCATCTAGTTCCAAACCCCTGCCATGGGGTTTGGAACCTTCCAGTAGACCAGGTTGCTCAAAGCTCTGTCCAGCCTGGCCTTGAACACTGCCAGCTTCTCTGGGCAACCTGTTCCAGTGCCTCGCCACCCTCACAGTAAAGAACTTATTCCTGATACCTGATCTAAATCTCTGCTGTTCTAGTTTAAAGTCGTTCCCTCCTGTCCTGTCACTACATGCCCTTATAAAAAGTTCCTCTCCAGATTTCTTGTAGTCTCCCTTTAGGCACTGGAAGGCTGCTCTAAGGTCTCCCTGGAGCCTTCTCTTCTCGGGGCTGAACAAGCCCAACTCTCTCAGCCTGTCTCCATAGGAGAGGTGCTCCAGCCCTCTGATCATCTTCATGGCCCTCCTCTGGAGTTGCTTAAGCAGCTCCATGTCCCTCTTGTGTCAGGGGCCCCAAAACTGAACGCAGGACTGCATGTGAGGTCTCACAGGAGCAGAGGGGGAAAATCACCTCCCTCAGTCTGCTGGTCACATTTCTTTTGATCAGCCCAGGACATGGTTGGCTCTCTGGGCTGCAAGTGCACACTGCTGGCTCATGGTGAGCTTCTTGTCAATCAATCAGCCCCAACCCTTGGTGCTTTTCGTCAGGGCTGCTCTCAGCCCAGTCTCTGCCCAGCCTCTAGTTGTAGTTGGGATTGTCCTGACCCAACTTGGGATTGCTCCAGCCCTTGGTCCTGAGGGTTAAGGATGTGGGCTACTGGTGGGACAAGCTAAAAAGATGAAGTATATGTATCCCCCACCCCAAGAACATAACGGAAGCTGAAAAGGGTGCATGTGCTGTTATGGTGAGCAGTGCAGTACCTAACTGTTGAGGCAGCAAGGCTCACCAGCCTACAGCAGACCACTTACCAGTAACTCACACTAGGCAAAAATATCACACAAAAAATTACTGCTGCAGCCAATTTATTTTTGATCCAAGTGCCAAGTAATATACTGATTAATCACAGAATAGTTTAAAACTTCATCTGGAGAATACATATGCATTTGGGGGAACATCTGATTCCTAGAATTAGCTAACAACCAACCTCATGTAATCAACTTAATACTGCCTGTATCCAAACAACAGTCACAGTCCAGTTTCAGGGTGGTGAGGCTGTACACTCTCTAGTCCTGGTCTTTTGGGTACTGGAGAAAAGTTTTACAGTGACAAAGGTACTCAGGCAAGCTCAGACTTCTAAAGCAGTAGGAGAGCCAGTCTTTCAGCTGTCTGCATCCTGTACCTCACGCTGTGGATGAACATCCACACACAGAATACAGATGCAGGTTTGCTTCGTCAAAAACAAAAATTTTGTAATTCCGATTTAAACAAATCAGCTCTTCAGCAATGAGGAAAATTCAAATCATATTGTGAGATTAAAGAACTGAGCCACAGTATTACAACTCAATGATAAACAAAAAGAAGGAATCGTGAATACTTAGAAATTCTTGCTTTAAAATATTACTAAAAGTAATTACTTAAACAATTTGAATTATAAGCTATGGATTTATGCAGAGTAAGGAGCTGCAATTATGTGAACTGCATTCATAATGAATACAACAAGCCTGATTTGAATCCTGCAGTTAAATTCTGTTTGTGCCAAAGGAAGGTAGGTAATGTCTTGGCTGTTCCAAATTCTGCTGGTCTGGCACTGGGGTCACCTACTTGGTTTAATACTAGAATTTATTTTCAGGGTGGTGTAAGCTCTGGAGGATGGTGTATCACTCTTAGCAGGAGTGATGCACCATCCTCCAGATGGAGAAAAGTGGATAGAGTAGTTTCAATATCCCTTAGCCAAAAAACATGACCAGTTTTGTGTGCTGCCAGCCTCTGAGCTACACCAGCTTCACACAAGAAAAGTTCTGGATCTTAGAGGATGCCAACTTAATTCTGAGGGTGCCATGGCAGTACCAGCATCTTATGGCTTAATGTTCAGTGGGAAACACTGCAGCAAGTCCGAGCTCTGCTACCATTTCAATATAACCAGGGTTCTGTCTCTTTCTAGGCATCATATTTCTGTTCCTTATCATGGTGGTTATTCTGCAGCTGCTTTGCATCTTACTACAATGTGTTCAAATAAAACAAGGTTTAGGTACATTTGTTCCGTGCAGGAAGCTCAGGAAAGTCTTCAGGTAATAGAGCATGAACGCGGCAGATGGGGCAGGTACTTGAGTGTTGCTTGAGCCAGGTTCTAATGCACTGCAAGAATAGGAAGATGTTGAGGACATAAATCCCGGTATCAGGAGTTCAGTTTAACTAAGTTAGTAATTGTCACTAACAGGCAAGCACAAGATGTTCTATGTTATTAAAGTTTGCAGCAGAGAACTGTTCTCCAGCTGTGACGCTGTGCTCATCAGTTTACATTTGCACCTACTCTGCAATAACAAATCTGCCGTGAACAAACAAGGAAGAAGTCACAGGCAGAAGCATCCAGTTATTCTCACATAATCCTCACTTCTTACTACAGGAAGCTACATGTGCAGCTGCTAGCAGGTGGCAAAAGCAGGGCTTACAGTGATAGCCCGTTCTGTAAGTACGCTGCAAACAACTCTGTGACTTGACTACCAGATTTATCCTCTGAAAAATAAGCTCAAATTCACTCTGATGAATTATCATTTAACTTATAAATCTAAACCTGAAAACTTTCTGGCACAGTAAGGCCATGTGTGTTGCAAGTCTTGGCGTACAAAGTATGGAAAAGAAAGGGGGTTCTGCACTGTTCTTAGGTGCAGACGGGTAAGGGGGGAAGGCTGCTTTCAGAAAATGGAACACGGGCATAACTAGACAGTGTCCATAAGCATTTGCATCTAAGTGATAAGAACAAAAGTCCTTACTTCTCTGTGAAAACGATGCCCGCATTCTAGTTCACACGAGTCTCTGCTTAGCTCATCATGACATATTGTGCAAGGATCATCACTGGAGGCCTAGACATAAAACGCTAAGTTATTTGAAAGTTGGCAACAACTAATCAACAAATTCTAATAAGTTAATAGTGTTACTAATTTTAACAAAGTATATTTAAGCTTTTGCACACCAAATGAATGAGTCAATTATTTTTGTCAGCAGTTCTTTGATTATTTCATGTCTTATAAGAAGCACACTGCAATCACTTCCCCTTCATGGAAACAGTGGAAAACTTACTGTATAGTCTCGTTTCTTCCATTTCGATTTAGGTGTTGCTCCAACATTTCCCCAGGGCTGGAGACTTGGCTGAGGCGGATTTTTACTTGAAGCCTTTTTAAGTGCAGTTGCAGGTTTTGCCTTGGGTGGGCTGGGGACATGTTCTCCTGCAGGGACTTCCCGACTCTGAGTTCCAGCCTGTGCTGCTGACACAGAGGATGGCGACTTCACAGGTCTCCCTGTTGAAGTTGGTGCCTAGGCAGGTATTGGAAAAGAATTTGGAACAAGTCTGCGTTTCAGAGCCTGCAGCAAAAACAAGGTTACGTACTTTCCTGGGCTGTGCTACACCAGTTCCTCTGGCAGGGATGCACAGCAGGAACAGCAGCAACTATGTACACCACAGTACCTTGCTCTGCTGCTCCAGAATGAGATCCGTCACTCTGCTTAGAATTTCATCGAAGCTCAAACCTGACAACGTATTCCCATTTCTTCTTTGTATGGCTTTTATGTAGCTAGTAAAGTCTGAACTGGAAGGGCAAAGACGACATTATGTCTGATTGGCAACATGATGACTGTTACTGGCATAGTCAGAGCATGAGAGAACACGGTAGCCTCCGTGCTTGATTCACAGCAGTGAGAAGATACTCAAATGAACTGCACCAAGTACCTGCTTCCAGTACCTTGCAGTAACTAGAATCTTCCTTAATCATAACCCCCCTCCACTCCCCGCCAAACAATAAAATAATGCTACTTCTATTTGGCAGTGGCTCTAACTGGGGAAAAAACCCAAACCACATAAACGAACACCACAGGTCTGTTCCCTTAAGGAACATCTCACTGAGTGGGAGGGAAGGGAACAACTAAGATTACTCTGCTCATGAAACAGAAGCCTAAGAAATCAGTTCTTGTACTGGATGTTCAGAACTTCTGTTACTCAGCACTACATAGCATTACATTCGTGAAAACAAATACCTGCTGTAATTTGGGAATATGCTCTGTAGATGTGCAATAATATTTTCCAATGGTTTTGGAAGCGTTCTGTTGTTCGGAAATCCGGGAGGCCTCAGTTGTGTAGCTGAGTCACCTTGGTGCTTCTGGTTTGGCTGGACATTCTGAGCGTTATTTCCAGAACTCCCCGACGGGCAAGTTGCTGAAACTTTATCAGAATATGATCCTTCCAGGGGCTTGGAAGGTGTTTTCACTGATCCGCCACTTGCGGAACAAGCCTTAGAATTTGAATATGCTGGCTTAGCTCCAGCCTGTGTATTAAGTGAAGTACGTCTTAGACCTTTATCTTCAGAACTTGAAAATGCAGGAAGTAAATTAGGCTGTGCAGGTGCAGAGGAACACATGATGATGGCTGGATCACTGTCTGGAGGCCTGCCTTGTTTTATCTAGAAAAAACAGTGATTAAAATAAATTGAGCAGATTTCTCGAGCATTTGCAACATGAACTATGACACAGTTGGTAATGCCAAGGAACTGGAAGGTCACATCAATTTATCTAAACTTGCTTCACCTGGGTAAAAACATTGCACAAAGGTGCTCTGTAACAGGTACTACACGTAGAGCACCTGTCTGAAATGGGATTCAATAGGACAGACAGCCCATACACAGGCTGTTCCTTTAACTGAAGACAAAGCTGTTGGACAGCTGTCAGTTTTACATAGGTATAGCTTGAAGTTGGTAATAGAAACAGAACTGCTTTAAACAAGTGCCATTGATTTGGAAATACAGATTTCACTGCTTTTAAAGAATTATATAACCCCTATATAATTCAGTGTAATTTGTTTTTGAAAACCAGAAACAGATGTCAGCTATTGTCATCATCTTGAGAAACTTGGAGCTCACACGAGTCAGGAAGACTTTCTGCACTAACAACTGTCTTCCATAAATGGGAAGAACTCCTTAGAGTAAGTCTAGTTGTTTGACCCCATGACTGCTACTTCTTTCAGAGCTTGACTGCTCTAGGAAGGTGGCTTTCTAACATATGGAACTGAAATTCTGCACTTCTTCATAGTTGAAGTTGAACCTGCTGGTTCCTGTTCTATGTTCTTTAGTTTAGCACCTTTTCGAAGTGATATTTTACCATCCTTCTGAAGGTGTTTAGTTAATGGAATTAAATAGGGAAAAAAAGAGTTTTAATCCACGTCTCTCATTTAGGCTTGATAAAGCCCTCTCAAAGCTGAAAGAATTAGAGATACCTCTTCTAAAAGGTTAGTCTTGTATTACTGCAGTAAAAATAGATACCAAATGCAGAACGAGAGGCTCAACAGTCACTCCTCCCCAACCTGTAAATTGGTGGTAACCAAAGGATGGTAACTAAGTTATCTATATACTTTTAAGAGTTCTGTGCCAGTAAATAGAAAGGAGATACCTAGAAATAAGTGGGGAAGAACAGGTATGCAGGAGAGTGTAAGTGTAACTATTACTTGTGTAAGTCTAGAAAAACTGTAGTAATGATCATTACACAGTATTAGAACAGAGCCTTGAATCTAAATTATACCAAAACCAAACAAAAAAACCTATATGACTTTCTGCAGAGAATATATATAAAAATGTTGTCTTGCCTCTTCGGTGAATTCATGGATTTCCTATGTGTGTGCATTTCACTTATTGAGTCTGTTATCTCCCCTATCTTGAACCGTCTTCCCCTTCCCCTACACCATCCCAGGTCCTGTGGTTTCTGAATGCTATTTGTCTTCAGGGCTGGGCATCACCTCCCTGCCCTGGTTTCAATTTTGCCATGAGTGAACGTTTGCACCACTGCTGCAGCTAGCTTGGCTGTATTTTATCACTGTCAGGTGTCTCCCCACCACCGTGCTCATGGACAGTTCAAAGAGTACTGACTTTGTCCTTGCTCCAGGAACAATCACAGGGTATGGAAGTAACTAACATGACATGAGCAAAGCATTTGTGGAACTGTTGGCCCACAAGAAAATGTTTTTAAGTAGTAGTTATCCAGGATGTAGTCATTGCAGATGCATTTCCATAAATGGTATGCTCCATCTAGTTCACAACAGATATAACTGGAAGTTGATTTTGGTATTTGTAATCAGTTACACATGTCAGTGTAATGAGGCCTTGTCCCTATGGATTTTGGTGCTACAGGAAAGTCACGATACACAGAAATATTAGTCCCAATTCAGATAGAACATGAAGCATTTTAAAGTTAACTTCAAACAGCTTGAGCCTCTCAAACGACTTGACAATGTTCTTCTCACTGGCCTTCATCATGCTAATCCGCAGTCACCCTTTCCTTTTGACAATTACCTGGACGTATGGAGAGCCAGGTTACTTTGTATTCAAGGCTGTGTATTAAAGTTCTTTTTGTACATGTCCTATAACGGGCAGCCATGCCGATTCAACCATAAAGAACTTCTTAACAAACAGCTATCAAATGTAAGATACATACTAAGACACTGGGAGGAGAAGGAAGATCCACAGTTTCCATTTTAGTGAGGCAGTTCCGTGCACCATTTTTCACCATCTGAATTTTTTCTTCATACTCGATCTGCAGAAGAAACACAAATTATCCTCCACATCAGCTTAACTCACTCTATAGAAAATGGCATGAACACAACTACTTTTTTGCAAGACACCAACGATATCAGGCCTTTCAAATGGAGATGTGAGGCTACCATTTGCTATAAATGATGTATTTGCATTGATGCTTGAAAGGGTTTGGGAAACCCTTTCTAGTTCCTAAAACTCAGTCTAGACATTTTACATCTTAACGTCTCTGTTGTTTTCAGAGAAGTTGCATGGGTTATCTAGAGTTCAAAAAGTACAAAAGAACCAAGAGCAAGAGTGGGATGCAATTTCGAAGCAAGTGTATAAAGGACAGATTTTTGCCTTTATGAAATTGAAGATAGTTATTATAATTTAACTACACTTAAATAATCTGGACTTAAACCTGTGCCTTTCTTTTGTAATTAAAAAATTGCAGTTCAGCATTTGCAGGACAAGCTACTGGTGTTTTAAAAAAGGAATTCAAAATTATTTAAGGTATTCAATCTATTTTAATTTCCAAAGTTCAACTTAAAGCTCTTTAGGAGAAACTAAGGCTTACCTTTACTTTTTCCCGTTGTTTATTTACATTTGAAATAAATATTTCCCAGGATTCAATCTGTGACTTCAACTTAGGTGCTGCTGAAGCTGAGCTGCTGAAGCATTCGAGATTGTCAGTTAAAATCCAACATTCCCATTATTTTTGTTCAAGACCATTGGTTTTAGTACCACAGTTCTTTTCTCTACCAACTAAATCACAGTTAAAGACTCAAGCAATTTTAAAACTGGCTAAATGACCGGTACTTGGATCCTATCCAATCTTAGAAGTGGATTCCTCAAATGTAAATTGGTATTTTGTGGCAATATAAGGAAATGGAACCTGGCATAGGTTTCTAAAAAGGTTAACACCAAGAGCTGAATTAGTTTCTCGTAAGGAAGAAAACAATGTTGTTGTATGCCCAGCAGTTTTGTTTGCACTCTGCTTTATTTCCATTGCAGCCCTTTTGCAGTGATATACTGTGCAGGAATAACTGGAATTTCCCAGTAGCCTGATTTTCCCCGGCTAAGAAATAATATGACAAGAAGCTTGCTCCTGCTTAAGTATTACACATCTTGGTAATTTCAGATTAAGAAGAAATTCAGCTTCAGGAAAACTGTATTTAACTATTAAGTTTCTACGCACCTTTCAAGCTGACATCCCTTTGTGAGCAAAACTGACTTGTCAAGATTAAAAGTTCAGTAGTTATTTGTATGTAGCTACTAGTAGTACTGAAATTTCTGGTGTAAGCTCTCCATACCTGCTCCATGACTTCAGCATCTTGAGATTTGTTTCTGCTTTGACAGCTATGCCACTTAGTTTGCATACTTCAGTTTCCTTCCAGTTTTTGAGTACTGATATCTGTAACAAAACAAACTCTGTAAAAAAACCCTGTGCAGTAAAAGCACTGCTGTAGCACAAGGAATACAACACGCACTGAGTTCCTACGATGAGCAATTTCACATGGAATTAACAGCCCTGGCAGGCCTTCAGGAGGATAAAAAGGCTGCATTCATTTCAACTGATAGTAGAAAGCTTCCATAAATGTTCCATTTGCAACTTATCCTATATATAGGATATATATTTATATATGTACACTTAAAAGTAATTAAGGCAACCTTTTAAATACTGCATGGTTGAAAACTAATGTGGACCAACAATCTAATCTTTTTACAAAAATCGTAAGACAGCCTTTGAGCCCTTCTTAAGAAAGGAGAATTGTTCATGATATTAAAGCATTTCCAGTATAAAACATACCGATTTAGAAAAAATCTTGGTATTTTTCAGTACTCTCCTCCTTTCAGTGAAACACACAGGCTGGTTGTTACATTCTGATTCTAGCTGATAAAGCAGCAGCTATATATTAGCTAACTATGACTTACTTTAAACAAGGAATTTTTCAAGTTCCTATGGTTAATTCTTGCTAATGGAATCTATTCATAACAAGGCTAAGTATGAAACTCAATTACTAGTTGAATTTTGCTTGGGGCAATACTATATCCCCCAAATTTTTTTAATACTGATCAGTAACAGTAATGTGCCTGGATGATCTGTGATGTTATCTGTAGGGTAACATCATGAACAGCACTTTTGATATATGCTTATGAAAAGTTTTAGATGCTATTTCAAAAGTAAACAAGGCTTCACCAGTCATCTTCCCCACCTACTATCAGTGCAAATGATCCAAGCGTTAGCAAAAGTGGTTTAAGATCTTTTGTTTGTACCTCTGCTTTAACAGCTCTTTTCACACACTCTTGGTAGTCATCTTGACTCTTTTTGATAAGCTCTTCCAATTTTACTTTCTCACTAGCAAGTTTATTACTGTGAAATAAAAAAAAAAAGTTAAATATTTGAGTAATGTTTATGACAGAGTAGTATTTAAAATTTATGGCATTTTAGAGGTTTTCTACAAGTAAACTCTTCTTTGGAATGGCACATCTCCATTTACATTGTTCAGCTTGTGCCTTCAGGTACAGCATCATGCTCTTGCAGCCCTACTGCTGGCTCCACAGGCACAGCCTCAGGATTTCTTCACCACTTCTCCCTGTGCAACCTAAAAAGTTTACAGGAGTTTGACTACTGCAGTCATGCAAGTGTTATTGTTCTGAGCCTGATCACATAGATGAAGAATGTATCTATAAATGAAACCTTGTCTTTATACTATGTGGAAATGAGTTACTTTTAGAAAATGTTTAGGTAACCTTAAGTACATTTAGGACTACAAGCATGTGGAGGTGCAAAGCTACACAGAGCAGTACAGTATGTCTGTACCACGCCCAGCTTCTAGCAGGTGTTCTAAAACACAACTTCATATAATCAAGGGAAATGTATGAGAGTATGTTGAAAAGCCAGATTTTTATTATCCTAAATACCTAAAAGAAAATAGCATTTACTCACAAAAAGTAAAAGTAAACTAACTTCAAATAAGGGATAGAGGTTAAAATAAATACTTATTTTTCCTAAGCCTTTACCCAAAGTGAAGAGAGAACTCAATGAAGAGTCAGCAGAAAAATAATAATGCTGAAAGGTACAAGAGTTTTACCTGGTCTCGAGATACGTATTTAAATATTCTTTATACTGCTTTTCCTTCTCATCAGTGGTCTTCAAATACCTAGAGTAATCAAACATTTATTAAGCTTGTTCTGAAAAATGTTCATTAGCAAATACATGGCACGTTCCCCTACAACCACAGTGACAACTGTGCAGCAGTAACAATGCTGTTTAATACTGTAAGTGCATTTAAATGTATTCCTGATTAAGCAGTAACTAATGTAAAAGCAGGCTGATGATTTTTCAAGACAAGTTTGCCCCAAATTTGTCCCAAACTATTTAGACTAATGATAATACAACAGCATTCAAGGCCAGAAGTCTTCTCAGATCTGTGAACTGCGAGAGAACTTAAAAACACAGTAGGAATTGTCAAATCTGATTAGAGAAATTATCCTAAATCAGTTTCATCAGTTATCTAGAAGCTATTTTAAATATTTACCTGTAACTTGGGGGGGGGGGAAGAAAAAGGAAAATATGAAAGCAGAAAAGCAGATATGTACATATTTCAGCCTACTACTAATATTTCAGCCTACTACTGTGATAAACACCTATCTGGTTACACAGCCAATCGTCAGGTTACCTAAAGATTTCTGAACTCTTTAGAATTAGAATGCTTCAGAAAAAGCTACTGACAATACTGCATCAAATGACACATGATTTATTTTTCAGTATGTCAGTGACATGATCTCATGGATGCTGCTTGGCTATTATAGGAGTTGCTTCTTGCTCCTCCACAGCCAGGAGAGCACATTCCCAGGGGAAGAGCTAGGTCTGCTGCACACAGATAGGGTTATGATGGGCTTCACACATTGATATCAATGATTTAGGTTCTATGGAAAATCCTGCAAACTTCTGGTTTACGGTGAAGGATGGGTAAAAAAAACCAAAAAAACCAACAAAACCACCCAAACCCCCAACAACTCAACAGATACACCCAGTTATGTGGTTCTGGCAGTTTTACTTGAATCTGGGAAACAAGTTACAGGACTAGAAAAGGAGGAAATGTGCATCCTTCGATGACCCTCAGATACGCTACTGTGGCAGAAAGAGACAAAAAGGCTGTATGAAAAACAAATGAAGACTAGAGCTTGGTTGGGTTGACTGTACAATAGAAGAAGGAAGAATGGAAATGACAATTTAAAGCTAATCATAATGCAGTTGAGGAGCACGCTGAGAAAGCAACGGTAAGTCGTGAAGGAGAAAAGTAAAAAAGCAGTGCTACAGGTTTCTGGAAAACATGAGATCTTGAACAGTGAAGAAAGTGGCATTTGTTAATTAGGAAAAATAATGCTATATGTAGATCCTATTAACAGCAGTTCTAATCCAAGAATTGCATTTAACTCATTTCAGAATGACATAATCAGGGCAACAAGTCTGAGTTTTCACTCTGCATACATCATGGAATCAGTAGATACTGAAACTTACCAAAGTCTATCAGAAATCACTGCACTGAGAGCTGCTTAAAAAAAAAAAAAAAAAAAAAATCAAAGTAATGTAAATCAGTATTTAAAATTAGCACCTCTCATTGGTATCTGTATGCTTTTTAGCTGTGCTCCTTAGTGCTTTAAAGTTCTCTTGACTTTCTTTTTTCTCCTGTTGCCATTTTTTCACTTGCATTTCTAAGTCTCGATGAAACCAATCCAGTTCAGTCTTTGATAACTAAAAGCAGAAAATAAGAAAACATTATTTCTGAAAACACTATTTTATTCAAAAGCAAGTTAGAGCAGATTGCTGGCACTTACGATCAACAGCCAAGGCAGTGAAAAGTACAGTAACATGAGTTTTACTAGTGGCTAATTAACTGTTAATTCAGCTGTTCAGTGTGGGCAACATACTCATAAATGCTTCCCCCCCAACTATCTGCACACTTTGTTTCTATGGCTTGCAACCCCGTTTTGCAGCCAGCTAAAAGAAGAAACCCAGTTCCACAGTGTCACGTACAAATACGTACTGAAATGCAGCTCAAAATCAGAACTGATACTATTGTATTGGCACTAACAACCAGGAAGTTACAATTCATAACAGAGCAAGACAGCAGTGGATCTTATGGCTGCCATAACTGCTTAAGAAACTCCAACCAAACAATGTAGCATCAATGGATCATTGGGAAATACATGTAAAAAATTATTTTTTTTAAAAGTGCTTTCAGTGCCCATGGCCAAGTTCACCCACCCCACACACTGCCATGCTTTCAGCTCAAGCTTTTCTGAGCTCATGGTTTTACCAAATGTTGATACAGACATAATAGATGTGAGACTCCATCAGCCCTTTTATGAAGGTTTGCCAGACTACGTTTAGGCAATGGCAAAGCTAGAGCTCAGGAGCTCCCAAACTGCAGTACAGGAGTTTACTTCAACACGCTACTGGAAGGAAAAATATATATAAAACTGAGACTGAATGACAGGCTCCATCTTACTAAAGATTAAAGAGAGGGCATGGGGAGACATGGCTTTGGTGTCACCTGGTATTTATTTTTTAAACGGAAAAATTCCTTTTCACGTAGACAAATGGGCAACTGGTAGCATCTACACCTTTAACTATAAAATTAATCCTGTCAAAGTGATAATAGGCTGACAGTGTTATTCGGGGATGACTCCTCTTGCTCCCAGACATTTCCAAGGAAATAAAGCCTGTCAGCAAACCCAACATACCAAGACAAAAGAAAGAGTCAGCAGTATAGGGCTTTTTTTTTCTTGAGCTGAACCAAAACCAATACCTATCCACTAGATGGAAGCAAACAATATCCTACACGTTTAAGTGTGTTCAACGGACGATGACACACAAAGATTGTGAGATTTGCCAAGTTAGACTTCACAGCAATGAGGACTGCCAGTCAAGTTTCAGAAACACTGCTGATCAATTACAACCAATCTATCTTGTGAATCACTGCAGTTTGTCCCATTGCTGCCTGGATAAAAACATTACCTCAGTCTCTTGAACATTTCTCTTTATGACCTCTTTTAAAGCACTGGTTTCTTCTGAGCTTCGGCTTTGTAACTGTTCATATTTTTCCTGTGCTTCTTTAAGTTGTTCTTTCAACACTTGGTGCTCCTTTTCCATACGTAGAATATCTCCCTGAAAATCAATCAGTTACAAAAACAATCTAGTATTTGTTTCCACAGGGCAGCAAACATTCATGATGTCTAAAAAGAGCAGTCTGCTGCCAGGTGAGATTCAAAATCTTGAGTGTGGTTGGGGTGGGTTTTTTGGGGGGGTTTATTGCGGGAGGTAAGAGGAGGTGGTGTTTAACAGAAAGTTTTGTGAAGTTTCAATCCAGCTCAGGAAATGAACATTCATGTCTGACCATGAATGGAATGTGACTAGTTCGAAGGCCACATTTTCTCACTTCTATCTCCTGCTACAGACATAGGACTGTCAGTAACATCAGTCTGAGCTGTTTATCTGCCAAAATGGAATATTTAAATCAAATCTCAAGATTTTTGGAGATGAAATGCTAAATTTCCCTAAAACATACTCCAACATCTGAATAGCTACGGAACAAAGCTCCAAAATCTTGTTGTGGGCCTATGTGAAGTTTTCAAGAACATTACAGAATGCAGCCCAACATGAATCAGGGGAGAGAACCCAACACCACACACCACCAAAGAAACTAAAATAAAAAATATTTGCTAAACCATATAATTTTCAGAGAACCTTTACTTTTTTGGCTACTAAATTTCTGGGCATTCCTTTAACCTTCTTCATGAGAAATATGAACAAATATGTAGGTAACTTACTTGTTGCATTTCAAATGGATGAAACGGCAAAGTATTAGTTTCCCTATCAGCTACTTCATGATTTACCTAGAATACAAAGAATCATTAGTTGATTAAAAAGCTTTCCAGTTATATACGCAAATAGTAGGTGAGCTCTGTTTTGGAGTTTTGGTACCTAACCTACAATTTTACAAATCCAACTCCATTACAAAGTAGGTCTACCTACAAAGTAAAAAAGAAATCATGCAAGTGTTTCTGAAATGGACTTCTATCTATAATGAAAGCACTTTTTTTTGTCATGATCTTTCCCTAGTTTAATTGACCATGAAGCATTTATATTGAGAACAGCTCTTTGAGTCTTCAAACACAGCTGTGCTCTGAATGTCTGAAAACTTAAGACTTGCAAAACCAGTGTCTGATAGCTCACCAAGGAACTGTGTTTTGTGGCTCCTGCTAAACTCAAGATGGACTACCTAAATGCTTCTACTTAGAAGGGACTACACCCAAGGACCCTCCAAATCCCTTGTTTTCCTCAAATACCATCCATCAATGACTTACTGAAAGAACAGAGTTTAAAATCTAATCATGTGTCACATTAAAGAGCCAATTTATGATGTTACTGTTATAATAGACTATTAGAATCACAGTCGGGTAATGTTAAATAAAGAAGTGTGGTAGAGCAAGGCAAACAGAAACATATCTGTCGCTTAGTGACATTTTTATCTCTTCTAACCAGAATTCACTAAATTAAAAACTGTTGCCTTTTCTGATATCTCTTTGTTGCATGTGTTCAAGAACCAAACAGAAATCCCATTTCAAAAGCCCAGTCAGCCAAGTGACGTAATTCATCTGCCAAGACTTATGGCAAACTAGCTTTCAGCAAGTGATCAGGAAAGATCTGGAGTGAAGAAAAGTTTTGGATACAAAACAAGTTTGAAAAAGGAAAAAAAAAAAAAAGTAAGTTAACATTTTCCTAATATAGAAAGCAAGAATAAAAAGACAACTATTTATTTTAACAGCTATAAACAGCTGTTCCTCCTTTAACAAGAAACAAATGAAGATGAGGCACTCTGCATCAGTCCCTCTAGCATGTTAGATAATCTCTCATAAACGGATGTGTAAAACTGCCATATCTGTAACTCTGAAATCCCAGCATCTTAGTCCAAAATGTTTTCTGGAACAAACATGGATGTGATTTTTGTCTCCCTGTTACTGGAACTGTGTTTTCATGAGCGATGTATGCTGGTCTAACTCTGGGGTACCATTAAGAAGTGAATGTTCCAGCCCCTCTTCTGTTCAGCTGCATGGCCTGCCCCTTTCCGGGTGTTCAGCAATCCTTTCTCTTTTACTGTAGGCAGTAAAAAACTTTCAGTTTTTACTTAAGGAAAGAAAAAGAAATGTGATGGAGCTTGCCCCCTGAACTCACCATATAGCTGGGCCACCACTGTAAGACCATGAAGGAAGCATCAACCAGCAATTGTTAGAATGTACAAACTATCTAAATCCTCAAATATTGTGAAAGTTAAAACGGATCACTGAACTGATTAAAAATGAAAAATGATGACACAGAAAGACTTTCCTTAACCTCTAAAGTGAAGTTTAAACTGATGTATGTGCACCCTCCTTTAATCCTGGATCAAAAGATCTGTGAAAAGTTCAGGCAGAACAAAATTCAGTAACCAGCTTTTTAAAGAATTACAAATGAAAACCAAGAGTAGTTGTAGAAAGTGCCAGCATCTTAAACTGCAAGTTGTAAGGAAGTGCCCAGTTTGATAAACACCACAGTTATCTTCCAACTCATAGCCTTTTTTGGGGAGATAAGTACTAGAGAATGCTAAATACTACTTTTAAGATCCTTTACATTTGGGTGGCTGGAGGTATTACTTGAATATTTGATCTTGAAACTCTATACAACATTCAATCCTTTGGAAAGTCATAAAGAAATCATTCCAACAGGAGTTGCACTTTCCAGTGTTCAACACTGTCATTTACCACTTAAAAGCACTCGAATAGCTGTTCATTTTAATTTCTTACCTGAACAGCTATCATCCTTGTGTGAGGATTGCTTTTCATTAGAGGTACACCTCTACTTTCTTTTTCCAACTTAATAACCTGTAGACCACATTCAGCTTCACTTGTACTATTTGCAACAGCAAAATTGTCTTCATAAAATGTGTCATCTGAGTTCTCCGTTTGGCACTGAGGGTCTTCATCTGTTTTTATTTCAGTTGGTCTAAAGCTGCTGAAGACGTATTTTCTGTCTGAAACTGCTGATTCATCATTACCCTGATGAGCTACATGATCAGCATAAATATAACTAGGTTGTTGGGCAACATTTGATATGAGAGGCATTTGAGAAGGCATTAGCAATATTCTTTCATATTGACAATCCCAGGAAGTCAGAGGCAAAAATATATCAGGATTTTCAGAATCAAAGCACTTCAGTAAAATGTCTGGAAACAAGGAATCCTTTCCCATGTTATCAATATTATGACTTTGCAAAGAATGCACCGATGTACATGAAGCAGGAAAAGAACAGGGCAAATATTGTGGAGTCTCATAACTTGCTACTGTTAAGTCAGAAGATGTTGATATATGGGGTTGTGTAGGATAAGACAGCGGTTTAAATTCCTTAGCAGCTGGATTTAATTGTAGTTTGTTCTGGAAAGAGTAAGTTTTTTGCACATCACAGACTATATAATTTTCTTCTTCATTATTTCCATTCTCATTTCTGTTTGTATTTTCTTGAATAAGAACTTCATGCTTTCTTAAGCCAATAAGATTATCCACCATAATGAAACGAAGAGATTTCAGAAGAAAAGATTTCAGACCACCTTCATCTTCTACAATCTTGCGAACTTCTTCAGGGAAATGTTCATATTCCCCAACTAGTAATTTATCATTAATTTCCATAGGGCCATGTTGTTCCAAGATTAGAGAGAAATATCTTAAAAAAGAAAAAAAATAAGTTGACATTATCAAAGGGTTTTTTATCCCCATGTAATTCTAGAACCTTATTTCATGTTGTATTTTCACAATAATACTTAAAAGCAAAGACCCTCTGAACAACTGAAGAACAATCATTTGAAAGATGGTGTTCTAGCCAAGCATAATCATTTTCTGTAATATTCTTGCTTGTCCACATCTTACTAAAAACATGCAGCTATTTCAAAACATTAGTATATACTTTTATGTACCTACATATACCAGGCCCCCAAGACTCAAATCATGGACTTAGTTCAAGATGTTATAAAAATTATGAAGTAATATTAAAACCTTTAAACTGCTAAGCACAGAAACGTATACATACTCATACAAGCTCTCAGTGGTCGGATCTGGGTTATTATCCAAATGTCTTTGATAACTGTTACTATTTGAAATGCCACGGAGCACTTCAAATTCCTCTAGTTGCCCCCGAATATATTCTGGGATTACAAATGGTTCATAAGAATTTGTAAAATCTCTGTAGTATTATTAAAACAAAAAAAAAAAAAAGAAAAAAGAAAAAAAGAAGAAATAAGTAGTGCATATGAACAATAATTCCTGTTTCTGAAAATAATTGTATTTGTCACATATACTGAAACAAGAATATACTGTATGGTAGCTACATAGTGCTAAAAATATACCCCGATAGCACGCTTTTTTTCTAACAAGCAGAATAAACACTGTCCCCCAGAATACTTAACTGCTGAACTTATTAACTAACCTGCCACAATAATAGGGCCTAGCTCTTGCTAGCAGCTTTCACATCTATAAGCAAGAGCAAAACTAGGCTCAGAATACAAGAACCTGACTTCCGATTAACACACAAATTCTGAGCAACACACTACAGATGACCTCAATTCAACATCATAACCTGCTTGATGGCTAAGTTCAGTTCTATGGAGTATGTACAAATATATTAAGTAATTTCTCGCTACGTTAAAATGGAGCACAAAACAACCAAGATGTTACTTGAAAGAATAGCTTATGGCCTAGAAGATGTATCAGACTGCAGCCTGGCAACCATTTGGTTACTTCTGACATCATTAAGATCTTTAAATTCTAATGCCCCTTACACCTGTCCTAGAAGCAGAGAAATAATGGCTCCACACAAGCTCATGTCAAAACCACTTAGATGTTAACATAGACTTGGTGTTTCTAAGACACTGTCTTCTCCAGAACCTGCAAAGCACTTTAGGGTTTGGGCAATAAGCAAAGATACACAATGGTACTTACGAAGTATTTTCTTCTATAAATATCTTATCTTCTTCTCGTGGTGCTGTACTAACTCCACTGGATAATACTAAAATAGGCTAATTAAAAACAGATTATTATTTTTTTAATCTCACAAAAGAATATGCACAACATTCTACTTGTAAAGACTATTATTAACTTATTTACACTGACTCTTGTTCTATAAGTTGATCATGTTCAGAGGCCGTATTATGAACTGCAAAACTTTTAAGTACAATAATCAGTACTGAGTCATAGCAAGAAAATTCTTAATTTAAAATTATTGATTTCTTCTTCAGAACTTATTTTGGAAGAAGAAATTGGGATATTCAATCCAAGCTCCCTCCTTTTTTTACCAATTTCGCCAAAATCCTAGATGTGCCTCATTTTCCTTTGAGTTTGGCTTAAAAACCAAACAACAGTACAGCTTTGCTTTGTCAGGACTTCGATATAGCTTCTTTCCAGTGGGCTGCACATCAACTGACTTCCTAGGAAACTCACTCTTTACATCAGAGAGCCTTCAAGCTTTCATAATTTTACTCCAAGTAAGTGCAAGTTATTAAAACCACGTGGAGCTAGGAATATGACACCTGTTATTCTTATGTTCACCATTACAAATGTTTTAGTTGTCTTTTAATTTTTATTATCTAATAACTTTAGAAATACACAGACTTGTACAAATGCGTCTAACTCAGAAAAAGAAAAACCATAAAAATTATCAGAAAAGACAGTTTAATACATAATTTTAGCTCTAGTTCATGAGGTGTAAGGACACAATTTTCTTTCACAAAATGATGGGTAAAGTGTCCTTCTCCAAATCTTCTATTTGTCAGTGCAAAACAAAGTGGAGCATAAAGTATCAATTCCATACAGCAGTGAGTGTACTGCATTCACATTTCCCCAAATTAAGACCAGAACATTAATTCAGAATTAAGACAGTAGATAGACTAAAGGTATTGGTATCCAGTCAGAGCCAAAGTTATTCATAAATAACTTTTTTCTTTTTTTCAAGTTTAGAAATATATTTTATATTGTAATGTAACAAATGCTGAGTCTTAACAGCATTATTCTACTTCAGGAAAGACTACTTTAAGAATGAATATTTTTGTAAATGCCACAAGGTATTTAGGAAAATGGCCTCTATACATCTGAATGCCAGCAATTCTAAAACATATTTATAGTAAGCAGGTGCAAAGTTACTGACCCTTGAGTCTTTTGAGTTCTTCTTCCTGTTTTTATTTTTAACTTTGATACCATTAGTCTGAAACGGAAAAGTTAAAATGGTTATTTTTTTCATTAGAATAAAATCATGATGCATTTCCGAAACAAAAAATTTCATATTAAAACTCTCATTCTGGTTGGACCAGCAAGATTTACAAAGTGAAGTATGCAATCTTCTCCCATTCCACTCCATCCCCAGGTGGAAAACATAAAAAGAAACAGCACTTTGCAAGACTTTATCCATTTTGTTCTTTTTCATCATTTTCCTTCTTAAAACACATAGAACATGGATTTTAAAAACCAGAACATACTATCATTTCAGTATTTCAGCTGCTTACTCATTGCTTACAGCATAAAGAACTGTGACATCCCACACAACAGTTTCGTGTGGGCAACAAGCAGCAAACAGAACTGTCAAATGTTCTGGTCATTTCAGTTTTCTAAAATATGCAAAGATGAAGGAACTAAAATGCATCTTCACTTTTTAATAGGACTGTGATTATAGATTAAGATAATTCTACTAAGAGTAACTTACAGTCTATTTTAGGATATAAGTAACATGGAAATAGAAGTAATTTTACTGTAATCCATTCTTAGATTTCCAATTCATTAAATTAAAAAGCAAAGAATTTCACATTTTATTAAGATGTATATTAACTAATCAACTCTAAAGATTTATTCTATATGAAAAGTAAATGTTGGATTTTTACAGATATATTTATCTGCAGGCTAGAATAATCTTAAATGAGAGTGCCTCAAACACATAATTAACCGAGATACATAATACACTTCTGCCAATTAGAATGGATTTTAATTAAGATACTAATCAAAAAGTGATTAATGGGTTCAAACTTAAACAGAGGAAGTTTAGATTAGATATAAGGAAGAAGTTCTTTACAGTGAGGGTGGTGAAGCACTGGAATGGGTTGCCCGGGGAGGTTGTGGATGCTCCATCCCTGGCGGTGTTCAAGGCCAGGTTGGACAGAGCCTTGAGCCACATGGTTTAGGGCAAGGTGTCCCTGCCCATGGCAGGGGGGTTGGAACTAGATGATCTTAAGGTCCTTTCCAACCCTTACGATTCTATGATTCTATGATTCTATGATTCAGAATGATGTATACTTTAAGATTTATGGGTTGAATCTGAAAAGCATCTATAAATTGTAATGAATAAATGCAAAATATGTCTAACACTTCAAATTTACTTTGCTTATTAGTGAAATAAATGTCAAATTCCCAGCCTTACAATCTAATGACATCTGAAGGTAAAGCTGGGTTACACCACCTCGTTGCTTTGGACTGTAAAATATACAGTACAGTTAGTGTCCAAAATTATACAGATTCAGGTTATGTACACTCAAGGAAGAATCACACTTCAGTTGTCATGGTAAATATGCAGATACAAGGGATGCCATCCAGATGGACCTTGACACGCTTGAGAAGTGGGCCAACACAAAACTCATTAAGTTCAACAAAGCAAAGTGCAAGGTCTTACATGTGGGTTGGGGCAATCCCAAGCACAGCTGGTACGGGGCCAAGAGCACCTCCCGTATGAAGACAGGCTAAGAAATTGGGGCTGTTCAGCCTGGAGAAGACAAGGCTGCTTGGAGACCTCATAGCAGCCTTCCAGTACCTGAAGGGTGCCTACAAGGATGCCGGAGAGGGACTCTTCATCAGAGAAGATAAGTGGTAGGACAAGGGGCAATGGGTTCAAACTCAAACAGGGGAGATTTAGGTTAGATATAAGGAAGAAGAGTGGTGAGGCACTGGAACAGGCTGCCCAAGGAAGCTGTGAATGCTCCATCCCGGGCAGCGTTCAAGGCCAGGTTGGACAGCGCTTTGAGCAACCTGGTCCTAGAGTAGGAGGCGTCCCTTCCCATGGCAGGGGGGTTGGAACTAGATGAGCTTTAAGGTCCCTTCCAACCCAAACCATTCTATGGTATTTTCTAAGCTAGTAAGAGTCTCTTTTTTTTAATTCCCCAATGATACTTTCAGAGAGACATTTTCTAAGTTACCACCAAACAGCTGTTATCAAGTAATACATAAATGCTATTCTCACATGCCTTATTTTCCCTATCCAAAGGTGAGGGTGCACATCTGCTTTCACTACAACTTCATCATCTGCGTTCTTGAAATGCTCATAATCTAAAAGGTATCTTGTTGGTGTGTGCTTTAACTAAAGAGAAAACCCAACAAGTATTTCACTGACAGAAGTTTAGGAAAAATGGTATGCTTCAAGAAAAGGAGGGGCAGGAAGGATGATAAAATAAAAAAGTAAGTAGACCTCTTATTCAGTGGGAAGAATGACGATGTAAAATAAACAGAGATGCACATCTCTTCACTTTTGCACATTTTTAAAACACCAAACACGTACTCGTTTCTGACCTTATACCAAATAGATATTAATTTCACTTACCGATATATTTTCATTTCCCTGCTTCTTTAATATAATGGTAGGGTCATCTATTGAAAGGATAACAAAGTCACATTCGTAAATGGAAAGAGTAATATTTTATGTAACTTGTAATTGTAAGCTATGAAATTAGAGTAATAACTATTATAATTCTTTATCAAATATCATGAAAGCATCTCAAAGAGTGTAGCTGCAGAACCTTTATGCTTGATAATAAGATAAATACTTATTTAAATACTGAAAGATAAATACTTATTTTGGCTGGACAGTATATATATATATAAAGATAAACTCGTGCTGGCTGTGGCACATGAAACAAATCAGCAGAATGTAATCCAAAAAAGGATGGCTTGCCTTTCGTGGCCATATTGCACTGAACACTGATGATCCCATATAATAAGGTGGATAGTAGTTTGCTGAGGTTTCGGCCCTTTTACAGAGCCCATTAATTGTGGTGTAGAAACAGACCAAGTACAGTGCTTGTAAGAACGATGACCTTTGCATACTTACCCATTTTATCAAAAAATTCATCTAAAGCCTGATGAAGAAATGGAAAATGTTCTCTATTGTCTTCTAATAGCCATATAAAACAACGGTTTTTCTCTAGGGGTGGTTTTAAGAAATAATCTCGAATTTCTTTGTCTTCGGAACCAGTTGTCACATAGTCAAATTTACTACCATACTTCTCATTCCAGAGTGTGGTTAAAATAGAAATGTCAAGCTCTTGTAAAAATTGCCCATATTGAAGGAGAAAGTTCTTTGTAGCTGTCAGACCTAAAACACATTAAAAAAACCCCAAAACATTTCATTCAGGTTTCAGAGTTTGCTTACAGTGTGATATTCCTCTTCAAAGAGGAACAATTTGTTCTAAAAACTATACAGTAGATGAAACAATTACGTAAAACCTCTTGTATCTTGAAAATGTAAACTAAAATGATAAATGTTTTATATAAATTTTACTCTTAGTCAACACCAAATTATTATTTGTATAATAAACCTATATAAATGCCTTAAAGAATATGGACATGACAGTTCAAAATTAAGAAACCAAATCTCATCCAAGGTTTCTTTTTTGGCATCTTACATCCATTTTGCTTGTAAAAAACAAACTTCTACCTTCATAGGAAATAGGAAATAGGAAACTATTGAGTAAGGCAACACTGTCAAAGAGCACCAAGTTAAATTACTTCCAAGTTATACAGTCAGCTGAACTTTTATGACAAAAACCCCAACATACTCAGAAAAATAATTTATTTTTCTGAAATAAGATATTTATACAAATATTATCGTTTAAGCCCATTCTGGAATTTAAAGACATAAAAAAAAAAAAAAATTCTTAAATTTTCCCTTTCCAACATGGACAAAGCCCTGCTCACATTAGAATGCTTTACTTGCAGAGACAGGAGAGGTTGTTCCTGTGTTACCAATGGTCGTGCTTTCTTCTCTAGAAATCCTGGCTAAGGATCAAGTAAATGAAAACGAGGAAAGCTTTACTTTACCACTTAAAGTTAAGAAAGCAAGCCTGGAAAATAGGGAGGTTATCTTTTCATCTGTAAACAGAACAATTATAACAGAGTAAGATCTTCTGCTATTATATAACCATATAACCTACCCAAGTTGTTAAGATCTTTCAGCCACTTGCGTAATTTGGGATCCGCTTCTTCCAGCTCACTCAGAACATGGATAAACCCCCTTGTTTTTACTCTGTCTTTTTCCTGAATTAAGTAACTGATGAGCTGCTCCATCACATCATGCGTCATGCTACTAGTTTCAGAATATGACATGTAGTCTTCCTCACTGATTACAAACCATGAAAGTAACTCCTTTAATAGTTTGGAAGCATCACAAACAGCTGTTTTTATTCGCCCAGCATTTCGACTGATATGCTGCAGAACTCGATCACCAGCATATAAATCCTGAACATAACCTATAACGGGATTTAAAGAAACAAACAAAGCAAACAAGATTTCATGTCTGTTTACCATAATTAAAAATATTAACTTTATAGATAATTTGGACTAAGTGGGGTTTTTAATTATTTGCTTTATCACAACACTGAAAATTACAGAATATATAACTTCCCATACAAACTATGGGAATTCACAGCATTATGAATTTGACACAACATTGTTTTAAACTTGGTTTACACAAAGAAACAATCCTTAAGTAGATTTCAGAGAGGGAAAAAAAAAAAATTACCTGTCAGTAACCACAGCTTCAAGCAATTGTCTGTACAGAATTGTCTGTGTGGGCTGCGTGCCAGCCCTCATGCAGAGACAGAATTCCCCCAAGCATCAGTTCTCAGAGCAAAGGCACACTTCTGAAGCACCTTTGCCCTGACCCTGCCACTGGTTCTTTGTAGAACAAGAGTGAAAAAGATTACTGGTTCATATCAGCCTTCACCTTTCATCATTCCTCGAGATCATACATTCATAGAATGCCACTTTCAGAGCTCAACTGACAGTAACTATAGTCAAAAGATTCAGATCTGAAAATATTTTTTTAAAGAACAAAGCACTACATATTATACCTAGAATAATTAAGCATTGTTAAGACAAACAGTTCCAAGCATACTATAGGATTCAACGAACTCTACAGGTATAAGCCATGCCTGAGTCTGCATTAAAAATGTTTGTATGCACACCTGTAAGATACAGAGAAGTGCTCCTCTCACTTGCACTCCTCTCCAGTGTACGAGCAGATTCGCTCTTATTTAAAAGGTAGCTGTGGCTGCTAATAAAACTAAACAAAAAAACCCCTTTTTGATCTAGCCCTCCCCTGAAATTGGTGTCTCAACCTCAGCTTGAGAGATTAAATTAGATGGGGTTTTTGGAAAGAGTTTCTCACAAAATTCCCCCAAGCAAAAAAAACACAACCAAACCCAGGGCAATAGATACCTTGACTCCAAAGAATTCAATTTTGTTACAGAATTCACTCAGGACAAATTAGAAAGGTTGGCCAACACCAACGCACAGATTTTTGCAGAACTGCATTAAATTGCTTCATGTTGACATACTCCTGCGTCACTGTCCCAACTTTTACCCACAGTACTTCAGAGTGAGTATTCTTAAAAGTTTTAAGGGCATTTAGGACAGCCAACTCACATACATGTACCTGAGTGACCTGCAGTGGATCCAAGGACCAGAACTAAAACTAAGCCATAGGAAAGCAGATAGAGGAAATGCCACTTAAAGAGGAAGAAGTGCCAGGATACGCCACTGAGCAAGCAAGAGGGTTTTGGAGAACTCCAAGTATGCCATGTATGGGCTGAAAAGGTTTCCTGAAAGTACTTAATATGAAATTCTACAAAGAAATTAACATGAGAACTATTTAAAAGTAATAATACAGATGAAAAAATGTAAATAAAAAAAACCAAAACAAATTATTTTTCTTTGCACTGTAGCTTGCCTTAACACAAGATTTCATACCTCTGAAATACAGAACGCTGCAGACCAACATAACTGGAACACAAAAGCTGAAGCATTAACTGACTACATACTTATAGGTTGGAGTATTTTATTTTCCCAAGTCCTCTGAAATATGCTTTTCAAGTCATAGAATCATAGAATTAACTAGGTTGGAAAAGACCTTTAAGATCATCAAGTCCAACCATTACCCCAGGACTGCCAAGACCACCACTAAAGCATATCACTGAGGGCCTCATCTACACAGTTTTTGAACACCAAGTCACTGCAGTTTCTGCAGGTAGGCTATCGTTCATTCTTTATCCGAATGCAATTGTCTGGGGTTTTCATCTTTAGCAGTGTCCTAACTTATTGGTTATAAAGCTTTTTCTGAAACTACTTTTAAATAGATGTACTTGGAATTTGAGCCTCTGACCTCTTCAGGCTGCTTCTTCATGAACCAGTGAAGCAAGAATAAAGGTTTTTTACAAGGAATTTAACCATACATTAACATCCTACAGTTATTTAGAAATCAAACCAGAACTGAAATAAAAGCGTCTTAAATTAAAATGCAGAGGGGGATTATATTCAATAGTAGTTCTGCTATAATTTGACCTTGAACATTCAAAATGCTAATTATGCTACCTCATGATAACTTAGAGCAGTAATCTGTATTTCCACATACCACTCTGAACACTGTACTGAGATGGTTCTTTTCCCATCTGGTTTTCTTCCATTTTCCTTTTAGCAGAATTCTGTGCCTCTTCTCGTGCATGTTTTCTTCGTAATTTTTTTTCTTCTTTCATTTTTAACTTCCTAAGACTGAAAAAAAGCAATTAAGCAGTGAGCCTAATGTTAGTTAAGTTGCCAAAGGAGTTTGGCACATCTCAGTTATTTTTCTTCTTATAGTGGAATGGAGCATATAGCTATTGTAAAATACTGTGCTGAAAAGTACAAATATAATAAAGCTAGTTTTCACTTAAAGTTGAGACCGCAAAATTTTGTTAGTTTCATAAAGTATATAAATGTAAGAATATCCACAAAATGCAAAAACTTTTACTTCCATTAAAGATATCTGGATTAGAATTAACTTAAACACTATCAGGTTTTTAATTCATAACTCAGCATTTTGAACGAAATATTAATGTTTTATTTCCTTAACTTTTAAAAATCAATTTCGTTTATCCTCTCATCATGATTTCTCATTATTTATAACCTTGCTTGACCAGAAAGTGTAGCCTCAGTTATATCAAAGGGACTGAAGTCGCATCACTTCATAGTTTTTATTTACACTTTCTAAAATTCACACACAGTTGGTTATTAGCAAATTCTGTGGAACTGAGGTGTTGAACTTATGCCATACAGCAATACCTCTCCCATTCAGCTAAAATTCTTGCTGAGTTTCTTCCCTCTAGCATGGGGAAGGAATAGAATTATGCTTGCAATGTCAGACTGAAAATAGAGGTGGTATTCTAATATTCTAATATTTCACACATGCAGTGAAAGTCAAGTGTAATTAAGGCACTCAATCCATTAAGAAGAATAACAGACACCCCCTCTTTTAGTATTCCAATTGTTAAGTATCTTGGCACAAATGAAAGACATGTATGGAAAGCAAAAGTAAAGAAACAGTCCTCTAGCTCTGCACACAGCCTCCAAATCACACTTTCCTCAAACAACATGTTACTTCCCCTGCCCATAGATTTCACAATGAAATTAGGTTTCAAGTATAAAGACTTAAAGATGACTGCAGCAACTTGTACTCAAAAACTATTGGTTCAAAATTGCTGGGAAGTTAATGGTGCAATAGACAATTTATCCCTTCAAACAGAGGTATGAGAAATCAGATTTGTATCAACTCATATCCTGTATATGTGAAAACAGTTTTGTGTGACCAAACTGAAAATGTTGTTTTTAAAGAACTGTATGACCAATAGAGAGCCACCAATAATTTATTCAGCAATACCAGTTAATGTCCTCCTGTGCTCAGGTTATAAATTTGTAGCTCTCTATCTTTGCTTACAAGTTAATTTAAATGCTTTTGTAATTTGTAATTTTGTAAATTAGTTTTCGTAATTTGGATCATAACATATTTTACCAGACCTTTTAGCTTATCAGAGGCAAAGAGCAAGAATAGCTTTCCA
Organism: Strigops habroptila; assembly: GCF_004027225.2. Lineage (NCBI taxonomy): Eukaryota > Metazoa > Chordata > Aves > Psittaciformes > Psittacidae > Strigops > Strigops habroptila. The sequence goes on along the minus strand of NC_044278.2, from coordinate 30,664,318 downwards.
AAGTATTTGTGGTATTTTAGCAATTCTTAAAACGGCATGAAAACCAATCCTAAACTGTTTTGTTCTCAAATTGATTCAACTTAATTTTAAACAGCAGAGAGCTTACCTTGAACATTTCTGTTTAATAATGGCTCTTGGTGGTTCCTTGGTTTTTGTGATTTTTTGTTCAAACTACCAAAATAAGTGACATCATATTAATTAAATTTGGGTTACAATGCAACATTGCTGTTCCAAAATCCAGGAATCAACATTTGATGCTTTGGAAAGCAGTAAAAGTGATACTATGAAAGAGATACTGCAGCCTACATAAGCCTCATGAAGGCCTACCTAAAATTATCTTCTACTGCGACAACTTGGTATATAGCAATACATCTTTATCTGCAGAAAAGACAGGTTGAAAGATAACACAAGGTCAAGAAGAATTGAAGGCTGATTTGCTTCACCAGTGGGCAGGAAGCAAACTTTACAATCACTTTTTTTTTTGCTTCTCACATATAAATACTGCTCTGGGAAGAAGCATCCATCTTCCTGCTACAGAGGGTGAGAGCACTCTTCCAATAATACCATTATTTCTTCTAGCAAGATTAGCACTGAGTTAAACTAAAAGAGTTCCTTTCATGTCACACAAACTAAATATAAAATGAAACTCGAGTTCCCATTCATGACAATTCTAACCCATTATAAAATAATGCCTACTCCACCAGAAGAACAGCTAAGAAGAGAATGGATAGTTAATATTCCTAGCTAATGCTCAAATTCTGTAGTTAAGATGGCATATTACTTATGAGTTTGCAGTTACATTCTCATCTTCATTTTATCTACTTTACCAGAGTAAATATTTTAAGGATTATTTTCATATTTTATATGAATGTTAACTTACTTCACATTTTACCAGACCAGAAGAACTGAAAATAACTATTTTTGAAATAAGGCCTGTACAATCAGGAGTGAAACACAATTCTTGAAGAAAATCCTGTAGGAGAAAATGGTACAAATACATTTAAATTCATACAAAATCTATGTTCTTATATAGATTACAGTTTCTTAATTTCAGATGACCAAGGTATTTAAAACTAGCACAGTCCTAAACTCTTACTGGATGAGGAAAGCAAGTGACAGCTGACTTGACAAGGACTGCAAATGAAAAGGATCGTAGATCTGTGGCACATACCTGTTATTCCCAAACCTAGAACAAATCCCCTCCTCCTCCAGCTTCACATTCAAGAGTCAATTTTAGGAATATTCTTTTATGAGTTCATATACTGCCTGCCTTCATTTTATACCGGCTGCTGATATTGTACTTGGTAAAATTCCTTCAGACGTACTCAATGTCGAACTCTTGCTTCAACAGCAAGACTGTAGAAAGATCAAAACTTCCATATGGGAAGACATGAATGATGCAACAGAAACAGGCTAAGCATACTAAGCCTTCACATAGACAGGTCTTTCTTCTGTAGACAACAGCAAGCTTTACCTACACTTGCATGTCAGACAATTTAGCAAGAGACTCCTCTTTCCAGTCTCCCCTCCTGCCATTGTCAAACGGGTGGAACATCAGGCTGTAGCACTGCACTTATCCCAAATCAAAGGAATGCTATAATCCTGACTAAAAAAGGAAAAAATAAAATGCTTATAATTTAACAACTCTTACCTTATCATTTTTATCACTGTAGTTTGTTGTTTTCAACTTTTTCCAACAGCTGATATGAAACTCCACTCTACATTGCTGACAGCAAGTAATACGTATAAAACCCTAATATTGAGAAATAGTATGACTTTAACACGTTTTAAAAGAACAACCAAAAATCAACAGAAAACAGTGCACAACTTAATAGTAGATAGGATAAGATGGTATGTTTCAGATAGCTCTTTCATATTAAGGGGGCCAGAAAATATGTAAAAATTAAGTTTAGTTTCCAAAACCTTTTAAACTAAAAATTTACCTTAAAGTCTGGATCTGTAAAAAATATTTGGATTTTGGAGTGGCCATGGCATTGCTGATACCGACAAATTGCATCTGGTTTTGGAGGCAACTTGCATTCCTCAATACAATTCTTTAAAGCCAGCTAAGAAAAACAAAATTATATAAGACAAATAGCACAGAAACCAGGAAAAGATTCAATATCTACTTACAAACTTCTAGGCAACTCTGCAGTGAAACACACATCTCTTTTTGAACAGCAGTCAACTAATACGAAAAGAACAACTCTTTTCTAGTGAAAGCTATGGAAGATTATCCTTTCATGGCAAAAGATTCAAAAGCTCATTTGAACTGCTATCAGCTGAGTATGCATAGCTTCCCTGCATGCAGGTTTATCTTGGACCAATGTTTTACATGCTGACCAATTCCAAACACATGAGAATACAGTAAGTTTTCCATTACCAAAATGATGATCCAGATTACTCAGATAATGTGTCAAAAAGGGACTGTCTGTTCATTTCCACCATTTCGCAGCACTTGAGGAGCGCCTCACCTGGGATCTGCGTGACAGGATCAAGTATATTCCCAGGGACAACTCAAACCTGGACCTGCACTGGAGGTACTGAGATCTAGAATAGCATCTGAGTTAAAGACATTACAGTGGCTTTATATAAAGTCAGTGCAAGTCCCACAGGGTTGGCATTCAGCCCAGATTAATAAGACATTATTACAAACAGACAGACCACCAATTACAGCCTTTCAGATATTTGCATTATGTTTTCCAGAAGTCCCAGACCACTGATATATTACTGTGGCCAGACTACTGTCGCATCAGCTAGGGGTTCTATAGGAAATCTTTAGGTCAGTTTTTGTTTAGGAAACAACAGTACTGCTGTTTCTACCAGAAACCAAACAGGTCAGTACAGTATATAGCCAAGTTCATAGACTGAATAACCTGGTAAGCTCTACTATGTCAAACTGCATCCATGCAGAGGAGCTCACACATCTTGCCTCTCACAGCATGGTTTATTCAGAAACCCTTCACAAGTAACAGTGACTCAATTACAGTTTAAAAACGAATAACAACAGCTATTATAATAATATTCTTTTTGAAAGCTTTTCAGCCTGAGAAAGCAATTTGTAGCATCAAAAGCACAAGTTAGATTTCAAAACTCAAATGGGGAATTTTACCACACAACTCCCACTGCACCAGCCAAGAACTACATGATCAAGCTCTCTTACTTGGTTTTAAATATAGCACCATCATTGCAATTTTCAACTTCACATTTTTGCCAATTCAAATTTTTAACCAATTCTCTCTAGCGTTACATTGTGTATAGTATTCACATCTACTTAAAGTTTGGTATCACGCAACTAAGTAGTTAACACATTATGAAATACTTGGAGCAGATTAGAACCATATTATTGCATAAAAATACCCAACCATACAGACTGACCCAGAGCCCCTGGCCTTGTGCTGTAAATGGGATGCTCAAATATGGGATTTTCAAAAAAACATCAAACAGGATGTTCAAATATGCTATCACAGAAAGAATTCTGCTCTACAAAGACCAGGCCTCAGGGTTGACAAACTCAAGACAATGAGCAGCACCATTTGCACTGGCTGCTCCAGGCTGAAACCTCCCCACTTCACCCCCCCGTCTTTCTTCGGTCTTGACAATGGGGAGGCAGAGAGGAGGATGACAACCCTTTTTATTTTTTTGAAAGGCCATTTGACAGAATAGCTTTTTATGACCTTTTATTCTTTTTTTAAACAAACCTGTAAATTCTCTGCTCGTGTCTCTTCAATGACCTGAGATGTTGTGGGCCAAGTTAATACTCCAGGGACAATCTTGTGATTAACCATTGTTTGTGATTTCATGAACTGATCGAGCGCATCTGAAAACCTGCAGTTTGAAACAGGTACAACATGTTCAGAATGTTCATGAATAACTTCTGCGCAGTCTGTAATACCTTCACAATTAATTTTATGATGCAAGGGGAAAAAATGGTAACTGTAAGAGTATGTGGAATGAAAGAGCACCTGGTTCATTAAATTATCTGTTTAAAGACTCTTCAGTATAAAAAAAAAAAAAATAAATCAAGGAGTGAGCCAGTATGCCAGCCTGGGTAAGAGGCCAGAATCCAGGCATGGACATGAGGCAGACTGAGAGCCTGAGGTGATATTCAAGGGACCTATGAACATGGGGGTGCTTGTCAATACAGAGAGTGAGGGCATGTGTATGATCACAAGGGACCTTCAACCCCGATCAGCCAGAGAGGAGGCACAGGACCCCACTACCTATGCTTATATTTTACATGGGTTCAGGTAGAGCTATATGTGCAAGCAGCTCTGCCTGGGCTAGTCTGGGTGGCCAACTGTCTTGTTATGTGTGTGTGTACACACTTTGGGACACACACACAGCCTTCCTAAGGTCATTACTGCCAAAGGAAACAAAAGCCACATCTGTGGAACTGGGATGCAGATACCTCCTGAGTCTCAGAGCACATCTGGCTATGCTATGGCAGTGGGAAGGAATAATCCAATCTCAGGTTCCAACACTCTCTGACCAGGTGCTTTTAGATATTCCACGTGAGCAGACTTTAAAGTTTGATACTAAACTTATTTTGGTTAAGCAGAGGGGTGGGGACCAGTGGCACAGGGGCAGCCCCTGTGAGGAGAGGCCAGGGCTGCTCCAGTTCCAGTTGGCTCTAGCAAACCCACTACAAGGTACAGCTGAGCCCCTCAGGCAAGATAGTGGTACCTCAGTAAAAGCATGGATAAGAAAGCACAAAATACACTGCATGGCTGTGAGGAATAAGGACAAAAAGTCTGAGAAACAGCCCTTCAAGCACCAACGTAAGAAGAAGAGGAGGAGATGTTCCTGGCACAGAGCTGAGATTCTTCTGCAGCCCCTGGAGAGGACCCTGCTGGAGCAGACAGATATCCACACTGCAGCCATGGAGGACCCCTGTCAGAGCTAGTGGATGTGCCCCAAAAGAACTGCAGCTTGTGGAATGGTCCCATGCTGCAACAGGGGAGGAATGCATGCAGGAAGGAGCCACAGAGAGCCAGTGTTAGGGACTTATCACAACCCCCATTCCCCATCTCTCTGGGCAGCTCAGGGAGGGAGGAGGTAGAGGAGTCAGGAATGAGGGAGTCAAGCCTGTGATAAGGGTGAGGGGAGGGAGAAGGTGATTTTAGTTTTTTTTACTTTGTTTCTCACCATCCAACTCTATTTTAACAGACATTAAACTATTTTTCCTCAAGTTGAGTGTGGTTTGCCTAGTGATCTCCCTGTCTTTATCTCAGCCCCTGGGCTTTTTCTCCCCTCTCCCGTTGAGGAGTGGGAGCACAGTTAGATGAGGGTCTGGCAGCCAGCCAAGGCACAGCCAACCACAGGCATTACGGGGGATTTTGATTAAGTAGAGCAATACAGTCATATACTGAAATCACAACACAAGCATAACATAGCAATTGCAAAACACAGTTGAACCCATACAAACTTGATTCCCGTTACCTGTCCCTATACACTTACCATCATGACTCTGGGAAGAAACACTGCCAGGAACATGTGGGTTGACGCCAGCTCTCAAGTTTATTAGGTGTCCACTTTCTGCACTTTATGTTTGGCTGAGCCATGTATACACTCCCCACCTCTCCCCATGCTGGTCTGGCTAGCTCAGAAAACACTACTCTTTCTTCATCTGTTTCAGGGAAAGCAATGACTCACCGGTGCAGCTGCCTTATCTAAAACCAAGGTTGCCCTCCCATCTCCCTAGTGTTGAGATAAGTTAAGCTTTCTTTACAATACATTTTTCCCCTGAGATCATAATTTTTTACCCTTCTCTTTCAAGTTGTCCTCCACTGCAGGGGTGTGCTGGTTGGTTATACCCCTGTGCCCTAAAACGCCCCTCGATTCAGCAGCTTCCATTAGGTCCTTAGCAGTAACAAAGTTGTAATACATCAGTCTGATGTACGAATTTAATGATTAACAATGAATAATTTTAAAAAACCGAGACATTTTCTCAAATGAAAATGTTTTTTATATTGAATACTGAAGCTTTACATTATACCAACCTGTTTTGTCTGAGGTACACCTTTCCAATTCCATAGTACGCCAAACAACCAAATCTTTCTTCCTGGTACTGTTCAATTATTTTCTTAAACTGGTCTTCAGCCTTTGCCAATGCCTTCAAAATAAATTGAAGACAAAAATATGTGGTGCTTTGCCAATATTTTCCTCTTCTTTTTTTGCTCCACTACAGTGGGTCAGTATGCCCTATTCTTTCATCAGCTTTACGAACAATAAAGGGAATTAAGCAACCTCATGATCACATACAAAGGCTTTCTTTTTTTTTTTTTTTTAAAAAGAAACTTATTCTGTAATCATGGGCTCCCTCTTAAATAACAAAATTAAATGATTGAGCTGACTGAGCTACAAATGCCCAGACACTTTTAAATTCACTGTAAAACACTGAATATTTTTAAACACTTCAGCAGGAAAAAAAAACCCAAACCAACCCCCTCCCCTAAAACCCACACGCCTGTTTTGGTGTTTTCCAGAACCTTCTTTTGTTTAGAAGCAAAATGTTTGTGTTAGAAACACTAGTGCCTAACCCCATTACAACAAAGTAGAAGAAAAATGACTGACTATACTTCATTAATTCTTAAGAATTTCATCTGAAATCTTAAGAAGAAATTTTATGAAGAAATTTGGTGGCTTACTTTATCCAAAACCATTAAAGATCTAGTCCCAGATATTAAACCGTATGATTCTAAAATGTGACAAAAAGTTTACTTCCCCACTCATGTTGTCCGTTAAGAAGAGACAAAAATGGATTGCCAACTAGCTGAACTAGAGTTTTGAATAAAAGCTATATAGTGCCTTAATGTCATACCTCAGGTTGTCCTATTCCAAGAAGAGCAGTGGCATGTCCATAAATGATAACAACGTAATTAATAACACAAAGATTCAGCTGCTGCAAAGAGAGTGAAATTATAGTAGTAGCATTCAGAAAAACACTTCACTGGTAACTAGAACATTATTGCCTATTGTGAATTGAAGATCTTTGCTACAACAAAGATAGGAAACTCTCTTCTCATCCTTCTTTATCATAGCCTCTACCCAGATTTGTTATAATTAGCAGAAAAAGTGAAGGTTAACTATACCTTTACTACAGACATTTGGTGCCGCTATGTATTTCAAAGTGATACATCCCCAAACCTCTGCTTTTAGAAATGCTATAACTACTTACAGCACTCTAGCCTTACTATGTTGACTTCATACAGCACAGTTTGTCTTTGCTACATCTCATATTCAGAATTGAGTAGATTTTTCTGATTTTGGGTTTGGTTGGGGGTTTTTTTTAATAATAAAAAAAAACCAAGCCACCTTCTCAACCTTTTTCTTCCTAATAAACTAGGTTGCAATTCCAGATGGATTGGTGCATTACTTGCTTGGATAGACTTACTGGCACTGCAACAACCCTTATTAAAATGGGAGCCTGAACCATAGCAATGCATGTGCACATGCACTGGCACACAAAACTTCATACTACTGTACAACAATTTAAAGAAATCTGGGATACAAATCGGCTGATTGGCTAGATACATATACACAAAATTTCAAAGTATTTGCCATCAAAGGGTTATCTGACCTGAAGAATATAAATTCTTTTTACCCTACATTATTATGAATAAGGGTTAAGCTGACAACGTACAGTAGTTGCTTAACAAATAAGGTATTTGATAAGACTAGCTTACGTTACTCATTATTTTGGTAAGTATTATTTAGATTGCATCTAGAAATGCAATGCATACTGAATGTTACAAAAATACATCCTACCATGCCTGTTCTCACTTGTAAGCTCCGTGGCATACTTATCAGTGAAACACTTGGCACTGTAGTAAACATCGCTGGCAACAAGTCAAAAACAATGACTGTTTCAGTAGAAGGAAAGAATGAAACATGGTATTGAAAGCATAAATCTCAATTACTGCAATAAACTAAGTTATTACTCTTGGTTTACCTTTAATTCTGAAGGATTCAGAATGCTCAACAATTGTGAAAAGGCTTGTGCAGCACTGTGACACCGCTGGTCCATCAAGGCTGTATAACCATCACGAACAAGGGATTTAACCTCCTCTGGGAACATAGTTAAATCGACCTAAAACATTTAGGAAAACAGTAAATCCAAAAGAGTTTTTTCCTTTTTTTTAAGCAAGCAAACTACATGCTAAAGTCCCACAGACAACTGTTAAAATTCTGTACTTCCTATGGTTTTATCACAATTTCACTTTAAAGCAGAAAATCAGGTACATTTTTTAAAGCTTTTAAATTCAGCTTCTAAAAACTTAAGATTTTCATGGACCTACTGCTGCTGATCTCTTAAAAATCTAGGTTTCGTTCTAAGTTTAGATCCTCTTTCTCTCCAGAAAGCTTCAAGTTTAGTTCAAGCATCATTTTAACCATTCTTATAGTTATGAAAAACCCCTCAGACTTATGCTTTTCCTCACTTGTACACTCCATTTTGTGTACAAACATTTTTGAAAAACCTGAGAACTATTCCCTTGTGCCTGCACTTTCTCTCCATCTAGGTTAACAGTTAATGCTAGAAGGTTTCAGAACGCTTTATGTTATTAGCTTTTTCACTACAGATACTTCCTGAAGCCTGCGGGAATTCCCAGCAGTGAGACTGTAAATCAGACAAGCAGCTGCAGATTAGGTACTTCTATTCCCTTGATCTGTTGAAAAACTAAAACAAAATTAGCTTTGGGAAGCAGATCACTGTGCCAGGGTAGAAGTAATTTGACTATTTAAGAAGCTCTTTCAACACCTACTCCTGCAATCATAAACAAAACATGAAGAGTAACAAGGAAGCCCATCTGTGTAGTTTAGGCCGCTACCTCATTTCAGTATGAATTAATCTTCAGTATGAAGTAATCCCACTTTACAAGCTTTTCGCTAACTGCTCCTTCCCCCTCTCCATATATTAACATTTGAGCCTGGGATTCTGAAGAAGCCGTCATGGGCAGGGAAAAAGTGAAAGAATGGTAAGGTTGGGAAGAATGGAACATAACAACATCAATGTATTCCTGTGAACTGAATTAGGCTTTTGTCATACTAAATTTAATGTATGCCCACAATATATTTTCCTAAGCATCAATGAATTTTGATATTATTTTGTCTTCATCCTGTCAACTGATCAAAAAGAACAAACATAAGAAAATACCCATCATCTAATGACAGTTATAAATGAAAGTCTATACGTTGGCAGGGACAGTGGAAATTACAAATAGATAAAGACCAAAATGCAGAAATGTGCTGATGAAAAAATGATTAAGACTTATTTCAGGGTCCTAGAACTACTGACACAAGTAAATGCTGTCAGACCATATAGTTACAGAACAAAACAAAATATATTAAAGTTAAATTATTGATGTTAAACTATATGACATATGAAGCTGATTAAATAAAGCAAAAACCTTATTTTCAATAATAATGCATTAGTCTTACTAAAATATTTTAAAGTATCTTACTAAAGTATTTTAAAGGAAATAAGGGGTCTTAATGCAGGCAGAACCTGCACCTTTTCCTGAACCCAGTTTTGTCTTAAGATGTAATTAATCAGAATAGAGATTTCTGGTATCTACTTCCCCATATTAACAGAGAGGAAATGATTAATTATGTATGTCCCCATGATTTCATTCAAGAACTTTGGGATACTCATCATTCATTGCTGATGAGATCCAAAAAGGAAAATTATCAATTTATGAATTTTACAGCATTTTAAACTGCCATTCAACAAAATGTTCCATGGTTATTTCCAAATGTACATATCAAACACATGAAAACATATTTGGTCAGAACTTTGGGAGGGGTACTATAAATCCCTGAATGATTTTCAGTGATTTTTGTAATTTTTATTACAAATTAAGATACAAGAGAGTTATATTACTAACTCATGGTTTTAGCTAAATTATTCTATGACTACACTGATTTTTGTTACATTAATTTCCAGTGTGAGGTCTTACAGGAGGGGACAGAGGAGAAGCAAAAAGACTATGGGCAACAAGACAGCATGAATCAGTGTAATCACATAATCTTTGTCCCCTGATAAAAGTCATGCTAAGCATGAAGTGTTAAATTTTTGAATGAACTGGGACTTTGGATAGTGTAACTAAAAGGTGACAAATCATTTACGCTTAAGGTCGTATGGTAATGAATACCCAGTTACCTGTTGCATAGTACAGAAGAGTTTATCCTGAATGGCTTTAGACTCTATCTTCAAATCAAGGTGATCTCTACAAATAACAGGACAATGGCATCATGAGTTTGTACGTGTACTGTATATGTAATTCTATTTTCAAGAAACAGCAATTTCTGTGCTTTTATCAAACACATCACATTTGCCTACGTGATTAAGGCACACTTTCACAATCGCAGTAAGTATTATAACACTATCAAGGATTATGATACTATTCATATAGTTCATGTATTTCTAGCTCAGGAATCACTAGGGCTTCAGGGAAGCAGCAGTCTTCTCCATAACTTTATTTGATTTCTTTTGTCTTCTCTACCTTATTCTCAGCTGAGTTGATCTTATGAAGGGGTGGGAGAGGTGACTAGAGAACTTCCCTATACCAAAGGTAGCAGCATGAGAAGGTGCTTAGGCCTCTTGCCCCTTCTCTACTCTTCCTAAGTACAAGATCCTTTATCCCATCACAACCACCAGTTAAAATACACATAGCAGCTATGCAGAGCAGGGACAGGGAGAACAGAGAAGAGAGGAACAGAGCTGTTCCCAGCTCTTCCTTTCCACTACTGCAACAGAAACATGCATAGCTAGGGAATGGGGAAAGTATAATGAAGAGGCAAAGTATTGCTTAATACTCTAAACTAGATCCTCATTGCTAAAATTGTTAGTCAATGCTTAATGCTACTATATTGCCTTTTGCTATATACATTCAGTTCTGTCTCACGCTTGAAGGCATCAAACACTCATCACCTGAGATAAATTTTTTACAGTGTCAGTGGATTCCATAAACTTTTGGAAGCCAAGCCAAGCAACCTGCTAGTTACAGAAATTGAGATAAGATTAAGATAGTAACTGACCATGCACCTTGCCTGTTGAGAAATAGCATGTTTTCTATACCTAATAAATTTCTGTGAAAAAAGCAATTTTGTAGATGGTTCAGTTACTTTAAAGAGGATTTGCTCCCATGGTGAATTCTAACATTTTTTGCCCCCCTCTTACAGTGAAAGGAGAAGGAAGGCAGTGACTACCCAGTCAAAGAACATAAATGACCTCTCCTATGACAAAGTTTCAATTATCCTAGCTACAGTGGTATTCAAAAAGGTATGGAAAAATCTAAAAGTATTGTACTATAATAAATACAGATTAAGAGATGGTTGATTTTGTGGTCACACTTAGATTAGGACTGGGGATAATTAGGTTCAGCTCCCATGTTTCCTAAAAGTTGGCCTCTTCTATATGAGAAATCTGTCTTAAAAAAATTAGCACTTAATGAAAACTTTCCTATTTCAATGTAAGCAACTTACTCTGCTGTACCCCTCATCTGTTTTAAATCACCCTAAACACAACTAAAAACAGTAGCTGAAGAAGCATATACACAAGAAGCTACACTCAGAGCTTGTCTAATTCCACAGCTCAGGTTGAAACACTGAAAGCTTCCATCTCTGCATGTCCTTGAGTAGCCAGTCATCATTTGCCTCAAACACCTTACAAATAAGCCAACACTAACAGTTCTTTCCTCCTTAACTATCTATTAGATGAGGGAATCTGTTGGCATATGGTATCACCTATAAATGCAGCAATTTCCCCCAACTTGTTTGGAGCATTTTGGCCCCAGTATCACTGGAAAGAATTATTTCTTTTGTTCAACTTTAAGTGTTATAATGGATGGAAGCATAAATTTTGTCCATAATGTCTATAATGCTTTTTATCTCAACTAATTTAGTTTTGGCCCCGAACCATCAAACATACGCATTCACATTCAGCATGATCTACAGGGAGTATTCATGTACTTAAATTAGACATGGATATGGTTTAAGCAAAAATTCAAATCTACAAACAATTAGAAGACTCTTTAAGTAGAAGTTCTTTTCACGTATTGAATTCTGAGACTGACTTACAATGCTTTCTTCACAGTCAAAACTCTTCTTCATAGTAAGCATATGAAGTGTCAGAGAAGCTTTAAAAATTATTTGGTACACAGAGTAGAACTAGTACAAAGAGGCCTTGAAAATAAGATAGAGCTTGAGTTATGTTGTGGTCTAAGTTTGAATGTAACAACTGGAACAAGATTCCTATTATCTTGGCTGTAAAGGAAGCACATTTTTTGTTACAGCTATGCTGTGTGACTTGTTTTGGGGCAATGGTTTTAAACAGCAATTATTAAGATTATGCCTTCATTTACTAAAATCAAGTAATAACTCAGGCTTTTTGTGAAAGATGGAATTTTGTCAACTTTAATCAGCTATCTTAGCATGAACTATATCCTGAAGAGTATGTAACAACATAAAGAAGGCAATTAGCAAAGTCAAGCAGCAAGTCAAAGTTGCATTAACGCTTTTTTAAGTAGTACATAAAATAACTCAAAATAATAATTAAAAAATAAACAAGATTTCCTGCCTTGTCTTTTCAGAGTCACCAGGTTTTGGCCTTCCTTTGTTTTGATGACTTTGGCCTGTAGTAAGAGAAAGTATTTCACATAAAATTAACATCACCTAAAACGAAGGGGAAAAAATGCACTCAGAACTCACCATTTTGCTTTATAAATAATAGATCTTAAACATTCACAATATCATAAACTAACACAAGCAAAAAGTTTTTCAAAAAGCCACCTCAGTGTTACAGTACAAATTTTATATTATTTTTATTAAATAGTATAGGATTTTATTAATTCTACGAAGGCGAAAAGAGACTTTAAATAAACAGAAGACTCTTAAAATTCTGTAAGATATGATCTAACTCTACAATACTGTAACAACTGTTCAAGTGGACTCCAAGCTAAAGAAATCATATCTTATGTAAAACCACAGATCACATTATTCACTGTTAGTTGATAAGCAGAATTTTAAAAGGGGATAACAGATCACTATAGATGTTGAAGTTTTACTACAGAAATTTTACAGAGGCTTCAAAAATACATCTCTAAAGGAGTTAAGTTCAACCCACATTAATCTTAGAAATGTAAACTTCAGTCAGACCAAGATAAATGTCCCTGATTACAAAATAAAAATGTTTAGTATGTGGAAATACGGAACAAAGACAAGAAAGAATCTATCATGTGATACTGATTCATTTCTAACTCTGTACCTGATTGCAAAATAAAAATGTTTTACTATGTAGAAATACTGGACAAAGACAAGAAAGAATCTACCCTGATACTGACTCATTTCTAACTCTGAAACTTAACATCACAGACGTAACATGAAATTTACTAATACGCTTTACAACTTCAGCCATCTAACACTGTCCTTGATCAGTTACAGGGCTCTACAAGCTGAGTAAACAATTCGTTAGTAACAAGGAAGAAGAAAACATTATTCTAAGTGGTCAAAACCAGGAAGCCATGCTATTAACTGCAAAATAACCTCTTAACCATTTTCTGTGGGATTAAAACATAACATTAGGCATCTGAAGATGCACACTCATGATGAAGTCAAGAAGGTTTTAATTTTCAAGAATTTTATGTTAGAACTTTACAAGGCATTAACAAAATCCACTTAAGGAAGAGCTACCTTCCAGTAACCAGACAATTAAACAAGCAAGGCAAAAAATAGCATTTCTGGGCTGTTAGGGAGTCAACAAGCAGCTGACAAACGCAGTTGCAGACCATCACATGTTGCAGATGTTCCTTATTACACAGGGTAAATGGAAGGGGTGCAGAGCAGCAGATTTTTTGCTAGTTAAACCTAATGGATTTTATAAGACTTATGCTGAATTACCATAAAATTAGATTTGGAAAAAGGAGTTATTCACCTTAGTTATAAAGTTTCATAACTATCTATGCTTTAAAATGTTTATTTCATGATACTTAGAGAAGTATTTTATATAACTGGATATGAAATACTGAAAGATATCGACTGTTGAAAAATACAAATCTACCCATTTGAGTAATCTCACTTAAGCCAGTGGGATGTCTCATGTACACATTTCTCAAGTTAAATCATATGCATACATGCCAGAAGTAATATTTAATTAAAAAGTACTTAATGACATAAAACTGAAATTAATCAGAACAAAAATCAAGCATCACGAAGACTGAACGTGTACAGAACTATTTCATGAACACTTCTTGAAATTGTCACACAGGAGTCTGAATGGTGTCTGTTGAAACAGTTCATACACATTAAAAACTCCAAAGCTACACTAATAATCATCACAAATTCCTCATAATAGAGACAATGGTTGGAAAACAATAATCCTTTTGTAAGCCTAAAAACACTTCAAGCATATCATCATTTAACCATTTAGAGATAGAGATATATTACCTTTTCTTCATTATATAAGTTTCTTTCCCTTAAGGAACCAATCTATCACTCTAAACAAAATCCTAATTAAGATAAAGGAACACAAACCTTCCCTCCCACCATCAAAAGAAAGAATTTAATCAGCACTATATTTTCATTGAATGATCTGATTCTAAAAGCCATTCAACAAATACGATTTCAGAAAAAATTCCTACAGAAACTACTTCTCCCATATACTACCCAACTGAAAAAGATACTACTTTCAGGTTTTTAAAAATACATCAAAATAAAAGTAACAAGCAAATCCTGCTGAATTATAGTTAAAATACTTTAGGAGATATATTAATTCAACTGCAAACATGACTCACTTACCCCACAAGCATTTTAAAATATTAGTAGAAGTAGTATTGCTTTTGCTAGACATTCCCACTAGTAGCGAACAAAAATATTTAACAGAAATGTACACATGCTCAAAAAAATAGTACATGCAGACAAAAACTGAAATTAAAAAAGACAGTAACTTTAAGATAAGATACAGTGGCATACAGTTCCTTTACATTAGATCTCCTGCAAGTCTTAAGCCTTTAAGCGAACAAAGGCGAAGAAAAAGAAAGTTATTCTTCCCCACCCACAGTAAACTTGTATCAGCGAGGCATTCAGAGCCTAACTCCTCCTTTCAAATCAAAGCAAATCAAATACTTTCTCCTACTGATGTAATTGTAGCAGGACACTCTGCCTGAGTGGGGGTGAAACAGCTCGAATTTCACCCTACTTATGAAGATTATCAGTGATGGAGGGAGGTCACACTCATTTTGGTGTTGAAGAATCCAAGACCACCCGAACTGAACAGTCCCATAAAATTAAGTATCACAATGATACGAAACCAGATGTTTCCTGACAAAGGAACCAACAAGGATGTGAAACCGGCTTGTTCCCTACAGAGGAACCAATGAATGGTAATAACTAATCTAAAGATAAATTCTGTTTCACTGAGCTGGAAAATCTAACCTGGTAGAAAATGACTGACAGTCAACCACTTTCTACTACAACAGCTTAGTCCCACCTTTCAGCAACAGGGATTCTATCACAATCCTCCTAGGAAAGTGTCAAAATTCCTTCCTTGAGTGGGGACACCCCTCAAGGGTAGTCCTCCAGGCTGAGCAAAAGAGTTGCCCACAGTCACTGGCATGGGTAAGATCAATCTCTACTTAAACAATGATTAAGCTAGCTTTGAAACTATTGATTTAACAAACAGTGATTCTAGTAAATGGTAGTTATAGTGAATTATAGTGAACAGTAATTCTAAGAATTCATACTGTGTAGTAGTGTAATGGATGGGAACCTAACTGAGAGTTGATCCCCGCTTATAACTGTGAGAAACATAACAAAGCATGTTTTTGATAAAGTGTATTTGATAAAGTATGTATTTGTTATGACCATTTGTTGAAAGAGACAGGAAAACATAAGCATGCAGCTGTTCCATGACCTCCACATTTGGCCACGCCAGGGTGCCTGGCCAATGCTCTCGGCACGGCCAACAGCAAGATCATGAGAAACTGCATGGCCACATGAGCAAACAATTACAGGTCTGGCATAAAGTCGCCTGTTTCTAAGGGTATAAAAGCAGGACCCTTTTGTAGCTAAATCTGAAGCCTCACCTACAGGTGGACGCACCACGTAGGAATCTTCCCAGTTACCTAAGATTCCCAGCATCAGTTGCAATGGGGCTTCTGGGCTGAAGTGTGGGCCTGGATGATGAGGATTAGGTAGTAATTGGTGATGTATTTCTTGTCAATCACTGTTCTCTCTATGCAGTAATGATTTAATGCATTGCTAATTTTCCTCTGTACTATTCATATATTATGTCTCTCTGATTTGCTTTATTGTGCTTGTTCACTATACGTATATGCCTACACCCGATTTACTTCAGCATGCTTGTTTAATAAACTGTTCATGTTTTACGACTAGTGTGTGATCGTTTTGTTGAGTACCCTGCCTGTTCACAAAACAAGTAGATATTCTTATTAAACTCCTTTAGCTTAATTATAAAATTATCAATTACCATTACCTATTGAAGTGTTTATTTTATCTATGGATATACCAAGTTTGCCATCCTTAACCCTGCAGGACAAAGTGGTATAAATGATTGATTACGCATCTATAATCCTTTAGGTATAGAACCACTGTCCAAGTCTGAGTCTAAGATTGGATCCAGCCACCCCTAAGCACCTCCCTGAGAAGGAGTTTAGAAAACAAGGGGTTCCCTTCCAAACCTTGTGACTCAACAGAAAAGCCTCCCTGACAACTTTGTCTGAAGTATATCTATCTCCCACTCTGTCTGCAATAGTAAGAGTGAGGGGCAGAGCAGAAGGAGAAAGGAAGAACAGAAGAAAGAAAACTGGAATGAGCAGGGTTTTTTGAAATTACCATGTTCCACACAACATTTCAAAGTCCTCTGATCTCTTTAGCCCAGAAGAATTTTCAGTTCTCTCTCAACATTCAGCCTTTCATTATCCCTCTTCCCCCAAAAATTAGCTATCCTTCTGATATCCTGCCCCTTCACCAGTATCAGCAGTGCAGACAGATCGCCAGCACCCTGGTTCCTCATTCAATAAGGGCAGCAGGACACTGCCCACATTACTCATGAGAAGTACAATTCAAATCCCAGTGCTGTTAGCGGAACCAAAAGGGCAGCAAAACTCCTACCTGCATTCAAAAGCCATTTGTGTGATTTGGTCTTGCCACCAGGTGTGCTGCACACCAAGTGCCCCTAGCAATCCACTGGAGCAGAGATATTGCTCATAATCCTGTGTTTGCAATCGGAGATTGGGGAGGCTGCTTTATGGGTGTGTTGCTGCTGACCTTTACCACTTTGAAGATTAGAACTGTTTGCACTTCACTTTCACCACAGAAAAGTAACTCTGGCACTGTGGGAGATTTGGCAGAGGGTAAATTCTCTCTAACAGGATTGCGTGGTGGGTTTTTTTGGTTGGTTGTTTTTTTGTTTTGTTTTTCTTTTAATTCATTAAAAAACCCCAAACATGAACAATAAATCACACCAACTTGTACCTCTTTAAGTCAGTAGCTCAAAATCCTCTCTGACAAATATTTTGTGGCCTCCTTCCTCTCTAACTGCAGGATTATTTTCTTAAGGATCTATATGGAGCTCTTAGTAATCATAAATGAATTACGAATATTGAAAGTACCCACTTCTCTTAAATTTAGATTCTTTTAGATCCCGTGTACCTGTCTCAGAAGGACAGAAAGCATTTCTAGCCTGTGACTCAGCATTCTACCTTTTGCTTCCAGTTTCAATTCTGAATTCACCCATGTAAAGTAGATTCAAACTAAAAAGGCATGAAAGACAAGTACAGGAGAGAACATAGTATCAAAGTAACAGCATGCTAACAGGAAAAGAAGTGAAACGTAACAGCTTACTGTTGTGAAAATAACCCTAGATACACTTTTTCTTATTAATAATGGCAACAGCAAAGAAGGAACCAATTCAGACTTGATAAATAGCAAAAGCATACTCACTTGGTGGGAACTCCAGAGACCAACCTTTGCTTTCTGTTCTTTGAATGTCAGTCACCTAATGACAAATACAATAGCTTGGTTTTACACCGATAACAAAAAGCAAATAGATAGCACTCTAAATTTAAACAAAGAACTAAGATGTTAACGTTTAACCAAAGAAATCACAATGATAATACAGTATGTTATGTCCCCAATCAAGAAGTAAAGAAAAATAATTTCGTTAATCAAAGTGCATTCATACACCTACACTTTTTTCCCCAGATTCATTTCAGTTTGTTATCTGCTAGTGTGACAAATACTAGCCTTTTTCGCAGTAATATTCATCCTCAAGGCAGATAAATTTACAGACTTACATTATGAAGATTTTCATAGCATAAAAGCAGATGAAAGCTTTCATAAGACAGTCAGAAATCTTCAAGCGCTCCTTGTGCGTTCTGTAAACAGCTTTCTTTTTTAAGAAGTTGTAACTTTCATTTCCTTCCCTTTTCCCTTGGACATTGGTTTCGTTTTCCCCACTAACGAGTTATCTGGGTTTTTTTGCTGCCCCACCCTCCTGTGAAACCTGAATGTTTTTTTTCTCCTGTGCTAAATTGTTTTGACCTCGCTACTACGTTCACGTTACTTATCCTGTTTTCTATATTAAATAGCTTATTTATAACACATTTTATCGGCTAAAATATAACAATTTATTAATTATCTTACAATAACAATGCTAAAGACAACCAGAAAGAGGCACAAATGTTTCTTTAAACTAAGAATTAGTGTGAAAGAGAACTGCCTGTATGCAAACTGGAGGTTGATTATTCAATTTTTAATTCCACGCTGTTACTGCAGGACTGTCAGTCTGCATTTGTCTAGTAAAGCAAACCGCTCAGGAAAATTTAAGCACAGGAATGGTTTACAGGCTCCCCATGATACTGGCCATAAGACAGGCACTAAGACAGCAACAGCTGGGACATTCCAGTGACATCCAGTAATGAAGCCCACCTAAAACAAGGTAAGTATCAACAAAACCCCCAACTTTCCACTTTTTGGGGGTGTTTGTTTTTTAAGGAATAAAAAAATGCATACTGCTTTGGGCTGGGATAAAGTTAATTTTCCTCATAGCAGTTTGTATGGTGCTGTATTTTGGATGTGTGATTAAAAGTGTTGATAACGCAGGGATGTTTTAGCTAATGCTGAGCAGTGCCCGCACTGCATCTTTTCTGTTTCAAATGCTGCGCCCCCGCCAGAGAGTAGGCTGGAGGTACATGAGAAGTTGGGAAGGGACACAGCCAGGATAGCTGACTCCAACCGACCAAAGGGATATCCCAGACTATATGACCTCATGAGCAGCAACAAAAGCTGGGGGAATGAACTCCTTGTTTTGCTTTGCTTGTGTATGCAGCTTTTGTTTTGCCCATTAAACTATCTTAACTGATAAAGACGAGTTTTCTCACTTTTACACTTAGGATTTTTTCCCCTATCTTGCTAAGGGGAGTGAGCAAGCAGCTGTGTGGGGCTGAGCTGCCTTCCGGGGTTAAACCACAACAACATTGCATGCCATTGCCCTTTCAACAGTAAAACAACCTAATAGTCAGAATTAGAGGCTTTTTTTTTTTTTTCTGCTGTATTTCTTTGATCATCCTTCACTAACACGGATCTTTAGTGTAATTATTTTTCAGAAACAAAAGTAATCCATGAACAGAGAATAAAGTTAACTCTGTTAAGCTTCTGTGATGCACTTGACTCCTGATAGTTTGGTTCAGGCTCCAAAGGAAGAAAAGGACTAGGCTGTGACTAGGCCATGAACTTCTCTAGTTCAACCTGTTCTTTGAAAACCCAAAGGGACAGGGTGACATAGTGAGCTTTGATGTGTATGAACTTGGAAACAGGAACACTGATCGTGCGATTAATACATAAATAGAAGTTGGTTCTTCCAAAACTAATTTGGTCAAGGAACAAAGGAACCTGTGGCTACAAGGAGTCTCTTCTCCATCACACGTAATTTGACCACAAGCCAACCACTTTATTCCACATACATGAGTGAGCTTTTTGTAAGTTCTCCCTGTTAAGTAGCTGGCAGCATGGCGGTGATGCCTCTCCAGGTTACTGCTTGTGGTTGAGAGACCCCTTACCAACTGCAGATCTTTGGTAAATGATTGATATTGCACATGACCTCATATCACAGGGCATTAAGTTCCTGTATTGGTAGCTTTGAATGATTATTATATCCTCTGTGCAGTAGCATAATAGACTGAACCTTGCCATCAGACTTTGTTAAGCCTCACTTTTACAACATCTTGCTTCAATAAAACCACTGTTGCTGCTACTTTTGGCAGCGGTTCTTTAAGCAGTTTGAATCTCCCCTGTGACAGCTTCTCTCTCTGTTTTAAGCCTTCCTCACCATATAAGTTAATAAAAATAATCTAACAGAATATTTCTGCTGTTTACAGAGCGCAAAAGTAATGGTCTATAACCATGCAAATACATTAACATCACAGTGTCAGTGCAAAACAACACTCCAGTATAATCCATACACAGGGCTTTTGCTAACTTGGCTAAAGCAGCTTGCACTGAACCCTGTAACACCAGTACACATTAACTGAATCCTCTCCTAAAGCCAACGGGAAACCCACATCTGAATGCACATTGACAGGCAGGACTGGACAGTCTATCAAATCAGACATGACTTCAGTCTTATTTTCAATAAGCCCAAAGAGACCTCTCTCCTCCTTTTAACATACGGCCTTCACCTTCTCATTCAAGCAACCACCTCCCACCTCCTTTCAAACCCAAAGTTCTGAATACAGACTTGGTATTTAAATATTACAGGACAAATGCACTTGGCCGAGAAAGCAGACAATTATTAAAACACAGTGGCTGCAAAATTTCAGCCACACCATTAAACAACACATTCCAGGACAATGAAAATCAACACACTGTTAGTTTTGTAATGCCAGCTGTAGCGTAACTTACCCTAGTATTATGGCTTTGATGACAATGATGATCTTTAGGATCAGACTCGGTTCTCTTTCTGTATTTTTCTATTTCTTTTTGTTCTTGAGAAATTATTAAATTAAATTCTGAAGAACTGTAGTCTCTGATACGCAAAAAGAGAGAATCCTAGTTCTTCCAATGTTGATGTCTTTTCCCCATATTTAAGACACATACCACACATGTTTAATGAAAAAAACCAAAACCATATAAAGTCTAACCCTCATACAAGTGTAATGGCATAAACATATTTAAAGGATTTGATCAAACAGCCATATTTTATAACTTCAAATTGCACAGTCCAAAGCTATGCAAAATATAACATCAAAAAAAAGCGCACCATTTTCTAGAAAAGGGATAGGAACTGAATTGCTGCACTTTATAAAAAATAAGTAATTTGGGTAATTAATGAAAAATCTTGCCCAAAGCCACATTTCATTTGTGCAATATAGAAGGAAAACAAAACTAAGCTCCTCCGGAATTTTCAGGTTTATAAAAAGCTGTTTAGTAGTTTGATTACTGTACTGTTTTTGAATGACAGCCCATCACTACAAGTAGATCAATAAAAATTAAGAAGATTTTTCAGAGAAATGTTTAATACAAAAGTTACAGCATATATGGTAACTTAGCTGAATCTGTGAATATGGAATCTCTCTTACTCCCTTCTCTCTGGGCAAGGCAAAAGCACAAAACAAATGTGGCAAAACCAAGTTCCTACAAACTAGAATACACATTCATTTGTACCATTGCCAAATGCATTTGCTAGCATTCAGTTCCTCAAGTCAGCTTACCCTAGCAAACTTTATATAGCAAAGTTAACACAAAAAGGTGGGCCTGACTGGCCTGACTGTCCTGACATTTTCAGGCACCAAATTTCCCCAACAGCAAAGTACTTCAAGTTGGCAGGACAAAAAGTCCCCCTGAAAATGTAACTGGAGAAGGACTTTTTACAAGGACATGTAGTGATAGGACAAGGGGGAATGGCTTTAAATTGAAAGAGGGGATATTTAGATTAGATACTAGGAAAAAATTTTCATTATGAGAGTAGTGAGGCACTGGAACAGGCTGTCCCAAGAAGTTGTGGATGCCCTCATCCCTGGAAGTGTTCAAGGCTAGGCTGCATGAGGCTCTGAGCAGCCTGGTCTAAATGGAAGGTGTCCCTGCCCATGGCAGGGGGTTGGAACTAGATGATCTTTAAGGTCTCTTCCAACCCCAACCTTTCTATGATTCTATGATTTCCAATCTTTGTCAAGCTTAATGCTGAAGGAAACTGCTTGAAAGTGGAACACGTCTCAAGATAGCTTATTTAGGTCCCAGAAGATCTCTTTACTCCCAGGCTATGCTTTGATTGCATTTTTGGTAAGTTTATTCCTTCCATTTTTATTTACTCATAGATAACAAAATTTAAACAATATATATGCTATATATTACTTATATTAAGAATTACTAATTTTGAAAAAGGAAACAAAACTTGGCAATTACTTACTTTTTCTCAAGAAGTGACTTCTTTGGTTTCCATTTATGTTGTTTGATAGCTATAGAAAATTATATAGGAAGGGGGAAAAAAACATTTATTAGGTAGTTTCAAAGGAAAGTTACCGATGAAGGGATTTTGCTATGTTAAAGGTAGATCTTGAAATCAGAAAAGGTTACCATTGATATCTTCCAATGTCTTCTTTAACTTCTCATTTTGTTGCATAAGATCCTTAAGTCCACCAAGAATATTCTTGCATAGCTCCTGAGCCCTCTCATTGGCTTTCAAAGCCAGTTCGTGTTCCCCCAGCAATGATAGTGCCTTACAGAAATGGTAGTGACCCTACATGGACAGAAGTTTGAATTTCAAGCATTCTTTCACACAAGTAAGAAAAAAGTTTATATCCAAACCAGCTGCAATAGACAAGGTAAAATTTTACATACTCAGAAGTTATATACTCCATCTATTTCAGGTCATATGATGAATAATCAAAGTTTTCAACTACTCAGAACACTGAAACAGAAAGAGAATTGACTGGAAGTAGCATCTAGCCTCCAGCTTTGGAAAAGAGCAAATTTGAATTTTCCCCTAATCTCAACTACTACTTTGCAATTCTGTAACTATCCTTTTATTTACTCCTCTTTAGGCCCAGAATATTGGGAAATACATGTTGGTCATTAACCAGGATTTTTTTTCTTGTAAGGACTAGGTATATTCTTTTTAAAGCATTGTGATAACATAGCTACTCACAATTGTAATGAATGTTTTTTTTACAAATGCAGAACACCATGTAACAACACCGACAAGCATGTCAAAACAATATTTTTAATATAAAAATACAAGCAAGCTACGTACTTGGCTGACTGAAGCAGAATTCTTAGTCCACAATGTACTGCATTCATTTGACTGTCATTTACATTTACTGTGTTGAATGCAGATGAGAACATGTCACATCTACCTGGGCCAAAGCTGTAACTAAGACTCTGGGTTCTTGTAGTAGTTTACAGTACCAACAAAAGACAATTTTGAAATGTATATGAAACTAACCTTTGGCCAATTAGGCTTCAAAACAATGGCTCTTTTTCCATCAGCAAGGGCTTTCCTTAGAGAAAGGAGGGAAAAAGAAGAGATATTTATTACTTATACTTCAGAAAAATCCACAGACAAGATGTACAAGACACTATAAAAACACAAGTGAATAAAAGAACAGTTCATTCACCTGTGAGAAGGCATGGTCAGACAACACTTCTTAGCTGAAACTTACCTGGGTTAAGATGTTACAGTCTAAACTATTTCACCCATCAGATATTTATTCCCTCATCCTGCCTACTATGTTTTCCAGCATTTCTGCATATGTACCCACCCCTTAACTGGGTTATAACAAAATGTTCCTTTAAAAAGCAAAGCCTTAATAAAAACTCTGAATACCAAACCTAAATATTTTGACAAAAATCACATTAGAGAGTAGTTAGATAATCACAGCTAGAGATTTGAAGGTGCAAGTATTAACTACTGAGCACTGAAAGACAGTAACCTCCAAGACTCATAACAACTGAAGCCCGAAAAACATGCTTGACTGACTTTTTATATACAAGGTGTCGTGGAATAACCAGAATTAGTTTTGGTCAGAAGAGAAGCAGACTAGCCCTACGGCTACAGGAGAGAACACAGAGCACCAGTGATGGCCTCTGCTGATATCAAAGCTGCGCGAAGCGGATAGTTGAAGAGTTTATATACCCTTGGTATATACCACTCATTCTTCGCTGAACTAAAGGTATGTGTCAGATCAGCAGGATGCAGTAAATTACAAGAGTGGTTACACATGGATTACTTCAGATGAGAAAGCTTACAAATAATCTCACTCCTTTGATAGCTGGGTCATGCTGACTCAGTGAGGCCTTTACAAAATGTCTGCAGTGAGACCTAATTTGAGAGGCTTGCAAAAGCCTGAGGCATTAACTATTTTACCTCCACAAAGGGAAGGAATACGGGGAAAAAAACCAAACAAACCACACTTGTTTCACACAAAAGTCTCCATAAATTGCCTTGTCACTACCTCCGGTTTTTGTAAGCACTATAGCAGGAAAGCTTGTACAGAGGGATCTGAAGGAGGACAATGAGATGTAATGAAAGCTGGATACTCAAGGAAAGCCTGAAAGAGACAATAATTTCAAGACAAGGTAGTAATGGTAGAATTTAGAGATGTACTAATTTTAAAAAATTAGTAAGAAGGAAAAAACCACAACAGAACTAGTGATTACAGTGGGAGAAACTGCACCATATTCGTATTGCAAGGGAAGCAAACAAAAGGAAAAAAATGCTTGAGTGAAAGATAGTGGGGTACAGAACCTCAAGATAGTAAGGGATTATAAAAGCAGTTGAAGAGATTAGAAAAAAACTGAAGCATCTGACTTTTTCTCTAGCGTATGTTGTTGTGCCTTGTTTTCACCCACCCAGTCTTTCCTCCAGTGCCACCTTTCGACAGCCCGGCACAGTGCTAGGACACGTGCCCGTGTGGAGCACTGTTCAAACATCCAGACATGAGGCCAAGCTGCAGGGAAAGCTCCTGTCCCGTAGCAAAGTCTGGGAGGGAACATGATCATTGCCTCTCATGAGGCTCTGAAAATGGGAGGAATACACACGCTTCGGATAAAGCCTTCAACGCTCCAGCAGACAATCTGGAGAACACTGTTAACTGCCTAGTCCCATAGCACAGTATTGCCACCACTGATAACATGATCTAAGCTCAGTACTGAGTTTGCAAAACCTCAGGACTGGCGCTTCTTGGCCTTGCTCAGCCTCAACTGCAGTTTCACCTGCCTGCAGCTTTCTTAAGTGTGACATCATCTTCTCTAATTGAGTACGTGTGTATGGCTAATTTGATCTACTTGTTTGTCTTTGTGTGATACAACCATAGATTTAGCTGGAGTAAGTGCTTGTTACTGCTATCTATACAGAATGAGGTATTTATGACTCCAGAAAAATGATGTCCTGTAAACAAATACAACCTTGATATGACAGCAGAGGCCTTGAGAAGTGGAGACACAGCATGCAACAAAGGAGTATAGGCAGGAGATGACAAGAAATGAGGCACAATCTTGGCACTGGAGACCCCATGGCTATAAACAATTCACCAATGGTCAAAGACATGCCAAAACTGGACAATATGACTTAAAGGATAACAAAAAGCAATATCCATAAGAAGTACTATGTGTAGTAAACTCAGATATAACAGGGTGCCACAGACCAACAGAGTAAAGGTGTAATAACACATTAGTAAACGCAAAAGCGACCCCAAATGGATCCTAGAGTGAGAAAGAAGAAGCTATCAGCATGAACATCACATTTCTCATGAAGAAGGGCTCTGCCCACCTGCAGATTTCTAACCCTCCTGCTACAGCAATGGAACTGCTGACTTTGGTACCTATCCAGAGGAGCAGTGGAAGAGGTGAGGATAACACCAGGAAAATGGGCAAAAACTAAGAATCATGTGGATACCAATTTTAATTACATTAATATTTTTTCTTTTCTTTTCAACAATCAGATCAGGGCTAATAATAATTAGACCTTTAAGACTTCAGTTATACTAACAATAAATTCTTGGGTTGGCTTTACATAAAAGGTATACATCCACCTTGCCCATAAACAAGATTTTTAGCTTAACAACTGGCTTAAGAAAAATAACCCACATACTCACAATGATCTTTTCTTCAAAAGGTTTAATAAAAATCACAATACTCACTGGTACTGAGATTTTTTTTTTTCTTGTTGTACAAGCCACACACACACACTAATTTTAAGTGGTATTACATACTGCCAGAAGATACATCTAATATTACTTATTTTTCTTAATGTCAGTTTTCTGAGCTAGTAATATCACCATTATTATATACACAAGTTTTAAGAATATTATTTTCCTAAGTCTATTAACAGTTTTTAACTGCAGGATCACCACAACATGTCAAGTTACACTCAAGGGGTTACTTACTTGTACTGCTGTGTGAGAATTAAACAAAGAGCTCGGTTTCCATACAGAAGATGGTTTGCAGGACTTAAAAAAGAAAATTATGAAGAGTTAGTAATGTATGTTACCATGGAAAATCTTTAGGAGAAAATAAAGTAGGTTTTCACAATAACTGTCTGCAAGCACTCTAGCATCAACAATTATATACAAATTTCCTTGAACAGTCCCATTGATTTACAAGTCACTGAGAATATTAGTTTTAATTATGCACTAATTCATAATATTTGGTCCCACTAATGTGACTTCCAACCAATTCGAGTCACTTTCAGACTAAAGGGGGGGAGGGTGAAGGCGGGGGGGGGAGAGGGTGGGGGGCACAAAAAAAGGGCACGAAGCATGGAAAAGCCAACTTGACTGGCCGGCTGAGCAGACTAAGCAGTGGTTCTAAAGAGTTAAAGAATCACCCCCAGTGTACCTAATGAAGAATGAAAGGGGGGAACCAATAAATGTAATCCAGCAACCACTTGAAAGAAGACCAAGGGAAGATGCAGCTAGTTAGGGATGGAATATGATGATGAAGCAGAAGAAAGTCAGTTCACACTGGGAGAGTGAGAAAGGGAAGACAGTGCACAGAGCAGATGAAGAAGGATCCCCTAGCTGCTAGACATCCCTTCACCTTCCAGGAGGGTCTTAAGGACAAAGAACAATTTTTAACAAATAGCTGTCACAATAGCTCAAGCTCTACAGCCCCTGGAAACCAGGAAACTTCCTTTGCTCTTTCCAAACCATGGGATTTCCTTTGTTCTTCCACTGAATTCTGTTCATCCCTTCCCCTCACCAGCTATCCTGAGCAAAGCCTTCTTAGCCTGCTCCATGATCCCAGATACAGTCACTTGACTCAAGTCAGCCAACCCAACTTTTCAAGGAGGCTGAAATCAGCTTGCATTTGGGATTGAAATGTATCCTACTATGTGACATAAAATCTGAAGCAAGGATCAGCAAAATGCTAATCCTTTCAACCGCACAATTATAAAGTTACAGAGTTCAAAATGAAAAAAAAAAAAAGTCTCCACAATCAAATTTTATGAAAGGCGGGACTTTATGAATTTCACCACATTTCATGGACACCAGAACTTGTAAAAGCAGCATCTGCACAACTACAACACAAGTAGTGATATACTTCAAACCTGCATTCCGTAACTACTTGACATCCTATGCGGACTATAGGAAAGGGGCAAGTGCTCTACGTGCATATGACAAATTCTCATTTACTCTCTGTCTCCCTGCCCCTTTACAGAGCCCAGGAAAGTCTCCAAAGTCTTTCAGCAAATGACTTTTAAGAAGAAATTAAAAAAGACTCACAAAAGGAAATTAAGCCTTTTGCATGCACAGTTGCCAAGACCACACCTAAAAATAAATATTTGTTCTTGTTCACTTGTTCTGTGTCATAGCTGAAATGATACACATTTGCAAGAGTTGGCCATATGGTTCTGCTGGAAGAGTATTTAGGAAGGATGATGCCAACAACAGCTGTTCACACCAGATAACGACTTATTTCCTTTCCTAGGTTTACTATACTTACTGTTAGCTCTTTTAAACCAGCTTTAAGCCTTACTAGGACTTTTGGGGTAGTACGAGTGCAAACAATCATTAGTAACAAGAAATAAAATAGAACAAAAAATGTGTTAGATACCTAATTTAAAAGAAAAAAAACCCAACAAAAAACCAACTATCATTTGGCCTCCAAGTGGCTTATGCAAAACTATACAAAAATCAGGATAAATCTGAATAAGCTGAATACATATTATATAACACAATCTAGTTAACCAGTTAGTTAGTTCTTACCAAAATTCTATGGCTTTAGTATATGATATTATAGCACGATCAAAGTTTCCTTGGGAAAACTCCTCGTTTCCCTTCTGTTTCATAGATTCACTGTTCTGTGAAATCAAGAAAAAACAATTCAGTAACCACTGTAGCTAAACTCATCTGCAATGAGAAGAAAACTGACAAGAGACACCTCAGTTTTCATGCTTATAGAAACAGAATGCTATGTATGCACTATTAGTTGTAATTTAATACTTTTAATTCATTGCAATTAATAAGCTTAAAAGTGTATGAGTGAAAATTTTTTCAGACAAGAATACAATGAACAATAATTAAAAAGCAGGACTAACTCAGAAGGTCTCCTGGCTTCCATGGTATAGTCATCATCAAAAGTGAGAATGTGTCAAATAGGAAAATAGGCCAAGTACAGCACAATGCACACAGTTCCTTACTTGATGCCTTTCAGTGCAGCTCCTGAACTACGGAATTGTAGCAAGGAAGACACAGGAATTAACTAGACTTCTGCAGAAAAAAATCCCACACATCTAAACTAAAGGAACACATAGCAAAGAATTTGAGAGCATCTTATTTCTATATTAAAAGGATCAAGTTGAAAATCTTCTATCAACATTAACTGCATTTCCTTGAGCTTTTTGGGGGTTGAGGAAGGGAACACTCCCCAATGTACACCAGCAACATAAACAACTAATTTGTTGTTTATTAGATGAGGATGTCTCAAGGTAACTATTTATGTCAGGACAATTACTTACCTTCATCTTTAATCATTTGGTCATTTTCATAATCTTTGATCATTAAAACCCCTCAAAAGATAACAACGGAAAGTGAAAAGGACAAACACATTCTTATATCTTCTCTCACCTTCCTACAGTTTTCACAGGTCACAGCTTTAAATTCTTCAACTAAATTACAATCTTCCAAAGCAACTTTAGTAATACAGCTTTTGCCTGGAGACAAAATTCAGAAAAATACAGTGGGTGAAGAAGTTACCAATGACAAGAAGTAGTGTTTATCTGCTGCTGCTAAGAATCACACTGTTTTCTGACTGGAAGCAAAATTTGACATACCAACTAAATAACAATCAAATTAAGCAAAAGAAACATTCACAAGAAAAGGATTTATTTATTATTGGGCAAGCCCAAAATAACTGGCTGCAGACTGCAAAATGTTTAACTTGTCTAATTTCAAGCAACCAAGTGAAACTTGACTGTATTTTAAAGAAATTGCATTTTAAAGATCTGTAAAGATTTGTATTT
This sequence comes from Strigops habroptila, assembly GCF_004027225.2. NCBI lineage: Eukaryota > Metazoa > Chordata > Aves > Psittaciformes > Psittacidae > Strigops > Strigops habroptila. The sequence continues at coordinate 30,634,842 of NC_044278.2, read as the reverse complement.
TAAAGAATTCATATTTCAGTTCTTAACTATGAAAAGATTCTTCTCCTCACATGTAAGTTCAATTTCTACTACACTGTTACTGCAACAACTGAGTTAGAATGCATATATGCAGAAAGACGAGAATAGAAGCCATTTAACATAGAATCATAGAATCATAGAATAGTTAGGGTTGGAAAGGACCTTAAGATCATCTGCTTCCAACATGCATCCAACAATACAGCAGCCTGGCAGCTTTTTGTAATTTCAGAAGTTGTTCAACTGCTACTGCTAATATCTTATGGTAACTTCAACGAGCTACATAAGCTTATTTTTGAAATATGACTAATCTCTTAGTGTTTTGACAAAATCCTCTGCCAAACATTTAACAGAAAGACCCAAATAGTATTTTGGGCAACTTTCAACTTAATTTTAAGTTAAAAGAATACAGGGCGAACGTACAGCCCATAACTGACACCAAAGTGCAAAAGTGTTCTGTTCAGAAAGAGCATGTGCACTGTAAATATGATCCACATACAGAAATTCAAGGAAGAATTGACTGGTGCAAATACACAAAAAAACAAGGAAAAAAACCCCACACCACCACTATTTTTCCAGTCACTGTTTCAGTCACTCCCAGAGCAATGAAATACATGCAAACACTCACTATTTCATAATTACAACACAAGTGACTTTCCTCACCATTGTTTCTTCAAAAGTGTTCATACTTACATTGACCAAAGAAAACTCCAAGACACATCGAACCAAAACCACTGAGTTTCTCTAGCCTCTGCAGAATACTGAGATCACCTGTGTATCTGACCCAATCAAGTCCATGCCCAAAATCAAAGACACCCTATTTCAATTGAAGAAGAGGAAAATAAAGAAAAAAAAAATAATTCTATACAAAGCAGTCTTAAAACAAAAACACCACCACACAAATCAGCAGCTCACTGACAATACAGGGGAAGCATTCAATGTAAATATAACAAACAATACTACTGTAGCACTTACAATATGCGCTTGTTACTGATCTGTTAGCCTTTGAAATAGACAACAGCTCGTAAACACAAATATCTGGATAACATATGCACAGCATAACAGCATATTCACAAAATGAAAACAGTCATTCTTTCAACAGGAGGCAGGGGAGCCACTCAAATTATAGAATTTAATTTTGAAACTTCTTTTCAGTGACTGCACACAAAATTGCTCCAGTGTGAAGTGACAAGCCTGATCAAAAAAAGCAACATTCTCCAAGCTGTTAGACACACAAGCAGGGCTAAGACTTAATTCTGTAAATCATTACTTCCTTTCTGTTAAAACTGTATTTAACTGTTTGAGCTACAGAGCTTTAACTGAAGGAGAGGGATTGAGTGAAGAATGTCCGTTGCCTGGGATATTCCCACATTACCTGAGCCTACAGATTTTGAAAAATAACATAAAAACCCACATGACTAAGACAAATTATCACTAAAAATACAGGAACTGCGTAATCCAGCAGTAACATACAGTTGTACCTATTCTGCTTCTCCCATTGCAACTATCAGCTATGGTATTGCCTTCTAATTTCAATGTTTTTATTTTAGCATTTGCAGTTAACCTACAGCAGGCAGCTGAAACTAGGAAGTGGGAAGAAAATGACAAACACAGGGAAATTAAGTACATTCACTGTCCAAAGTTTACAAGCTGAAAAATGTAATGAGCATAGGTCTGCTATACACTGAATCTGTCAATGACGATGGATCAGCAGGTTTTCAAATCACACACTAGCTCTTGCATTCATAGTCCTTCAGATTGAATCAGTATCACTATTTGACAATGTCATAAAAGATTTCCAACCCATCTCCAAAGAGGAGAACTTCTGCATCATTTCAGTGGTCCCTTCCTCGTAGCCCTGTAGGCCCATCATACAGCACTGTCATTGCTTTATGCAGAGTTTGCAAGGCCACAGGGCTGTGACTAGTCAGGTTTATCTGGAGCTTGTCCTGACCTGCTTAGAGCTCTGTTTTAACTTGGTTTTAACTGTAACAGAAATTTTCCTTCTGACCAAGTGGTTATGTCTAATTTGGTTTTAAAATGAACCTAAGTAGACTCTAGGATGAGGAAGAAGAAAACATCAACAGCAGTCCTGGCAGCGAAGAACGCCAGCTAGCTCCAAGGAGCAGTGCAAGGATAAGCATAACACCTGCAAAACAGTCAGATACTAGCAAGTGTGTGTATTACAATTTTAACCGTACTATTATTATCATTAGAGAGTTTTTCTGTTTAGTAGCATTTATTTTCTTTATTTTCTTTCTTCTTCTGCAATAGTTCATTCTCGAAGACATCTGCTATACTAGCAATAACTTCTTATCTTTACATGTAAAGTGTATTTGCCTTCTGCCCACATCTAGACTTTCAGCATAACACACCAATACCAGGACAGAAAGAGAGGACACTCATTTTGGTCGTCTTAAGATATTTATTTTGCAATTCCTGTCACACACAGATTTTGGTCTGTGGCTCAGAGTTGCACCAGCTGGCAAATCCAGTCCTGTATCTACACACTCCAAAAACTACAGACTCGATTTATTTATGCAAGCATTTTCAAGTTTGGGATATTTGTATAAATATTTAGGTTTTATTCACACATAAAAAAGCATTTGTATTAAAAACAATTTGAGAAGCTTACATGTTCTACTCCGCTGCCAATTCTCAGTACACCACGAATAAAAGTTGGAATGTTCTGGAAAAGGTATAGAAAACAAACAGAAACCAAGTTATTAACATCTGATAACTTTAGTTTCTATCTACTGAGGTTCAACTCAATAACATTTTCTGTTCTGGCTGAATGCAGTATCATTGGGACAGTTGCTCTGGTCCATTTCAATTCAAGAAATATTCTTGTATTCGATAGCAAATCCCCTACCATTTTTGTTGAAAGCAGCAAAAAGAGCATAAGGAAGTATGAATCCATAAGATCAATATAGTACATGAACACCTCATCAAAGAAAGTTGCTTCGGGTTGAGCACAGAATTCTGGCAAACAATTTTTTTTTGTTTTAAATACCTAAATTAAACATAAAAATAAAAAATATCTCTTCCCTTCAGCTGCTGAGAACATTTGTTATATCATTCTCTCCTCTGCACTGTTACATTTCTGTTTCAAGTCAGCAACAATATCGAATTTTAAGTATCGTTTGGTGAAAGAGGGGAAAAATAACTGAGAGAAAAAGTAGTATTTAACTTGCACATCCAGGAATGGTGTCATTTTCCTCACACATATGACTCATAGCAACTTACAGGAGCCCCAGTCAACTGTATTATTGGCTCTGCAAATATTTAGTAAGTTATCCCAACTGTAATAAAGCCTATTACATTCTTTCTAGAAAGCTGCAATTCAACTATCAGACAAGTTATTCATACCAGCAAAAGGAAATATCTAATTTAAGACAAAATCCCAAGATGCATAAGGTACAGATTTAATTAACCTATTATACTTGAAAACTTGCACAAAGTTAAAACATAGTACTTACAACAACTTTTTTCATTAAATCAAAAAGGTCTTCCAAAACCTCTAAATCACAGAGTCTCTTCCAATTCCAGTCTAAAATCTGTGAGCTGCTTAAAACCAGAACAAGTTTGTATTTAGGAAAATAACACTGTACTACATGGTCATCGTTACTAATATTTACGGTAATTAGATCTAAGCAGGACCATGGTTACAAACTCAATGGTTACAAATGTCATCCAGGCAGACAACATCAGCTGCTCTGGTTAGGAGCAGAGAGCTGATGTCATCTACTTGGGATTTGTGCAAAGCATTTGACACTGTCCCGCATGACATCCTTGTCTCTAAACTGGAAAGACATGGATTTGATGGATGGACCACCTGGTGGATAAAAAAATGGCTGGATGGCCGCACACAGAGAACTGTGGTCAATGGCCACTGGCTCAATGTCCAACTGGAGAATGGTAACGAGTGCTGTTCCTCAGGGGCCAGTGTTGGGACCAACCCTGTTCAACATCTTTGCTGGTGGCACAGACAGTGGGATTGAGTGCGCCCTCAGCAAGTTTGCCAATGACACTAAGTTATGTGGTGCGGTTGACATGCTGGAGGGAAGGGATGTCATCCAGAGGGACCTTGACATGCTTGAGAGGTGGGCCAATGGCAACCTCATGAAGTTCAACAATGCAAAGTGCAAGGTCCTACAACTGGGTCGGGGCAATCCCAGGCACAGCTACAGGTTGGGCGGAGAAGAGATTCAGAGCAGCCCTGCGGAGAAGGACTTGGGGGTCAATGAGAAACTGAACATGAGCCGGTTCCAGTGTGCGCTTGCAGCCCAGAAACCAACCATGTGCTGGGCTGCATTAAAAGAAGCGTGACCAGCAGGCCGAAGGAGCTGATCCTGCCTCTCTCCTCTGCTCTCATGAGACCCCACTTGGAGCACTGTGTGCAGTTCTGGTGTCTCCAACATAAGAAGACCATGCAGCTGTTGGAGCAAGCCCAGAGGAGGGCCATGAGGATGATGGGGCTTGAGCACCTTCCATACAAAGACAGGCTGAGAAAACTGGAGCTGTTCAGCCTGAAGAAGGGAGGGCTGCATGGAGAACTATGCCTTCTGACCGTAACTAACTTAGCCCACTGGTAAAAACATTCCTGCAGACAGTCTAACCACTACTGAAAGTGTACAACGAACTTTCACAGGCAACCCAAAAAAACCCCAAAACAAAACAAAGGCTGATTAAATCACTTTGATAATATGATTACTTACTTCAAATCAGCTGCCAAAGAATTACTTTCACTTTTGAAGAGAAGAGGCCAAAAGATGAGTATTTTAATAACGTTGCAATATTCTGTTAACACGTCAACTGGCTGACTGCACCACACTTCACAGGGATCAACATCTTCAAGAAAATAGTTAGGAATTAGACTACACAATTCAGGCATTACAAGTAACCGAAGTCAAAATAAACATTCAAACCATCAGTTATTTCCATGCTGTATTCTTAAGTACTATGTAACCGAAACAAAATTTGAACACTCTAAATACATCTGGCAACTTGAAGTGTTTTATAAATTGAAGGAGGAGAGGGAATTTATATGGAGGTATAGAGGCAGTATAAGGGTATCTGTGGGAGAATACAGGCCTGCTGGCAGACTTTACATTCCTTGCTCAAGGAATTGCTTGTGTTCTGAATTGTATTGATGTAATAAGTTATCATTTAATAAATGCAGCCTGCTTCTAAATGAGGAGCCTAACAAGGGCTGTGAGCTGTTTACTGGCTGTTAATGTTCAAGGTAAAACATGAGCCTCTTCTAACTGTACCCATTCAATTATTTTCTACAATAAGTCCAGAGTAGTGCGGCACATAGCAACATGGTACAAGAAGATTGGCAATATTATTCTTTTTTTCTCCAGAGGCATGCATGATGCATGGCTCTTTCAAAAATATAATCCATTTCCCTCAGAGATTGTCTTTAAAAGGTAAAGATCATTTTTACACTATTGAGATGGCATCAATTATTCTCAGAGCAGAAGCAGTATTATCTGAGAACCTGAATATATGCAAAAACTCATTCGACACTGTTGGCTGTGTACATATGAGTTTCCTACATGTTACAGGGTATCGTTTGTATAGCGAATACAGTTCTGAAGAACTTGACATACTCTTGACCCACTTGCTTTTCTGCAGCTAAAAATTATTTTTAAATACTGTAACTACAAAATTTTACCTACAAAGATCAACTTGAAGGTATCTTTAGACCTATACAGCTAAAATATAGCTACAATTAACACACAGGTAATGAACACAAGCCCAAGTCTCCATCCTAAAACATTAATCGACTGCATATATGCACATATTACTGAGAATTTACCCGTTTCTCACAAATGTTTAGGAGTCTTGTGCACATTACTTTTGAACAAAAAAGATGAGTCTTCTTCCAGTGTAAAAGAACTAATGTTTCTGCTCAGAAATAATAATTTTCTACTTATTCAGACAAAATAAGGAAAAAAGTGAAATAGCAGTCAAAAGATCTAAACACAGCACAAAAAGTGTATTAGAAAGTATGTAATATTAGTTTACATACCTGTTTTAGGCTTCTGTGGCGATCGCTGTACAAACACTGCATGACCCTAAAGATAAACGTCTTTTTTTAACATTGCCCATCTTTCAAATGTGTTACACTAGCTATGATCGATGAACTGTTTCTAAATATTAAACCAATATTAATTGTTTACATCAGGAAAAGGGAGGGATGAAAGTGATTTTTACATTCTGTCTCTGACTTCTCAAGAAAAGGTAATTATTGAACATACTTAGATCAGTATAAAAGATGCTCTTTGACAGACGTTTACTCTTTCAGTGGCACACTTCCTGCAAATACTAGCATGCTATGTGCAAAGTTGACTTACTGTGTGCAAAGATGAGTTACTAACTTGACCTAAAGTGATGACAAGCAATCATGTGATTTCACCCAACGCAGCACTTCTGAACTATTACAACGTTACATGCAAATCAAAGCTTACTCTCAAAAATAAATTGTCATAACAATGACATACTTAATAGACCATCACACTCAATAACAAAGAAGAAAAAAAATAATTATTTCAAAATCAGTTAATCTTGAAAGACGACTGAACATTTCCTTCACTCCACAGAGCAGATTTTACTACAATACTTAAAAACAAAACAAACCACACACCCACCCTCAACACACACCCTCGATACATCAAGCTCAAGGTGGTATTGCCACCAAAGCAAACTTGAAAACCAAGATTTAGCACTTGCACAGAATCAAGGGCTTTCTTTCCATAGCACAGCACGCACGTCACCTTAAGAGATAAAACGTCTAGTATCTTACGTTAACACAGCTGTTAAGGTACTTTATTTAGTCCACAGAACACACAGGAAAAAAAAAAAATCTTTATTGATCTAAACAATTTCTAATGATACTCACTACTGTACTGGTAAATTCAATTTACCTTTATTTTTAATTTTTGCATATGAAGAATAATATTAGGCCAGCTAGCTTGCATTCTGCAGCAGTGACACTTGGATAAATAACTCAAAACTAAACTCTCCAAGCAGCAGGAAGATTAACTAACAGAGTGTTTTCCAAGACCCCTTAAGCATAGCAAGAAGGGGGAAATATGAGTCAAGGGAAGCAATCTTGAAGTATTAAAACAGAAAAGTGCTACAGTTTATTCAATAAAAGAAACAACTAAATGAGTAGAGACTTTATTGGGCACAAAGGGCTAGAAAAAAATTGTAAGAGATGATAAGAACACAGAATGGGCGAACACTGCAGTTAATTTGCAGACTTGAACTTAAATGAACTAAGCTGTGATTGCTCTGCAGTTACAGGAAGTGAACCTGTCACTCGGAAGTATATCATCCCAAATATGGCTTAGATACGCAGCCAACAAGTTGGTCAAGTACTGCTAATAGGACCTATGCATCACCATCTAGTTTTACATAGTTGTATATGAATTAAGTAAAACTTACCTGATAAGAGGATACACAGTCTCTGTGCTATATCCCAATTTACTACTTTCGTAAGTGAATAACAGTGGTATAAAGTACTTTTGCATCAGTTTGAATTAATCAACACTAGCAATTACTCTGCAGATCAGATATAGGTATAAACTCCCCTGGAACATCTTGCAATTTTTTCACCTAGTTCCAACTCTACTTACCAATTCACAGCAAGATTTACGATCGGCATAAAAAGCCAGGCCCGCAGACTCGGACTTGGGTATAGGTTCACCCATGGTACATGATCCTGAAAGAAAAGGATTATGAGAAAGGCATGAAGGGAAGGTAAGAGGCAAGTAACATATGCCTCGCAAGACTTGAAATAATCACAACATTAAATTACCCTTTGCAAGAGTTTCACGGAAGATGTGCTCTTATTTTCACATAGCATATGTTAATGTGGAAAATAATAACCTAAAGCATCAGTCAAAAGCTAGTTAAATCGACTAACAGCCTCCCAAGCCCCTGACGCCTGACAATACTCCAGCACTCCTCACACCAGACCGGCAGGAAAAGGACGGGCAGTTTCCACCAGCTGGGCAGGCGACATCATCCCAGAGCTATTGCCACGTCCCGGGAGAGCGGAGTTAAACCCCCGGGCAGCCCCGCCTGACAGACCCAGCGCTACAGCCTCGGCCCAGGCCGCGCATCCCTCTGCTGCCCGGCGGCTCGTCCGGCAGCGCCCGTCCCTTCCCGACAGTCTTACAGAGGCGAGGCTGGGGCCGGCCGGGCTCCCCGCCGCCGCTACACCCCGGAAACCCCGAGGCTCGCCACTGACGTGTCGCAGCGCAGCATTTCCCGCCGGGACAGCCCTGCCCGTGCTCGGTCCTCCCAGAGACAAATAGCTCCAGCGACCCGGAGGAGCTCCGCCGCCGACAGCACCGGTCCCCGCTCCAGGCGGACCGGACCGGGCCGGGCGTCACCCCGCCGGGAGCTCCAGAGACACGGGCATCACCCTCCCCACATGGGAGAAGGGGGATTGGGAGCCCAGCGAGACACGGGGAGAGGGGAAGCACCCACCTCCACCGCACTCACCAGCCGCCGCCTCCGCCGCTCCGCTCCGGCTCCGCAGGGCCGCGGCAGCTCCCACCCGCGCGCAGCCGGCTCTGGCGACTGGCTGGCTGCCGCCTGACGTCAAGGGAGCTCACAGGCTCGGCGCCCGCTGCCGTGAGAGAGCCCGCGGCCGGCGCGGCTGTGCTTGCGCATGTGCGAGATGAGGCCTGGCGCGGAGGCGGAGGCGCGGTACCGCAGTGGGGTGCGCGGCCGGGTGCTCACGCCGTATTCCACTTCTTCCTTCCCTGTCTAGGCCGTGGCCTCGAAAGGGAGGCGGCAGAGGGACGGGACGGGGGTGCGGGCAGGCGGTGGGTCCAGAGGTGTGCGGAGGGGAGTGCCGGTCGGTAGCACCGCGGTTCCTGCCTGTGGGGCGAGTGGAACGGTCACGGAACGAGGGGAAGGGGGTCGCGCACGCACGGCCACCGGGAGGGTGTTCCCAGGGGGACTGACCTGGAAACCTCCGGTAACGTCTGACCGTGTCCTGTGTGTGTTGTCATTCATCCCCCGTAGTTAAAGGGAAGAGACCGACATGGTTGAAAACTCTCCAGCCCCCTTGCCGGAAAGGGCAATATATGGATTTGCTCTGTTTTTAGGATCGTGGTTTGGCTTCAGTAAGTATAGTGCGTGCTGAATACTTCACCGAACAGTGTTCCTTTGCTTACGAGGCAAATGTAATTCCAATAAGACCACCTGGAAAGGATCAAACTTGTATGACACCGCCTGTTGCAAGGGTGTGTGGTGAAGGACTAAGTGAGCAGACCTGTCTGCTGCTGCAAAGATGTGTCACTGCCTTCTAGTTTCCTCATGTTTTGTCTGTTTTGAGTGTTGTTACGGGATCTTTAGTAGTATTGCGGAGTCAAGTTATTTAAAAAATTCTCTGCATTCTTATGTTGGTAGCTTTTTTACTTGCGTTGCATACATGGTCATATTCAGTAACCACTGTCGATGCTAGTAGTGTAACCTTCCCCACCCAAATACTGAAATAAAAAAAATAGTAAGTCATTTTGGTTAACAGCAATGGAGAATGATTAGAGTTATATCAATATCTCTTTGTTGGTGTGACAGATGCTTTGGCATATCACAGAGTACCAGGTTGGAAGACCTCAAGGATCATCTAGTCCAACCTTTCTTGGCAAAGCATGACCTAGACTAGATGTTCCAGCACCCTGTCTAGACAAATCTTAAAAGTGTCCAGTGTTGGAGAATCCACCACTTCCCTGGGGAGATTATTCCAATGGCTGGTTGTTCTCATTGTGAAAAATTTTCCTCTTGTGTCCAGTTGGAATCTTCCCAGGAATAATGTGTGCCCATTACCCCTCATCCTTTCCATGTGACTCCTTGTAAAAAGGGAGTCTCCATCTTCTTCTTAGCCACCCTTTAAATACTGGGGCAAATGTCTTGCATGCCCACGCAGGACCAAGACTTGAGAAGGTGAGAACACCTTTTCAACCCAAGAAAAGGTGCTGCAACTGTACTGTAGTCAAATAATAAACCAGGATCCTTCTGTCAGTCTTTCTCTCGCCCTTAGGAAGTAAGAAGAAATGAAAGTATTTAGTTTCTGTTACTACTGCAGGAAGCCACTGCAGTTCTGCAGCTTGTGTCACTGGCTACTAACCTGTTCCCCTCAAGTTTTGTTAAACTTTTCTCTGGATTTGTTGTTAGGAAACAAAATTTCTCAGTATTGGTTTTGTTGACATGAAAATGATTATCTTGCCAAGAATCAGAAAGTATTTCCAGTAACAGCATCTGACCAGTTCTATCCAAGCACTGCAATTCTACCAGCTTTTCTCTCAACCACGTGACTCACTGTGTGATCATTTTCTGATTTAATGTTTTCCACAGTCAGTCATTTGGCATCCTTTTACTGAGGGCTTGCTTTGTTCTGCAGTTCAACTTGCAAGAAATTCTTGTCTACGCAGGAAATCAGAAAGTAAATGTTAAAGCAAATATAAAAATGATATCATATAACCACCTACAAAACACTGTCCCTGTGTTGGGCAGGTTTTGTGCCTGGGACACATATTCTACAATGTTTTGGTTGAGCTACGTTGGTTTGTGTAATAGTGGAATAGTGTAAAGGAATTTTTGTGGAGTAGTGTAAAGGGAAAATACTGCTCTAAAATTAATGAAGGAAGAGCAAACCAGTATCAGTTGTACTATGATGACCTTTTAATTCTTTCATGCAGTGTTGTACCTCATCTGGGCTTATGTTCCCGAGACTTGGCTGTTCTCATTGGGACTAACATACTGGCCTCAAAAGTAAGTTCAACCAGTTAAACTTTTTAGCCTGAATATGTGTAAGTATAGGACACCCTTAAATATTCTGAAATAGCAAAAGTTGTTGGGTTTTTTTTAAAATAGTGACCCTGTATTTAATCCAGTTTTTGATGATAAAGCACTCTAATCTTTTTGAAGCATTTTTATGTCTGTAGATAAGTAGCTATGGTGAAAAAAGCAATGGTATTTGAATGTTTTATGATAATTTTTTTCTCAGGAACTTTTCCAGTGAAAATACAGTAAATTTTAAAATGTAATTAAAAAAAATAAACATCTGTAAGGAATCTATTCGAGGATTTATACTAAACTAGCTATGGAGACTCTGTAGTCAGTCATAATGGGAGAGGCCAGGGCCCGTGTTTGGAGGTGGTGTTCGTTCTCCTTTTGGCTAAGTTTGTGCTAGATACAATAACAACTGCTGTATTAAAACTGTTACATCATTAGGTGTTTGTTATTATGATATGTGAATTTTAAAATCTTCTTCCTCAGATACTGGGCAGTTGCTTTGCCAGTGTATCTACTGGTTGCTATAGGAATCGGTTATATATTACTTTTTGGTATTAACATGATGAGTACAGCTCCACTTAACTCCACACATACCATTACAGGTAATTTTATTGGTTTTTCTGTTTTGTTTTGTTTAATTTTGATACTCAACTGGTAATTTCTGTAAATATTTATATATGTAGCTGTATATAATATAAACCAAATTGTAAGCCTTTAAATATTTTGATTTAGAAAAGGAGTTCTTGGAAGTACTGAAGGACTAGAATGAAAAGATAGCCATAAGCCTGGCTCTTCCATCCATGCCATCATATGGCAGTGGCTTCCAACTAGTAAAGAGTACTTTGTTAGTAAAACAGACCACTTTAGAGGAACAGGGGTTAGGCATATAAAGAACTCCCAGGTTTGCACCTTGCATTATGAACCAGGGAAGAGTGTCATGGGACGAAAGGGGTGAGTACCTACCCAGCAGTGGCAGAAGCGGGAAGTCAAGCAGGAGCCAATGTGGCGCAAAGGAGGATGTTGTGGTATTGAGGCCTGATTAGATATGTTAGTGATTGCCTGTGTAAAAAAGCTGTTCTTCAGTTTTTCTCTCGACTTTTGTGTAGCCTTTACTTCTGCAAAGGAGACATGTTCTAGGCACTCACAACATTCTCCACGTAGCTGCACATTCTTCCACATGAGGAATTCCACCACTATTTGCAGGGGTTAGAAAAAATGCAGACTGTAAAATTTGGCAGGAACTTTACTTTGCTAAAGCGACTGCTGAAGTTGCATTGTTTTGTGTGCGTTGCATACTACTATATGTACATAGTAGTAGTACATTACACTGCACTGCTAAGGAAAAGCAATCAGTCAGTGCTGTAGTTCAAATGCGTTACTCCAATGCTTCTGTCAAGAACTGCTGTTTAGTCACCCCTGTGTTCTTGGGCACTCATTGACATTCTTACGTCACCCTCTCTTTTGATGTCAACCCAGGAGTTTGTGTGGCTGTATGGCAGGTGGGATGGGGGACCTACTATGTTTGAAAACAACTGTATTTGAAAATTTTCTTTTTCAGAAGGAGAAGTTCTGTAATTGTGTCAAAATGCATCTATAAAAATGTTTATACTGTTGTGGGAATGGGTGCTGTGTGGTGATGGGAACAAGCAGCCAACATAAATGGAGGGTGGACGGCATCTCTCAGCAGAAATCCTAGTACAAAGTGTTCAAACAACAGACTGTGCTATCCACTCTGGGGTTTTTTGTTTGTTCTTTTTATCTTTGGGTAGTGATGGTTTAATGTCATACAGTATCTTAAACCTAGTCCCAAACAGTGATTTCAGCAGGAGGGTGGGGTTGATTTCTTCAGGGGCTCTGCTGAGATATCTTGTTGTAAAGTGTTGCTGATGGCCGTCTCATTATACCTCAGCAAGATGGGCTTTTCAGCATCACTTATAGCAGCTAAATTTATACAGTGTTGCATTATATTACGTTTCTTGAAAGAAAAAAGAAAATCTTTAATAAGTGAAATGTTCTTATTCTTTCCTGTAGATAACTATGCAAAAAAGCAGCAACTGAAGAAATTTCAAGAAGAAGCAATTCCGGCACTGAGGGATATTCCCATCAGTGAAGTAAACAGAATGTTTTTCCTTTCTGAAAAAGGAATCTGCAATAGCAGATAGTCATAAAAATCTGTTTGAATAAAGGATTAGTACAAGTGTTACATAAGGAAAATCAAAACCTCTCCAAGCTAAAAGTAACCCAGTCTCTTTCTACTTGCAGAAAAAAAGGTGGGGGTTTTGTGGGTTTTTTGTTTTGTTTTGTTTTGTTTTGTTTTGTTTTTTTCCCTGAATCTAACTAGATTTCTGTTAACACATTTCCTTGAGAAGGCTTGATTTTATTATTCATGCACCTTAATAACCTGCATTGGTATGAGAATTATGCCACATTAATTTATCTAACCATTCTTGTGAGTTTAAAATTGTGTTCTATTACTTGCAACCTTCTGCTTGTAATTTCCCTCCGAGAGTGAAAGAAATAGTTTTTGGACGTAGCTTAATTCTGTTTCCCTTTGAATTCAGGAAGGGAAAATGTGTTCCACTAGTCAAATGGAAATTACATTAATTTGAAGTGTTTACATTGTAAATGTACAGTTCTCATTTGTAAATATTAGTAATAAAATGTAGCTAATTTTTACTGGTTAAAGTTAAAAAATTTCCTGTGATTCTATGGTATTTGTCCTGGGAAAAGGTGTATAGTGGTCCACTTGTCTTTACACAATTCTTTACTCAGCAAAATACATTGATTTCCTCCCCCTCGCCCAGAATCAGTGGGCTTCATGAAATGCCAAGGTTGCCAGAAATAAGGAAGGTTGGTTGTGAAGATTTTCTGAAACAAATCTTGAAATTACTTTTTTTTTTTTAACCATTTTTAAAAATACTGAAAACTAGGTTCTGGAAACACAGGAACCAGCAGATCCATGATATTATAGTGTAGGTTATAGCAGAAAGTGCAGTAACTTGTTATGGCAGGGGTTCAGATGTTTCTCGAACAGTGGATTTTCTTTCATGTGTGCATTACTGAGCAGAGATCCAGTTTTTACTGCCTTTCTTCTAAGAGTCACAAATCCAGTTATCTTCAGTATCAAGGTTATTCAGTTTGGTTATGAAAACCAGTGAATAGAGCCTCATTATTGTTTTTTAAGTCTATAAGCCAACTTCTGACCAGCAGTGAATTTAGTTAAAAAGATCACTATTTCATTAAAAGGTAATAAGAAAGTTTTGAAAATTTGTGTGAAGAATCTCACACCAGTTCTTTAGAAAATGGTCAAAACAACCATCAGTTGCTGTGGGAAGTCTTAAGACCTGGTAACAGTCAGTCTGATATGAATAAGAAATCTGTTGTTTCTTGGTCCTCTTTAGTAGTTTGCTGGTTTTTTCCACCTGTGAAGAAAAAACCCAGACCTGCTAGGTATTATGGGTAGGAGAAGAATATCTTCTTAATTAAGGTAAAAATGCTTTTCAACATTTCACTCTGAAATAGTAGATTTTAGGTATATTGTTGTTTGGGGGCATTTCACAAGAGCGAGTGGGTGTACATAAGCCTAATGATGGTAGATTGGTACAATGTTTGTTTGATAGTTTACAGACATTGTTGTGAACTTTTGTATTTCAGTTTGCCCCCAGTTGCTATTGTTTCCCCTCCTGCCGTGCTTTTACCCTTCTATTAATTTTAATTTATGTACTCAAACACCCATACGTAGGGTGAATTCAAGATTTTACAATCAACAGACATGAAGATTTACTCTTTCGTGAATTCTGTAATGTTGTAGACACTGAAGTATTGAGTGTAATTTTTGTGTGTGTGTGTAATTTCTGTGTTCTACATTCCTTTTGCTTTCTGAGAAAGCAATTTCGTTTTTAATTCTAAATTGACAAGTGAAGGCCACGTCTCTGGTATCATTTGATGTAGGGATTAATTTAGTCCCCTGTTAAGGATACCCAAATCCCTTCAGGATAAAGAAAAGCTACTGGAAAATGCCCTCAAGCCCTGAAAGCACACAAATTAAACGACTGTAAACCTTAGACAAAGATTGTATCAGTGATGAATCTGCCATTTCATTTAACTGCAGACCTCACAATTATGGGAAAACTAACAGAGGCACCTAAGTGAGTAGGCAAACTGGGGCCATTTGTTTAAGTAAAACTTGCAGGCATGAAACTCAATCTTTGCTTTTCTGTCACTACTGCATAGCGGTGCTTCAAAGGCACTGTAGTGACCTTTTCTTCAACTTGGGAGTAATGCTTGACACTTCAGAAATTGCCTCTGTGATCAAAATAAAACCAGGTGTCTAAAACAGTGTCAGTGGGCTAATAAATACACTGTAGAGAATTGCAGTTATTTGGGATCCATCATCTCACGGTCTTGCTGTGACTGTGATTGAGGAGAAGATGCGCAACTCTGCTAGCAAAGAGAAGAGAGATTCAGCCTTTTGTAAATGTACAGCACACTTACAGCTATAGTTATTTAGTGGGATTTATATAGATTTTGCCTTAGATATTATTCAGACAAAAAACCCTGAAACGATTGAACTGTGTTGCTGGTAGTGCCTTTCTTTACAAAACATACCTGTTCACAGACTGGATATCAGGTATCCACTCTTCTCAGAGACTGAAGAAAAACTAAATAAATAAAGTCAAAAGCCTAAATTTGCCCTCATTTTCACCCTTCTGACTTACTGGTGGTGTACTGTTATAGCCCAACCACTAGTAACAGGTAGAGCTACACCAACTGCATTGCCCCTGCTGAAACAAATGATGAAACTGCAGCCTTGCATTTTAATGCATCTTCTAGGATTCTTCTGCAGTTTTTATATGTTGGAGACTGATGATATTTTACACATTTTGCTATAAATGTAATCTTGTAAAGCAGGTTCCCCCCAAATGGTGTTTGAACGAATGTCTATGTAGACATGTCACATTAAAAAAATAACAAAGGTGTTCTGTTTAGAATGAAAAGGTTGTATGCCAAAGGTAATAGTAGAGCTGTGGTTGCTAAATTGTGTAAAGGTGGTAGAGTATGTCTCTCTTCTTTCCACCTTAGCTGTAAGGGAAAGAGTAGTAGCAACACAGACTGTGTGTTTATGATATTGAAGTTGAGAAGTACTGAAAGAGAAGAGAGTCATGCAACTGATTTAAAAGGGGAAGCTTCCTCAAAATTGATTTTGGTCTTTTTCATTGTACTGTGTTGAATGCCGTAAGAATGGAGGCTTCAGCACAAATGTATGGTGTATGCATATGAAGTAGTAGAAGAGTTAAATTCTTTGTGTAGCCACATAATTTCTTTTTATTGTAAGTACTGGTAGAACTAATCTGCCACTTTGACATCAACAATGAGTTACAGCAAAAGAGGTAAATGCTTTTTTGTGAAGTTCAAATGTATAAAGCCCATGAAGTAAAATATGCAGGCACATATGAGTAGGAGGTTAGCACAATTTTGTGTGTGTTTCTGTTTACTGTTCCTACAGATAGGATGACTGGAAGAAGAAAAGAAAAGAAAAAGCAACATGGCATCTCAAATGTTATTTCAGTTTCTAGACATGAAAGTGATGCCTTTGCAGGAAGCAATGCTGAGTGAAAAAACTTGTTTCAGCAGTGGTAAAATGGAGTCGTCTTTCTCCTTGAGATACGCAGGTACACTTTTGCTGTTACCTAATGCATTCTGAAGTGTACAGGCCATCATAAAAACACTTAGAGCATACTATGGAATGCTGTCAGCTTGATTTGATGATTTTAAAAATAATCATTATTTGCGATTGGGAGGGTATAAGCTAAAAGGTAAGTAATAAATTACATTACTCTAGATATTTTATGGCAATTTCAGATACCAGTAGGTGCAATCAAAGACCCTCTCATATGAATCAGAAAGCTGTAATATTAGATGGTTACACTGTTGCTGCAAGCATTTCAGAAACCTCCAAATCGGGAGGGCTTATGCTGCCCATGAAGCAGCTAGTGTGCCTGAAGCTTTTCTGAGAGTAGGAGCAGGGAAAATGTATGTATGTTTTAGTTCCATAGTGTAGATCTCTCTGTCCTGTCCTCTGGTTGTTCATTGGTACACCTCTGTGCTAGGTGATCTATAAACATTAAAAATGCAACTCTACCACCAACAGCAAGTAAAGTGTATACAAGGAATGATGATGGTAAAGTAATCATAACAGGTTTTGTCATTCTTTTTAGTGGAACTTAAGGTGTACTAAGTTAAATCAGGAAAAGTTAGGCCAAAAAGATATCGTAAGGAGAAGAGATAAGTGTAGAAACGATGAACTTCCCGTCTCTCATTCAATATGAGAATAGAGGTAATGGTGAGGTAGTCTAAATAGTGTTTGACTCTTCTTCCTTTTTCCCCTGCTCCAGCATTCTGTGCCATAAGAGTGTAACATTGAAATCTTAGCTGTATCTCTAGCAATTCAGTTTGATAAATTTGATAAAAGTAAAAAGAAGTTAAGAGATCTTTGCCCTAATAGAGTGTTTCTCTCATACCTAATTCATATTCATGCCGAAGCTCCCACCTACGGAAACTCACCACTAAAGCTCTTTTGAAAAAAGCTTTTTGAGTACTTGATTTCTTTACCAGGCAGTTTCATTTTTGGGTGTAAATGATAAGGCATTTCTGACTTAGAAACAGGACAGTTAATAAATGATTTTGTGTAAATATATTTTGTTCCATAATGCACCTTTTCCATTGGCACTTGAGTCTGAGTGGCTAAAATGTTTAACTCAAAAGTCCTGCTTGCTGCTGTACTATTAGATCTCCAGTCAGCTCTAAATGCAGATGAATGGGGTTTTTTGTGTGTCTCTGTCTATTCATGAATGGAATCATATTCTGAGGAGAGTGTTTTGGAAGCATTTAGTCTTGTTCTTCCAGTTCCCTTACAGAGAGATTGCCAAAGTAAATTTTGTTGGCATGCTGTGCAGTTTCTGTATCAAGTTAAATCTCAGCCTTTTGCTAAAAGCAGCTGATAGTTTAACCCAGTCTGAAAATCACGATTATATGGAGTGTAATTTTAAATAGTAGATGTTTCAGTGAAGGGGGTGAATTTTGTCTCCTGAGCTCATAAAACTGCTATTTGGAAGATTGCTTTTTCTCAGTTGTGGCAACTCAGTCCTGCTACTGTTGTCATTCTCTCTGTATAAATGTAGCTTAGAAAAAAGAAGTTATTGTGATAGTTGTTTTTCTCTTAATCCGAATTATTAGTGCATTACTAGTAACAATTTAGCATTATTTATAAAGAACACTCAAAGAACCTTAATATCATGCAAGGATATTATTCTCTTGGATCTGTGTATCCTCCAAGATCTTATCTCGGAAGATCTTAGATGTAGAATTCAAGACTGTTTTATGAACATACTTTAATTTTGATTTTTCACATGAATACATGCAATAGAAATATAAAACTGTAGGCATTGTCTGGATAACTCTCCAGCATTCATGTACAAGTGGAACATGAACTTGTCCTTTGCTCTTGTAATTTTAGACAATGGAAATTAAAAGGTAGCATTTGCTGGAAATGTTGAACTACTAAGGGAAGTTGTGTGGAACAGAGATCTTGAGCCAACAATTCGATTTATAAAATGCCGTGTTTCTAGTCTTGTCTTTGAGGTAGTAAGCTCATGATGAACTCCTTATTTCGGGATGCTTTGTTATCTTTTTCCTGTAAATGATGGATCATTCTGAGGTCACTGAAATCTTGGCAAGGTCAAATGGCAAATGAAGTAACAAACCAGAACTGAAAGCTGAAAGTTAACTCCATCTGAATAACAGAGATGCTGTATTAGTTGACTTTTAGTCTTCTCTTAATTTTTAACAACCTATAAGGGATCACAATGCATGTTATATTTAGAGTGTGCAAATAAGGGTACATTGATGTTGTAACATGAAAAGACAGTTATTTGACAAAAAAAAAAAAGGCTGGCTTGACAGGAAAAGGACAATACAGATTTGGCTTCCTCTAATGATTGCAGTTAAATATTGCCAGTCAGGTAAATAGTACGGTAATGTTACCTTAATTTGAAATGGAATTTGACAATACAGGGGAAACCAAACGGAATGTGTAGCAGAGACTGAGAAGCGGAATCAGTTCAGGCCGATACAGTGTTGTCAGACCTCGGCAGATGTACAAGGTGATTTGTTTGGATATTTC
This sequence comes from Strigops habroptila, assembly GCF_004027225.2. NCBI lineage: Eukaryota > Metazoa > Chordata > Aves > Psittaciformes > Psittacidae > Strigops > Strigops habroptila. The sequence continues at coordinate 30,615,824 of NC_044278.2, read as the reverse complement.
TAACAGCCTTTGGCAAGATTGTCATCCATTATCCAACTGTAGTTTTCTAATAACAGTGTCTATTCTACTACTTTAAAGAACACACTTTTCTTAAGATATTTTTTCCTGTTCCAGAGGTGTGGATTTTTAACAGCACTTGCTAATGTCATTAAATCTACATCTGATGCATCCGGGATGTAGCCCATTTACGAATATTAAAATGGCTGTTTCATGGGAGACCAAAGATGAATATAGCTAATATCCTACCTTCAACACTGGCTAATGGTGCCTGCTATAATAGTAAGAGCAAAGATTGGGGAAAGAAGCTAATAATGTTTCCCCAGAATGCTTCCCCAGCCTGCAACAATATGAAAAATCTGAACCAGATGTTGTATCTTTATATTTTTCTTATGAAAATCTTTAATTTACTTTTTGTAAGTAGGTAAACTCTTAGTTTCAACAACATCACAGCGTACTCACAAGTTGGGTTAAGTATTACTTCCTTTTGTTTTGAACTTGCTGCTTACTACTTTCATTTCATATTCAGTCATTCTCTGCGATCTCCAAGCCACTCAAGATGTTATAGACTATGTTTATCATAGAATCACAATCATAGAATGGTTTGTGGTTTCCATGGTTTCCATGGGTTGGAAGGGACCTTAAAGATCATCTAGGTCCAACCCCCTGCCATGGGCAGGGACACTTTCCACTAGACCAGGTTGCTCAAAGCCCCATGGCTCAAACCTGGGCTTGATAAATCACGTCTTCTGGGCTGAAAAGTTCTGATCTGTTTTGTTGTTTGTGTAATCTATGTACTTGATCGTCCTTCCCCCCGCTCTTTATTCCATTCATGTCAGGTATGAATATAATTTTCCAGGATACAGGAGGCTTATCGCTCTCATTCTGGGTAGCTGATCTGCACTTTCTCAGTGGCCACTTCTCTGGGATTTCCAAACCTTCAGCATTTGTCCTCTCCTCTTCAGTGCCTAGGAATATTTTTAATGGAGCTACTGTCCTGCTTGGTTTGCTGTATCTGGAAGTTCTGAACAAATTCATAATGTTCATATTCTGCCTGGACATGTTACCAGGAAACTTGGAATAAGATACCCCATCCAGTATTGATGTGGTTCTGTTAGTATGTACGGCCGCTGTCTACACTGTATCCTGTGTTCTTGTGTCATTTGTTTTACTAGTTATCCCATTGGAAGCTGCTCCAACTAACCAAAGGTTTTTTACCAACACTCCTAAAAATAGTTAGTACACTGAAGGCAGTGCTTTCCATTTCTCAGAGTATTCAGAAGACTTCACAAACCAAAAACTGACTTAGGTCCTGGCAGTGTTCTGGCATGCTGCTGCCAGCAAGTCCAGGAGACTTTTTCACAGATCTCAGTGAGCCACTTGCCACTCCAGACTGGTTGACCACCAGCTGTCTGGAGTTCATAGCCAGTCCTCAACATCAGCACGTAGTTCCACCTGTTGATGCTGATTCCTCCAGCTCAGAATCTCTCCTAAATGCAAGAAGACCAATCTCAGTTGCAGCTGAAGCTAGCCTCCATTTGTGTCATGTGTTCCTGCAGCTGTTAGTTCCTCATCGCTATGCTGCAACAGTAGTAACACCCACTCTTGCCATGCATCCATGTCCACAAGCATGCACTCGTCTCATCTGGTGTTTTCTAAAGTGACCACAGCCCACTGCTTGGCATCTTCAGGGCAGGCATTGAAGCTATAAAGGAGGAAGTAACAGGCAGTGTGGTCTCAACAGAAAGGTAAGGATTAGCAAGGAAGAACCTACAGTGTTCCTTTTATGTAATGCATCCTTAAATGATGACAATGTCTGTGTAAGGCAAGTGGTTGTTCAGTGTTGTGTGTTGGGGAGCGTTTCCACAGGGGATGGAGTTGGTTCCTTTGACAGACCCCTCTAGGTTCCAGTAATCCTCAGTGAAGGCCTGAGCAATTCAGCAGTAACCAGGTTGGTTTGGGGCATAGCACAGATTAAAATGGCAGCACAGCTGCTCAGGTGTCTTAAGAGGTGAGAAAAAGCCCTGTTCATTCACTCAGAGGTGAGGGTGGAATGCCAAATGTTGGGAGTGAACTCAGCTGAGCACTGATGGAGACAAGAGCTTCTTGCAAGGAAGAAGTTTGGGCTCAATGTACAGTAATTTGACTGTTGTATGGAATATGTCATCACCAGCCTTTTAAGTGATCTTTGATGCTTTTCTGCTTGTTTGTGCTACAAATTGAATAACGATGAAGCTGGGGCATATATAATTTTAGTATACCTTATGAGAGAAGTGAAAGACCTTTAAAATGTCTGTATTATGTTGGGACATGAAGATCTGGAGATGGTGAATGGGTGAAATGTAAAAGCTGAATTTTCATGTGTCACACCAGGGTTTACAATTTCAACTTGTTTGTGTAATTTTGTATGTTACAGGATGCTGTCTCCTTGTGTTAAATTTAATTAATATATCTACTTTTTAGTGTGTAAATTAAGATTGTAAAAAAAAAAATCCTCTAATATATTCATTTAGGATCTGAATTTGCTATACTAAGAGTTTATAACACTATCACATTTGACAGTTCATTGTACTAAGAGGAAGACCTGACACACAGGGTAAGTGGCTCTTACAGCCATCTGACCTTACCTACACTGCCAACAGTAGCATAGAAAAGGTCAAGAATCTTGGATTCTGCCTTTGCCTTGTCTCTGGAGAAACTATGGCAGTTAGAGATAAGATACCTGAAGCATAATAATTCTAAAACATAGCAGGGCTAAGTAGCTAATCTTTGAGCTGAATAAAAAATACTGGCACAGCAAGACAAGTACTGGCAAACTCTCTGAGCATACACAATTTATGCAAACGAAAGGTTAACTGGAGCAGCTTATACCAATTCTCTGAATGAAACAAACTGTACTGAAAAAGCAGGTTTTGCTAGTAGAATAACAGTGTTGGAATAAATATGTTTACATTTACTGTAGATGATTATGAAAATTAGTAACTTAAGTCTTCCTTAACATCAATTTAAAAGAAATATCAAGGTAGTAGGATACATATTTACACCTCACCAGATGGGAATCAGCAGTAGGTCAGTTATATTAAAATCATAGATTCAAGCGCAATAAGCTATAGAAATAAGGTTTGAATATTTTGGTGAAGACAAAAAGGTAGCACATAATATGTGGTTTAATGTGTCGTTCATAGTTTTTAATAATGACTTTTTTCTGACTGACAGTAAGGCACTTCTGTGATCATAGGGAGGAACCTGATACCAGAATAAACATTCCCTACAGAGCTAATAAGCAATAGTCTTTGCATTTAAAATAGTTTCTTCCTTAGATTCAAACATCGTGTTTCAAAGCTTTTGGGTTATTTTGCATCTGTGCATTATATTATTTTGCCCCATAATCAATTCTATTTTCATTTTATCAGGACTGCAATGTAAAAAATAGTAACTAAGTTCAGTGCTCTTAATGTTCTTAATCCATGTTACTTAAACCAACTGGATTCAAGCCTTATAATCTTTTATTCAGCTTCAGGGTTTTATTTAGAAGTCTCTGAAAACACAAAAGGATTTCCTCTTAGTTTCCAGTTGCATTGACTCATTCTTCTTGGTAAGATAGTTATAAATAGTTTGAGCTTTGATGTATTTCTCTGTTTGGTCAGATGTTTGTCCATATGTTTCTGACAGTACTTTTTTTTTATCTCTTGATTTTTTTCATTTTTATTTTGTGTTTGTCAAGGCTGACCCACTGCTCATTCTTAGGCTGAACTGATTTCTTCTTCATCTTCCTCAGAGTCGGCATCATCATTGTAGAAGTGAATTGTAGCTTGTACTGGAAAACTTGCCAGAACCTTCTCTCCGATGTTATTAAGAAACTTTTGGGATTTGGACTTGGGCAAATAAAGTCTAGTAAGAAAACATATTTTAAGAGAAAAAGTAAAACTATGTGATGCTTTTGCCGCTAAGCTAAACTAGCCTGAGTATTAAAGTCTATTTATCTTCCCTTGGAGAAAGAAAAATCCTAGGGTTCTTTGTCTCTTAAAATAAGTTACTAACTAAAAAATACAGTTGATTTTAAGTTATCTCAGTTGCTTTGGGCATATTGCGTATTGGATTTATCTAAGGTTGCACCCTGGTAAAGTGTTGCCAGGGCAGTGATGCGTGCTTGAGATTGTTTGGTTTGGGTTTTAGCACAGTTCACAATGGAAGTGTCCCATGCAGTGCGGGAAGTTTGAGGAATGTTTTAGCATTCTGGAATAAGGCACCAGGTTAAGATTAGGGTGAGCTGCCCGTTGCACAGCAGTTGATCTTGGTGAATTTTGTGTCTCCAGATGGAGGAGGAGGTATACACTGAGAGATTCTTTCAAAATCCATGTTGTTTTGTACTGAAATCATAAACATCTTAATTTATATTTCAGGTTTTCACCAGCTTTCTCACTAAAGCAAAACTTACGTGGTCTGTACACATATGTGTTTTTGTGTGGATAGGTATGTACATCTCTTCTTAGTTCCACTTTGGCCCTATTTCAGTTAAATTTGACAGCGATAAAGGTTTTAAGCTTCTACGACTTGTATAAAAACAAGTGCGTGTAAAGAAGAGGGATATTCTATTCTAGTTTTCCTCCTCTAAACAAAAGTCCAAATCAGGAGTTTCTACATAATTAAGCCTTAAAGAATCCAAATGTTAGTGGAAACCCTTATAAATCCCCCAAGCATAGGAAAAGTTTTACCTGCAATTCAAGTTTTATTCAAGAGCAAATATAAGCAACCTCAAGACACACATCTGTAACAAGTCACATTCCATTAGCAGCTGCTCACATTAGTTATTTGGGCTTTGTGGGCTTCTTATCATATTAATAAAAGTAAATATAAATTACATGAGGCAGAAGAACATTGTTTCTTTCCAGATTAATTTTTTCTTATTTTTATTATTACCATGTTGTTTCAGGTTCTGTTCAGCCTGGGCATCATTCCTCATGGAGTGATAAAAAATCCAAGGAGTTGGGTGAGTAGATAAACTCCATTATGAAAAAGAGATACTCCAGGGACAAACTAATACTTCTCCTGAGAAGAAATACGTCTCGTCTTGGAAGGTGTCACTTTTCCTCTATCTGGTGATAGGATTTAACTCACCTCACTGGATGTTGAAATCCCAGGGCTCCTTTTGATCTAAAATTTACTAGTTGACCATCCAGTTCTGACTGTAAAGAGACATATTTATTACTTAGAACAGGCTAAAAATGAAGATTTCACTTTTTATTTCTACAGGTAACCATAAAATTCTACAGCAGTGTTGTTTGGTTTTTTTTGCTGTGCTGCATGTTGTTTTACTCTGGCTAAGTGCACTTCAGAGAATAGATGTGTCCACAGTCTGCCGATAGTTGCACATTTATCAAAGGATTTGAGCTTGTACATTTTATAAGCCATGAAGCTGTACATTTTGCTGAAGTTCTGATGGAATACTGTAGCGACTGGTGAGCTAATAACATCACCAAATGCAATTTCAGTGGTTGGAAAATGAAAAAATTATTTTCAGTCAGTTTAAAGGAATGGGAAGTTAGGGTTTGTCCTGGTTTCAGCTGGGATAGAGTTAATTTTCTTCCTAGTAGCTGGTGCAGTGCTGTGTTTTGGCTTTAGTAGGAGAATAATGCTGATAACACACCAATGTTTTAGTTGTTGCTAAAGTAGTGCTTACTGTAAGTAAAGGACTTTTTATTTCGTCATGTTCAGGAGGAGGAGCACAAGAAGCTGTTAGGGAGCATGGCCAGGACAGCTGATCTGAACTAACCAAAGGGATATTCCATACCATAGAACATCATGCTTGGTGTATAAACTGGGGGGAATTGGCCAGGAGGGGCCAGTTGTTGCTCAGGTTGGGCTGGGTATCAGTCAGCAGGTGGTGAGCAATTGTACTGTGCATCGCTTGTCTGTCTTGGGTTTTATTCCTCTCTTTCTCTTTCTCTTTCTCTTTTCATTGTCTCCCTTTTCATTACAATTATTATTATAATCATTGTTATTATATCTTATTTTATTTCAATTACTAAACTGTTCTTATCCCAACCCATGGGTTTTACCTTTTTTCTTATTCTCCTCCCCAGCCCACTGGAGAGGGTGTGGGAGAGCTGCAGTGAGCAAGCAGCTGCATGGTACTTAGCTGCCAGCTGGGGTTAAACCACAACAGGGTTTTATAAAATACCTCTTAAGTACACTGACCCATAGTTTGGACTTGGAATGTTCAAGCTTAATTGTAACCAACCATCACATGAGCACATTAAAGAGTCCAAACAGTTAAAATAAAGAGACAACTGGCATCTCATATTTTTATGCAACAAGCAATAAAAAGCAAGCATTTTGATACAATAGGGAAGGTAGAAACATGTATTTTAGGCATCAAAATTAAATTTAGCATTTAGCACAAAATAAATTCCTTCAAATTAAGGTCACAATAAAACCCAGTAATTTGCAAATGTTAATTTTACTAAATCCTATTAGGATTATAAACCTGGAGTGTAAACCTGAAAGCATATCCCAGAATCACAGGGCCCTACCACTTCCTTTTGTAGGCATGTATTTTCTTCCATATGTTAAAACAAGAAGACTTCTTTTTTCCTCCTATCAACTTGATGTTGCATTAAATACAAAGATTTAGCTTTGCTGTAGTAGAACTTCTATTGAACAGAATCTAGAAACCATCCACTCTACTACAAACAAAGATGACTTTTGCCAATGTCAGAGTAATTCATCTATCTTTCAGTGGAAGCAGGCTTCAGCATGGATATTTTAGTGGGCCCCAAAAAGCCCCAGGCTATGGACTGAGCAAGAGATCTTACAGAATTATCTCTACCTTTTATGTTGGCCTATTGCTCTCATACCCACTTGTTTGTCTTGTAGGGAAAATGATTTGTCTTCAGGCTATTAGAGTTTTGCTGAAGGGGTTTTTTGTGTTTAATCAGGAGATTTATTTACTTTGTTTCCACAGTACTAAGTAAAATGGACTCCTGATCTGGCTGCACACTGTAGATGTGATCATAATGTCTGTGTTAAATACCATTCTTCTTCTCTCATATTTACATTAAAATTAACCAGCCTTTTTTATTGACCTGTATTTTTTACTCTCTTCTCTTTGGAATATATATCATTTTTTAAATAATTCTATATCTAATAATAATATTGATTAAACACACATTATATGCTTTTTCTTCTCACGCTATAATAGAGCATTTCTGAAAAGCGGTTCTAATAAAAGACAGTTGCAACATCTAACCCAGTTTCTATACAGCAGAAAAGGTTCATTTGTGTTATGTTGTAGATATACAATAGTAAATTTAAATTACTTCGTGGTTTTTATTTGGTCATAAATAATGTAACTGAATTTAGGTAGTAGGAAAAGTGTTACTTTTATACAACGAAAAGTATATTATGTATAGATAACTATAGGGTATATTGTAACTCATGTTCTGGGCAATAGAGGTAAAATTATTAGTTTACTTGTTAGCAGTAGTTTCATTTTTTAGCACTTTTGAATCAGTTTCTCAGATTCTTAAATGTATATTCTTTTTTGAAAGAATTATTTGAAACATTATTTTTTGTAACTACACAGAGGATATTGAAACTTTTATTTGCTTCACTCCAATGTTTGGAGTGTCTACCGATCTGTAAAGCACTGGCATTTGTATGTATGCACTGCAGAAAATAACAGTAGCCAGCATGCAACTAACTAGCAAAACCATTGTGTTCAATCCATATTTGAAGGCTGCCTGCTAAAACCCTCAGTATCTGTGCTGAAGATACTCGCCTTCCACACCTGTGGGCTGTAGGTTTGCATTAGTGAGCACCTCGTCCCACCTAGGCACCACACAAAGTACCCAAGCATCTTTCCTCTTCTGTGACCCAGTTAAAAAACATAAGGGCTTCCTAAAGCCCTCCTTCAGTCCTCATTAGGTCCCAAGCTACAGAGGCATCTAGGATGCTGGAGCAGTGTGGATGTGCCATAAAGTGTAGTTGAGAAGGATCTGAGAAGCTTCTGGCAGGAAGGAGAAATGTTAAAAAATTGAAATCAACTGTTACATTTATGCTTGGCTTGAAACAATGCCACACTGTGAGCATGAATGGGGCAAACTTCACATGTGGTTTGTTTTTCTCACTCAAGTGGGTGGAATCCTGAGTGTGAATTAAAACTTTTGGGCTGAATAACTTTTTATTCAACTTGGTTGAATAAAATTTTCTCCAAAACCATAACCTCAGTAATAAATCACTTCTTGGATTCAGAAACCTTAGTTTCTTGAAATCTTCACTGTAAGCATGTGCTCTCATGAGAGTAAGACTCCTCTCATCCGTAGCAATTTACAGGTGTCTCTGGCAAAACTTGGAACACTGCTGGGAAGGGCATTCTTCTTAGGCTTTCCTAAGGCGCCTGCAGGGAGGAGTAGGGCACTTCTTCAGATCTGTACAGATACAATCTCCATCATCAGCAGATAAAAAGTGCAAGGTAAAGAGGTGTTGCAGGTGTTAAAATATAATAGTAGAAATTGGGAATTTTTAAAGACTTGCGCTAAGGAGAGTTGTCTTAACATGCTGAGCCTTTGGTTGGAGAAAGTTGGAGATGTAACTGTGGATCAGATGCTGCAAAAACTCTCGCAGGTGCTTAGAACTAAGTAGGGGAGTAGCACCATTTCAATAGGTTTTTAAAGTTTGGGACCTATGTTGAATGTGCTTCAATCTCTGTTTTTGTTCTTTGAGCCCAACAAATCTTCCTGCATGAGCAAATAAATGTAACAATCACAGTGCCTTTCAAAGGCTCTTGGCAATTAAGAGCTACTTTAAAATCCAATTTTGTGTTCATTTCCTAGCTGGTTTAGCTGTAGCAATATCCCTCCAAGAAAAACCAATCAATAAAATTGTGCACCTGAAAGTACGTTTTTAAAAAATCTATCTTAAAGTCATTTTCGTTCCAACTCCCCCTATACACAAAACATCACTACAGCATAGGCCTGGAAATTTCAAACTGAGGATATTTTTATTTTTCTAATTAAGTAAATTAAAACTGTTGTTAAAATAAGAGTTGAGTAAGCAGTGCTTTCTGTGGCTCTTTAAGAACTGATAATGATTCTGTATCTGATACAAAACCAGAGATACTCTTAACCATTATCATGTTCAGAACACTTTAATTTGAACCATATTTTCTAACACTGAAAAAAGGTTCAGATCACTTCTTGTGTTCAAATAGTTTCAACTTCTGCACCTGTTTTCTATAAGAGTTATTTTTTCCAGAACTTTGTCTCACCATTTGTTGATTCTCTGTCATCTCACCGTCTCTTGCTGTGAGTGTCCAGGGCCTCCATAAAGCAGGGCTGCTGAAAGATTAAGATAGAATAGTGCTCCCACAGTTAATTCTTTGTGGAAATATCCATACAGTACAGCTCCTTTTGTTAGATTCTGCTGGCATCTTTTGAAATAATGTAATTTTTTTTCTTTTCAACACATTTTGATTTGGTAAATCTGGTTTCTATGGCAATATTAGTCTGTCTTCTGTCTACAGTGATTAAACAAATGAGACAATTGCTTGCACATTTTTAACTAAACTAAGGTGTTATTTCACAACTCAAAGCAACTGCATTGAACTCCAAATGAGATGTAATTAATACTGAAATCTTTTTATTTATGCAGCACTGCTACAAAATAAAAAGTAGCCCTCCCTCTCTGACAGACTGTCTAAATACATATTCCATGTTGTCATTGAGCGGCTGGTTATTTATTGAGTAAGCAACTCCAGCATTCAGCTGACATGGGCAATCTGATCTAATTAGCTTAAAAGAGCATATGCAGTGGTGGATGCTACATACGCCTCTTGTTTGGCAGTGGGCACTTAATTTTAAGGATGCTCTTTTTAACACTACTTTCCACTTCCACTGCTGTGTAACAGATCCATACAGTTGGGGAAAGATATGAAGGGTAAATAAACATAATAGTAATAAACATAATAATAAACATAAACATAATAAACATAATAATAATTTGTTATCACAACCTTAATTTTCATTTCCTTCGATTTATAAGTTCTGAAATATTTTACTGAAAAGGATAAAATATCAACAAAACAAAATACCTGTTCCAAGTGAAACATTTTCAGAAATGTTTTGCCCTTTACTTCTGAAATTGGAAATTATTTTCTGCTCTCTTTTCAAAGCTGAAATTGTCACATTGAAATTTACAGTCACAGTTTTGAAAGGATGCTGCTGAAAAAAGGTCTCCTTGTGCTTGCCTTACCTCTCTGCGTGCTCCCTTGGCCGGGGTGGTGGGTGCTGCTCCTGCTGCCGCCGGGTGCCCCGGGAGCGATGACAGACGCGTTGCGCTGTGGCCTGGAGCGGGAGGCTTGCAGCTGCACCCTCCATAGCATTTGATGGTCTGAAGCCTGTAGCAGGCTGGGCGCTTGCCTAGGCCTTTCAGCCCCTCCTTTATCTTAACTCCCAAAGAACACTTACCTAAAACAAACACGGCCTCAGGTAAAAGGGGAGAAACTGTCCTTAATGAGATTTCTTTTGACTCACTCAAAGAGTTCAAAGATAGGGCTCTCAGGTTGGCAGGCTGTCCTGGGGACAGCACTTCTAGGGAAAACAGAGGCTTTTTGTTAAGTTTGGTTAGCAAATCACATGGAAAAGAATCCATGCCTTTACCTCTCTGTCGCTGTTTTACAAAATCTGTATTTGCTCTATATGAAATATACAATGTAAATACGCTTTTTGCATGTCTTGAGAAAACTCATCCACACCCTATCCTAAATAAGTGTAACAGAGACTCAAAGACAATTTAAAATGTACAATCATTTTTTAAACGACTGAAGTCTTTTCCACGTCCTAACTTTAAAAAAGATATCAAAAATTAGTGAAGGTGAGAGGATTTAAAGGTATGCCGAGTAACTTCTCAAGACTACAGGGATGTTCTTTTAATTTGATTGCTATCTGATGGATGGAGAAGAAAGCTTCTATCAAGAGAGATTACTTTGTCTATCAAAGAATCAGGGTTATGAATGCCATCAATTTGAGGAATCTTTTAAAGTATGCAATATATGTTTTAAGCATACAAAGATTGAATAGAAACAGACTTCTTCCAAGTTTTCTTCCCACTGTTTTCATTCATAACATGCATTACTTGTAACCTGTTACATTGTGCAAGAACAAATATTACCTGGTGGGTGACATTATCTGATTTTCATTGTGATGGTTCATTGCTACAGTTCACTCTGTTTCCTTTATTTCCCAACTACTGCAGGTATGTGAGAGGATTATAAGAACCTAAAGCTGAATTCTCTTCCCACTGGTGCTGTTTAGGCATTGACATCAAAGAGAACAGATTCAGATTCCAAATATACTTCCAAGTTTCTACTATGAACTTTCTTCGCAGAAAGCAAAAAATAATGTTGTTTACTGAACATGGAACATTAATTGATTTTTTAGTATGAATTAGGTCCCTTCTAGCTGACTTAGCTGAAGAAACCATCAAGTCAGTCAGTTTGAGAGGACACTGAAGATTCTCAGTGGGAGTCAGATCCCTCTGAGGTAAGCCCTGTGGCTCCTTCTCAAGTTGTGATCCAGCTGGAGGTGGCAAGAAGGGGCTAGACTCACAGATGAAGACCACTGGATACGTTCTCTTGGAGACATTATTTTCTCCTGAAATTGTTCTGTATTAGAATATGGTGAATTACATTCAACTAACAAAATTATATTAAATAGCAGCATGGGTCCTGAGAAAAAAATTGCAGACTACTTAAATAACCTAAACTGTAATTAAATACCTCGCTGAAATTCAGTCTGAAATACACATATATAATTTCATCAGCTAAGTTTTATTTAGACCCAATTTACCTTAATAGCTGAAAGGGAAGTGTGCGTTACACAACTGATGTCTATAGTCCTGATCTTGCAATCAGAGCCATAGGTGAAGATAATTGATTTATACCTCTGGATAGAATCTCCCAACATGGATATTAGGGCAGGACTAAAGCCTAAACTACTAAGATAGGGCTCTCCAGAAGATGCAAATTTATCCTCTATTAAATCTGTTGATAAAGCCCTGCAAGACCAAATTTATTACAAAATTATTGAAAATACCATTTTGTTAATGAAGCTATAATGTAATGTAATAGAATTACATGTGACACTTTTGAAAAAATGTAAGCCAAACCTGGGACAATATTATGTTATTGTACTAATTAATCAAAGCACACAACTTTAACTGGCATTTTCATGGAAATCATTAGCCAAAATCAGGTTTCAGATCAGTGCAAATGGTTTATTCCAGTAAAACATGAGCAGCTGTAATAATGTATTGTCTATAGTTTCTAAAAAAGAAAATAAAAAAGGGGGTAGCAGTTAAGCCAGTCATAGCTGTCTAATTTTAAGAACTATACTACTATAGTTCTTAAAATTTTGGCAATACTCAATTTTAATACAATGTGCTGTATTTGGTGAAGAACACTTCACAATCAGAAAACACTGATTCTGTTACAGTCGCTCATCCATTTTTTCCCAGAAGCCAGGAGTATTTTTCAGACTTCTGATACAACCTGAGAATAGATTTGACAAAGTTGATTCTTACAGAGACATGAGCCTTAAGATAATTATTTTGGGTTAATTGGAAGAGGTTTATTATCTTTGTGGGAAACCTGTTTTACTCATTTTTCTTGTGAAAGCACTTGTGCATTTGCAAGAATAATGAGTATTCAATATAAATTGGTATAGTCAAGGGAATAGGATAGCTGTACAGCATTTATAGTTTTGAATAATACCTGGTATTAAACAATGTGACAGAGGCATTTTTAGCCACTAATAGCATGCAAAGGTACTCAAAGAGAAATTGTTGGAAAAACTTTTAGGGAACAGAAGGAGGAGGAAATTGAGCCATTCAGGAAGCACAGCAAGGCCAGTCTCATCATACTCCTTTAATGTAAAAAAGAGACACTCATCTACGCTGGGGTTACATGGCAGAGCTGGCTCACTGTTCCGAGTGGCCCCCTTTGGGAGCCTTCCCATGTGGACTGTTTGAAGAGTTAAGGGAGATTTCCCCTACCTTAGACTGGAGCTAGCCTTTCACTCCCACTGGGTGGGGGGAATTCTCTAAGTTTGTGGGCAGAATTGCAAAATGTGGCCTATTCGCTTTCTTCAGGGTTTTTCAAATTGTCTTTAAAATTTTGTGTGTGTGTGTGTAGCATTTTGCAACATCTCTCTGTAGTATTTTCTCTATGACAAAGCCCCAAGTGTTCTGGGAAGTCTGAAGGCTAACATTACTCACTGATTCTTTCCAAGGCTTCCTTCCACCCTCCTACAGAGAAGAACTGATTGACATAGTTATTTTAGAATACCTATTTTAGTAAATTTCCTGGTGCATACAAGGCTTTTCCTTCATAATAATAATAATGTTTCCCTATCTAAAATTCTTAACCTTTTAATCACAGCTTGTCATGATTAAGTCTCAGCTACACTATAATAGAAACTAGAATACCTACAGCAATTTTATGGCTTCAAAATATTCTAATTGAGAACATGCCAACATACATAGAACTTGTCTTAAAATGGTGACTGTTCTTCCTGTATATTGTTCTGCTTTAGATTCCCTTGCATCATGAAGTTTTGATTCAGTTTTCTCATTTACGCGTAAACTTTTCCAGGTGAGGGAACCATAAAATCAAAAAGGATCATAATATGGTTAACTCTATTCGATGCCACTACAGGATTAAGCAAAGCATGTTCCTCATCGTGCAAAGGTTATATAAACAGTTGTGTTTTGCAGTGTGCTCTAAAGGTCAGCAATGCTTGTGCTGTTGAACTATTACAGAGAAAGTGAATTCCGAAGTTGAGAGCTTTCTTTTGAGGTTGTATACTTTGCTTGTTTTCTTTCCTTTGATGTGCCTGGGTAAGTATTTTGACTTCCTGCATAAGATAAAGTCACACAAAGGAACCGTGTATAATACCAATAAAGTCACACAAAACAAACCGTGAAAGCTTTGTTTCCTCTCTGTGGAATATGTACAGGATATAACAGCAGCACAAGGCTGGTATTTCTTATGCTTGAGACGGAGAATTATTTAAATGATTTGACCCTCCAACTGAAACTCACCTGTTTCTGCCATGCATTGTGGAAATCAAAATTGTGTCAGTGATTCCTACCATTTTGGATAAGCTTCTGCAGATTTAAAGAAGTAAAAACGTCTGGTGTTTTTTTCATATTGATGCCCGCTGCAAAATGCACAGGGCCAATTTGTTCCTTGTTTATCTACAGTAACAACATGTTGTTGTTGGAGATCCATTTAGGAAATTCTTCTTTTAGAACACCTATTATAGTAAATTTCCAAGTGCATACAAGGCCTTGAGTTAGGGATAATTAAAAACAATTTGGCTTCATGCTTTGTTTAGGAAACAATTGCCACATATCAGCCAGCTGCAACTTTAATGTATGTGTTGGTTTCTTTCTTCTAGCCTTCTTGCATTTTTCCTCTTGCCTTTTTTTCCTCTCCTTTCACTCACCCACTAAAATCTGCTAGGATCAGACTGATATATATGTTCTTTTCACAGAGCTCAACGTTGTGAGTACCTTCCATGTAGAATATAGAAATTATTTAATAACTTGCATGCATAGACATACCAGAGGACTAAAGGGTACCTTGTTACCTCTGTTTCATTTTTTGTAGCGGCAAGCTGTTTGCAGCACACATGGCACATGCAAATCATACAGTTTTATTCCCCAACTCCAGCGTCAGTGACCATCCTGGCTGAGCCCTGACTCTTTCTTGTTGGGTGAATCCAATGAATCATCTGAAACCAGATGCGTCCGTTTACACCCGCTTTGCCCTCTGGTGGCTACGCTGGGACATATGTGGGACCTGGAGTCTGGTGTCTTCATCTGGTTCTGTGTTGGAGGGGATGCAGCTCCTCTAGGAACCCATGGAACCTGAAATAAGGTCAGGCGGCAGGTTGGAGCCATTTCTAAGGACGATGATGTCCTTCTCTGTTGCTGCACGGAAACAAGCAATGAATACTTCAGTTCTTACTGTTTTGCCTACCACTTTACTGTGACTCTTAGCGGCAAGGTCAAATGCAGCTGATGGGATAGCAAACCAGTCTCTGTAGTGTAAATGTGAGTCCAGCTCCCTGTACTGCATCCACACCGTAGATGGCACTTTGTGTGACTTATAGAGCTGAAGGGCAGGTCCCACAAGCCCTGACCATTGCACTGAACTGTTGCATTCATCCAAAAACATTGCCCATCAGGACAGCGTTTGGCTTTGGAGACCAAAAGCTGTGGGATTCCCTGAGGAGCCAGGTTGTGGTGCCTGGGGCAGTTGGATATAGACCACTTCTCCTCCCTGCTCTTCATGCCAGAGCCTGAGGACGACTAACATGGTGCAAAGAGACAAGTCCTCAGGCTGGCCCTTTTCAATCATAGAATAGAAGAGACTTTCAGAGGACATCTAGTCCAACCCCCCTGCAATGAGCAGGGACATCTTCGACTAGATCAGGTGGCCCAGAACCACATCCAGCCTGGGTTCGAATGTTTCCAGGGATGGCGCACCCACCACCTCTCTGGGCAACCTGTGCCAGTGTTTTACTACACTCATTGTAAAGAATTTCCTCCTCACGTCCAGCTTGAGTTGCTGCTCTTTTAGTTTAAAACCGTTACCCCTTGTCTTGTCACAACAGGCCCTCGTGAAAACTCTCTTCCCATCTTTCTTATAGGCTCCTTTTAATAGTTTTAACGACTTCTCTTCCCTGTACGCGTTGTTTCAAAGCAGAACGTTGCATTTACGCTGCACCAGGCGCCCCTTCGCCTCAGCGGCCACCGCGCATCGAGCCCCCGCTACGGGCGGCCGCGCCGCGAGGCCCCTCAGCCGTTCCCGCTGCGGCTGAAAAGGGGCGGGGCGCCGAGGGCGCGAGGCCGCCAGCCAATCAGAGCGGCCGTCCGGCTCACCCAACCGTCTCGCCCCTTTCTCTTTGGAGCAGGCGGGGCCGAGGGCGGGGCCGTGGGCGCGCGCCATGCTGATCACGCTGTGCTACCTCTACCTATGGGCGCGCTGGGGGCCTTGCTCGGCGGCGGTCATCCGCCGCACTGTGCGCCGACTGCACCGCTCCCGCTGCTCCTTCACCTTCTGCTGCTGCGCCGCCACCCCGCCGCCGCCTCGGCAGCCGCGCAGGCAGGTGCCGCCCAGGCAGGTGCCGCCCGAGGAGCGAGTCTGCCTCAGGATAGGGAACAAAGTCTTTTTCACGGACGAGACGCAGGTACCGCCTCGCGGCGTGCGGCTGAGGCTTGGGAGGCGCCTCGCCCGGCGCTGCTCGGGCGGGGAAGGAGCCGTGCGGGAAGCGGCCTCCCGCGTTACCGTGGCAACGGGGAGTCGCCTTCCCCGGCGGAGCGGTGTTGCCGCGCCTGGCCCCGCGGCCAGGAGGGAGCTGCGCGTTCCCCGAGGGCTGAGGTGGCGGATCCCGGGGGGAAAGGGGAGCCGCGGCTCTGGGGTTTGGGGCTGCGTTTTACCTCTGGACGTGTGGCAGCGAGCTTGTCAGTTGTGGGCTGAGGCTTGTGACTGGCAAAAGCAGTAAGTCGTGTAGCTTCCCAGGCCTGTCACAGCCCTGCTTGTCAAGGGAAGGCCTTGGTAGGAAACCTTAATACGTCTGTAGTTGCCTCTCATCACTACTTGAGAGGTAACTACACTCGGCTTGGGGGCTGAGGGGTGTTTTTTGCTATGTAAAGTGCAGCTTTGTAAGCACAGCTATGGCAATAGGAGCACTTGGCTAGGAGAACTTCATAGTATTTCCATATTTGTAACATACTTTTACCACATATAAGGCTTTAGTCTAAAAATAAATGTTGTGTTTGTGCACTCGAGATTGGTGCCGACATTTAAAACGGAGCCGAATCTGTAATGGAGTCCGGATTGAGCCTTTGGTTATGGACAACTGCTGTTCCCGATACAGAATGTTGTTTCAAGTGAGGAAAATGACATGAAAACCACCATCCGTGAAAAATCACCTTCTTTTTTTTTTCCCCAAATGGTCGGTGAGAGAGGAGGGTAGGGTGAGGCTGTGGTAGCCCACGACAGTGGAAAAATACTGTGCGTGAACCACGTTTCACTTGCCATCGCATGAAGTAAAACTGAAAGTAAGCTTGCTTCTGACTTTCGGGTTTTAGAAGCAGAGCTCCCGCGGCACTTCCCACAAATCATCTGAATTGTTTAATATTGGATTTGTCTGGTTTTGTTTCTAACTAACAGAATTCGTGTGGACAGGAGTCTTCTTGAGCTTTCCTTTTTGCTGTTTATATGTGTGTTTGTGGAAAATATTTCAGTGGTTAGACATTTTACTTAAATGCGTGTTACTGAAATGTATTTATGAAGCATGTTGTTGGCTAAGCGCTACTCTTCAAGAAGCAGAGAAGCTTTTCATAAATTCAGTGGGTAAAGAGGATGTTTTCAGTGCGGTGAAAACAAGATCACAAATGCTAATGGAGTTGTTTCAAAAATAGTGTTTTTGCTATCTAATGAGCAGATTACTTCATATTTCAGAGTGACGGCGATAATCTCAGCATCTCTCACATCAAAGTTAAATAGTTAATTTGCATTTTGATAAAGCTCATTGTCCTGGTTTCAGCTGGGATAGAGTTAATTTTCTTCCTGGTAGTTTGTACAGTGCTGTGTACCAAAACATCAGTGTGCTATCATTATTCTCATATTAAATCCAGAACACAGCACTGTACCAGTACTAGGAAGAAAATTAACTCTATCCCAGCCGAAACCAGGACACTCATAAAACCAATACCAAGTAATTGTCCATGTGTTTTAGAGGAGTTTTGCCTCAATTGCCCTGGATTATTGTTTTGTAAATCGAGTTTCGACTAATTTATGCTGTTCTTTGCTCCAATTGTACTAATTTCTTAAATATCTTCTCCTTGGTCCTTGCACAGTAAGCACTTTTTTTTTTGTCTGCAATGTTATTCGTGCAGACTGACTTCATAAACTTGTCAGTTTATTTGTGTTCACTGGGAGTTGGGAAGCCCTCTAGGGAACTGCAGCTTGGCTTGAAGTTTGGTGTAAAGTCAAAGTTGTTATTGAAAACATAGTTGCCTTTTAAAAAACATGTATTGAAATTTACCAGTTGCATTTGACTATGAGAATCTCTGTAGAAGATGCCTGCCATGCTGCATCTTGGTAGTGTGGTATATAAAGGTTGTCTGCATAAAAGGTAGAGGCAGCATCATGGTGGAGCTTTCTACATCATCTGTGAACACTGTGAAGAGAAAAAGGTTAAGTAGCATGCTTTTGTTGGCTGCTAGGTAGTTATCTAAGTTATATTGCTTTCTGAGTAGGTATAACTGCCTTTGCACTGTTATTGGTGACTTCTTAACAATTTATGACTTGCTGGTATTGTATCTTAATCTATAAAGTTTTTTGTTTGATCTTTAATCAAATTTGACACCTAAGGTAGTATACAGCTTCAGTAGCTCAGTCCACTTTCCTGTCAAAGGTAGCAACGTTTACTCTTACAGCTTCTGTGCTCTGTAAAGCTGGTTGTATTGGCAAACTATCCCCCTAGACTTAATACTGTGCAGTTTCATTTTAGATGTGGAGTGATGTTCACATTTAGTGTGCTATAGGGAAATTCTCCTGTTTCCACATAAAATTACTGAAGATGTGCAACACACGTGTTTCTAGTATAGTAGTAGCAAAATACCTATTTCTAATGTTTGCCATGTTTAAATTTGGCAGAAAAATGAAGTTCAATGCAATATCTGCATAAAAGTTGATGTAATATAGTATGGGAACAGATTATGTATTGAGAAGTTTTGAGGTTCTTAAACCTGTTCTTTTGTCTACTGATTCCAGCTTTTGAGCTTTATTTGCTCCTTTGTGAGGATGAGAGAGGGAACATTTTTATAATTTAATGAAGGAAATGTTTGTCCAGTGGTCTGACAAGTGGATAGGCTACCTTATGGACAAATGTATTTTGAGTGAGTTATTTCTTTGAAGTTACAGTTACGTACTGGATGTGTAATTTGGTGCAAACGCACAGGGATTTTATATATGTATAAAGTACCCTCTCTTTTTATTTCAAATATTTTTTTTTTTTAGGTTTTTTTTCAAATCCCTTTTTAGAGAATTTGTCCTGAGGTTGTATATGTCCACAAAACAGAACTGTCTTTCTATAACTGGCTTTACAAAGGAAGTCCTGAAACTTTGTAAATCAATTAGGTCTAAAAATCAGAGCTGTGTAGCATATAGTTCTTGGGTCACTTGTGGCTCACAGGTTGGTTAGCAGTGGGACTGTATGTTTCCTGGAGGATTGTTAACCCAACTGGAATGAATGCCACCTGGATTACTGTCCAGTTAGGGGGGCTGTAGTGTCTCACCAGGCAGGTTGTGTGTTGTGACTGCTTTCTCACTCCCTGCAAAGCAGTAGACGGTGCCCTTCAGCCACCAGAAGTGAGGTGACAGGGCCGTGGGTTTGTGTAGTTGGGGGTGGAGAAGGAAGGAAGCAAGAGGCAGGGTGAACTGCTGTGTAAATGAGAGAGGAGGATTGGGTTGAATGAGGGATGCTGCTGGTGGCAAATGGCCCACAAAAGTCACAGCGCCAATGGTACAGTGGTCCTGTGGCCCACTCACTTTTGCACTCTTCTTGTAAAGCTGAAAGCTGGAGTTGCAATTAGCTTAAAAGCTTAGGTTGTTGCTTTCAGTTTTACTTCTGATATGTTCCTACTTAATGGTTCAGACTTTTATCCCTTCTTTTTTCCTCATGGGGAATGTGAGATATTTCATGTAAGGCTGAGGGGTCAGATTTGAATTTCAGCTGGGCATAATTTAAAAATAATGTAAAATGAATTGTTAAATCAAATGCTTGCTATACAGACTTATTTTTCTTTCCTTTTTTCTTTTTTTTTTTTCAGTTCCTTGATGACTTAAACAGATGGAGTCTACTTCTCATTTCTCCTTTTATTTGTCCTGATAAATTACTTAAAGCAGGACATATAGCTTTTGTGACAGAAAGCATTTCAGCTCAGACAGATAACTTGCAGGAAGTACCTGGCTCTTCGAAAGAGGTAAGTAGTTCTCTTTGTTTCTTGCATAGAAAGTAGTATAGATGGGTCATTTGGTTGATATAAATCTAAAACAATTGAAGGTAAAAAAAAAATAAGTGGCAGATAGATTTTGTACGTTTATAATGTTATTGGAAATAAAAAGGTAATATTTTCATTAAAATTAGTCAATTTTAATACTCTATTTACATTTTATGCTTTTTTAGTAGCATGCTTCTCTGGCTGTGGATGGGAACTGTAGAATTCCACTGTGACTTTGGGTAAGGCATTAGGATTAGATACACTGAACAGGAAGAAAAAAGCTTGAAAGCTGTCTTACTAAGGCAGATCGGAAGTCCATTTATATGAGTATCCTGTCTCTGACACTAGCTGAAACAAATGTCTCAGTAAGAAGCAAGCATATGTTGTGATTTCTGAAGAGCTCTTAAAGCCTTCAAGCAAGTGATGGTAAAAAGTTGTAAGTGAAATAGAAGTCTCTCTTGGAACCTTTCTTTCATTGTGATTTATAAATACAAGTTTAAGTATTACACATTTGGATTATTTCGTCAGTCTGGAGAACGAAGGCCAAAATCAAGCTTTCAATATTTTAGCTTTTCTATAAAATGCAGTGGGGGAATGGCAATACTTTTTGGTTGGAATTTTATAAACTGTGTTTGCTTTTTAATGGATAATACTTCTAAAATGGTTTTGAGGTGTCCAAATTTATAAATTAAACTACTACAGAAATCCTTATGGGAAGCATACTTATAAAACATTCATGTGCTGGAGATTTGAAAAATCTAAAAAGTGCCTTCTCCACTACTGTATTGAAAGTGTGAAGATGTGGATTTAGAAGATGATGTTCTAAAACTTGAATTACTGAATATATAATTTCTCTAAACTGATTATGCATAAGAATAGTATCCAGACCCTAGCAGAACTTGCTATGAACTTGAGATCATGTGTCTCTCCCCTACATTTTACTGGTTTTTTACTGTTTTTTTCCTCACATGAGGAATGCCTGCTGCCTAAGCATCTCAGCCTGGGTGCAGGTCTGAAGGAGGAGAAAGGTTGTAACCCAAAGCAAAAGATAAAATTACCTTCCAGGGTGTAAAAATCTTTCAAGTGGTACAGGTTGGCCTAATTCCTTCCTAAGGCAGTCAGTTGTGTGCGCTGCGTGTTCTCCATAGTGAAGAGGGCAGAATGGACCCCATTGCCTACTGGAAAGAGGAGAAATGGAAAGGCGTGTATACTAGGATATTTCTGAGTGGGCAGTAATAAAACATTTGGCCTGATCTCTAGGGTACCATAAAAACCACGGAGCCCATGCATTAAACGGGCTGTGCCACAAGCTGGGATCACCGCCTGGGAGCAGTCCATAAGGTGTCTTCCTCAGTGCCCCCTGCTTAGCATCCTAAAGGGCTGTCTGCCATCCTTGCTTTCTGGCATCAGGTTTCAAGCTCTTTCTTGGAGTTAAAGGAAACTTGTCACATACACAGGTGCTTGCTGCCTGTCTGTTTCCCTGGATGAGGAATATATATTTCCTATCTCACTTATTCTGGGAGGTAAGCCAGGAGTCCTCTGCTGGAGTGAACATCAAGAGCAGAGTGGTTGGTAAATAGACTTATCTAACTTGAGCGCAGGAGCAGAAGGACAGATTGGGAATGGGCACAGTGCCTGCAATCAAGCTTTTAGTTACCTTCACCCACTATGGACACCTCTCAGTTCTAGAACAGAGCACGTTTTTGGAGCATGTTAGACTTTGGCCTCTAGAGGAATGATGTCCAGGTGAAGTGGTGCATCAGGCAAAATCATTAGCTCTACGAAGTTCAGAGTGTCAGGACTGGAGGCACTGAAAGCTTGTTGAGAACTCTGAGACCTTTTCTGCTGAAGTGTTCTGACTGTGCTTCCACTGGCCTCATATTTCCTTGGAGCACACAGGAAGTGGCCACATTAGCTGGTTTGTAAATGTTTTTATCGCCTTTGATATAAGACTGTGGAATCCATCCAGGTGGGCCCTACTTCTGGGAGACAAATTAGATAGGGTATCTGCTGTGCTCTATATATTGTTTCAGAATGTAGCTGGGGCACGCTGGACCAACTCAGACAGAAGGATAAGTGAGGGTTGTTTGGGTTTTTTTGGGGGGGATTTGTTTGTATTTTGTTGTTGTTGTTGTTTGTTTTTATGTGTGTGTTTGGTTTTTTTTACTTCTTTTTTTTGTTGGGAGGGTTTTGTTTGGGCTTTTTTTTGGGGCAAGGGATTGGTTTTGGTTTTTTGTTTTTGTAGCAGAGAGGTCCACAAAAACATCTGTGTTGAAGCTCTAGTTCTTTTGGGGTTTTTTGTTTGGTGGACTTGTTAAATCTTCTTGGTTTTGTTTGCATTTTCTTTAGCATATAAAATGTCTGCGTTCTTATGTAGATATAAATAATTAAGTTGATTTATCAAGTTCAAAAATGATAGTCCAGGCAAGAGGGCAAAACTACAGAGGAAAAGGACTATCATTTTTTTGTTTGTTTGTTTTTCTTCTGTGTACACATCACTTCTAGTGAGGTGCTCTGAATTCTGCTATCTCTGGCCATCAACATAGATAGCAGCTGTAAGAACAGGTTGCTTCTGTGACCTATGAGAATTTCAAAACAGAAAGCCCTACAAAGAATGGCTTATGAGTGATCCATGACTGGTTTCAACTGTGGTGGATCCAGAAAACAGGAATATAAATAATTTCTCATCTCTTGCTAAGAGCTGTCCTTTCATTCTGTATTCTGAGAGAATTTTGATGATTTCTAGTCATAGCAGGAAGGCTTGGCCTGTTTGAAAATATTCTCTGAGAATTTTTGTTCTGTTGTGAAGCAAATGGATCATTGCATGAGCAGGATTACAGGTCATATGTCTTGGCAAAAGCCTTACTTTGTGAGATTCTTTTGTGCATTCACTTTGCTTGTACTAGACAGCACTAATTACTTCTTGTGGCTTAACCCCAGTTGGCAACAAAGTACCATGCAGTCGCTTGCTCGCCGTCACTCCCCCGTGCTCCCCTGCAGCAGGATGGGGAGGAGAACTGGGGAAAAAGATAAAACCCATGGGCTGAGATAAGAAGTTTAATAATTGAAATAAAATAAGATATAATAAGAATTGTAATTAAAAGAGGCAACAAAAAGAGAGAAAGGAATAAAACCCAAGAAAGACAAGTGATGCACAGTAACACTTGCTCATCTGCTGACTGATGCACAGCCCGACCCAAGCAGCGATTGGCCTCTCCCAGCCAACTCCCCCCAGTTTCTATACTGAGCATGATGTTCTATGGTATAGAATATCCCTTTGGCTAGCTTGGGTCAGCTGTCTTGACCATGTTCCTTCCTGGTTTCTTGTGCCTCTCTTCTCTGGCGGAGCATGGGAAGCTGAAAAGTCCTTGACTTAGAGTAAGCACTGCTTAACACATTTATGTTTTAGTTGTTTCTATGAACATTATTCTAAATGCAAAACCCATGACACTGTACCAGCCACTAGGAAGAAGATTAACTCCATCCCACCTGAAACCAGGACACTGCTTTTTACTAGTTAGCATGTCTAATATTTTACTTCGTGCCATGAAAAATATCCCTTGCCCTCCAGCACAGAGAGTAGCTCAGAGTTATATGCTGAGGAAATGGAGAAGGAAGCTGGTATCCTATGTCATAAATGTGTCTGTTATGTTTGTCACTGGTGATCATGAATTGCCAACACTTAGCAGCAGGCCCTTAGAGTTTTGCGCCTTATGACTGCACCTGAAGAATTCTGTTCCAGCTGTGTTGTACCAATAGACTGAACACAGTTGGGAATACCTTCCATCTGGAAAGTGATGGTGTTATCCAGGTCAACACTCAAGGCAATTGCCTGGGGCAATTCTGGCTGACTTGGTCAGACTTCCCCGGTGACAGTGGGGTGAAGTCTTGACTGATGCTGCAACTACAATGATTCATATCTATCGGGGTTTGGTATGACTATCTTCCAGAAGGAGAATTTGTTCTGCTTCAGAACCAGATAATACTAGTGTGTGCCCAGAAATATATCCTGTAACTTCAGAGCTGGTATTTCTTTGTGGTACAGACATGGAGATGACCTTTTTACTTTTACTCGTGAGTGGTTGTTACTAGTGAGTGATCGAGACATTCAGGACCCAAGTGATACATCTGTCATGAATGTGAGAGCTGGCTCTCACCAACTGTGTGTTCTGGCATGTCTGATTTGAATCTGTTACTTGCTCTTGTATTACAGAGTTCTAGTTTAACCCATAAGTTAAAGCATGCAGCTGACCTTGTGGTGAACACAAACACACTGCCCATGCGCTGTTATCTTTTTCTCTTTTTGAAACTAAGTTTGTTCGCTAGGGGTTAGTATAGGTAATGTATCAGAAGATACCCACCCAGATTTCTTGTGAGGTATCCAGAGGCCACAGGTATGAGGCCACATGTATGGACTGGATGGTCTCATTTGGACTGTGCTAATCAGAGATTGTCTTCAAGAATGGCTTAGAAAGGAGACGCGACCATTAAGGTTATATGAAATCTCACTTTCTTCTTGTTCCCTTGGGAAATACTGTAAAGTCAAAAGTTGGAAATAGATTCTTTTGGATATTATGTAAACCACTTAACGGCAGTAGATAAAAAGGTAAATTTAGCTGACAGTCTAATTCTGAACAACTAAATACCCAAGAGCTCATCCTCGTTTTGTGCATTCCAAAGAAGCATTTTTTTCTTACCGTGTTTAAACCATGTTCCATCTTGTATGTAGTGATAAAAGGGTGAACTTCATGAAAGTGGTTTGCTGATGACAGCATCAAAGTGCTGGAGTTGCTATGTGGGAATTGAGCTTTGTCTCCTAGTATTGGAACATATTACATGGCAAAGGCTAATTTTTTTTAAGGTCATGAGAGCAGGTGGTGCTTCATTGTCTCTGAAAACGCCTTCACAGGAGAACATTTGGTTTATGTATCCTATAAAAGATAGAGACTGTGGTATCATTCACAATTTTTACTGAAATTGGGGCCTTACTCAGTTTGTGTTTTCAGAATTGACTCAAATCACTGTGTTTGTAAATGATCTGAATGTTGTTTTGTTCGGTAGTGTTGTTTTATAAACATAAGGTTTAAAAGGGGTCACTTTCAGTTATGAGTCAGCAGACAGATTTGTAGTCTTTATTAATGTGTCTGCCTTTCAGAAGAAAACCAAAACTCTTTTCAGTTTTCCTCCACTTGTCTTTTATAACTGAACTTGTTCTCAAAGATAGTACAGCTGTGTAATTTGGGTTTAACAAACCTTCTTGAAGAAAATAATCTCAAGTGTGTCATTTTCACAGTGCTTTTTTTCCTGGAGAATAGAATTTTTTGAGTCTTCTGTGTTTAGTTATGCTTCTGATAGTCAATGTGTACTTTTATTAAACCCTAGTAGTTTACTTTTGCTCTTTTTATCAGCATTCTTTTTAGAATTTGTGCTGAAAGCCATGTCTTGGAAATAAATGAAAACAGAATTATACTTATAGAATGGGGTAATGTTCCCCTGCTGTTTTGTGTATTATTTGAAGCTTTTATAGCCTTGATCTTTGGGAAGGATGTATTTGTACTTCCACTTTGCTATCAACTTGGTGTTGCTTTGTTTACTTCTCCCAGGACTTGTAGCAGGTATTGCTTTCTACATGACCCTTCCTCAGTAGGTTCTTTTGGTTGTATTCAGTCTCATACATTGACCTTTGTAGTCATGAAGGGTGCACTTTTGCGTGAAAGGAACTGTCAACTGAAAGCCCTCTCTACTTGAGATGTGTTGTCTCATGATACTGTTAAATGCAGTAGTTGTTTTAAACACATCAGGCATCACAGAAACAAGTTTAAAAGTGATTCTGCCAATTTAGAATTCTATAATCCTAGTAGCTACACTTTTTTTTAAAAGTACTTTCTTTACAATTACTTCCAGTCCTTGGGATTGCCAGTTGTACTGCTTTGGCTTGATAATGTCCCTCTCTTGGCTCTGCCTACTGTAGTGCTGCTTTTTAATAGCAGAATCCTTTGGGAAGGAAGGCCAGTTTTTATTTGCAGTTCATCTTGCAGACTCATAATGCTGTTGGTATTTTGATATTTTTCTGTAACCTTTTCAAACTGAAAAACATGCATATGCTTTATTCTAGATTGTGAAGTGGTCAGACTATTGTTCACCGTTGGCCTATAAACCTGGTGAGCCTTATAAGTTAGTTGCTGAAGCAAGCGTAGATAATTTCAGTAACCTTGGAATAGCATTCATGGAAGACAGGCTTCAGATGGATAATGGAATGGTGCCACACAAGATCGTTTGTAAGTATCTTAATGAAATGTTTTTAATGGTAGAACATGTTTGCTTCGTAGCTGTTTTAGGACTGTGCATATAGTCTTTGTACCATGCTTTTGTTTTGGTACAATGTTTGCTTCCTGTTGTCATTCTGGGCTGTCGATCACTCTGTAGCACTACTGTATTTTATACTGATTACTGTCAAATGTAGAGATCCTTGAAAAGTTAGACCACTCTTTGAGTGAGTTGGTCTCTTTACAGATCTTTACATCTTTACAAATGCAACAACAAAAATAACAGAAAAATGGATCAAAACATTTTTGCAATAAACCCTTCTCTTTAATGCCTCATAAGCTATTGCCAATAGTTAACTGCAGTACGATGAGATCTTTGGTTTTTTCATTCAGCAGCAGTCTCATTTTTCCTGCCTAGTTGTATCTTCTCAGTTGTGTTGATAAAACTTTGGGTCATGTAGAATAATAAAATAATGATTTTGGCTGCAAAAAGTATCCTCTTCCTTGTCCCCAAACTCCCCTAAATAGGGCAAGGGGGTAGTGATTTTTTCGTTTGGTTGGTTGGTTGGTTTGGGTGTTTTTTTGTTTTTTGGTTTTGTTTTTGTCTTGGGTTTGGGTGTTGTTTTTTTTGTTAGTTTCTTTTTTTTGTTCGGGGTTTTTGTTTTGTTTTTTTTTGTGTGGGTTTTTTTTTTTTTTTTTAATTTAGCTCATAGTGCATTGGCAGAAGTCAGGGAATGCTGAAATCGAGAACAGCTAGACAGTGTGCAAGAGGGTAGGTAGGAATATGCTCACAAATGTACATGATATGAAATTTTGTCTGTTGGTGCTGCTCTGCAAAACCATTCATGCAGGAGCAGATGGAAGCTGAGTGTCCCAGTCATTTAATTTTCAGAATGCTTTCTGGCTCATTTTGCCTCAGGTACTGTGTGCATGCTAGAACTGCTCCGTTAGAACAGGCTTATGCAGGCTGGGTTGATGGAATAGCATATAGGCTGATGGCCATGAAATTCTCCTGGGCTGTGGAAAAAGTCTTCCTTCACTTTTCTGCTCCAAACTAGGCAAAAGGGATGTAGTTTCAAGGGAATGCAGGTGGTGTTAAGTGAAGAAAGTGATTAAACTTGGATCTGGTGTTGTGTGTCAGTCGACTGTTTTGTTAATGAAGTTTCTTGCTGAATTTTTTTGAGAAATCAGAAACAAAACCATAGTAAGTTTCTTTGACCTTACAGGAGTGGAAAGAAATTCAGTAAAATTTTGCAGACTTTTATTTGAAATATTTGCATGGCTCAGCAGCAGAAAAAAATTATGGAAAGTATTTTTTTTTTTTTTTCCTCTCCTTATTTAGTTTGCTCTGCAAGTTTCACACTGGTAATAATAGTAATCTTTGCCCTTCTTTTCTCACTTATATTTGCCAGAAGTGTTTTGTCTTTGCATTTCTGTCCTTTACTTGGGGGAGAAAGAGGAAGGTCTAACAGTCCTTCCTATTTGCTAGTTTTCCCTTGGATGCTCAGCTCCCAAGTCTTGCTATGGTGGGTAAGGTATGTCTCCCTTTCTGCAGACTGAAAGCTGTTCAGATTTTTTTCATTCCCTTTGACTTGTGCCAAGCTTTTATCTGCAGCCTTCAGCCATGCAGAGGCATAGTTCAGTGTCTTCATGTTACCCAATATCATCACTTTATTAGCCTATTTCAAAATACTTCATTTCAAAATAACAGCAAGCAATTTTTGCACCCTGCCCTCCTTAAGAGACCATATTTTTTCCAAAGGTTCTTTCCTTGCTTCATTTTGTCCTTTGCCGGGGACAGAGGCTTAGGCAAAACAACAAGCTGATAAGTTGACACATTTCTGGGAACTTCCTCACCTTACCACCCATAGACTATCATTCTGTTAATAACACATCTGCCTTGTGTGCAGTACTGGTCATGTTTTACTTTTGTGCAAATATTTTTGTACTTACAATAGATGTTACTTTGTTTAAATGTGCCCTCTAAGTATCTAGTATTGTGCTCTCAGTCAGACTTTCCTGGAACAAAGAGTCATTAGAGTAAATGACTTGTGTTATGAGTGCGAATTTATTATGTTCTTGGGGGAGAGGGTTAGGATTTGGTGTGTCAAACAAATTCTTGCTGTTATAGATGATTTGTACTGAAATTAAATATAGGTCTCGCCATGGTAGTGATATTCATCATAACTCTTTTAATATCACTTTTATAACCTGTTTTTCTTTAACTCTTCCAGCTGTCCATTTACAGGAATCTACTCTGAAGGAGTTGGCAGAGGTAGAAGCATCTGTAGAAGAGCAAAATGTAAGCAGTAAACAAATGGATGAAGTAACTCCTGCTGCTACTTTTGGGACTACTCTTAAATCAGGATTAGGAGTAGTGGAAACTGCAGGACAAAGTGAAGAAGAGAAATCCAAGTTGGAGAAAGAAAGTGAGCCTGAAGATGAATCCAACAGTTTATCTGACAAAGAAATAGGTGCTGGAGAACATCATCACTTGCATCTTTCCAGCTGTCATGAATGCCTGCAACTTGAAAACAGTACTATTGAATCAGTCAGATATGCTTCTGCAGAAGACATTCCAGAACTTTCTGATGATTGCAATAGCACACTGGAAGAGAATGATGGTTGTCTAGCAAGAGGAATTAAGAGAGTAAACCTTGCTGGAAAGCCCCCTAATATATTGATTTATCTTGGCTCTGAAACTGGAAAAGTGGAATTTGGGCAGGTAAAATCAATCCTTCAGGAATGCATTGATGCAGACAGCTACACCATCTACCAGCTCCATGAGGAACAAGTTCTGAAAGCTCCGTGGGTTGATAATTCACTGCTGTTGATCATTGCCACAGATGAGCCTATTTCTGAGGAGAACCACAAACAATTTATGAAGTTTTTATCTAAAGGTGGAAAGATTCTAGGGTTTTCGTCATCTTTTACATTTGATGGCATACAAATAAAGAGAAAAAACAAACTGAAGAAGGCTGTTCATGAATTAGTGGTCTCTAAAATGGACAGCACTGAAATTAAGTTAAATCTCTTGGTCAGTGGCTGTGTTTTTGAGGAAGTGAGGAAGGAAGATACAAGCAAAGTGAAGATATTGAGTCAATTAAATAATGCTGATAAAGATACAGTTATTGTTCATCTGTCTCATGGAGACAGTGGAGGAGAAGCCATTCTTTCTCAGGTACTGTGCATACAGAAGCATTAATTTGCTAAAAAAGTTCACTTTTTCCTATTGCATGCTCTTGGGGGTGCCTGTCAAGGGGGGGTGTAGATGGATGTCTCAGTGAATGTACAAGGGCTCTGCAGAATATCTTTCACTTGATCCTCAGGAAGCTTAAAGAGTGGTAGAGAAACGTCACTGCTGTTTCACTTCCTTCTTTTCACCATGCAGCTATGCACATCTAGATCATTCAAGACCACGGCGGGTGGTAGAGAGCAGATTTGCACAGTAAGCAAGCATCTTCAAGAGCAGAGCTGTCTTTTTCTGCCTGCTAGAAGTTGTGCAGTGATACAGCTGTGCATTTTGCAGATTTTGGGAGGTGGGAAGAGGAAGAGCTGAGTTGTTGGTGGACTTGGGTGAAAGCATATACTGGCAAGATGAAAAAAAGACATCCTTATGAAAATATGAACTATGGTAAAGCAGAGAGTCAGGAGAGGATGTAAAATAAACCTTGCAAGAAACTTGAAAGATGTCTTTTCTTAAGGTTTAAGGTTATGGTAGCCAACATTTCTGGAAATCTGACTAGTGAATGAGAAAGTCCCAGCCTTTATTACTCGTTGCATGCCATGTCTAGAAAAATTGCTATACAATTTTTGCTTGAGCAAGTAACTACACAACAAAGGTTAGTGTCTGACTTGACTGAAACACTGTTGTTGATCTAGGTCTGTTGATTCTCCTCTTGCTAGCATTGCTACTGTTTTCTCAGGTATATTCTGTTTGCATCTCAGTGTTGTGAATGAAGTGAACCAAGCAATTGATTTCTTTAGCA
Organism: Strigops habroptila; assembly: GCF_004027225.2. NCBI lineage: Eukaryota > Metazoa > Chordata > Aves > Psittaciformes > Psittacidae > Strigops > Strigops habroptila. Next base: position 30,585,496 of record NC_044278.2, on the reverse strand, counting down.
GCACTTTGATTAAGGCTAATTTTTAGATGGATGTTAGGTTCATGATGTTGGCCTTGCTGTTCTGTCATTAAAAAAACCCAACACTATATTCAACTGGAATGTAATTTTTCTATTATCAAAAATAAAACTCTAAAACTTGGGTGTTTTTGTAAACCTCAACACCTTTTCAGTCAGTAATATATGCTCTTCTTTTGGGGAGGGTTGTGAGGGAGAATCTGGTCTGCTGGAAGCCTGCCTTTTTGTTTTCTGAATCTTCCTTCAAGCTTTAAACTTTTTGATGTTTAACGTCCTACACCTAACAAATACTTCAGAGCACCTGGGGGACAGAAGAGGGGGAGTCTAGATTGAGCCAAAATGTTATTCGTTCCACTTCATAATAATAATATCCCAGCAAATAGGTACCTCTCCAATGTTGTGGTATTGTGATCTCTGTTAGAAAAACCCCAAACAAAACCAACACCCTCTCAAAAATTTAAACAACAGATTAAGTTCAAGTGTTCATAATCTTTTTTGTTGTTGTTACTCTCTGTCTTCTTGGATAATGGGTGAGAAGCTTCCATGGATGTGTTAAAGGTAAATGCTGGTCACTGATTATATAAATAGTCACAGATACCGGACTAATGTTTTGAGTGATAGGAAAGCTGATAAGAGGTACCATTAAGTTTAGAAAAGAAGTCTATGCGCTATAGTATGTGCCTGCCTAGGTGTGTAACCTGTGCTATTAAACTTAGAGAGATTTCAGCCATTTCATAGTAAAACTTTTAAAAAGTCAGCCTGAAGGCATCTTGCACGTTTTGAGTTGGCCTCAGTAGGAGCAGATGTAAACATTTTCTTCTTAGCATGGCTGTTCACAATTATATCACTTCCTTTGCTGTGTCGTTACTCTGTCTCAGCACACTGAGAAAAGCAGAGCAATTACCAGTGTTTAAGTAGATGAGAAATATAATGGAGACACAGCTGAACAAACTTTATGGAAGATTCTAGGACCTTTTTTTACCACTATTTTAGTTACAGGAGAACTTTCTCAGGAGCCCATAACACTCAAATTTAACTGCTCACGTATCAGGTAGCATACACTCTTCTAGCAATTATGTAATGTAGAAATATTCATCAGGTTTCTTAGAAGTGTTTTTGTCTGTTTATCAGATTAAATTGCTAGCTTTTTGGAAACTCTGTTATGCATAGTAGCATGTTTATAGCTTTATGTAGGAAGCTTTGCCACCCATGTGCTGTGTGCTTGTACTAGAAAATTGATTAGCTACTGTTGCTATCCGTTTCTGCAAGTTCCATGGTGAAACCTGCTTTGCTGTACCATTTAAATTGACCTTTCTGCTGCAGTAAAACTTAATACTTCAGAGGTTTTCCACAGAAAAAGGGCATTACGGTATAGCTTCAAAAATCAGATTAAAAAGATTAGTGTGTCATTTTATAATTTTAAATGACTTCCAGTCTGGATTTGAAAAGCCTTATTGTTTTCTCTTCAGGGGACTGACAGTGACATCAGCCATTAAATATTCTGTCACAGACTTGTTGTTTCCCTTTTTTCTGTTCTTCCCTGCCCCCCCATTTTGGCATGTTTCCCTGAATTTCAAAAAAGTAGATCCAGGATGAAGAACACGATTAAAATGTGCAAAATTGCAGAAATTAACGAAGATAAGAGCTTGTCATTTTCATTAAATTAATATGCATATACTAGGGTACAAAGGCTTCTGAATATCACAGAATGGTTGTGGCTGGAAGGGACCACTGGAGATCATCTAGTCCAATCTCTCTGCTCAAGCAGGGTCACCCAGAGCACATTGCTCAGGACTGTGTCCAAATGGCTCTTGAATATCTCCAGGGAAGGAGACTCCCCAACCACTTTGGGTAACCTACTGCAGTGCTCAGTCACCCTCATAATAAAGTTGTTCTTTCTCATGTTCAGGTGGAACATCTTGTGTTTTAGTTTGTGGCCGTTGCCTCTTGTTCGATTGCTTGGCACCACCAAGAAGAGCCCCATCCTCTTGACACCTTCCCTTCAGTTCCTTATACACATTGATCAGGTTCACCCTTCGCCTTCTCTTCTCTAGGCTGAACAGACCCAGCTCCATCAGGCTTTCCACTAGTATCTCTGGATAGTTCAGCAGCCACAGGCAGGACAAAGCTGCTTTTGAAAATGTTACACTTATCTCTCTCAGACACACTAAAACTTGTAATGCCAACAGCATTTTTATTTTTTTGTATTCCTTCTGCATGTGTCCTGCCAGGCACACTTGGAACTGGATATCAATTCAATGGGTGTCCAAACCGAAGAGGATTTTAATTTGCTTAAGATAAGCAATACCAAGAGATATGAAGTTCTCAAGGAGATCCTGATATCGCTTGGCCTGAAGTGTGAATTAAGTAAAATTCCTACGTTAACACCTATTTACCTTCTCTCTTCTGATGAGGTAAGGCTTCTGCTTACGTTTCAGTTATTTGAGATTTACTCTACAAGACAAATTCAGTGTTCACTTAAATACGCCTTGTTTCTTATGTGGTATGTTTACATATGTACTACAGGTAAGCAAAAAGTTTAATTTCTACTCTGTCAGTATTTTGTTACCTGCTAGTAGTAGTTTTGAATTTAACCATGGGAATATTGTGCAGTTAACATATCAGATATATTTGCTGTATTTCTGCTAAGAGCTTTTATGCTTATTTCCATGCTTCTCCAGTATCAAAACATAAGGCTGTGGTAAGCTACAGAAAGAACTTACTTAAAAGTCAAGATTTGGTTTTCTTTTAAAATGAGGTAGAAAGTTCTGTATGCTGGCAACAAAAGGTCAAACCCAAATTATGGAGAGTGGTGTGGTAGACCAAAACTGAAAGAGCTGAATGAGTAGGGAAGAGTGTGTGATTACACAATGAAGAGCTTTATTCCAGAGGATTTTGTAATGTTTCCTGGAAATAGAATAGGTTCTTATAATTCAGACAGTCACCTGGCTATTCTGGACTTCTCAGTTTGAGACACTCTCATGAGGAATTATGAAGAACATGTAAAGCAGTAATCTTAACTCTTTTTTTTTTTTTTTTTTTTTTTTTTTTAAACATGACTTCAAATACATGAGGACTGTATTATATTGATCTGAAGGGGTGAAAGCACTAGGTTATTAAAAAGCAATGCAGGCTACTCAGGCTCTTTGACGTTGTTGTTTCCAACCCATATAGCTCTCTCAATACTTGCTCTTAGCACGCTTGTCTGATTTCTACTCCCTTTCTGTACCACTCTCACATTAGCACAGAAATACTAATATCTGTCTTTAGAGGAATTCAAGTATAGAAGCTCCTCCTTGGGTGCCTGTTTCCAGCAGTATCAAATATCACATCCTTTTTTGGCTACAGGATCAGTCAATGAACCAAGTGACATTACAGCTGAAATGTTTTTTAAATAAATGATGATCGTCTAGATTTAGATTGTACCTTTCAGAACACTGTTCATTAATCTGGAAGGTGGCTATGATAAGCATTGCACAATTTACAGATGGGGAATATGTGATTTTTTTTTTTTTTAAGTTTTTAGGAGACAAAGGATGTGGTTTTGAGTGATCACTTGCTGAATGTTGCTTTGGGGTCCTTTATGGGTGTGCAAAGACAGAAACAATACAAAGTTTTCCTTCACTATGGAGAGAAGGAGGATATGTGGAACAGGTTGCCCAGAGAAGCTGTGGCTGCCCCATCCCTGGAAGTGGTCAAGATCGGGCTGGATGGGGCTTTGAGCAACCTGCTCTAGTGAAAGGTGTCGTCCCCCATGCCCCCCTCTCCCCACCACGTGGCAGGGCTTGGAACTAGGTGATCTTTGAGGTCCTTTCCAACTCAGACCATTCTGTGATATGTGACGTCATTGTATGGCAGGCAAGTCAGTTGCAGATCCAAACTGACTAAAATACTATTAGGTATATCTGTAAATTCAAATCTGTATTTGTTTTCTGTGTCTCTGAAGATACTGCCAAAACTTTCTACTGGTGCATTAAGTAATGCCCTTGTATAGCAACTCAGATTGGATGTAACAGTTGATCAAAATTAGGCAAAATGCAGAGAGCTTTTTTTTTGTTATTATTCACCTTGAATGATTGCCCTTTCATGTGTGCCAAACTCTGCCAGATCCATCTCCACTTTACAGTGGTGAAAATACTACTGGAAGTGCTACTATCCAGCCTTCTGCTTGAAGCAGGACTGTTGCCAACACTAGATCAGGTCAGCCATGCCCTTTGGTTGAACCTTGAAAACCCCCAAGCATGCATGGTACAACCTGTCTGTGCAGCCTATTCCAGTGCTGCTTTTCCATTCTATTGATTTTTTTTATTTTTTTTTTTCCTAATTTCCAGCCTGAACCTTTCAAGCTGCAGTTTATGGCTGTTGATATTTTATTATATTGTCTGGCACTACAAAGTAGTATTTAGCTCTGTCATTCTTTTAACTCTCTTAAGTAGTTAGTTACAGGTTGTTATTAAATCACTCCTTATCCTCCTCTTTGCTAAACTGAATGAACCCAGTTTCCTTATCTTCCTTTTACAGCTACGTTGTGTACTTCTAACCCCGTTGTGGGTCCTAACTAGCAATTCCTTGCATAAAATGAAGTCTGCTTTCCCAAGTCCTAACTGCTGATTCCCTTCTCAGCCTTCCTCCAGATTTTGGATTCTTGTGGTTGCTACAGCCAATGCTGCTGTCTGTGACCAAATAAGAAAGAAGTACTTCCTTGTCTGTGAGCAGTATGTTCGTAAGAATTGGTTATCTGTTTGTGTGACAGATGTGAAAACAAAACCCTTTTTGCCTAATATTAAATGTGCTCTGTACAGAAGACTTGTAGTTTAACTCTTCCTTTTTTGTTCTCCTCTTTCACTCTTTTTCCGTGCTTGTTTCTTTCCTATGCACTTACAATTTGCATGAATAAAAGAAATCAGCTAATTTCTGTCCAAACTTGCCATCTAGTGGCATATTACAAGGTTGCAGGCCATCTATTAAAGATATTTTTGCAATGTATACTCTATAGTTAAAGTTTATACCTGTTTTTCCACAGATTTTTTTTTTTTTTAATGGTAGTTTTTCTGTGTTGGTATGTGTAGTTCATTGTTTCAGTGTCTTTCACTTTAGCCATGACATGCTTCCAGAATATCGTGTGAAAGGAAGTTGCAATGTGTGTATAGAAACTTCCATTATTAATGCGGAGATAGCATATGAAAGCAAATAATGAATATGTAATAGTTGAGCTATTGAAAAAGTTATTTATTTTTCTTCTTATGTCGTGTTCTACACAGGTCATCTTGCTTTCCTAGAGAGTAACAAGGTACCATAAATGTACCTGACAGGTGAATAATTTGAAGGAAATACTGAAATTTGTTTAAGGTCAGAGTGAGTCAGGTAGTGCTGGAAATGGATGAAGCTGTTTTGCAAACTTTAGTACTTTTGGACTCCTTTTTTTATCACTGCATGGAAAGCTTGCCCTGTACAAGTCACTACAAGTATTGAATAGTATATTCCTTCCCTCAGAGGTTATCCAAGCAATGCTTATTGACAGCAAGTAATTTTTGGATGATTTTCTTATGCTTCCCCATAACAAGAAATGTCATAAGAAGTCAACTAATGATCGAGCAAGCTTGATGTCTTGTTTGCAGTTTCAAAAATGGAAGAATGGCAAATGCTCTTCCCCATGTTTCTTGGAGTTGGCAGTTCAGTAATGATTCCTCATGCCCAAACCAGAGGTTGCATTTGTACCGTTATGTTTAAAATAAAAAAAATGCTAGTAGACCTAACCTGATCTGATTTTTCTAATTAATTTTAGAAACTACAAGCTCCTTTTGCTTATGTGGAAGAAATAATAATTTATTTTGCTCTACATTTTCTACTCCATTAAGAAAAAATATAGATATTCTCATTTTAAAATTCTTTAAAGTGCTAGTTTGGTTATTTTTTTCTTTCTGATCTGTAAGCTTTGATTTACAGTAGAGTTGTACTCTCTTCTGTGTGATTTCTTCAGTTTCTCTTCCCCACCACCTTTCCTCCTTCGTCACTTCAGAACTTTTATCAATCAGACCTATTTTCTACTATATTGTGGATATGAAACAAAACTTCAGCTTCATTATATGAATAAGTAGCTTCTCTTGCCTTTTCCTCTGCCTACAATTCCTGAACAATCTGTGTCTATTGCATCATTGTTGCGATGCTGTTAATAATCCCATCAAATCTATTAAGCTGATCAGTGTAAATTTGATTACTAAGACTTTCGGATCTTCCCGATTACTAAGACTGTCAGATCTTCCTGTCTGCTCTCTGGGTCTTGGATGATGCCTTTTGCAATGACTTTTGAGCTGCTTCTGAGGGGTGGATTTGATTTTTATTTTTTTTTAATTTATTTTTTCTTTTCTTTTTTTTTTTTTCTTTTCCCCCCTCCTCCTTAGGATTCACATTTTGAAGTTTTAGTTTCCAGTTGATATGGTTATCATGTATCTTAAAATCACGGTCTTACTACATGGATTAAAAAAAGGATCATAAAATACTAACAGAACTGCCATTATTATGGCTTCAAATTCAGATAAAAGCTCTAATATCTGAATAATGGGTGATAATGTCCATCTGTTAAGAGGTCCAGATCTTACCATGTAGAATTGTACTAGTCAATCCTCAGCTACTGCTCACTGCTGTTGGTGTTGACTGATCAGTGTCGCAGTATGCACTTTTTATTCCTAATTTGCTTTCTTGTAAATGGAGCATAAGGTGAGGAGCCTGGAAAGTAACAGCACTTGAGGCAACTCTTTCGTCACGAGACTTTTTGCATTAAGGCTTGCAAGAATGGTTTGCTTCGGATACACACACAGGGACATTTTTAAGCTTGGTTAACTGGGAAAAATCCATATTATATTGATACAGTGCTATGACAATGAAGGCAGTGTTTGAACTAAGAGCAATATAGTATGAAAGGCTTATTACTTGTTAATAGTTAAATCTGCACAACTTGTTTTTCAATGTAATTTTAGAGAAGTATTGATATTGAAACACAGCATCTTTTATTTTTCTTTTCCCTTGGTCTGATGTAAAGCAGTTAAGCAAATTGTAGACTTTTACATTGCTGTAAAAAGAAAATTCTGTGTCAATGTGAATGCAAAGTGTTGAAACAAATGGTGATCACTGTAAGCCTGTTGTCTGGCACCCATATGTTCAGTGGCAGCTTCAAGCATAGAGATCTGATTTTTTCTGCAGCTTTGCCTTTAAACGCTCAAGTATTTACTCTTTCATATTGCCATCTTAAAGGATAATTTTTCAGACATAAATGCTAGGATTGTATTTTATTGCTGTAAGTTTCAGCATAACATCTTCTAGACTTCAAAACAAGAATTTGCTCCTTGAAGAGTGAGAGAGATTTGTCAGAGTAGTGATTATTTCCATTAGGAAGTGTGTTATGCCCACACATTTACCGATCTGAAGCCTCAAACTTGACTACTAACTCCTCAAGCTGTGTTAGGCTGAGTCACTTTTATCAGCATCTTCTAGATGGGTGGTGGCCAAATGATGAAATGTAGTCAGACCTCATTACTTTGGCTCAGCTAGTAACCATCTTTTAAACAGTACGTTCTTCCAGAATAATAAACAGTTAATACAAACATATTGGCTGAAGCTTGAAGTTGAGGGTTTTAGCTCTTGTTTAATGGGGGCAGAAAGAATTATTAAAAAGTGCAACTGAATGTACCTGTTGAATTTCAAATGCTCCTTTAAGGAACACTTTGAGATACAGAATACTGTGCTCACAAGGGTAATGCAGTGTGAAGTCAGCTTTGTGTATTTGAATAACTGGGTACAGTGCAGCACAATCAGAAGTCAGTTGAACCAAATTTACATTTCTTGAGCTGCAGTTTTGACTCTGTGATGGCATCGGCTGTTTTTAAATTCCAAGTCTGTTACGTCAGCAAAGAGAGTATGAAGTTACTTCATACTGACTAAATCTTTCTTTGAGGATGGGAAATTTGAACTCTCAGCTAACACTATAATGAACCTAGATTTCAGGGTACATTTGGAGACAATTGTTTCTGAAATATTTCCATGCATATTAATGTGTATTGTAGAACTTGAGATTCAACTGTGAAACTTCAGAGTTGTTTTTAAATTTCCAGCGCTATAATCAGCTTTAGTTATACTGAAACCCCAAAGCCCTATTTTTATTGCTACACAAGTATTCATGCTTAAAAGTGAACCAAAAAAGTATATTCTACAAAAAAGGAGACTTTCTTATTTTCTCCTATCATCCTCAAAGCATAAGCATTGTCGCTGCCTTTTTAGCCAGTAGGACAAAAAGCAGGAGTCCTTTGGAAGTGTTTATTCTAGAAAGGAAATTTACTCTTTGCTGTAGCTCAAAAGTAACCCAAGAGCTGAGAAAAATGTTGAATGAAAAGCACTCTATGTCTGAAAGGATTCTGTGATTACTGATAAATGGTGTCTAAATTTTGAACTTTTTAAAATGTAATGTATTGTATGTATTATTTCCAATGAACAATGCATTGTTGCCAAAAATCTTCGTCTGCACTTGAAAACTTTGCAAGTTTGTTTCTTGGCTGGGAATGAAAATGTTTTTATGGCAAAGTTGCTTCAGAAAAAAAAAAAAAGGTAGATACAGCAATGTAAATGCATCTGTACCAGTAAAAATGTGTATTTGCTGGAACAGCTTATTCTTTTTGGGGAACAGATTTAATGTATGCTGTGTGAGGAGTTCTTTTTGCTGTTCAAAGCTGTGTTTCTACTAGACTGGTTAGGCAATGAAGTGCATTTGCTAAACCATTTACCTCCTGGCAGATAGCATGCTTTTTCTCTTAAGTGGCTTCCTGAAGAATTTATATCTAAAACATAACCCAAGGACTGATAACAAAGTACTATTAATTAAAAATATTTATAATTTAACTCCATGTGTTTAGGGTTTTTTCATAATAAATTCGAAGTTATTTGTTGGCTTGCAAGGCTTTGAGTTGCATGTGTGTGCAGGGAGGGTGAGTTTGCTTTTGTTTGGTTTGTATTCTTCCACCTCCCCTCCTCAAATTAACTTTTGTTTCTTTGTAACAAAACTTGCAAACCACATGGATTGCAAACCAAATCTGTTTCAGTGTTGTTTTCATTCATTGAAAAGCTCTTTGTATCAATGTCTGGATTCTAATAGTAGTCCCTACTATTTGCTGGTGTTGAAGTGTGTGGTTCTGAAAGGAGTGGCTTTCTAAGATGGGATGGTTTGGTGTTTTTTTCCTTTATTTTGTTTTCCCCTCCATCAACATTTAAGATAATGAGGGGACCTTCTTCTGCTATAACAGTTCAGAGCTCTCTTGGTCAGAGGAAAGCAGAAAGGGTGGCATTAGCTCTCAGAATAATGGCTGACTGAGGTGTGAGAGCCTACAGATTCCTAGTTTGTGCCCACTTCTGGAGGTAAGAAGTTTGCCAGCTAAATTCTCTGCAGTTTCAGCATGGAAAAAGGCCGGTCTCGGTAGTGCTTAGGCTGCGTAGGGGCTTCTGGGACACCAGCTGCACCAGCTGCATCATAGTGCTGGGCATAAAAAGAGAGAACTCAATGGCATGTCAGAATATATTGCAGAGATGTAAGATGATGGTGTATTTTTACCTCACACTTGTGAATGGCTAAATGAATTATTATGTTCAGTTACTGTGGCTTACTAAGCACAGGGTAATTTCTTGATCTGTGGTAATTTAGTAAACTAAAACCGAGAGGAAGGATACTTCTCTGTTTTCTGTTCTTACCCTATCTAGCATACAGAGGGAGGATGAACTACTTGAAGGTATGTGCAGTGTGAGTGAGGATGGATAGAAATGGGAAGAGAAGGAAATCTCCAAGATACTGGTTCTTGTATCTCAGTGATATTCCTTCTTGTACCTTAGTGAACAGTTTTATAACACTTGTCATGCAATCATGTAGTAGATGGAGGTGGAATAAGACATTCTATATTTTAGTGCCTCTTTCTTCTTTCTCCTCAGTCTTCTATTATTCTGCATACCTTTATTAGTGCAGTTTCCTAATAGATCTGTCAGTTAGTGAGTAAAAATTTTAAACTTTTGTGTTCTAGCTACTTGGTGGAGGTAGAAGCTTTAAAGTTGAGTTTCTATATCAAATTGTATAGCATACAGTCCAGGGCAGGATGCTTTTCAAAGTTAGTTATATGCCAAGGTAACCTGTCAGTCTTGCCTGGCAATAAAGACTGACAGGCTTTGTTGCTGTAGTTTTTACTACAGTGAGACTGCTAGTCTGCCTAAACACTGATCTGACAGAAACACCCACCCTCTTCTGCTCCCCTCCAAGCTGGCAGGGCAAGTGGTGGTGAAGAGACAGGAACTTTTTAGGGCCTTCTCGTAACACCTCACCACCCCTAAAGAAGGGAGGAGCACAGGGGAGGGCAACTATTTCTGAGTTTTCAGGTCTCTGCTATTGACTGGAGCCTTACTGGTTTCACTGCCTATAAACAGGAGCAGCCCTCCCTTTCCAGAGGCTGAAAAGTGTCTTTTCTTGGCTCTCTTCGGATACAAAGAGCTTGCTTGGACCAAGGAGAACCATTAAACTGGCATCTTGCCTTGAAAAATTGTTTTGTTCTTAAAAAAAATTTTTTCCTATGCTGCTGAGAAGTATTCGGCTGGTCCTGTTGGGAAAGGCTCAGAGAGAGAGAGAGAGAGAGAGAAGAGGAGGTGAGAGAGATACCAGAAATAGTAATTATGACTGTATGTAGAAGGCATGGAGGAAAAGACAATGAGGGTTATTGAAGTTAAACTATGAGGCACAGTTAAAGGAAACTAGGCTTATAGTTAACTATAGGAAGCCAATCTTATAGTGCAAAATTACTATGACAATATGAAAGGTTTTTTTACTAACTTTTGAGGCAAAATTAAAGTGTTTGATAGAGATTGTTTTTCCTGCGTGCTTACTTACTGGTCCAGGCTCAGGATCTGTCTGACAGTTGAGCTTTGTTCATGCTGGCTTCTGGAAGTATTAGAAGGCTAAATTATCTCTTAATTTGTTCACTCATGAAAAGTTTCTTCAGACTTCTCCCTGGAGCTGTTTATTGAAGAAAGGCTGTCATGCTGCAGGTAGTTTCAGTGCACTCACCAGCACGATGAGACTCCAATATTGATCAGTGTCGCTGCCCAGCTGAGCTGTATTAGTGTTGGCATTATATTAAAATCACCGTGGATCTCTATTGCCCTCAAGAGCTGTATGCAGTTGTGGCTTTTTATACAGCTCCTTTAGTGAGAAGAAAGCGTCTTAGCACTAGAGGTCACTTATGAGCTGGGTGTAGAGAACACACAGTAAATCAAAAGGTAAGGAAGGGGTGGAAAACATTGTATGTGTAGTGTGTTGTATATAGATTTGCATTAAAATATCTTTGCCTGTTCGCAGTGACTGCCCTGTATAATATTTCCTCAATTTTAAAATGACATTTTAAATTCCAGAGAAATTGATGGTATGTAGTGTCAAAATACAGTAAAATATTTGCAATTAAGAAATTCAATTAAGAAAATGATGGGAGATGAAGGGGACTCCAGATGCAGTTGCTAAAGCTACCTTTGTCTCTTCTGTTGTTTGTCTTCAGGGAATATTTACCAAACATTTGTGGGAGGGGGAAAGAGATATCTGGCAAACTCCCTTTATTTTACACTTCTTTAGTTAAAAATATGTTTTCCTTCTTGCATGATAGCAGCAAGCATGCGTTAAACAACATGTTAAGCCATGAATCATATTTGTAGGCATGTAATAATGAATAGCATACTTATGTTGTATTATGGTTTGTAAACAACTTTTTGGCTATGTATTGATTCGATAAATGTTTTTGACAATCATTTGGAAAATGCAAGAAGCTTTGAGGAATGAAAGAAGATACCTTGTTTATAGCAGTTTCAATAAAAAGGGTCTTTATGCTGCTGTGAGAACTAGAAGTGTGTACTGAGTAGCATTTAATCTTATTGTAGAGCTGACTCTGATATGAAATTGTTACGTGCTGGCATCTGACCAAAGTGCCACTCATTGAAGTGTATTCTGTCGTGTTTCAAGGCTTGCTTCAAGTCAGTGTGCATGACACTTCACAACCACTTTTTTCAGTGGGCACGTTCTTTCTGTACTTTAGAGAATGGAAAATTTTATTATCCTTTCAGAATGGCTTATGTAATATATGTTTAAAACATTTGTGAGCTTGGTTCATGTCTTCTGCTAACTTCTCACTCCTGAAATGATAGAGAATAGCATTAAAGTTGAGTACACTTTCTTGAGTGTAGGTCTTCAGCATAGAGCGTTGCCAGTGTGTGAGGCCGAGTTCTCTTAGTTTCAGTTTGTCTTGGGAGTTTGTAATAGGAATGTAAAGAAGAAAAGTAAAATCCATTGTGACAGACTAATCCAAATTCGCGTTGGCTCTGCGTCTAACACAGGCACACATTCTATCTTAAAGTGAAGGCTTGTAATTAAAGTGACTGGTCTTGGATTTTGTTTCAGCACTCAAAAGTTGTAACCGATAAAGCTTTTTAGAGTCAGGGTTCAGGGTACTGCCTTCGAGCAGATGGGTGATTTTAGATAGCAAGAATCCATAACTTGTGACAAACGCTCTGGAGATCCATGGCAATTTGGCATTAATTCATTTACTGTGACCTCACTGGTAAAGATCTGACAAAAGTGGACTATTTCCAAACATAAAAAACTCGAGATTCTCTTGACTATCGGTGGGGCCTGTAGCTAATTTGTGTAAGTGAGACTGGGGAAATGAGAACAGGCTTGGCATCAGCTGGAGTCCTGTGAGATGCTATCATGTTACCATTGCTCAGAAATGACGATACATTTCCACAATGAGAAATCATTATAATGGTTATCTAACAATTTAATTAGTGCTTCTTTTGTATCTTTTAAGCAAATTATGGCTAGATGATGTAAGATTATATATTATAATTAAAGGGAAAAGTCAAATAAAAATATATAACCAAGAGGAAATAGAAGTGAATCTTAATATTTCTCTTCAAAAAAGACAGAATTGCAAACTTTAGCTGGTTTTGAAATGGTGCATTTACCACATTGAGGTCTTCTGAATATATTTCTTTGACTCTTAACAATTCTTTGACAATTCATTTACACAATAATGTTATCAGAAAAAAAAAAAAGTCCACAACACAAAGTTTATTATTGAAGTTTATAAAGCTGAATTTATTCTGGAAAACTAACATGGGAGTTTAATTAGAGTTATAATTGATTTAAAAGGCATTCCAGTATTGTCAGTTTGTCAAAGAAGAAAAACACTGCAAAAAAAAAAAATTAACAGGTATGACTTGTATCAGCAGTTTATAGAGAAGAGACTGACTTAGAGAATTCTGTTGTATTTATCATTTGACAGTTCATTTTAAGAAATTGTTTGGGGTTTCTAATATGTTGAGGAAATCCTGAAATTCCAGGTGCAGTGTGAAGGTATTTGGCATGTGACTATCTATTTGGCTGACATGCAGTTCTTCTAATGAAAAGCTGATTAAAGAACAGCTGTTAGCTTAAATCAGAAAGCTGCTGTAGTTTTTACTACAACTTTTATATGAAAGGTTTTTGTTGGGTTTTTTTGGGGTTTTTTTATTATTATTTGGATTGTAGTTGGTCTTCACAAGTGGAATGTGTTCCAGTTCGGTAAATCACTGTTCTCAGTTACTTGGCAATTGTAGTGGTGACATTAACTACAAAGGATTTACATGAATATTGAAGCAAGGTTTTCTCAGAAGAAAAAATAAAAACCCAAACCAGAATGAATTTTCTGTCTGTTTTCATGGTACGTGTGTTTTTCTTCTGCCAGTAAAAATACCTCTGTAAAAGTGCTGTGTAGCTGGGTCTGTCAGGGCAACCTATATTCTTACAGTTAGATTATACAGAGCTGTGCTTCGCAGGGTTACATGATTTGATTTTAAGAATTTCAGCTGGTCACCGTTTTATCGGTGCCAGCATTTCCTTGTGCAAACACTAGAGGATCTACAATAGTTGTGAAGTTCTGTACTTAAGTATGGCACTACGTCTATGTGTAATTATATATACAGTCTTGTATAAGTCTGTGTGTATCTGTAAATGTGTGTTAATATGTATATTTTTAAAAAGTTTGTATGTAATGTTTTTAGTCATACTTGCAACCCTAAGTTTCAGAAATTGTCTTTCTTTACCCCTTCATTCATAAATGCATTATATAGTAGAAATTATGAAAGTTACACAGGCCCAGAGAAGATGACTGGTCCTGGAGAACTCCAGCACTGTGAAAAGTTGAGATGGGAGTTAAACATCTAGTGTGTAAATTGGAGCATGCTCCTTGACTGATGAGGGTAAGAACTTTTTTGAGAGAGAAAAACCTCAGGAGGAAGAGCTAGTGGAACTAGTTTGATACCAGATGAAAGAGAAGACAGACACTGTGTGGGAGGAGGAGTGAGGGGAATGGGGCAACAGCTGAAGAGGCAGAGGTAAGAAGCAAGACTTCACCATATAGAAAACAACTCGTATTACTGCATTTTCTGGCATTCCCTACAGCTGCTAGCTATTATAATGCATATCTAATAATTTTAGCTATAACATTTTGCTACTTTGGACTGATCATTTCACTAGCACGTAGGATACGAGACAACGTTTGATTTTTACAGCTTGTTTTGTTGAGAATCACTTTCCTTATGTAGCGTGTATCGTTTCTGAAGTGCGTACTAAAATGTACTCTTGAACTTCTTTGAGAAATATTTTAAGTACTACTTCAGAAAACATTTGAAAATATCCTTCTGAATTTGTAAAACCTGAATAAATATATGATTAAAATAACTGTTAAAGCCAAGCCTTAGCAGGAGCAGTATTGAGGAGACTAGTACAGTCTGTCCCTGCTTGTTTAATGTGGGTAAGAATCTCTACTGCACTTTAAGAGTAGTAGTGGCCATAATAAATTTACAGGTTTTGCACATGGTGAGAACAAATATTTAAAGACAGAACAATAGATAATTTAATAACTTAAGTCTTTAGAAGTGGGTATGCAGACTGCCAAGTCTTAAAACATTCTTCAGACAAACAACCCATGTCCAGACTTTTTCTCAGCTTCTTGCCCTTCAATATAGGCTTACTTTAAAGTGAATAACATGCTTTATCAACTTGAGAGAGAGAAATTAAATAAAGATAAGGTGATTTTTTTTATTAGCTACAATACAAATGTGAAGGGAGATTATGGATAAAATGTATATTCCTGAATAGTATGCATGTTTCCTTTTTTCTGCTTGTCATCTTTACACTTGCAACAGAGTAATTGGTCATCATTTCTTTGTAACTTTCAACTGATGAACTATGTCATAACTTCAGTTGAAAAAGTTACATTGTTCTCATTATAAAAATTATTTGAAAGGAAGAGCAATATTCAGTTGACAAAAGTGTATCGCTATCTCCTCTGCTTTAAAGAAATGTGCCTGGTTGCTCTCGACCTGTTTTATAAAGACAACTTTGAGGAACTGAAAAACATATTAAGATCCTCTGAATTTTAAGATGGAGGGAACTATTTTGTGGGAGCATGTCTCAGCATTTCCATGTAGTCAAAGTCAACAAAAATTAATTCTGGGAGGTATTTTTGAAATTCTTTTGCAAGATAAGGAAAAAAAATAATTTGTGTTTTGATGCATAATTGTCAAGATTTAAATAAAAAATTACATATGCCATGTTTTGACTTTGGATCTCATTACATGGAATAAGCAATTATCCATGTATTTTTTTCTGGTCTCGAAGATTTACTTTTTTCTTTTCAAAATGGAATTGTAGGTATTACAATTAGTTCATCTACGACAGCTACCTGCAGCTGCAGAGATAGAAGTTATCTGATTAGTTTTCCATTTTTTGACTGCTTTTTGAATGTGTATTAGTACAATGTATTAGCTGATGGAGAAGAAAAGACAGTAGCTGAAAGCAAATCCTTATTCTTAATTTTTGCTTCCTATGGAGAGAGAGAGGGGCGCTTTCCCAAACTTACCATAAGCAATATGAGATGCAAATTACCATAAATATTTGGGTTGCTTATTTGAATTCCTGAGGTTTTACTAGAAATACCTAAAAACGTTTTAAGTTGTACTTTTGTCTTTAGAACACTTCTGTCATTATTTTCCTGATATCAACCATGCTCGGTTAATGTTTTGAACTGATTTCAAAAGATTGTCTTTCATGAGAGGATACTTCATAGGAGTTGTGAGGCATATGCTCTTTGGCTCACCTTTGTTATGATGTAGCTTGCTAGAAGAAGAGATAGTTACTTTATGCTTGCTGTGTTCTTTCATACATCTGCTACTGGCCACTGTTGGAGGAAAGGTACAGATTTAAAGGGGCATATTGGTAATGGCTGCTGCTTTGTCCTTGTATTTGTATTGTTTGAGCAGCAGCAGCTTTTGCAAAGAGCTGCCTCTTTCTGCTGATTTAGTTTGTCATTTGAAAGAGAAGTTCATCAGCTCTTGCAGTTATGGGAAGCATTTCCTTCTACCTGTTTTAGCTATAGACACCATCTGTGAAGCAGCAATGTTTAATGTGGTATTTCAGCCAAATGGTATGTATGAGTAGCTAGCCATGATAAGAATGTGCTTTTGTTATCTCTGCAGCCAACATTTCCTTTTGGAGGTGGGAGTGGACTTCAATCTTTCCTAAATATTTTCAAACTTGTTTCTATCCTGTGTGATCCAATCCACTCTGTCTCATGCTGGTCTTCAATTAGCAGTCCAGGAACAGCAAATTACACATTTTAACTTCAATAAGCCTTACTACAAGTATTGCTATCCTTATTGCTCCATACAAAATAATTTCTCCATCTGCTTAAGGATGTCTCTTTCTCTTACAAGCATATGATAATTTGCTGGTAGAATATTACTTTTGCAGCCACTGTCACATTCCTGATTTTATGTAACAACGGTAGCTTGACAAACTGAAAGTACGCATCAAACGATAATTGCTATGCTCCAGTCTCCTGTTTTCCCAGCTATTATGTTCAAGAAAGAGACCCAAATTGTCCCTATTTAACCAAGGATAAATTAATCACTAAGTGCTGCAGACTGAGTATACAGATTTTGTCTGTAGCTTGAGTTCATTAGTTTGTGTGGAACTGTTCTGAAAATGCATTTTAAACTCCCCCTTTTTTTTTTTTTGTTTGTTTGTTTTAATACTGGTTAAAGTAAGCCCTGAAACATTTTCCTTCAAGACAATTTGTCTTTAGAAGTTAGCCTTCTGGTTTGGGACTATTAATTAAGGGCCTTCAACGTAGGTGTTTCATATTTATCAGTTAAAAGTTCATCTTTGGAATCAATATGTGCAGAGCTGGTTTTCAGTCTTTTAAAGCTTTTTCTTTGTTCTGGCCAGGTTCTTGACTTCAGAAGCATAGTCTGGGTAGGCTGTTTTAGTCTTACTCCTTATTTCTTTAAGACTTTCTTGCCCAGAACTTGGCTGTTTTTCCTTTTAGTATTATAACATGGTTCAAAAGTTTCAGTTCTGGCAGTTTCTGTGGTCACTCAGGAGCTAGGAAATACACAATACAGCCATATGTTTTGGGAGCCAGAATCCCCTTTCACTCACTGGCTGCTGAGATGGAATGAAAAATTACTTGAAGGTCTACTATTACTCCACTTAAAAGCTGTTAGACCTTGTCAGAAGTTTGAGATTGGCACTGCAGTTGCTAACCTTTGCAGTAGGCTACATTAGTGCCCATATGCAGCAAGCATTTACTATTTATATAGCTTTCAACAAGTATTTCCATAAAAGGTGTATTTTGTTGTCTCCTCCAGACCACTGCCCTCCAAGACGTTTCCTTACCTAGGTTAATATTAAATTTTAATGGGAAAAATCTAAGAAATGGAGCCATCCTCTTTTTCAGGTGTGCTATTCAGTTGAGTCTTAAACCAATGCAAAAGCATGTTTCCAAGCACTGTGGTTAGATTTTACTAGATAAGTTCTCTTTGGGCTACACTCTGCTTGAAGTGTAACTATTTGCATTAACATTTTATAAATATAAATAAGTAAAATTGCAAAATTTTGCTTGACAGATTGGATCTTCCCTCAACTCTTTTATCAGTAATAGAGCATATATATCCCTAAGCACAGAAACAGGTGGTTATCCTCAGAGACAAGTCAAGAGAATCTAAAGTCCTTCAGAATAAAGAATGTGCCATTGTCAAAACAAATTCTGACTGCCTGTATTTGCTTTTGTTGACCACTTCTCATACACTACCTCAGTCTCAAGTTTGTTCTTGTTTGCTTCTTTGAGTGCCTTGCTTCCCAAAGTTACTCCTAAACCCCTGAATTTCTGTCATGAGCTTTGACTTTGCTTCATTGTCTGCAATACTGTAAGTTCTGTATGCCAAGCATGGTCTTTTGGAGTAGAAGCTAGTGGTGTATGACTTCACTAAAATGAACTCAGCCCTACAGTAGCTAAAGGGTTTGTCTGAATGTTCGGCCTTCTCCCCGAAAGGGTTAAGTATGTTGTATCTCCAGCTTTAAAGGACAAATTAAATTTTTTTGGGGGGTGATGGTTTTTTTGGTTTTTGGGTTTTTTCCCCATTTATCTTGAACAATTGCAAAAATGCTTTCAGATAGTTGTTGCCTAAGGTGGTTAGTCCTTGAAGCTGCATGTAGATCAGGACCCTTACAACTATGGGAAAGTGTGTGATTGGCTTACTGTCTCCTTGCTTTTCCTCTGAGGAAAAATCTTTACATCTCTTGTTCTGAACAAGGTTTCAATTTGAGTGTAAGGAAATGTTAAATATGAAAGGGCTGAAAGAGGGAGAGAAAAATTACAATGCAATAGAAAACATGCAGCTAGGATAACTGTAAATCTAGTTTGTATCATTCACTCTTACAACCTAACATTATAGTACATGGGCATGAATGCTGTATTTTCCCCCATGTTTTATGAGAAAAATGCATTAATTTGTGATAAACTGAATATTATTGATGCTTCCTTCAGAGTTCTTGTTTTGATATCCAAATTTTACATTGTTTTATATGTATGTAACGTATTTTCAAAGCATAAAGATTAACTTTTTTGATAGATTCTGCTAAATAAAAAGCATTGGTTTACTTTTTTTTCAAAATACTTTCATACTGTCATGCTAATGTTTTTTTAGGATCCTTGATTAACAAGGAGATCTTAGCTACAGTAAAAGTTAGTAGTTGTTATTTTAATACTGTTTTTTATCCTCAGAGTAGGTATACTGTAAGTAACATAACAAGCATGTTCTTGAAAATACAGCATATAATTTCCAAGAAATTCTTCCTTTCTAAGATGCTCCTTTTAGTATCTTTATTATTATTTTATTTATAAAGTGTTATGTCAACCTGAATATGTTTTAGAAAGGATTACAAAATACGTGGTACATGTTGAACATTAGCTGGGCAACTTTGGGGACATAACGGTATTGTAATCTCTGAGTTGTGGTGCATGTGAAAATGTATTGTGGTTTCGCCCTAATATTTCCCAGACATTTCTTTAGCTCAAAACCCCCACAGTGTGGCAGAATTGGGAGTTCTTGCTCAGAAGAGGCAAAAATGAGGTACAGCTGAAAACTTGTCGTTTGAGTTTAAAGCGTGTTTGCAGTGCTAAGAGGAGAATCTTTGGCTCCTGTTCTACTATTTCATATTCATGAACACCAAATTCACTGACATTTTATGTAGAGAAACCTGTTGAAAGGCAAAAGAAACCTGATGGAAAACCTTAAACTAAGAATTGTGTATTATTGATGCTAAGAAAAAATATTTTCTTAAGTTTTATTTACTTAACTTGTTCTACTACTAATTCCAAGGTTTTCAACAAACAATTTTATTCTCTGTTAAAAAAAAAAAAAAGGTTTGGTACCAAATAAAAATACTACTGTGTGATAGCTGTTTGACAGAGCTGGTCTTACCAGCTGAATATATTGCATCTAATTTATTGCCCTATTAGCTGAGAACAAAATTCTTCTGTGGTTGTTTTTTTTCTAGTCAATACAGAATACTTTTGAGAGTAATTTAAAATAAACATGTACAGCATTTAGAGTTAGATTTATATCTTAATTTATTCTTCTAAACATGACTGTTTTTTTTTTTTTTTTTTTTTTTTTTTTAAACCACTGTAATATGCATAATGTTCAGATTTTAGTGCAAAAGTGGAATGTCTTTTCCCTTCTGCCTGGTTTCTCGAGAATTATTTTTAGCATAGTTGCACGTATGTTCAATTTACTGTATACCTCAAAAAAATAACAACAGTTTTGTTACAAAGTAGGTGTCACAAAGAATTAAATGCTCAAACCGTAATTTATCATGGCTTTTTCTGGTAGGATAAATCAACACCTACTGGTCCTCTGATTTATCAGCCCTTTCATTGCAACGCTCATTTTTGTGAAGTGTTACGTAGTGATATTATGTCAAAGGTAGGCCTTGTTCTTACTGATCCTTTACCCTCAAAGTCAGCTTTATAGTCTGGTGCAGCAAATGTATCCCAATTACTGTGCTATGTTATGATACCAGTTTACCTTGCAAAGGCAGTCATGTACTGTTTAATTTCTGAGATTAAGAGCTGCAAACTCCTAAATGAGATTTCGTCCTGTAATTTTTAGTTTAAACTAAAACTTTATTATGGATGTTAGTAAATTATGCCAAGTATGGGGAGGATTTGATACATATGTTCTTTGTTCCTTTTTTTGTGTGTGTTCACATACTTAAAATGTAGTTGCATGGTAACATGCGATTACAATTTTTTAAATTATGCTTGGCTTAAAACTTGGTTAAATTTGATCCTTCAGTGGTTCTTGACAGAGCTGAGAATTCTGGGAGAGGTCTTGACATCTGAATATGGACTGATGCATTTGAAAGTTTTCAAATAAAGTTTGAAACTGACTTGGCAAGTGCTTGCGAAGAATTTAATACACATGTGTTTAGTGTGTCATCTTGCTCTGCTACCTGCATCATAAAACCTGCAATTTGTTTTATTTTGTTGTTGTTGTTGTTGTTGTAAAACTGATACTGAGCCTAAACCTATTTTTTCAACTTGTGTAACATGTTGATGGTTCATTTGTAATGTATTAAAGAAGTACTTATTTTGCTGTTGTTATATGTCAATATGGAGCTAACTTATTCAGGATTAAGAAATGTTAATAAAATATTTTAGATTTTTTTTTAATACAACTCTAGTTTTTTTTCCATAAAACACAGATTGAATTTTTAATAACTTCTGTTTTTGTAAGAAACCTTGCGAAGGTCTCAAAATCAGCACAAGCCACAGTAAATTAGTGGAATGTTATAAAATACTGCTTCATCGAATTAAGAAGTTTTTGTTTAAGAAGACTTTTGGCCTTTCAGAGTGCAATATGGTTCGCTTTCATATGTAATACGCTTTTTTCATATGCATGGACGGCTTCAGGTTTTTTTAAAGATATGCTTTCAGTTCTGGATGACGTTTAGCCTTTGACCCAGCCACTTTCTTACAATAAACAGTTTGTTGATGAGAGCAGCTGCTGGGAAGATTGCTTCCAGACTGTTCTGTTACAGCTGAGTAAGAAAAGCAAAAGCCAAGATGCACCTTACAGCATTGCTCCGCTGTCCTTGTTCCTCCACTTCAGCTCTGGCTTGTGTTGAAGACAGTGTGGTGGGGCCTTCTGAAGCTGGCCTTGTCCTGCAGGCACAAAGGCAATTACATAGTCGGAGACTGTAAATGGTAGTACTTTATCTAAATTGGGAAATCAAAACAAATGTGTTCTGCTTAGGGCAGTATGCATTCACTTTTTTGTTTTGTTCTGGTTTTTATTGTTCCACCCTTTAAAGTTTTTTGGTTTTTGTTTTTCGGGGGTTTTTTTTCTGCATATAACAGTAAAGAAAAAATGTGATTGCCTCATTTCCTGTATTTGTTTTGGATGACTGAATGACAGCATGTGCCTTCTAGCCATCTAATACCTAAGCTTAACACTGTGCTAAAAACAGCAGAGAGATACTGATATAAAAAACTTGAAGACCATTTTTCCTTTTCACTGCTAGTTAATTTCTTTTTATCTTATTTTTATCCTTATTGACAGCATTTTTTTTTTTTTTATCTACAGAAGGTAAAGTCTGATATAGTTTTCATTAGCTGAATTCTGACTTGGGCTCTTCAGCTTGTGTTTAGAATGGACTGCTGAACATCAGATAAATTAATTTTCTGCCTACATACAGTGCTTTTAAAGCTAAATTTATTTTTAGATTCAAATTCAGGCAGAGATTTATGAGCAGTTGCTGGACATGTAGGCTGGGAATGGGTTGAAATCTAAGATGCTTCATGTCCAAACAAATGTAACTGCAATGAAAAGGATAAGGGTACCTTGCAACACTTGGTTAAAAATCTTTCCCTTTTTTGTACTAAGTATTCCACGTATCAGTTGGCAAAATGGACCCACTCTATATGTGACTGTGTCTACCCCCCTTACTACTGAGATGGTGCACTGTATAACTGTTTATGTGATATAATACTTGTTTTTAAAAGCACACTGAAGTGTGGAGACAAAAATAAGGAACTTGGTCTCTAGAATGATCTTTCAGAGATTATTGGCTTTTTCTGCCTCTTTGAGAAAGTATATTGCAGACTAAATTAAGTACCCAAACCACTAGGGACTCCTAAAAATCCAGTTGGTTGTGAATTAAAAACGTTACCGAACCATGCCGTCTTTCTAAATGCCCTTTCATATTTTACACAATCAACTCATGTTTTGCACCATATCTGTGTTTAGGAAATATAAAAAGATTATTAATAAACTGAAACAGATTTCCTACTTATGTAGTATTTTGAGAATGCTTAGCAAGTGTCAGCCAAGTAACTACAGAAGTTCATGAGAACATGAAATGAGAGTGCACCTCAGTTGTACTACAATAAAATCTTTATGAAGTTCTTTGGGGGATGGGGAAAGGAGGGAGTGGAGAACTGGGGATTTCTCTCCTTCCTAAGATTTTTATATTATGAACTGGAACACTAAGCATGAAATAATGGCCCTCTGTGTGCTGAATAGAGTAAGATAGATGCATAGATTCTGCTCTGCCTTAGCCTAGAGGAGTAGCCTCAGCTAAAATATGTCTTCCTATTGGTAAAATATGCAAAACAAATGAGAATATTGTAAGTAATCTGAAGATAGATTGAAATCAGCCAGTGGGGCTGTGGAGAGAAACTATCTAGCTTGCGCAAGTCCTTGAATGAGGTCTGAACTTCAAAATTAATTATAAGTAGTTAATATTAAAAGTCATATATATGCTTTCGGAAAATAAATTTGAATACTTCATGTATTTCCAGTCGGATTTTAAACGTGTTGTAAATAGTCTCTGTGTTTAACAGTTCTGTTTATTTTGTTGCAAAACCCATCTTCAAGCTTAGACTTATTTTAGTCTAAAAGGGCAACTACTCAGCACTCCAGGCATTGATGAGTAGTTTGGTAATGTTATTACATATTAATGACATTTGAACACTATATTGAAACAATGATTATGACTATTTAATGAAATCTCTTAACCTGGTTGTCTGGTTAGAGATACTGTGACACACAAACACATAATGTATCTGCTGTCTACAGCCTTCGTAAGTCCTTCTGAACTAGTAGAAGATGGCTACTACAACTTAGTTGCCAGTGTTGTTTTTCTTTGTCGGGAAGAGCAATCTCTCTCACATCTTTGTGAGTGTTTCTATGGAAGAGGTTACAGCAGGCCTATGAGATTATCTTCTTTCCTTATCTAATCTATCCAGGTTTTGAGTTTCTTCAGTCTTCCTAAAGAGAAGGGCATTGTACTGGGTGTCATCGTCGCTCCCCCTTACCCCTTGTAAAAGAAAATGGTTACCTTTTTAATGAATGACTGTGGTACTAAACTTAGTATTTATAAAATGTTTTACAAAGTTTCAGCAAAAATTAATATATGCATGCAAGGATTTGAAAGCACTAAGGATAGTATCTAACCTCACATTTTTTCTGCATCTTCTGTATATTTACACTAAGTTTTTTTGGTGTACTTTAATATTTATTTAATTTTCAGCATGTTTCTATATTCACTTAAGTATGAACGTGATTTGAAAATGGGGCTATGGTTGCGTTATGAAATGTCATCTGCTTCAGATCTCCAAGTATTGCATTATTACAGGAAGTAAAAACACAGGCAGCATCAGAAAAGCATTTTGTGTGCCTCATTAGTCAGAAATGTCTGCCAAAATCTTGCTTTCTTGTGCTAATAGCTGACTTTTCCTGTTGCTGGCCTCCTAAGTCACTGGCATTTGGGGCTGGAATTGCCACTGTGGATGTGTTTTTTGCTGGCACCAGCCTACTGCTTACTACCACGCTGGACTTCAGTTTGTTTCTGTTGGATTCAAGAGATGCTATGGAAGCTCTCCAGTGGCTAATTTCACACCTTTAAACTTGTAGAGCTGTTGAGCAAAGCTGTGTAATACAAGGAGGATGTATTTTTTGTGTATATGTATATACATGAATGTATTTTTATATTCTAAACTTGAAATCAGATTCCAAATGTTATACACTCTTTATTAAAATGTTATTTTCTATCAGTGCTATTCTAGAATTCATAGGAAATATATACATTTGAGATCTCACTTAAACTGAATAACACTCATTTGAAAACAGCCAGTTCAGAGAAAAAAGGGGGGGGAGGGGGGTAAAAAAAAAAAAAAGGCATGTTAGCCATATTGAAGGTGTGATGTCTATAAATGTCTTTGGTTATGCTCCAGATGGGCTGTTCATGTGCTTCTGTGAAAGACTGGTACAGTATGCCTGTGTAATCTTCACTTTTTTTTGCAGTTTATAAACATACATGCATATGTGATTTAATCAGTACATTAACTGATAATATATAAATCAATGCATCAACTGCATACTTTTTTAAAGTACAGTGAAGCAAAACCAGAGGTGTGTAGTTGAGGTATTTAGTTAGAAATCATTAAATTTTAGGCAAAGGAAAGAGAAAAATTGTTAAATCATGGTCTAGCTATGTATCCAGAAAGTAAATACTTGGTCTCACTTAACTCAACAAGCAACAAGTAAAACAGGGTATTATGTTGTGGTCACAATATTGAGTCATCAGGTAGAACAGCAGTAGTTAAAATTCTCATTTTTCCTCCCAAGAAAGGAGAGGTGACTGATGTATAATATTTGTTTGATTATGGCATTATATTTTTAGCTTTCATTTAGTTTTGTTTCCATGTTTTTAATAGAAACCAAGTTAATTTAGGCTGTGAATGATCCTTCTCTTACAAAGAATTCTATTGATACAGAGCTGAAGACCTATCCTCACAGAGTTTGGTAGAAAAGATTAGCTCCCAAATATGCTCAGTGAGAGAGATGCATATATCTCTGTGTATGAGCATACATATTAAAAAAATGCATTCATATTCTTCCTATATAAATAGAATGTAAGAATAATGTCTTGGATTTAGGCTTATTTTGAACCATTATAACTGAAAGTTTATCTGCTTTGTGCATAAGTCTCATAGGTTGATAGAGCCCAGGTGCAAATAAAATCTTCTCCACCAGGAGCTGTAATTTTCTGTTATTTTATACTAGAACAGAGAAGGGTCCATATGCAGCTGGTTTTTGTCTCTTATGTCTCCGTCTATTCTCCTTTTTGTTCAATCTCAACCGCTAAGTAAGCATTAGGAAAAAGTGAAACTAATGATTATGAAAATAAAAAGAATTTTGAACAGCAAAAGAAAACTTTCGTTACATAGCAGTTCCTTCACACACCTGACAAAACTCTTAAAATCATAGAAAGCAGATGTTAAATCATAAAAAAAATTACAGCTTTTACTCTTCCTTCTTTATGTTACAATTACCGTTTAAGCTTTAGTTCAGCAACTTGCAGTGTCAGACCTCCAACCTCTAATAAACCTTTGTGCTGATCAGTGGAGAATATTTAGAAAGTATGTTACTGGTACTATGTGTAAGACAGATTTTAGTATGATTATATGTGTAAGCAGCTGCAGATACGGTTGTCGATGTGTGAATATGTAACTGCTATAGCTTTTTTGATTGCATACTCATTTAAAGCTTCTACCTGCATGTTTTCAGATTTGGATAACAGTCAGGGTAAGCAGTGGCCAGGAGTTTGGGTATTCCCTTATCTTATATCAGGTGCCTTGCTTGCCACACCTGATCTGGTCCCAAAAGTGTGGAGGGCCAGACAGTTCCTGAACCAACACTTTTCATTTAAATGGCCACCAGAGGTTGCTGCAGAACGGCAGACGCAGCTGGGGATAGGTTTTGTGTTCAAAACTGAACCCTGAACTTCAAACACATCACACAACAGCAACAAATCACACAGTTCAGGTTCTGATGTGATCATATTCCATTTAAATGGAGTTGAAGCAGAGGTTAACCCTGACTTCTTATATAGTTTGTCTCATTATACCAAAATGTACTTCTCTGTGTGCCAGTATAATTGTGGGGACCAAAATGCATTGGTTCAGCATCCATGTTTCTGTAACTTTGTGTGAAGGAGGTTCTTACAGTGAAAATTATTTTTTCTAGTATGTACGTGGACAGCACTTGTAACTTTGCTTTGTTAAAAATGTAAAACCATGGTTTTTAGGAATTTTTAAAAATCAAATGCTGTTCTTGATTACGTGTTACTCATGTTTATATTTTGATCAGCTTAATAAATGTGTACATTATGGAAAAAATTAGCTTCATAATTGTACACACGTAACAATTCTTAAATGGTTCAGTATGTGTTACAAATAAGAAAATTAAATGAAGAGTTAAACCTAAAAGCTATGGGGAAAAAACTCACCTAAAAGAGTAAACTCAAGAGGATAAATATTAGGAATTGTGCGGCATATTTGTAATAATGTAACATCACAAATATGTGCTATTTCAGGCTTTTTAGAAAGTATACTGTGGCAAAAGTACAGCAGACTTTCTGACACATAGTATCAAGTACTTTCATGGTTTGTTTAGAATGTATTGGTACTTTAAGCTCCTTAATTATTTAACTTAGTATCTGTTTCTGTCCTGTCCTTATGTGAGTTAAAATTATGTTTTTGTGTCTAGAACTTGCATGCTCAGTTATGCTAAGTGATTTTCTGTGTTTGGGAAGCAATAAGAAAATGCACTTTTTAATTAAGCACAGTTTTTCCGTATACTCCCTGACAAGAATGAAAGCTATAATTTTTAAAAATATCAGTTTCAGCTAATAAATTACTGTTGTGTGTGTAAAACATGAAGGATAGTGTGTAATGAATTTAGCAGCAGTCTGTCAAAGCTGTGATATTACACTAAGTGAAGATACAAGTGCTTCATGCAGACCAAGCCAATAAAATGCTCATAAAACCTTTAATGCCACATCATCATTTACAATGCAGATGCAAAAAAAACAAGAAAAAGGAAGAAAATATTTAAAGTATATTTTATATAAGGTTAGATGGAAAGAGTTCAGATGGAGCTTTAAAAAAAAAAAACAAGAAATGAGAAATAATTTCTCTGGAACTAAAATTTAGCTACTGACTCACTCTTCAATCGTCCTGGGGCTTAAAAGCTAGCGCCTGATTGCGTTTGGAAAGAGACTATTCCTTTCTTTGTGTTATGCTCTACTACCCATACTATAGGGCTACAAACCAGTAAGTCTGCTGACATTAAGCATACAAAGAACATTACACAAGAAGCAATGTCCGTGTGAAACTTGAGAATGTGTAGTTTCTGAGGATGGAAAATCTATAGAAAGGTGTTAGCAACAGGACCACTTTTCTCACTCCTTCTTAAGGTATAACAATGGAATTTGGAAAATTGGAGTAATTCCTTGGATAGATAACGATTTGTAGGAAGTTTGCTCTTAATTGTGGTTTGTGGGTTTTAAAGAGTTGGGCTGGAGCTCAGAGACATCTTGTTCAAGGCAAGGGCAAGAGAGCTTAGTCCTGTCTTCAGCACTCAGGAAACACTCTTATTCTGGTTCCCTGATACAGCAGTAATGGGAAGGAGGAGCATATGTTTGGTTAGAAGTTTTTTATTTAAAAGTCAAATGTCTTCCTCCCAAAAATTTGAGGGCAAGAATCACTAGTACATTTTTTTTTCAGTAGAATAGAAACCACAATTTTTGTGGTTTCATATATAAAAGACCACTTTGACTCCAGGACAGCTTTTAGAAATTCAAACTACACACTTAGCAAAAAGAAGTGCCAGCATCTGTGTTTGTGAGCTGTTAACTTACGGTTTCTAAAGACTTGGCAAACATTTCACATCGAAACTCTCAAAATAGAATTTAGATATCTCCAGAAAGAGTTCTATGAATGTGTAGTTTCAGGGTGTCACCAGACAGGTAACAATTCCAATAATTTATCTCTTCATTTCACATTCACAAAAGTGTATTTCAAAATAACTTAAAATAAAGGAGAGAAAAATGAAAGTTTTGGTATGTAGTTATATAAAATTATATATGTATGTACATTTATATTTCACATTTAAAATCTTTTGCACAGAAATGTGTGCTAGCTGTGCCATTGACAGGACAACAGAGCATATGTACAGCTGCATTTTATAAATGGTAGAATTTTCTTAGTTGTATGCATTCTTGAGTTACATGCTTCTTTTAGCTAGCTAATTAACAGCTACTTTTTCTCTATATTTAAGGTAATAGTAGCGACACTCCATTAGCTGCAGGTATGAGCCCTTTTAGCAGATATTCTGCTGAGAAATAAGTAAAAGTTTTTCTTACCTGCTGCTTTGTCCTTCAAATTGAGACTTAACAATGGACTAAAGGAAAAGGCAAAGAAACTTAGGATTTTGAAAAACCTGCATAATACAAATGTGTGCTCTCCATGCTCCAGTATCTCGGAGAACCACTACAAAGCCTGTTACAGGGAAAGGTTATGCCTAAGTATTCTGCAAAGGAGCATAGTCTCGTGTCTAGGAAGTCAGTATGAAGTAGCCTGGCTAGGCTGGACTAGAACAAGCAGAAAAAATTGATCTTTGAAGAGGAAATTGAATTAATTTTCGTATTTTGAAGTAGAAGATTATGGCTCGAATAAAAATGTTCCTGGAAGAATGTTTGTATGTCTTCACATGTGGTGGTCTTTATTTCTATGCCTCATTTTTTTTTCCCTTGCCCACAGGAAATCCATCTTGCTTTTCTGAAATGGCTTGAGAGAAATGTAGATGCTGAAGGATTAAGAGCATCCAGCAAGGTGTCTCTTAAATTTGTTTCATCCTGTGAATCAGAAATGGAGATAACACCATCTCTCATGCCAGTCATCACTGAGACAGGAAGCTTCTCATCCGAACATTTCAGCCTGAAGACATATCAACAGAATCTTCAAACAAAGAAGCTTGGAAAGATTCTTCTTTTTAGTGAAGTTACCACAACAACACAGAATCTTCTAGATGGGTAAGAAAGTGATCTAGAGCATACTGAATAAGCTTTCTGATCTGGAATTCAGAATTATAGTAACACATGAAAGTTTTTTCTCTCCACTTTTTTTTTTTTTTTTTTTTTTCTATTTGCTGCCTGAAAGCTAGGCAAAGGAAAAACCAACCAACCAACCAACCAAAAAAAACCCCCAAAACCAACCAACCAACCAAAGCTGGTTGTCTTCTAGATAGGACACAAAATATCTTTTCTTATCTTTGTGTTCACAGAGTATTGGTTGATAATACTAAGCCATAAAGGGTGGGAAAATGTGAGTGTGACAACTTTTTCTTGGTACTGTAGTTTAATCTTTATTCCTCTAGCAAAGCATGAACATCACTGTAGGAAAGTTTAAGGTATTAAATATATATATATATTTAGGAGTTTCTATGCATTTTCTAGTACAAGTTATTTTCTAAGCTAGTTATTTGACAAAAGTAATATAAAGTAGATTATGGCATTAATTTTAATGTTTCTGTTTTCTCTTATTCCTTTTACTGAATATTTCACTAAAATGCTCTTTAGTGGTTTGTTTGGATTTTTTTAAACATTGATTAAGGTTATGCTAGGTGTTCTTTCATCATCACATATATGACCCTTTTGTGAATGAGTTGTGGGATACTTTTGAGAGGGTAGTTCGTTAGAGTTTTGAATGGGATTAAGTGGTATGAAAATCACAGTTACTAAATCTTAGGTTGGAATCTATGTACAAAGACTATACTGTTATGTTTCGTGAAATAGTCTTATGGAAGTTGTTGCTCTTCAGGACAGGTTATTCTATGTGTGTTTCTACCTGCAGCTATAACTTTTCTTGGCAGCTACTTGAGTATCAGTGTTACTTTATCTACAAAAATTTCAGATGAATTTTACTGTTGAAAATAACCTTGGGGAATTTGTTTGGGATTTTTTTTTTAATCAACGTCATCAGTTAAATCATCTTGAATGTTAGTGTAACTGATTAGTTAACCAGCAATAACAGATTTAGTTCTCAGCTAGAGAGCCTAAATTGTGAGACTGATAAAAGTCACAGGATATGCCTTCTTGCAAGTGATAAAGGTGATTTGTTTTAGAACATATGCACACAAAATCTGTGAATGAGGATGCGTTACAACAGTATTAAAATAAATCAGTTCATAGTCTTACAGTTGACACTAGGAAAGAATCCATCAATTTTAATTTGTGTTAAAATATTGCAATTTAGAGACAGTTGCAATTAAAAAAAAATTCTGTTAATTGCAAACTATTCTCTGTGAGTGCGTATGTACTTATGTACACACACATTGTAAAAATGTTGCTGTCTAATTTTGCCACTTCCCCCAAATCAACATCCTCATCCTGCAACTGATTTTGCAATAGCTTTTGGACACAGAGAAACATGCTTGTTGAATAAGAGGCCACAAGGAGTTATTTTATAGAAGCATTTGTAGCATTTGCTTCTTAATTTTTTAATATTCACAGCATGCTCAGCCCACTGGACTGAAAGTAGAAGTACTGTGAAGAAACCAACAAACTGATAATTTAATAGGTCAAGACCTTTCTTCTCGGATGGTTGCTTTTGGTGGTGGTTCTCGGTAACATTATTCACACATCTCAGTAGGATGAAATATATAATTCAGGGTTTTGTGAATTTATTTAGATGTCACAGGCTAAATAGAATCATGTCTGGCCAATTTATGTATTATTAGATTATCAAGAAAGACAAGGAAGCTAAGAGAACTGATCTTGGTTTTTCAATGACTGTGGAACCTTTACTCTCTTATCTTTAAAGTGCTGTACCAGCAGAGTGGTCCGCACACAGGTTGCTTTTTTACATGGAGATAGTCCAAATGTAATGAAGTGTTTACAGATGTAGGTCTTCGAGATTTTCCCCATCATGATGCAGTTTGAGTAGTCAGTTTTCATGTAAAATGGCTTTAAGTAGTTTATACTGGGAAGAGGATCCTAGTCAGATTATAATTTGAACAATTAAATCTGTTTTACAGAATGACCTTTGTTTTAATAAGTTAAAATATTTGTCATAAGTATTATGGTTGACATTATTGTAAATACTTTGTTGTCATGGACAATAAAATCATGTAGTCCATGTGACTTGCAATTCAGCAAAGAGAGACTTCACATATGATAACATTTCATAAATCACTACAAACTAATGCAAATACTATTGGGTAATTTTTATTGAAGAAAGAAGTTGTCAGGTCTTTAAGATACTTCCAAATGAACCAATATGAACTTGTTAGCTTATGTGTATGAGACTGTTTTCTAGTTGACAACTCTGAGTGAAAGGAGACCGTATCTCTGGTAAAAAGATTTTCTTTGCTTGGACAAAAAATAGGTACCTATTGATTAGTCTTGATTCCCAGAAAAAAATGCAATACCATGTTTATGTAATCATGTGTTACAATAAGCACTTGTTACATGATAGACTCTCTCAGGGTCTCTCAAATTTTGCCAAGGTTGTGATGATTGAAAATATGATACAGACACCTCAAGAACTTAATTAGTGTGATTAGTAGTAAATTTAGTTTGTAAACTGTTTATTATATTATAAATAAATCTAGCATTTAACTTTCATTACTTCAGATTTTCTTATACGTTTCCCACCAACTGGATGTCAAACTTTTGTCTCTCTTCCTTTCCACTTTCCCAAACTTCATACCCCCCCAAAATTAAGACATGGAAGGAGAAAGTAGGCTGGAACTAATTTAATGGCTGAGCAACCTCACAGTAGAGAAACAGCCGGAGCCTAATAGGGGTCTTTGTCTGCATTTCCACCCTGGCTGGTAACGTGCCAGTCAAAAGTCAAGCAAAAGAAACAGGTGGAAACTATTAGACCTGTCATAAAGTTTGAAAAATTGATTCTGGAGGCTAAGTGAATAGATTGAACTTGACAGTGTTGTCCTAAAGATTCTAAGGGAAAATTCTGTAGTTTAATTTGGGATCCCTTGATTGTTCATTAGCTCTCCAGATGGCAGGTCTTGGTGGTTTGTGTATTAACATATACACACTGTATTATCACTGGTGTACATTTATGTGTTGTAAGGTAACAAACACAGTGTGAATTCACCTGTAGGTATATAAAATTAAATGACATTTGTCTAATTGCAAAATAAAGATTTATTTAAATTTCATATAGTTTTAAATTATTAATACTGCTTTTATGGTTTCATGTTAAAAGCTCTATTTGAATCTTTTGAGGTTATTTTTTAAAGCATTTCCAATTTTATTTCTTAAACTAAAATTTAAAATCCTTACCAAAGATTAGAAGCTCCCTTGTTTTTTTCTGTAAAAGGAAAATCTTTCTCCAACTTTCATTTCAGAAACCTTATCTTCAAAGATACTTATCCTAATGCCACCTGAACAGGTTAAGCTTGCCAGAAACAGTTCCACTTTCTCTTACTTTCTCCTCTCCTCAAAGTATGCCTGGGATTGCATGATTTAAGATAAAACTATTATTTTTGAGGGTGCATGTGGTATAGTGATACAGTGTTACATTGCAGAGACTTTCTTATTAGATTCACAAGACTAGAGATTGATAAAGAAATATTTCTACCACGCTCCAAGTGACTGGAATGATTTCATGAGTATTTAATGAAGAGATAAATTGATTAGGTATACATTTCAGTTTTATTCTTACCAACGTTTTATAACCTGTTTTAACAGTTTTAGTTGGCAGATTTGATTTATACATGATTAAGCCAGCATGTAATATATTCTATGTGAAATGCCATCGTGGATCCCTTTTCCCCAAATTTAGGAAGCACGAAGTGCTGTTGTTAGGAAGAGTTTGACACAGAACCAGTGACTTTTAGTGGAAATGAAATGTGGGATGAAGTCGCTTTCATAATTGCTGAATAGGATATTTAAGTAAAATGTCAGCTTAGAATAAACAATATCCAAACAGTTAAAAACTTTGAAAAAGAAAATCCTTTACATCATTGGTGCCCTTTTAGGGCTTTTTAATGCTTTTCTATATTCATACGGTTGAATTTTTAAAAATTGTACTACAGCTCTGATTTTGGAAAATGAACATTAGGACTCATTTTATTTTAAAACTCTTTTAGTTGTGTTTAGTTTAGTTGAATTCAAATGTGAGTGCTACCAATACAGGTATGAAGTAGTGAAAAGTAAGAGTAGTGTATAGTTGAAGGAGATTGGAATGGCACTTCAGAGGCACAAGCAAACAGGTTGAGATTGACAAACTGTATTTTGTACTTAGTTATTTTTTTTTTTCCAAAAAATTGTGATGTTTTACTCTACATAAACTCAAGGGCTTCATGTTCAGTCATTCCATGCACCTCAGTGATCTCCCTTATTCTCTATTTAAGCCATATTTTTTAAAAAACAATTTAAAATCAGATAAGTTGTGGGGAGTGGGTTAAAATGTCGTTTGAAGATAGAAACTTGGCATTAACATAGCCTTTGCAAATTAGCCATAGTGTCACACTACTTGTTTTCATTCCGTCATCAGGCATACCTGTTTAAAGTCTCCCCTCTCAGATTTTGGCATCAGAATTCCACTAGGACTGTAACTTCAAGCTAGAATTATTCTTCTTACAGCTATTGGCTCAACTTCATCAACCATTTTCTTAAAAGCTGTCAAAATTGTTTACCACTTTTAATATTGTTTTAGCTAGCCATGTCTCATAATCCAGGCTCAGGTGGGTGGAGGAAGCCGTTTTGCTGTAATAGTCAAAACCACTGCAAGTTGTGTCACTGGCCTTGTGGTTTTCTCTCTTGAAGATGAATGGGTTGTTGAAGTACAAAGTCTTCAAAGAGTAATATTTGTCTTTTAGAATGGCGAGACTATCCTAGTACATTAATAGTCTGCTATAAATAAATATTTTATCACTAACATTAACAGTTTGTAAAAATTAAACCCCTATACCCTTGTCCCTCAAGAATGTGTGTTGGAGAGCTGGAAAATACTGTGGTGAGCAAAAACGATGCCTTTATTTCAGGAAACTGGCATTGGAAATTTAAAAAATGTGTGCTGATAAATTGGTCAGTTGTATTTAAATGGTGTTTGCATTTTATACATAATCTTTTCTACAGATAACCAAAAATATGATATCAGTTTGGATAACGAGTAATTCTTTGTGCAGAGAGCTCTCACAATAGTTCAAATTGCTTTTAAAGCTTAGATCTCTTGGTTTGGTTTGTTTAAACTGTAGTGTGGAACAGGAATGTTTTGCTTGATGAATGTCTAGCCTAAAACATAGTTAGATACCTGTGGTGATAGACCCGCTCTTTAAGGAATTTTATGCTTTTAATGTACGTTCCTCTCATTCAAGTTAGCCTTGATATAATATCATCTTCCTTTTTACTTCGTGTCATTTGGGTTACTAACTTTTAAATTTCTAATTTTTTTTATTTGTAGGGTTGAAGGGCTTTTTAATCTCAAAAGAAGAAAGTGCGTTGAAATAACTGCTTCCATTCTTGTTTTCCTTGGTTGCCTTTTTTTTTTATATTCAATATTTTGTGCCTTCCTTTGGTGATAAAGATTAGCTCAAATAACAGAATATGTTTGTTTCCCTTAAATCAAATTAATTTCAACAGTAATTTTTCCTAATTTAGTTTTAAATGTATAGTATTTCATACTTAATTCTTCCATTCACTTACTGATAGTGTTTTGCATCATTCAGTGCTAAGAGAAAGCTGTCCTTCAGCCTCATAATAGAAGATCATGCACGAATTTTTGTAATAAAGCTAAGAGTGTGTTTCTTTCCTTGCCTGTAGAAAGGGAGGAATTCGGAAGTTTTTGGCACTGATTTGGTTCTGTGCCATTCCCAGACTCTTCTCTGCAATACCATTTTTCAATACATGCTTGCTGAAAGATTTCTGTAGTAGGATTTGTCATCTCCTTTGCATCAATTTTCCGTGCCTTTCTTTCCACCTGTTGTGAACAGTTCTTTACGGTGCTAAACAATTAGGTCCCTATTTTCCTGTCACGCACCTTGTGTGTCTGATTTTTCATGGAATTGAAGGCAAAATGTGTTCCTCTTTGGTTTTTTTGTTATGTAAAATCAGTAGATTTTCTTCCTGTTAATGAAGTGGGCCCCCTACTTGCACGGTTTCTGTCAGGGCAGGGGGAGGTTTGGCATTCCCAAAGGGGATTGAGTCATAAAAAAAAGATACCCGTTTTGCAGAGCAATTAACCCATGTTGAACTCTTATAGTATATTGTATTACGCTGCTGCTGGAAGTTCCTGAACAATTCGCATTGTCGTATGAATACACATGTACCCTTGGAGCACTCATCATTCGTTAAATACGAGAGGAAACCCTGTAAGACTGCACAGTTAAAACAAGAGTTAAAGAATGGAAATATTTCAATAATAGTTTACTGTTTTGTTTTACATGATGCTCTTTTCATGCACACATTTTAAAACAGATTTTTCATATTAAGATGAAAAAATTGAACACTAAAGTTACAAATCCTCACATTTTTTAAAAAGGATTGACTTGAAGCAGTATATATATGAGAGAATACAATATATAATAATATATAATATATTTGTTTATATATTTATAACATATTACATATGTTATCACTATTTGTTTGCTAACTCTGTGACAATTTTGCTTTTGAATTTTAACTTCTATTTAGTAAAAAGAAATGTTGCTTAAACTACCCAGAAGCACTTACAGATTAATATCTGCACTTTATTGAGAGATTTCTGTGCTTTTTAAGTCATTGTTTTTCAGCATGTTGTTAAGTATAATGGTCAGTTCTGTAGTATCAGTGCTAAGGCGTATCAGGTACGGCTATCCTTGTGTTCACCAAATAGCTTTCTGTGTGTCAAGAGACTTGCCACCTTATTGCCACTGGTCCGAGCTCAGAATATATCCTCTAACAAAGTCATGTGCTTTTAGTAATAAGTTATAAAACTCAAAGACAGGCATAAGTCAGTGTCGGACATGACCCATTGACTTAAAAAGGGGAGGGTAAGACATAGCAAAACCAGAAATGTTGATAATGTGGTCAGATGAAGCAACCTCCCCACCTCCCTAATTAACCTCATTGAGTAGCTTGGGGCTCGGACAACTGCATCTGCATTTCTCCCCCATACTTTTGTATCGTAATTGTTGTAATCATCAGACTAGTAAAAGAATAAATTAAAGATGTTGCATTCAAATAAAACAGAATAGCATTTAGGTTTCTAAGTGACTTGCTAATGTGTTTGATTAACAACATGCCCAACTTATGTGTGGCTGAGAAAGTCCCAGATTAGGAACTAATAAAGAATCCAGTCGGCTGGACACTGTACATGTTCCTTACACTTAACTTATGAAGGAGATGTGCTGGAGATACTCAGCACATGCAAGTTCCAAACAGACTCCCTTTTTTTTTTTCCAGAAAATGGGAATTCTAGAGAAGTGGAGCCCAGTATGTGTTGCTTTGGCAACTCCTCTGAGTCATTACACTTGCTTTAGGTGATGCATAGGGTCTACCTACCTCAGCCTTGGAATTATACCTACAGAGTATTTTTTGTCTGAGTGTTTTAGGAAGCTGATGGGAAGAATCACTGTTGTTAGCCATGGAGGCAAACATGCTGTGTGCTAAGTTTTGACTTTAACTACTTTTATTTGAAACTACAATTTTATCTGAGTGCTGAATTGTAAGTGCAGTTGCACAAAGTCTGAATTATTCTCTTGAGATGCCAGTATCTCATTCTCACTACACAGGGAGAAAAGCATAATCAGATTTCTTAGAAACTCAAAGTTAGATCATGGCTTTCAGTTTCCATTTGCACATCTCCACCTCTTTGCTCTTACTAGAAGAAAAGAAAAAAAAAAAAGAAGAAAAAGAGGTTTGATTTACAACAGTATGAAGCCAAGGTAAGAACTAAGAAACTTATGGCATGGCTGTTTAGAGAAGTTTAGACGGCACCTGTTCCAGTGTTGTTAAGAATAAATACACTGATTTTTGTTTGTTCTTATGCTGCCAGTCAGAAGATACTGATTTAATTTCAGAATAGTTCCCTGATTGTTTCCAGAGCCAAAAACTTTCAAAGCTTGTGTAATTTCTAACTTCAGCAGTAAACTAAGAAAATCCCCCAGAATCGAAATTCTTTACCTAAATCCCACTGGCCTAATTTATTTTCACTTATACTCCTAGTTAAAATATTTTAAGAATCTGTTTGTATTCAAACGAAGGCTTGCATTTATCACACCTCATATCATTTAGCCTAAAATGTCATGGCCTCTAGAATGGCGTGTAAAAAAAGCGAGGTCCCCCCACTGCAGTTTTGTGATCCTCAGGATTGCTATAAAATGCTGTACCTCATGTTGCTTTCAAAAGAATTTACTGGCATTGTTCTTGTTGCCTAAATGTTAAATGTGGATGAAATTCCAAATGTTTTTTGTAAACTTGAACTGGCACTATTTTTACTGAAGATACTATCTAACATTAAAAAAAACCAAAAGTATTTTAAAGGATTCTTTGCAAACACAGATTTTTTATGGCATATTACATTAAGCAGTTGCGGAATACAACTATAATCTGTCCTATGGACGTTTTTCATTTGATGTGTGTTTGAGTGTATCATCATCAGTCTGTCCGTTCACAGAGGAAGATGAAGAGGCATTCTGAAGAAAAAACAAGACGAGAAAAAAAAAAAGTAAGGAGATGGAGGCTGAGACCCAGAAAAGGAAAAATAAAAATAAGGCATTCAAGGGAAACAATTCTTTATTTCTTTTTTTAGCAAATATGCTAAGCTTAAGGTAAAATAATTTGGATGTAGGATGATTGCAATATTAATTAGGGAAAAATCTACATGTTGTCAGAGTGCTTAGCAAACTAATTGCTGGTCAAGCCCAGTACTTCCTTATTCAAATGGCAGATTGTCTACTAAAAGATAATTTACATTGTTTTTGGGTTTGATTTCTTCTAAAGTCATAAAGGCTGATAATAACTCCACTTAAGCATGTGGTGGTTCCATTTCTACTTTTTTTTAATTTGAAATTGAGGAGTTTGAGGAAAGGGAAGCACTTTGTGTCATAACTGAATCTGCAAATTATGATGTCCTGCTTTATTTTTACTCATCCTTCTAATCTGTTTTACCATCATGATAATTTTTGAAAACCTAACCAGCATCCCACAAATTGCGTATGTTTCATGCTTTTAAAAATGCGGTTTACAACATAACACATTGTACTTTGTGGATATCATGTAATTCATTAAACTGCATGTTACGTGACAGTAGAAGAGCTTCAGAATTCATTCCTCCTGACTGTAATGGTTTCCATCCATTAACTTACCATCTTTATTCAAATCCCTGGATAGGCAGGTAAAATTTCAAAATGAAATTTCATTCACCCTTTTCTAAGCCCCTAAAATTTATTGATAGACTTCAATGGGCTGTGGGCTTAGTGAAAGAGAACAATGTATTTTTATTTCACCTGTATGATCAGTTGCTTTGTTTAAATAGAAGACTTGATTTTCTCCTATGTCTAAAGGAGAAACTATTTTGGTCTTGCAAACTAGTTGCTACAGAACTGGCTTCCTTTTAAGGATGTGTATTGCACAATATGACCATTGCAGTGAAAATGAGATTTATGAATACTGAAGGAATAACATGCAGATAATGCTTTAGGGTCTAAACATAATATTTCAGTCTTCACTAGAATAAACCAGGACTTGATGCCCTCAGAACAAATAGTTGTGTGATGTACTGATGTAAATGCAGGTGTCAGGGGTATCAAACAGGCTTACAAGCTGTTTTCAAACCGTGTATTACTAGCATTGGATATAACTCTCTGATGACGTACCAAAAATATTTTCTTTCCTTATTGAATCACAGAATCATTAGGGTTGGAAGGGACCTCTGGAGATCATCTAGCCCAACTACCCTGCCAAAGCAGGGTCACCTAGCATAGGTTACACAGGAACATGTCCATGCAGGTTTTGAATGTCTCCAGAGAGGGAGACTCCACAACCCCCCTGGGGAGCCTGTTCCAGTGTGCTGCCACCCTCAGTGTAAAGAAGTTCTTCCTTGTGTTGAGGTGAAACTTCTTGTGGTTTAATTTATGGTCATTGCTCCTCGTCCTGTTGCCAGACACCATTGAAAAGAGTCTGGCACAATTCTCCTGGCACCCGCCTTTGAGATATTTATGTGCATTAATGAGATAGATACCCTCTCAATCATCTCTTCTCCAGACTAAACAGGCCCAGCTCCCCCAGTCTCTCCTCATAAGAGAGATGCTCCAGACCCCTAATCATCATTGTGGCCCTATGCTGGACCCTCTCCAGTAGGTCCTTGTCTTTCTTGTACTGAGGAACCAGAACAAGCCCTAAGATAAATAAAAATGTTTCTGTTTATTTTCTTAGGGGTTTTTAACCAGTTTTCTCCAATAAGCTGTTTGTGCTACTGGCTTTTGAAACAGAAGTTTTGTCAAGATCATAGATTTGTGTAGTAATACAGAAGAATGCTTATATGATCTCAATAAGCTGTCTGTCAGGCTTATATAGTTTAAAATGCTGTCCACAGATGCAGAAAAAAGGAAAGAATATTATTTTAGAGCTTTTAAATTTCAAGACTGGAAATTAGATTAAGAGTTCTCACTCAAGTCTTGATTTATTAGCGAAAGATAATGTGTTTACTTTCTATGGAGTATGGTACCAGATGTGAGATATAAAACGAATTGCTGGCGGCCACCTGCTTTAATGCACATTTAAAATCTTGTGTAGTAGTTGATGTCATGTAGAATTCATGGGATAGAGAATAATTTTAAGTTAGTAGACCATGTCAAGTTAGCAAGGATTGATGCTTTCCATCACAATTTATCCATCTGTTTGAAGAAAAGAAAAGTGAAATAATTGCCTTTTGCCAAGGTTTTTGAAAAGCACCTGTGAGTGGCTTAGCTATGTCTTGCAGACAGGCACCATAGAATTTTTAATGGGAAGGTGTTGGAAAGTCAGTAGAACACTGTGACTCCACCTTATTTGTTTCTATCTTAGCATCAGCATTCTGCTACCATTCAGTGGTTAGATTTATGTGGTTTTCTTTGGATCTAAGTGCACATTTCTTCTGGGGCATGTTTTCTCCATCAGAATACTGACAATACACAGACAGAAAAAATAGATGGAAGATGCCCTTGCGTGCCACAGTACCAGCATGCTATAAAGCCTCAACGAGGAAAGAATCCTTATCCCAAAGAGGCTTCTTGCTTTTAAGAAAGAATGGCAATTGAAGATTCTGACTGACTACGCTAATCTTGTCCCTAGGAATTGAAGTTTGTTTGATTAACGCAAGATTTCCACAGAGCCATGTGCTGTAGCCACAGAACTGGAAATTGATTACAGAATATATTGTCATAGGTATTTCACTGAATGCCATGTTCCTCAGGGGTTTTTTAACCCTTCTGATGGAGCAAGATGAGAAATTTTTTTGCTTAATAGCCAAACATGGCCTTCACATGCGCCATAAATGGTATTATGGCCTTAATTTGAGCTAGTTTATATTTTATATAAATTTATATAATTTATATAATTTATATAAACTTATATATAACTTATAAATTTATAAGTTATAGCTTTAGGTATACAAAATACATTAAAATCTTCTAGGCAATTTTATTCTATTTCTTAATCTCTGTTATAGATAAGGATTGCAAATTCATGCATATCTTTTGTGGATGATAAAAAGAAGATTTCTACTTATATTATGCTTATTTCTATTCCCAGTATTTTCCTCACATATTTCCAATATTTTGCTCTTAGCAGTAAGTTTTATTTCCTTTTTTTTGTTTGATTTCATATTTGAGATAGATAAGATATAACTTACTGTTATTACAATTTAATTAATTAGCATGAATCACTAAAACTAGAAATTGCAGAACTTGTGTCTTTTTTAAAATGTAATTTCCTGTTAAAATAATTCTGGTGGTTGCTGACTGATAAGTTAAAAAAAAAAAAAAAAAAGAGAGAGCGGGAGTCAATCTTATTTCAGTTAGGAACTCAGATCTTGACCTGGTACATGCTGGAAAAAAAATTTGGTTTGGTAAACTGTATTGAATTTAGCTTTTCCTATACTTTATTGTCTTAAAACTCTTTATTGGTCTCCTCTAAATGCTGCAGTTCTGATCTCGGTTTGGAACAAGTTGTAATGATTAAACACTTTAAAAAGAATGAGGACAGCTGACTGGAAATGTGTAAATTACACATACTTCCGATGTGTGTCGTCAGGAATTTGGATGCTGCCTTCTGTACCTTCCCTGTTATTTTCATTGCTTGTTCTTCAAAAACCAGTTAAAATATTTTTTACGCTAGAGAATGGATTCAAACTTCTGACTGTTTTCACAGTATGACTAAACATTAGTATCAAGTATGAAATTCAGCACAGTTCCACCTTCTTTTTAACTAACAACATAAATAGTAAAAAAAAAAAAAAACAAACCAAAAGGAAAGAATGAACCCAAAGTTGAACTGTTTTCGGCCATGAGTTGCATAAATAACAATTTTTTTTTTCCTAGTATTTTATGCAGAAATAGGAGTAGACAAGAAGAGATAAACATAAATGTCTTTTGGGGACATCTGCAAGAATAGGTGTAAAATAATACCAATTGATACTATTCTGCATGACT
Organism: Strigops habroptila; assembly: GCF_004027225.2. Classification (NCBI taxonomy): domain Eukaryota; kingdom Metazoa; phylum Chordata; class Aves; order Psittaciformes; family Psittacidae; genus Strigops; species Strigops habroptila. Next base: position 30,543,544 of record NC_044278.2, on the reverse strand, counting down.
CGTCAGAAAACTCAACCTAGAGCTCTATGGAAACCAACTAGTAAAGGGAACAGAGAAACCATTCACTCTGAAGATTTTAGATACAAGACAATGAGATTTTTGGGAGGAGAGTGGAAGGAAAATGAAAGAATAAGTAAAGTTGGAGGAAAAATGAAGATTTCTTTTTTATGAGGTTCAGGTTGACCAGTGAGCAGGTCCTGTTATGTGCTGGACATAATTCAGTCTGGGAGAATGGCTGCTGGTCATCTTTAGCTCCTTGCTGAAGGTATGTTACTGTTCCAGACTCTTCTGGTTTTTATTTCAACATGGCACGGACATAGAAAGTACAGTAGGTGGTTTTGGGAGTGCAGATAATTGGAACATTAGGATTCTATCTGATAACCTCTTTTTCATCTAATGTACTATTTGGAGGTTTCAGCATTCAGTGGTCATCACAACAGATAACATTTAGTCATTGGCAAAATATATTTCACTACTAACTTGGGTACAGCTGAACAAAAACTGTAGCCCTTTACCTGTGAACAAGGAACAAATATTCTCCAGTTGGCTGAAGCTGTAACACAGGGTGTTCATGAAAACAGAATTATATTGGCTTAGAGGGAAAATGGTAATTTGCTATGAGGCATTAGCTTAATAAACTGGTGTGCCAACAGGAGAGGTTAAGAAGGGTGAAAATGTTGTATTTTGACATTTTGCCAAGTTAAGCAGTGAAATATTGTGGACATGAACCAAGTGAAATGGAATGCTTTCTACTTGGATTTGAAACCAAAAATCTCGGTGAGTGACTGACAATTCAGAAGTGGTAGAGTGTGAAGTAGATAAGTAGATAAGTACCCTTCCTTCCCTGCTTCCTCTTCCACTGAGGAAAAATTGCTGAGCAAAAATCTGAAGTGCTGAGGTGTTTATTTTAACACTGGGAAATACTTATTACTTCAAATATTTGCCTGCTTGTATATCATATCTATTATACCAGATGTGCCACACACAAATTAGACATGGCTCATAAAGTGCAGTAACCCTAGATTTTTCAAGATTTTGGATGTAAATTTTCCTTTTATTTAACTGTTCTCTAACTCATGTCAGGGAGGCTTCCTACTGATGGAGGTCGATAGCTTTTTAATTAAAATCCTCAGCAGAATTATTCCTGTACTTTAAACACACACTTTATTCAGTTATTTAAAGAAATATCTTCAGATGATGTTAAAACAAGAAGTGTAGAAATGGAGGTTGCATTTTCTAGATCCAGAACCAGGTTCTCTGAATTACTTGGCTAGGTGTGCAGCTGCATCTATATAGCACCTAGCACACCTTCTTGGAAATAAGGAAGACTTTTTTACAGTGATGGTAACTATACAAGTAAAGCCTAAGCTAAATTCAGATTAGCAAATTACTAGATCAGAGATGAATAAAATATAAAAATATAACATCGAGTCAAAGTATGCTATAATTTATCTTTTTTTTCACTTTGCCTCTTACTGTGACATAATTCAGATTAATGTGTGTGTTTGTTTATCTTGTAGTCTATATCTAATAGATACTGGCATAGGAAAGTTCACATATTAACTTGGCTGAAGAGAAAGTTGGCAGTTTTTTACAACAGTGCACCCTACTGTGGGCTTCACAGAAGAGATGCCAGGCAGCTTTGCCAGGCCAGCCTGCTGGGACTGCTCGCCCAATCTAGCTGCTGGCTGTGGCGCCAGCTGGCAGTCACATCCAGTACAGCACTAGGTGACACAAGTGAACTGCTCTTCAGTAAATTAGGGTGTTTTTTTCCTGTATTTAGCAGAAAAATTGAACACAGAATTGCAAAAAATCATGTTGTGAATGTTTTTCCAAGCTTCAACTATGTATCTATTAAAAAAGCTAAATTGTGGTGGTTGTGTATTATGAACTGTCTTCTAATTTTTAAAAAATCACAAACTGAATGTTTTGTTTTGAATCTGTCATGTACTTCAGTATTTCTAAAGGTCTTTTTTTATTGTGTGATATTAATATCATCAAGGGAATGAGCCATAAGGCAGAAGTATTTGCCTAGTCTGTGTTTTCAGTTTTATGTGTTCTAGTAAATCTAAGGTGCTTCGTTCTGGTTTTCAGGTTTCAAAATACATTAACCATCTCTCCATCTTATGCAGTGGCTCATACCCACCTCATTACAAGAAGGGCAGGAATATGATCCCTAGATGTGGTTTTTCCTAAGTAGGTGATTATTGGTGTGTATGCCATTTGTGCATAGATTTCTGCACTGGACCATATTACATAGTATATTAGGTCTTCCTAGCATTACTTACATTCACATGTAAGTTTTTCTTCTGTGTGAGCACATTCTGGAGGGTGGTTTTGAAACACTGATATTCGTGTTACTAGGATATGTGTGGTGTCTGCATTATTTGCTAGTAATCTGAGTTGGATTTGGTTTCAGAAAATGTGAGCTAGTTTTATGTCCACTCTGATTTTACCTACGTCTGTTTTAAAGCACCAGCTGTATGGCAGATGCTCACGTTAAGGTTTTGTGTTTCAAACAGAATCAAGAAATTCTCAGGATACCTTATTTGCTTCTACTACAGATTTTTCTCCTTCAGACTCAGCCAATCCATAATCATGAGTGTATAACTGTTTCAGTCTTTTGTCACAATCTACTGATGAACCTGTTTCCCTCCTTAAATTTCTCCTCTTCTCTGTACTGCTTCTCTTCTGCCAGACCATCATTGGTGAGTATCATCTACAGGGAGGAGGAAATTCTCTTCTGCTTGTTCATCTCTATCAACTCAAATTTTTTTCATTACATGCAAGAAATTATGACATGTTTATACTTTGCTTTGTTCTTCACTATATCCATGTCTGTAGTTCTTTTGGTCATTCAGGAGTCTGGGCTACTGTTTGTCAGTCATATGCAGCTTGTATGAATAAATGGCACAAGTGATCTGATCCTCTAACAACAAAGGCCCTTATCCTGTCCTTCTTGGAGAGCAGCTTCTTTTTTTGGTGACTGCAATCAATCTACTTGGCTTTACAATTTTTTGTTTGTTTCTGAAATTAGAATCCCCTTGCCTTGCCTTGCCTTTTTTTTTTTTTCCCCCCACTGAACTGTATCTCATAATTCAAAGCCTTCTATTTAAGGTGGTACCACAGTTCTGCAAGGAAGTGGACTCAGAAATTAATGCCAGAAATAATACTGGCCATAAAGTACTCAGTGTAATATTTTCTCTGCAGTAATCCTGCTGCTGCTTCAAGACTGACTTTGTCGTGTTTTTACTTGCATGTGGAATCACATAACTTTTTGTCGAGGCTGTGTGTGGTTTTAAGGATACTTACAAAGTAGAACTGGGTACAGCAGTTGGGCTTAAATTTACCTGTCACATTTATGCCACTTTCTAACTTTCTATTTTTAATTTAAATCTACAGTTGTTTTCAGCAGGCTCTAAATATACAAGTCAGCTACATGCTCTAACTGAAAATATAATTTGACCTTCCCTAATGTGGAAATTTAACAGTCCTGCTTGGGATTTCTTGAATAATTTCTTCTTTCTTCTCCATGTGGTTCATAATTTTGCTTCCAGAACAAAAGGCACTAGCCCTCTACATATATTTATTTTCATTTTTTAGATATTTTTAAAAAATGTACCTGGTGAAAGAGGTTTTGTTTATAATGTATTCATGTACACGAGTATGTCAAATGTGTTTGCAGTTGAGAGCTTTAATAATGTAAGTATGTGAAGACTTCTTAAAGGAAGCGTTTACTTCTAATCTTTTATATGACAGAATTTAATCTTACAAAGTGGTTTTCTGAATAAGTTGATAAAAAAACGTTACTCTGATTTTTTATGCTTGGGATATGAGCAGGTTTGGTGCTGTTCTGGAAACTAGCTAGAATAGTTTTCAAGGGTCTTCCCCAGCCCTTTTTAACATGCAACTATTATGCTGTGTGTTTTCAGGGACAAATTATGACTTTCCAGAAAAGTTGGATTATAACATATTTAAGAAAAATAAAATGTAATTTGTTGCTCATCCTCTAGGTCTATACTCCATGCATCTTTGGTTTATGACGTTTATGATAGGTAAAATTGAGAAAAACTTTGTGTGAGCTCTTTCTTGTTGTGTTGACAGAACATAATTCAGAGAATTACTAAAATACTATTTTATTTCAACAGGAGAATTTGAATTATTAGCTTTCATTTTTAAAATTAGCTAAAAAAAATGAAATCAGAAATTGAAATTTGCTTTTCAGATTCTAAATGACATCAGACAAGTTGCTTTTAATATGGAAGATTTTACATCTGTATGTGTATTAAAGGGTGTTGAATAAAAGTTGCAAAATAACTCCAGCATAAATGTTTGTGGAAAATAGTAATTTCTTGCATAGTATCATATCACAGAGATGAAAAAGTAGAAAGCCAAAGGTACATCCTTTTACATTTGAATGTAATGGTCAGCAAGCATTTTTCTAAATTATAGTTATGTGGTGAGGCTGCACGTGTTGAATAGATGCGGTCCCTGTGGAAACTAAAAGTTTATGTGAATGTGAAAGGAAGAGCTTTGCAGAGTATGGTGAAAAATGTGTTACATTGAATTTTTCTCAATAGGATGAAGTATATGTACTTCCTATACCTACAGTACTGTGGATTCTACAAAACAGCACAGAGAGGATGTAAAACAAGTTATTTTTGATTTGTAATGTAGGAGATTTCTGATTAGTTGCACTAAAGTGATTACAAAAGGGTAGTGGCACTGTTGATATAAATTAAATACTTGTGTCATGCACAACAGAAGCATAACTAAGAAGAAAGCCTTGGAAGCTCAGCTAGGAATACAAATTGCACCCTTTGACCCACTTCCCACCTAATTGAAGTGGGTTTTCTGGTAACAGGTTCTAATTTAATTCTGCAGTGGTGTCACAGAAAACTGCTGCTGCTGGAACTGTTTCTGTAGTCCTTCTGCATGGTTTTGCAAGCCATAAATGAAGCTTTCTCAAAGTATCCTATATGTGTCTTTGGTCATTCCAAGAATCTTTTTAAATGTAGAGCAGCAGTAGGTCCAGTTTCATCAGCTTTAAAATTCTGGTCAGAAATCCCTCGAATCCCTCACGCATTAAATCAGGCAAGACAACACCTTGGACATACTGCGGAGGGAAAGGGTAATAGGTCTTCCAGGAAATTCTCTGAGCATTGTGAAATGCTGCCTGAAATTTTTATGCCTTGTCACTGTATATCTCCTGAAATATGCTTAAATAGCAGTGATGCCAAAAATTAGGAATATAGTCAGTGGCTACTGTTCTTCTGGCAAGTGTAGCTTCCAGCTCCACTTGGATACATCTCCACACATACGAAACTGCTGTATAAAATAGATGTCTCTGGAGGCCCAAGTTTCAGAGACTATAGTTTGTAATCTGGTAAGGGTTGCCATTCGTTATGTTTGTATTACAGCTTCTGCCAAGTACTTATGACAGAATTATGGAAGTATGAAGTGCTTAAACAGAGACCTTGAGGAAGAATTCCTCGGAGGAAACAATATTTCCTTACTGTGGTTAGGTGACTGGATGACTATAGACCACTATTTCATTTGCACTGTGTTGGGTAAGTGCTGGTTCATGTGGTTGGTTCATTGGTTTGTTTTGCTAGGGATGCAATATTTCCTTTTCAGGCACTGCTACTACTGATAGATAATGTAAAGGTTGATGTGTGATAGCTCTTTCTCATTTACTGTGATGTGAACACTAGGTGTCCTTTTTAAGAACGAACGTCACAGGTGGGGGCCACCATTTTGAAGTACTGCCCAGTGAAAAATTGCAGATTGCCAGAGAAACCACCTGTCTAGTTCTCTGGGAAAATGCAGCTAACAGAGAAGTCTTTTAACTGTCAGCTACAACCAGCATGCCTTTTTTGTGGGAACATACATAGAACTGACATTGATGAAGTTATGTGTAGGAAATTCAGCTGCCCTAAGGTAGTAGAACATCAGCCAATTCAAGAGGCATAATGAGCAGCTAGCTACACTCCTAATTCAGACTGGTGTAAATAGATAAAACTCTGTTTTCACGCTCTTAAATTGTGTTTCTCAGGAGAAGGTTGTCTTCTGTTTGGAAGATGTTGTGTCCACTTATTGATTCTTTCCCAATGGAGATTAGTGGGCTGTAATTTCAATTCAGTGTTTGAACAGCTAGTCTTTGCATGACCTTCTGAAAGTGTCTGAGTCCAGCTGATAAACTATAGAGACTTTCACTGGCTTGATTTTGGTCAGCTCCAGAAAGAGTAAAATTTTCAGGTGGTGAGAACTCAGCTGTCTTGTTCTCAGATGAGTTTGTTTGGGAAACTTGAGCTAGAACTTAAACAGACATCTAATTGAGGTGAGAGTGAAGGACTCTGCTCCATGTGGAACAGGAAAAGGAGGGACTGTATGCTTTGTATATAGGGGAAAAAGCCTGATTATTTTTCCTTTTTCTTCAAATACATGTGATTGTTCAAGCACCATAATTTTAACTGCCATTTACATCTCTCATGTTTGTGAGTTGGTGCAACATATTGTATGTGACAATAGAAATTTGCCTTATTTACATTAGTTCCAGATAACTCATAGTTGCAAAGTTTTAGTCAAGGAGCTGCCACTCTTGCAACCATGTAATAAGCAGAGGACAGAGCTGTCAAGATGATTTCTTTTACTGGGATTAGAACCATGGTATTTTAAAAAGATAACAATGTTATGGTGATAAAAGTCAATAGCATTTCCATTAAGTGTCTCAGCAAGCTGTGTGAAGTTTGGTAGCTCTGTAGATGACAGTAGCAGATAATTAGGAATTTTAAAATTCAGTCACTTTATGTCAAAAATTTGAAACACAGCAAATCTATTAATCCTTTATGGTGGACCCTCTACTTTAAAATCTGTTCATTTAGTTCATATTAAATGTGCGCTGATGCAAATGATGCCCTGCTGACATTAGAGGAGAGAAGGAGGGAGTGGAGGGAGAAGAACTAGAGATTTAACAACCAGAGAAGAACGAATAAAAAGACTCTTAATGACTTTTCTAGTCAAAATACCAACATGAGGGAAGGATTTATCTGCCATGAGGTAGGTGTACAGTGAAATCAGTCTGGATACAAAGCTTTTATGGATTCTCTGAACTAATTTCAAATCAGCATATGCAACACTATTATACCTGGTTGAGCCTGAATTCCTTACCTGAGTTAGCTTGAGAACTGTATTTTGCTGCCTTTCTTACAATTTGCAGATACTTGAGCTCACTAGTGAAAGCAAGTTTGGGAATCTCACATGAATCTCAATTCATGCTGCTTTTAGCTTGCTGCACACATAAAGTCTTGGATTACTGACTGCATCAGCTGTAAGGACGTGACTTGATTCTAGAAAATTCATGTGCTGCAAAGAAATCTAAAAGCTCTACCTAGCAGTGATACTTACTGACAGCCTGGTCAGTTATGCCAAGGATATCTTTCCAAATTATAAACAGATGCCTTCCTTTCTATCTTGTCTTTAAGCATAGTTTTCCTAAAATGGAAGCTAACAGTACATTAATATCAACATTAAATGTTCAAGTTGGCATTTCTAATAACGGGGGGTGAACCTGTGCACCTCTGCAAAATCTGCTTTCTACTTGGAGACTGAGAGGAAAAGAAAATCCCATAGATTTCACTGGGCTTAGGTTCTGTTTTAACTTTTTAAATCACACTTAGGAATGTAGTTTCAAACCTGCAAAAGATAACAGTAGAATAGCAGAATCCAAAATATGGAAGATCTTAACTTTAGAAAGTAGTTGTGTGTATCCACTAGTGTATATACTGCACTTGTTAAAACAAGAGGTTATGTAAATATTTGAGTTTTGAAAGATCTATCTCAGTCTTTTTTAAGGCTAAATGTTTTATTATCCATATTTGTGTATAATATCTTATTTCAGAAGTGATATTAAGTATGTAAATGGCAGAAATGTGGATTTGTCACATAAGTAGTCATAGTTCTCTCTTGTTTCTTCCTTGGTAAATCCAGCCTTGCCAGGAGACGAGGCCAGATTATTTTTGTGCTATAGAAATGGTTCCAAAACAAACCCTCTCTGTAGTTACATTATCCTTCAATGTAAGGAACATGTTTGGCTTACATATTGCTGACATCTGCCAAATGTTTCTTTACCAAGTGTTTAGTATAATTTGCACTGAGCTGGTGAATGCTTAATGGTCTTTGTAGGACTTCATCTTTTATGTCCTCCTCGGCTAAAGCAAATCCTTTCATCATCAGTGTTACCTTTGTGCTGGGTTTTTTTTTTTTTTTCCTAGTTAGATCCTTGCATTGCCCACACCCAGTTTCTTTGGGATTTCTGGGATTTGATTTGGAAGCATATGGGGTTTTTTAATTAAGTGGTACTGAATAATATCCAACAAATATAAGTGGTATAATGAAGGGATGCATTTTTTCATTTAACTCCTAGTAAAATGTAAGGATTTTACCTTCTTTGGCATGCCATTTTAAGTTGCATAGGTGAAGTTGGATCAGTATTGAAATGGGAAATTAAAAAAGTTGGTGGAAGTGGTAATGATAGCTTTTCTTCTCGTCCAAGTCTTTATGTGTAGGTGCTGCTAGTTCTGTTTTTATTAGGAAATGTTACTCCTTTTTCTTCTCTCTCCTTCCTCACTTCCCCAGGGAAGAAAAATATCCTAATCAGTTCCATAAAAACAGGTTAAGCCACTAAAAGTAGCTTTGGCCTGTGAATCTGAACCATTTTTTAAATGGTTTGAATTTGGAGGGGAAGGTTGGAGATGGGGTAGTTTACGTCAATAAACTTTCCTTTTTCTGGTAGGAACTGTACCTGGAGCCTCTGGAATTGCCACAATGGAGTTGTGCATTTTTACAAACAAAGAATAATGTTAATTCTATTACCTGTTCAGTCTCAAGTATATAATTAATGACATTCTGCTCAGCTAAGTTTAACTTGAAGATAAAAATCACATGAATCAAAAAGCTTAGTTTACAGATTATCAGTGGTAATCTCCAGACTTCTCAGCCCTACAAAATAAAGCTACCCGCTTCCTTTACAAGAAATAAAGAAATCCACAGTCCATTTAGACTCTTCTAAATGCTAACTGAAGGAAAAATGGCTTGGAAAAAAATTCATAAGACATTGAAAATATCCTTTCTAGTAAGTCACAGAGAAGATGGATAGGGTGATAAGTTTTTAAAGCAGGCAATATTGGGCAAGCTCAGTAAAGACAAGTCTTTATTGATGGGAATGTTTTCTGAAAGCTCTGATGTTTGCTTTCAGATTTAGCTGTTGTTTGGACAAGAAGGGCTCATATAACTTCTTCAGATCTATATAAGCACAGCTTCAAGGTTGCAGATATAAAGAACTTTTACAAATTTTAAACTTTCATCTATGTTATACTTAGTTTATTTTTAATATTTCCAACTGTGTGCTACTGCTGATAGTAGAAGGTGCTGTTTAGTGTTTATTTCCTAAGCTGGGTTTGCTGTAAAATGTTCAGCAAAGTACCTGAAGTGGGACCTTCAGGTCATTGCATTTGGTACAAGCCACAAAATTTTAAACTTTCGAATACAATTTTACTGTAGAATCATTAATTTTCCTGTGGTGAATTATAACAGGTAGTAATAGAATAGTCTTTTTAAATAGCTTGTAATTTTTTTTTTTACAAAATAATTAATTTTGCTTTTTAATAGATCACACTTGCCATGAATTTATGAACTTTATTGTAAGAATGCAGGCTGTGATTTTAGTAGTGAATGACCTCTACATCACAACAATTTCCTCCTCCTTTTCATAAATGTCTTCCCTATGTCAAAATATTTAAGGTTTGTGCATTACGAAGAGTTTTTCCCATGTATAATCAATATAGTTCCAGGTGGAAAACAGGTTCTTGGGAATGTGACTGAATTGGTTGAGGAAGACTTTCAGCTGCAGGTTGCTACTCACAATTGGGCCCTTTTCCCAGAACTTCCAACTAATACAGATCTGGTTTAGCACAAAGTCACCTGGTTAATTCAAGCTTTAGCTCAATATAGGAAGTTCACTAGGTACCTTCTCAAAGAGCCAATCTTGGAAACTCCTGTGCAACTTAGGATTCCTGGATTCTGGAGTACTAATGAACAGCTGCAATGGAAAGATTGTAGCTCCTTACCACGGTCGCTGGGGCTATGGTCAAGGAATTATGTCTTGAGCAGTTCATCAGAAACACTGTGTTACTGGGTTGTTCCAGAATGAGGAAGACTGATGAAGAGTATTTCCAATCAGTAACATGTTTTAGACCTACTGAACATCTGTGTTCTTGTTCTGATACTTAAAGGGCTACTGACTCCAGTTGTTAAGAATAATTTGCATATTGTAACCATGCTTTGTAATCAAAACTCATTTGTCTTCGGTCCAACAAATGAAAATTTCCTAACAAGATTCATAATTGGTGTTTAAAAGTAAAATCAATCATTTCTATATAATTGCCCAATTTATAACCTTTCCTTTACCTTGTGCTTCACCTCATAGAACTATGGCAGTGTGCTGTAGGTAAAGAGGAAAAAGAGGAAGGAAAATGGGTTATTTGGTGAAGCATAGGGCAGGCGATTGTTGTTTGTTGTTGTATGAAATCACAATCAAAATTGACACAAGTTGCTATTAAGCTCTATTTCCTGTGTTAAAAAAAGTCAGTATTAGCTAAAAAGAAACCTGCAGCAGTAGATTTGCACATAGACCTTAATGAGCCCAATTGACCTTCTGTGCTGTATTTACAATTGCCTTAAAATTGTAAGCAGATGTTTGAAAAACTTTTGTTAATAGGTCCCTAACATCTGTTTCACCAATGATACTGCCCACCAAAGCAGTTGTAATTAGTAGAGCACCTAGTGCATGCATCTTTTTCTTATTGGTGTAGATGATCATATTTCTCCCTCAGGTATTAAAGTAAAATCTTATTGGCACTTTTATTTTAATAAATTCTACAACATTTCTTTTGTAAAGAATAAACTTTTTCCACCAAATGCAGAGTAATGTAATAGTTTTTCCCTGTGAAGTCTTAAAAAATGCATTACAGTACTGATACATCCACTAACACTAGACAAAATGCAGTGGATGGTGAAAAAACAGAATATGAAATACTGTGTGCAACTGAAACTTTTGATAGTATTTGTCCAGTTTTGCTGCTCATATGCATGATAGAATGTGTGTTTCAAGTGGAAAAAAGGAAAATTGAAAGGAAGAAAATCTTAAACTCTGCTGCAAAAAAAGACAGTGTCATTTGCCCATTAAACTTCTTTTATATGACATAGTTTCCATTTATGTGAGAACACAAAAACCTGTCTGCTTGTTCAGTTTATATAGCACTCTTTTCAAAGAAATTGTTATGACAGTCTGCAAGGGTAAAGGTTCAGCTTTAACCTTGTGTTGGTTGCCAGCCTTCATAGCTCTCGCGGCTTCATTTTTTTAAATAAACTACAATTTAAAAGTTTTCTTTAACTCCTACTTTATAAAATGTAATATGGAAAATGCAACTGGGGGAGAGCTATGCAAAGCTGCCAATGAAGTTTCCACTCCAGTTGTTTCCATGTGGACCTTATTGGAGATAAGTCACTGACAGAGGAAAGACAGATAAGTCTTTTCCAAAGAGAAGTATCTTTTTGGAAATATTCTGCTAGCTCCCAAAGCAGTTGCTAGCCTTTACAAAGTACAGGAGCTTACTACAACATCCCCTGTGTCTTTTCAAACCTGTGGAATGAAAACCGCATTATGCATCAGTCCGAATTTGTCTAAACAGAATGGATTTTAGCTACATCATTTGGACAATACCATAGGTACAGACTGTATAGCATTGTAAACTCTCACTTCCTGAGAGTAAGGGAGGGAGCAAATTTAGGAAAGGGAGTTCTTACGAAGTGTCACATCCCCTGATGGTGCTGTGATTGAATTGTGGAATATAACTTGAGATGCAGAACCACGTTATTACAGAGTTGTGACCAAGTGTTTTTTGCTGTCTGATATGCATGTTGAATTAATGCTTAGATCAACATTATTAACCTTATCGGGGCACTAGTCTTAATTGTATGGAAGCTATATTACTAAGAAGTATTATTGTAACCATGATTTTCTATGGTTATAAGGAGCAGCAAGATTAGTAGAGGGAGACTTTTTAGACAGATACAGTTAGAAAAAGATTTGGGGCTCTCACTCCCACAATACATGGTGATTTCTACCAGATGCAGAAAGAGTTTGGGGTCTGTTGTCTTTTCTATCCAAGGAAATATCAAGGGCTGCTATTAAAGGTAGTCCCTTACTTTTCAGCTTGTGTTATGGGTTTCCAGATTGAAAAAAAAAAATAAAGGAACTTTTTACATCTTCTCTTTCCTGTAGTCACAAATTAAGAGTACAAGAATGTGTTACTTATTTTCTGCTAGCATCACTGTTCTCAAGAATGTTCCCGTGTGTTGTTTTTTACAAAAGCTTATTTTCCACAAGAAAATTTTTTAAGTTGAGTTTATGTAATGACTGTGCAGATGTACTGTTACTTTTTTTAAAGAACTAGAATAATCTCTCAAGTCCCATTTTCCTTCCAAGGACAAAATGTAAACTATCTTATTTCCTATTCTTTATGTGGACCTGAAATCATGTGGATAGTAATGAAACAGGTTTTCTCTCAAGATGCCAAAAAGAAATGTATTTGACTTATCGCAAGGGAGACATTTTTTCATTGTTTATATAGACAAATGTAAAAATAGAGAACATGGTTATGAAAACCAGCTGATACACAAAGGTACTTCTGCAAACCACTTCTTTTTTTATGTAGTGAAGATCCTTTCATTGATACTTCAATTTATGAAATGGAGGAACTATATGTTTACTACTGTAAGTCATTTCCAATGTCACTCCTTTATAATTAAAATACATTTTCAAAATAGTAGAGTTAGTACTCTATAGGTAAATGATATATGCAGTTCAGCTTGTAGAAGTTTTTTCATTGTTTCATCAGAAAAAGCTTCACTTTTTACTTGCTTGGTTTTGTCAGCCATCTGTTTTAAAGAAGGCTAATCTAAATTTAATCAAAATTGTCAAGTAAAAACATTCTTACACTTAAAATAAGACCAGAAAGGTTTCTATTGTGAAAACCCCAAAGTTTTTTTGGCAAGTTTCAATTCAGTCTGGAGGTTATATAGTGCTGCTTAGCTTTTAGATGTAGCCTTTGAGGGGGGAGGATGTATGGATGTGCCCAGGGGGTGTAGGAGGCTAAACCCCAGTAAATTCAGGCTTTCTTATAGGAATTATTGGGAAACTGTTTTGCAGTTGATATTTTGCATTCATTGGAGTGTCCTTGGCACCTGTGACTTTGTAATGGAACTCATTCTAAATGTCAATCTTCTGTAAAAATCATTAGATTTTAAGACAATGAACAATACACAGGAATATTCTTCAAATTCCACTTGTATTTATCAAATGTTTTCTTGTTTAGCTTGCACAGATACCATCAATAAATGGAAGCTTGTGCTGATGTCAAAGGAATACAGGACTAGAGTAAATTCCTCTTTTTTTTTTTTTTTTTCTTTTAAGGTAATATATTATCTGTGAATATTAAACTCATTTGATAGACACTATCGAGAAGTGATCACCCTCCATATAGGTATCAGATTATAATGAAAGAATTGCACATTTTTCTTAATGTGAACAAATATGTAAAATTCTGTAGATAGACTTTAGATCAAATATTCATCCATTCAACTTTTCCTCCATTAAATCTGAATGAGAAACAGATTTTTATTATATATTTAAGCTTTATTTTTTAGATTACAGTTAAGTAATCTGAAATTATTTATGGTCTCAGACAGTGCATTGTACAGCCTGGAGAAACAGTGAGGACATCTGTGAAGATCATATAGGTCACTGAAGATTCCACCAGGGAATTCCACCATTGTATTTTATTTCTTTTTCTGCACCTCTAGTTTCTGTGGACACTGAAGATGCATGCTTTTCTTATTTTAAGAAAAAAACCTGGATGCCAGTTCTAAATTTATTTAGAATTCTAAATTTATTTAGTGTGTAAAAGTGTAGAACTGGTTTAATTTTCAAAAAATAGGGTTTTTGTAAGAAAAATAACAGCAATAACAAATAGCAAAAAAAAAAAAAAAAACAAATTTGAAATAATGTAGAGCAGTCTGATAGATTTATTTTAGTTTTTTCAGGCAAGGCTGCATACAAGTTTCCTTTACAGTAGCAGTGTTATTGTCAATATATATTTTCAGTACCAAGACTCAATACTGAGCTCCATGTGGGAGTGGGTAGGAAGTAGAAGAGTGGACACCACTGGGGAGCTGGGTGTTACAACCATGTAGGCCTTCCCTTTTCTATCAAATTCTTGTTTAATGAATGATAGAGACATTTATTCGCATACAGGTATTGTGCAGCCCAATCATGTTTTACAGGTTTGTAATTGAATCAGATGTCCTGTCTATCTTAAGTAAATGCAGTGTTCAGCCTGCAATTAACAAGTGCTAAATCCATTCTGACTGTAGCTTTGTTGTACGCACTGTACTGTGCTCTTCGGCATTTTCTGACATGAGCTACTTTAGTGACGTACATGTGATTAAACCACTTCATTTTGAGATAATGCTAGTTTTTCCTTGTTCCTGTTATGTTTTTTCTGCCTTTCCTCTTTTCTGTCATTTCAGCACTTGCTTAGGTAACGTAATGGGGCTGCAGTTCCTGGGAAAGCCTGATAGTTGTGGGTCAGTTCAACAGCTTTAAGGCTATTCCTATTCTTATTTGTCTATAGGCAAAGTGTTGAGCACTGGACACTTAGTTTTATTTTGAGATACTGAAGATTAAAAAATATTGCAAGGCTTCTTATAAAGTCAGAGGTGTTGGTTACACTGTAGCACAACCTGATGAAGGCATCGATGTACCAATGCATTTACATGTTCTTATAGCCTAATGGGCTGTATAAGGAAAACCAGATAAGTTACTTGGAGAAAATGTGTATTTCTTCTTCACAGACATTATTTTGTTACGAAGTGTTTTGAGATGAAGGTGGGCTCAAGTCCCATTGAAATCAACTTTCCTTTATAGGTTTACAAATACATCAAATCAGGTGGCATGAGCTAAGAACCTGAACTTTCTTTTCCTTCAAAATCAAACCTATAAGGTGAGATATTATTTTGAGAAGCTGGGAGATGGTGAAGTGCATCCATAAGCGGTGGGTTTGTATTATGGTTAAAGACAGCTTTTGTTTGTTTAGGAGATAACTTTTTTTTCCTTCTGAATTTATATGCTGCTATATATAAAAAAAACCCTGAAACGCTGTAGAGGGAAAAAGCAGCAATTTTGAGTGGACAGAGTAGAAAGTCTGACCGAATGTATAGAATTTCATGGTTTCATGTGGGTTGTATGGAAAACAGTAGCATTCATTATATAGTTTGACATAATGTTCATGATTGCAGTTGACTTGCAAATTTCTGTAAAATTACACTTCTGTGAGAAAACAGCTCTTTCAATGTGTAAAAATTACTATTCATTTCTTTAGTTTTGACCTCTGTTGATCTTACTAATTCTTAGTTATTCTCATATGGTCTAGTTTTGCTGGGAGGAAAAATGGGACTTTAAAATATCTTACATTCTGTCAGAGATTTAGGGAGATTATTTCAGAGAGTCATAGCAGCATCCATTAGTTAAGGTAAGATACAATTCCAGTTTCTATTGTAAACCTTTGAGAAAACTCTAAAATTCAGTTTCTTGAATTCCATTAAAATTGAATGTGCCAACCATGAGGCTTTTTTGTACATCTTTAAAAATTAATCCAAAATTTGATGAAACATTTTAAAAATTGCAAGTAAGAAAGTTCAGTAAACATACTGCTGGTTTTATGCTTAGTTGTAATAATAATATAGCAGTTCTAAATGTCATAATGTGAAAATTATATTCTCTATGGGAAATACAGTTGTTTCTACATTTTTAATGATACCTGAACTTCTTAACATTTAACCTCTTGTAGCTGACATGTTATTTGGGGAGATACTGTAAACTGTGGTGCATGCAGCCAAAAGACTGGTTGGAAGAATTCCATATAAAATCTGTTTTCCCTCCACTTGCTCATTTTGTGATCATTTTGTGAGCAAGTGGAGTCTTGATTTGAAAGAGCTGTGCCCTGGAAAGGCAGTGAGTGCATCTGTATTGCCTATTTAGATCAGAAGTGAGCTTCTGAAAGGAATTACAGTGAGTGATTACACTCACTCACTGCTCTTTGGTTCACGTTCCAGTGTTCTCATAGTATGAACTGGATTCCTCTCAGGTTAAACATACCCAGAAGATGTGCTCCAGAAGTGCAGCTAGCACGTTTCAACTAATCATTGGCATTCAGTCCTGGAAGCAGGCTGGAGTTACTACAAAGTCTATCCCTCAATCTTTTTAGAGTGCGGACACTGCATCCTCGTCACCAGCTGTTCCGCTCGGCAGGTCTGCTCATACTGTATTGCACTACTTGCTATTTACACGTAGCCAGTGTTACTTGCAATGATTGAGAGACGAAGTAGTTTTTGAGAGAAGCGCTGTGTAATCAGACTGATGATACACTTCAGAGGTTCATTCTTCTGAGGCCAGGCTACAACCTACTGGTCTCTTACAGATGGGGTTGACTACAGAGATTTCATCTGTCTTTTAGAGGGCTTGTAAATTGAGTTAAAGATGGATGAATAAATATTTAGCAGTTGGAATATTAAATTTACTTATGGCAGTTTGTGTTAAGTTTTGGTATTATAATTGGTTTCTTTTCAGGAAGTGAATGATAAAGGATCTTTTTTCCATGTATTCATGTTTTTCAGTATGTATGAGCATCTCAAGTGTCATGGTAAGGTTTTTCTTATGGATTTTGATAGTGTATGATCTGTTCTGTCTCAGGGCCTGCCAGTTCCATTATTTAGGGGTTTGTAGCAATGGCAGCATAAAAGAAATAGTAAAATCAAGTGATGTTTTCTCGCAGCTGGGGTTAATAGGAAAACAAAAGATTTGAAAAGAATTCTGCGTTTCTGTGTGAAATACATTGGGTTGTCCTTTATTTCCTTACATTAGTGCCCAACATTTATCTGTCTTCAGTAAGGCCGTTATTATTTCTCAAGTTTTGAAGTGCAACCATTTCAATTTAGAATTACAACTAAAAAATAAAATTTATATGCCTTTTAACTACTCAGTGAAATGTTGATACCTACAACTAGAAAAAAAGTTCACTTTATTCTTAATGAAATCTCCTTTTTTCTTTTTTTTTTGTCTGAATTAAATACCATATCTCACTACCTGTCATTTTCATGCTTCAATTATTGTCAATTAGCAGTGCCTACCTACTGGGTTTAAAGTCTCACATTCAGTACTAAGGTTTGATCTAAACAGTTTTGTACTATTTAAACCTGTCAGTCAGAGGGATGATTTATTTTTTTTAACCAGTGTAGTTGTATTGATATAATTCCTAGAATAAATATAATTATATAGGTATGAGGATGTATTTCCACCAATTTTTCTTATTTCCCTTTCCTGTCTAGTAGTATAGTTGTAAAGCAGTACAACTTTGTATATAAGCAAGCTCTTGGGAAAAAAACCCAAAACAAACAAAACCAACAAAACAAATGAAGAGGAGGTTACCCTGTTATATATTCCTTATTTCACTGGCCAAGCTCACTGTGTGTCAGTCCCATTTCCATAGTGTCAAGAGGACATTTCTTGATTTGTATATTGCCAGAGCTGTGCCAGTGAAGTTTCTGTATGTCTGTAAGAATATATTCTTGAATGAGAAAATTCTGTCTTTTCATTCTTCTCTAAACACAGATATGATAGTTTTGAATGTTTTTTTTTTTTAGTAAGAGTAGGATTTTCATCTTGTATTGTAAATTATGCTTATAGAATACTTTAGTAAACAAGATTTACTCAATTAATCAGATTTACAGATTAGCTTATTGATCGCAACTATTTCATGCTGAAGATCAATGCTAATGTACTTCAAATCTTTAATTGTTAATCCATTTTTGAATTAACATTGATGTCTGTTGGTATAATCCCTGCTCATTTAATTTTTTTGGGGATGCAGAAAAATATTTTCTTATCCGTTAAGGCATTTATGGGAAGAAAAGGACAAAAAGCAAACAATACATTTTCTGCGTATAATTGAAGATGTTGCTCTTAGCTAAAGGATTTATTTTTGACATAATAGTTGTAGATGTATATTAGGATGCAATGTATTACATTTTATACAGAGATATATATAGGAAAAGTAATACAATGTTTAATGTCTAGGACTGTGATTTGTTCTTAATCAAGGAGATCAGTATTATCCTGATTACTGTAAACCATTGCTGCAATTCTGTAATGTTCTAATGTAAATTGCTAACTATGTCTGGATGGTACTAAATGTAAAATACTACAAAGTTATTGTAGATTGTAGATCTCTACTTGTGCACTGTGTTGCTGTTACTTAACTAGATCAGTGGATAAGAAAGAATGCTGACATACAGGGTAAACAGCAGGCTTAATGGTGACTTGTGGGACCTCTTACAGTCAGGGTCCAGCTCAAGGTTACTGGTTTCATCCAGTTGGCAGGAGTCACCAGTTTCTTGGTCTATTTGGAGAGTGGGTTGCAAATAACAGTGAGGAAAGACTTGTGTGTTCTGTTTTCCCAGTTCCTCACCTGTTTCTCCCCCAGACTAAAGGTCTGCCAAGCCCAAACTCCATGGTTAGCTGATCTACTTTGGGCAGTTTTTCTATTCCAGAATGATGCTGGAAGGAGATGGGAGGAAGATGGAAACATCCATGCAACTTAGATCAGCCTGGCCTGCTGGATTGTGCAGGCAGGCAGCAAATTCTCAGCACAGCAAAACATATGGTAGCAACACAGAAAAGGAGAGAGAGAGGATAAGTTAGAAGGGCCTTTAAGCTGCCTTGCCCACGTAAGCTAGAAATAGATTGTGCAGGAGCTTCAAACAGGTTCCTGCTTTATCAGGCAATTAATCTAGTGACACTATCTCATACTACCAGTAATTTTTCTGAGGGTGGGAAAATGAACTTTCAGGGGATCAAAAGTTAGACCAGCATCACCACTAAATCCTCAGTAGCAGTACCAGCACATGCTTTTGAATCCACAGTCTATTTTAAGCTCTCTTTTTTTTTTAATAAATAAACTTTCTTAGAAATCATTTATATATAAACTTTTAAATCTGAAACTCTAAAAGGGGATTATTTAGATGCTATAGTGAGGCACTTAGCTTAATAGATCCCACATATGCCATTTATTGCATACTTCTGTTTATTGCTTAAGGCATTAATTCTCTTAAGTGAAACACAGTATTTTTGAGAATTAAATAGAATAATATAAATTGTTTCTTTACCCACTTTTAATGTGTTAAACAGAAAATCTCTCTAGCAGATGAAGAACGAAGTCCACTGTCGTCATTGGTATTGTTTTTACTAAAAACTTAACCAGAAATTAAGTTAGCTAACAGAGAGCAAGCATTTTAGTAAAGGCAAGGTAGCTTTCTCACATTTTCACATGGTTTAGCAGGTGATTTGAATGCCTGTTGAGTCAAGGAAGCAACCAGCATCCTTTGTCAGCATGCTAACTTGAAGTGTGCACACGCTGGGCTTTTGTAGTCAAGGGGAAGCCCTCACTGGGCTCTAGTTCACTTATAGATTCATCTCTTGGCATATGCAGTGCTGTATGGACAGAGACTTTGCCCAGCTCTGAGTTGCCCTTCGATCTATTGTAGTCCTCAGCATATGACAAAGAGCAGTGGGTCTGCATGTGCGGCTTTGACAGAAGGACCGTGAGGTGCATGCAGAGTAGGCTTGAGCTGGTAAAGCCTCTGCAGATATAGACTCACTGTCAACCCGTTGGAAGAATTCCTGTTTTACAGTATTGGGTGCTAAAGCAAACAGATTTTTGCTCCGTTGTAAGAGCTGGAGTTGAAGGATGGATTTAAGTCAGTGAAAGTGTCAGGCTGTTGATGGATTTGCTATATATTGCTAGATAAAACTGCTTGTTGGTACTCAATTACTAAAAGCAGTGTGGCCAAGCAGTAGAAATCTGATTTTAATATGGTTTATGCCATCACGTGGAAAAAGCCTTTTATGATTGTTCTTTTAAGTAGATAAGAATTAAATGTGCTAAACACATGGACAGAGCAACCTCTCTGAAACAAGCTTAGCTTTGGTGATCAGGAGCAGATTCTCACTGAAGTGTCTGCTGTTTTTTTAATGACATACTTGTCAACATGTAACCTTAGAATATAGATGCCATGGTAACAGTTTTAACACAGTCTCTTTAAAGAGCATAATTGTGTGGAGCACAAATAGAAACATCTTGACTCTTGTAGTCTTTTAATCCACTTAGAGAAATGCTTTTCAATCCATCAAACAGCATTTTCTGTATCTTGTTGAACATCTGTCTATCTTGAAATGCCTTAGAATAAAAGTCTGAGCTGGTCCTCCCATGCTGTGTTTGCTGTACACCTTAAAATGAGCATTTGGACAATGTTAGTACTTTGATATTAGATTTGAGCTGAAGAACGCTAAATAGAAAGCATTATGAAATTCACTTGGTTATATTATAACAAAAACATACTTGTAACTATTCCTGTATGCTGAAATGCTTAAACATTTTCTTTAGGCATGTGGATGGCTTGGATGCTTGCTATCTTGTAAAAGTCATACACTTAGATGCATGAATACACCTATGTGTATTTTACACACCCATGCTGTGTTAAGGTCATGCTGGCTAATAACTGGGCAGTTTGAGCAGTGAAGGTAGTAGCAAAATTTCTTCTGACACAGTGTGAATATAAAAATGGCTCTGTGTATTGGCAGCTGTGTAATGCTGAGTGTTTTGCACAGAACCTGTTTTTCTATTAAATATCGGAGTACCATAGCAGTGAGGGTATCTTTGGGAAGAAGCAGTCCATTGCTTAGGGCCATCCAAGGCATAAGCACTAAGGTTCCTGGTTTGGGGAGATTTTCAGGGCTGGTTATGGAAGAGCCCTACAGGAAGGTATTGAGAGTCTGGACTGATTATTCTTCCCTTTGGAGGGCTTTCAGGTTTACATGTGAACATGATATGCAGCTATCAAAATGCAACAGAAATCGGTAACATTTCTGCTACGTATGGCAGAAAAAAGTGCCTTGATATGGTCTTATCTAATATCTTTTGTAATTATAAGCATGCTTTTACCACATGCAGTTCAATAACTTACCCTTCCTGGTATTGATGACCCTCTTCTTTACGGCGATAATAGTAGTTTATTTCCTGTAACAGGCTCATGTTCATAACCTCATAATAATTGATATTCTAGTATGGGAAAGTAAGTGCAAAATGGCAAGCAATGCAAAAAGAAGTCTTGAAAATTATTATATCACCATCGTCTACATACTTTTAAAATACAGACTTAAATTTCCCTGAAACATTAGAAATGTGAAAAAAATTATGTTGGATTTCTATATCTATGTCCATATCTGTTTGTTTGACAATAACATTGCCTCAAAAAATTTTGCTGTAAAAGATCAGACTTGTATATACATTACTTCTTCCATGGTGGATTATTGTGGGCAGTACCTTCTAGATCCACTGTATATTGTTGGTCAATATACTCTTTACTTACACAATGATAGAATAACCTCTTCATTCCTAATGGAATTTATTTTCACTCCCGAATTTAACAGTTAGGACATAAAAATATATTGGCAGTTTAGCAACTGGATGCAGCGCTGTCAGGTTCCCAGCACAGTAACTCCGTTCAAAATCTGATTTTCAGTCCAGTTGTACGAAATCACTGACTTCTCTACAGCACAACCGTATTCTGTAACTACAGGAACATTTTTACATGTTGTGTGTGTCTTTTAGTTTATGAGAAGATAAGGCATTTCTTTTGAGCTGCCTTTCCAAGGACATGGCATAGTTTTGGTGTAACATCAGATTTAAGATAAGTTTGTGATGTAACTCCTATCTTACTAGTGTGTATTATTCACAATACCATTCTCTTTACTACTTCTTTGCCCCCCCCCTTAAAAGAATCGAGTTCAGAATAAGCAGTATTTTATTAGGAGGTATATTTTCTGTTCTTTTTTCTTTCTCTTTATTTCAAACTGGAGAATAAAAGGCTCTAATTTTCTCACTTAAGCTTTATTTCATACTAGGAGTTGTACTGTGCAGTTTCAATGTTGTCCTGAAGAAAACTGTTACATCTTTTCTTTATGAAGATTTGTGCAGGTTTTCTCACAATATTCTTTCTCAAATATATTCACATGTCATAAAGTGTTAGTTTTGAGCTTTGTATCTTTTATGCAAAGAAATTGATGTAAAAGGTTTTGCAGAGGCAAACTTTTACCAACTTTCCTTTTTAGGAGTATTTAAGTAAAACCAATGCATGTGTGCTATGCTGTACAAATTAGTTATATTCATTGCTTCCATCTACTTTTGATCAATAATATCCTTTTGGAATTCTTCTGACAAAGTATTAAAGATGGAATCTGGAAATTCTGGAAGACTGAGACACATTAAGTTGCTGTATAAATATTTATAAACCTACATGAAAATAAATACTGTCACAAAAATAACTACAGAACAAGAAGTGGTGAGCTGAAGTGGAATTAACAGTATGTTGATTAGCTTGCCTTCACTAAATTGTCTTTGTGGTTCTGTAATGTAATTGTGAAAAATTACCAGCATTGTGTCACTTCTATAACTTTTTAAAGCTGTGTTGCTCTCAATATTATGAGAAAGCCATTACCTTATTTTCTGGATGGTAGTGTGTGTTAAGAGCTATTCAGCTATAGGATTTTCAGTGAAAAGTCAGTCCTCAGTTTTAATTGCAACACTGAGTGCTAAATTAACTTTTAATTTAGTTTTTACTTTTTACTTAATTGTTCTTAATGGCCTTTTTTGTAGCTGTTTCTCATAGTTCAGTTATTTTGTGAGCAAAGGCTTTATCCCATTAAGCTTAGGCAAACTTATGCCAGTCCATTGTACTGTGGAAACTATGTGTTTGGTTCATTTCCTGTGATTTTAGAGTATGAAACATTTTAATGTCAACATTGCAGTCTTTCACTAGCCCTTCAGTTCCCTTTTTGAAAGACTAAATGGACATCATTTTTGTTGAGGGGAAAAAAACGCATTGAAACTATTTTTTTTTTTTTCATCTTTAAGTAGGTCAGTTTGTGGTAGTGCGAAATAGCGGAAAATATTAGTTTGGATTTTCCATCTTCGCTTAAAGTATCTTCAAGATGGTGCTTGTGTGCTGATTGCAGGATTATATCACAAAAGCAGACCCAACCGAATGTTAGTTGTGTGACGGCTTAACAAAATGTGGTGGTACAAATCCCTTCCCCCTGCTTAGAGTGAGAATTGCCCACTGCTGAATTGCTCACTTGTCTTGCATGTTATATTCTAAGTTTGTTTATACATAGATGTTGGCAAGGCATTTTAATGAATAGTGTTGACTAAAAAACAGCTAGATGAAGTATGATCTCAAACAGTCATAACTTCTTTTTGCCAGCCTCTTTTGGCCTAAAAAACTGAATTCCATTCCTTTTCCGAATCGAAGGCGGTTGAACTTTTGATCGGTTGTGCTAGCAAAATCACAGCACATTTTAATCACCATGCTAGACAGCATATATTTATGATGAGAGGATCGCAAATGAGCTTGTGGAAAGGACACTCAGCTTTGTTGTTTTTTCTGCATGTATCGTGTGTCAGATTTTATCAGGCTACAAATGAAATGGGCCCTTTCTTACCATAAGATTTATTCTGGAATCTGATAATCAAGAAATATTCTGTGAAGTATAGTTCACTATTAGTGGTAAATTTTATGAGCTATGTAGTCTTAAATTAGGAGTGATGGGCATGTGTTTTGCTTTCTAAACCTTGAGAAGTGGAAGATAATACAAAATACATGTTTTCAATGCAGTTTTCTAAAATGTTTTCCGCATAGTGTGCATTTCATCAAGATACCTGCTTAATCCAGTTTTGGTGACATTGCTGCACACTCCTTAACCTGCTTCTATTATATTTTACGTGCTGAAAAGATCAAAACATTCTAAGTATATATAAGGCAAAAGATTTGCGTTTTGGTTCTCCTAATCATACTTCAACCTCAAGACAGCAATGGTAAACAAGTTTGTATTGCCTTTTTCTCATCTGGAAATGGATAATTTTGTTTCATAAAGATTAACATAATCTATATTCGGATAATATAGTTCCACTGCCCTCTCACAATTACTAAGAATATTTGCCTCAAAATATGAACTGTGTGTATTTTCTCTTGGTTCCCATCTTTTATTCTCTGTCTTTACTGGTGAATAAGGATTCTGGTTTTGAACTTTCAGACTTTTGATGTTGCTGCCCGCAGAGCAGAAGATATCCAGATGACATTTAGCCTGTTCAGAGGTTTTCTCGCTTTGTTGCTTGTAGATGCTTAAATTGCTGACTTAGATACAATATTCAGTTTAAAAATCTGAAAATTGTCTACCTGTATCGTTGTGTACAGACTGAACATGTATTTGACAATGCTGTTGGCATTTATAAAACTCAACATTGATGTATAAGAAGTGCCACTTTCTCAGGTAGTAGCGTGATAATTTACTTTTATTTCTTTTTGAAGTACAAGTGAACATACCTAAACATATTTGCATATGCTGTATTTGCATATGCGGTATACTAAATAAGTTTTGTATGTAAATACTTGCTTAAAGGAGACTTCACTGTCCTCTTTTGCAATGGATTTGCAATGTCATGGAAAGGATGAAAATTTCTATTTACAATGGTAACATTAATATATGTTTATTTTTATTAATCTCAGTTTTTAACAGTTTTTAAGAGATGATGCTGTTTGCAGGTGCATCAGAAGAGATGTGTTGAACGTTTTTTATCCGACATATTGTAACACAAGTCGGTTCTTTAAGACCTTGCACTTTTAATGAACCATCTTATTGTCAACTCTCAGAATCTACTAGTGTGCCTTTTGGTGACGTTGTTAAGAATTTTAATGCATTTTAGTTCTCATTTGGCACGGCCTATGTGCTCCTCACGGGAGGCTCTTTAGAAATAGGATTAACTTCTAGAGGAATGCATTAGCCATGCCACAGAAGTAGGCAAAGCTCTAACTAGCCTGATAGATTGCTCCACGCTTCAAATCCTTCTAACTACACCCTCCCTCTTTTTATTGACAGCTTCTCATTGAGCGGCTAGAAGCATTAGTGTATTTAGGAGTTAGATGTTTTGTATGATCCCAGGCTGATCTCATATTCGCTTTCTGAAATTAATTCGACACTGCTTTACATGTTAATCCGCAAAGGATTGATTTTGGGAAGGTCAGAGCAGTGCAGCCACAGAAAATGGAAGAAAAGCTCCACTTAAAACAGCTCATTTCAGTTCCCAGAAATAAGTATAGATGCCTTTTCATTGTTACACTTAGCCAGCTGTAGGAGACTTGGTCATCTTACAGAATGCTTCAAATAGTGGCGTTTGATGGGATCTACAAGGAAGTTGAGCTAATTAAATTTAGCTTCATTAACCAATTGCAGCTTCCAAATGGCACAACTATACTTTGAAAACCTGCAATATAACAAAAAATTCCTGTCTTCTTTTAACCGTCAAATGTAACTGCACAGCGAAAGCAATCACACACACAGTATAACATAATTTGATATCTTCTTGGGGTTTTTTTCTCTTGTTTGACTGCATATTTGTAGAATTTTCAGAGCTGCTAAAGCTGGAAATAGATAAGTACATATGGAAAAAACCCTTTGCTGGGGGATATGCTGATTTTGGACCATTATGGATAAATAGTATGTTTTATTTGGAGCTACACAAAAGTGCAGGGGGCTTGAAGGATGAAGTATTGTAGCAAGAACAGGATAAGGATATCTAAGAAAAGAAAATACTACAAATACTGAGAAAGCGTAACCGAGTTGCAGCTGCAACTTGCTGAAATGATTCCTTTCATTTGAACGTAAATGACTCTGATGGGGTGGTAACTGCTTTTGGTATTTAACAACATAGAAATTTGTATGAATTCAAAGTCAAGCACAAAACTAGATTGTTCTTTACTATGTGAATTAGCTTAAAAATAACTACTGTCTATTTTATATTAAAATACAAGAGAAGGTTTATAATTATAATTCACTTTAGACTTGCAGATTCATTAAATCGCCACAATTAAAAATACCAGGAAATTAAACATTTTACATCTTGTATTTTCACCTTTTCTACTTTAACTTTCATAAGTGCAATGTACGTATAACTATTTTACAAGAAAAAAATTTGGATTCACATTTGCTTTGCAAGAGTTCAAACTATTTCAGGTAAAATTTGTCCCTCAAAGCCTGTAAATATCCAAATTTGACTGCATTGCTCCTTGAAAGAGTAGTGAAGTCTTTTATGGAGTTCAGATGTGCTCCACTTTTGTTTTCTCTCTTTTTTCTTTTCTTTTTTTTTTCCATTACAGTGAATTGAGCTTCATCCACGGACCAATTTTTCTTAAGGTCAGAGATGATTAAAGGTCCTTGTAACCTTTCCCACCAGCTATGCCAAATCAGTTTAGCCATTGCGAATATTACTGTACAATGATACACACAGCATGGGTTAAATTTGGCACTGAATCTGTGGGCCTTTTCTAGCTTCAGCATAAGCTGACACTTTATTTTTCTTTCATGATCTGTGGGCTGTACCAGTGCTTCCTTTATCCAAGAAAGGTCTGTTATTTGATGGTTTCCTTTTAGAAAACTTGTTCTATGCAGAACCTTATGATTCCAACTATGTATAATATAATTCGTATGTAGGTTTTAGGGCTGTCAGGTATGAATATAGTGTCCATATTTACCTGATCATATTTGGTCTTAAAGTGTAAGCAAGCTGTTTAATCCAATAATAGCTAAATATAAAGAGAAAAAATAAGTTCAGATTTAAAATCATTTCATAGAATCATAGAATAGTAAGGGTTGGAAAGGACCTTAAGATCATCTAGTTCCAACCCCTCTGCCATGGGCAGGGATTTAGGGACAAGGATTTCAGACCATCATTTCTTGTGATTTTTACAGCCTAATTTATTGGCTAGTATTCTGAGTCATTGGTGACAGAAATCCCATTGATAACTGGGGAGCATATAGAATAACAAAGATCATGGTTTAGCTCATGCATTTATAAGATAGGTAAGGCCAAACCTCACATGAAGTATTTATAGTGGGGAATCAAAGCCTTTGTCTTTACAACTCCAAACTTTAGAAAATACAACAAAATAAATATTAATATGATAAAAATTAATTTTGCTATCAATGTATTTCAGTAGCAGACTCTACCAGAAGGCTAGCAGCAGATTAGAAAACTTTCAAATACCTTTTTTAACTGCAGTATTCCATTTGAGTGCAAAAATAAATCCTCGACTGCAAGTAGGAAGATAAATCCAATTTTTGACCTATTCATGCCTTGATATTGTACCCTTTTTTTGGAGAAAGGAACAATTTATTTTTTAAGAAATTGTTTTGAGCTGTACCTCACATCAATAGAAGCTATAGGGTTTTGGCTGTGAAACTCAATATAAAAGGTTTACACTTGAGTGCAACTTGTAAATACACGCGAAGTAGTTCTTGGCCATCCCTAGGATGCTACTTGCTGTTCTAAATTCATTGAACACATCTTACTGGAACTGACATTTGTATATACCCGCATAAATACGGAGAACAGTGATGGCTGGATGGTCAGATCATTTCTGATGGCAAGAGTGCTGGTGTATGGTAAGATGTAGAATCAATTATAAAGTTATGTAGTATGTCTTTTCATTTTTTAAAAGAGAAGGTTTGGGGACTCCCTTTTTTGTTTTAGGAATCTACTAATATTGAATCTTCATTTCTTTGTATAAATCAAAAGCAAACTTTAAAAAAGCAAACAGAAACATTAAGCAGTCCTTAGCAGTTTTCTGAATTTGGAGATTTTCTGCCTCCGTTAGTACTCATATAGTACTCGGTCACATGAAATAAAGAATAAAAATTGAGAGTGACAAGCCAAAACCCACAACTGAATGCTTTGATTTAAAATATTCATTTGTATTTACAGTAAATTTCAGTAATATTGACTAACATTGAAGTCAGTAGTGGAATCTTCATTGAGTGCTTTGTTTTAGAAAATACACTTTTGGATTCATTTGAAAAAAAAGTGAAGAATACTCTTTAAATAGAAAATACTGGTCTGGACTGGCTTTCTGAAAATGTCGTGAAAAGCATGGAGCATTTCAACCTCCAATAGTTATTTGTTTTGTATTATGCCAATGGAAGAGTTGTCATGACAAGGAAATCTGGACTCGCGTAATTTTGTTGAAGAAGAAATGCATTATCATTGTTGTGAGTAGATCTTGACAGGACATTTTGGAGAAACAGATCTCTCATTTTTTTGAGGAGTAAACTGTGAAATGCAAGTAATTCAATCTTTGCTGATTTGTCATATTCCCTTGTCTGTGCCTTTCTAGTGAAAATGTTCCTGAGTGTTATGTGCAGTCTTGAATACTCATGATTGGAAAGGGATGAAAACAAACTTGAGAATGTTCAGAAAACAATTCAGTAACTAGGTTGGGTGGGTTCAATCTGAAGGAAGATTGCACAGGATGATTGGCTACATGTTGACCATGATGACATCTTCAGGGATCTACGTATACTATGAAAAGAAGTGACTTAGTGTTGTTGCCCTTGAGTCTGTATCTCTCCCTGTTCCTGAGTGATGGCTACTAGCACTCTTCAAATTAAGGGTACTAAGTAGCTGTTGTGTTGACGGTTGAGCAGCTTTCTCTCAACTCTTAATTCACTCCATCTTTAACTCTCTTTCTCTTTTGCAGCTTAAGTCTCCTTAGGTAAACATAATTGAATAAAACAATTCACTATTTATAGTAATGGCCATTTATCATAAGAAATAATGCTTATTCGTAAAGTAGGACTTTGTACACCACCACTGGTCTTCTGAGATTATCCTGTACTGTGGTCACCCACAAGGGCTGGCAGTGTTCAAAGCCAGGTTGGACAGAGACTTGGGCGACATGGTCTAGTGTGAGGCGTCCCTGTCCGTGGCAGGGGGATTGGAACTAGATAATCTTAAGGTCCTTTCCAGCCCTAACCATTCTATGATTCTATGAACTGTTGATAGGTGTCTTTTCCAAGGTTCAGTCACTTCCTCTGTCTTTTTTGGGAGAGTGTAGGAGTGTGACTTAAGAGAAATGTGTGAAAGAAACCAGCTTCGAAGAAGAGATTAAAGATATGTAATGAGCAATCCGTGCGTATAAAGTTTACCTTTTCTGATGACAAAAGATGTAAAAGTCATTGCTTAAATGCAAATAAAATTGCTACAGAGGCACATTCATAGAGAAGAAACCCACTAATATGTAAAGATACTGCCTTTGACTCAGGAAGCCTCTGAGCTGCAAATTGTTAAAAGCAGGGAGACTGTCCTGGAAAGGTATGGCTTTGTGCTTCCTCTGATCAGTTATTCTACCCTGGCCGTGTTTTGGGTCATTATTCTGGTTGGATGCTAACCTAGCTGAATCTTTGCTCTGACACAGCATCATCTTTCTTACATTATCAACTCACCAGGTATTATGGTCAGGTTTGAAAGAATCATTCTACAGCATGTAACACAGTTTAGCATAGCTCTTGGTGGATATTTACATGAAAGTTGAAGATGAATTGCTGCCTGAAGGAGGTCTTTCTGATGTGGGAAGAAATTAAAGTTTCTCTCTCGAGGAGAAATGAACCTTTAATCAGTCAGAGCAGAGCCTGATCCTTTAACTATGGTGTTGCCACTGTGCAACAAGATTTAGTGTGAAAATTTTGCCCCAGAGTTTCTTTGTTTCTTTTTTCCCAACAGATTATCGAAGAAAAAAAAAACCCATGAATTTTAGAGAAATAACTTTGAAAGTGTGCACACATTATATTTGCCCACTTTAGCTATTAAGAGCTATTGGTTTTGCATTTGTTTTGTGTGCTGTGCATTCTGGCAGAAATTCATTGATGAACTAACTGAGGCTGTAATTATTACTTTACATAGCATTTTGACCATGTAAGGTAGTGTATGTGTCAAGGACAGTACAATGCTCTAACATATGTCATCATATGGAGTGCCAGATAAAGTCCATATAGCTTTATCTGGAATGCTTTTTGGAATAAGAGGCATTTTTCAATCCCCTCCTTGAGCCCTGGGCTGTACTTTCGATGTCTGCCACTGTATCCGCATTCTGAAATTTTCCTTTCACAATTACCTGCCTCTTATATTTGTTCAGAAATCTTGTTTTAAGTCTGTTCTTTCTTTTAACAGTTCCAGCTTGTGAAATATACCTTCTTTTAGCCTGGATGCAGCTGTTTCCCATCGCATAAAGAATTACTGGTTGTATGGGGAGACTTGAATTGCCTTCTTCCCAAAACTAACAGATGGCTTAAAGATACCTTTAATTGAGGCTATGTTGCCTTTGAGCACTTACCAATTGGTGACTTTGGAAAAAGGGCTTGTTTGAGGAAATCTGATGCCTGCTACAACACATAATTATGCTCCTTACTGAAGGCCTGAGATTCAGTATCCAGCTTTCCTTTCCCCCTTTGCCCTTATCCAGAAAAGGTGGAGAGATCATTTGACAGAACAGGAGTCATAACGAATAGGAAACATTTCCTGAAGCTGTGGTGAAAAAGTGTAAAGGGTATGAATGGAAGTTACTTGTTAAAAGGTGATTCTGTGTGCAATCCTTTACAGTTACTCAGGACTTTAATAATAATTACAATCCATCCTATAAGCTAAAGAGGTTTATTAAGAAACTAAAGTAAAAATCTTCCATGCTATCTTCTATAGCTGCCATCAAACATTGCCCATTAGACTTTAGTTTGGGATTTAAGTGTGAGAGAGAGCAATTACCTAATCCTGTGGAAAAGCTTGTATTGAAAGATGGGCATCATAGGCTGCTTCAATCTTAGTGCTGTATTTCACAGGTGAAAATGGTCAGTGAAAACTTACTGTGCTTCTGTACACCTCTGCCATAGATCAGCTATTAATGATGGCTCATGTTTCTCTTTTCTGATCCAACTGATTCATAGGTACTTGCTTTTTGCCCTTCAGCCCTCCTCCCGTGGCTCCATGATGCTCAGTTTCACACAGAAGAAAAATGTTGAAAAGGCTGTAAGGGGACTGTTAAAACTATGCAATAGGGAAAAGAGAGTCAATTCTCCCCTGGCTTTTACCAGCATGTAAGGAAAAGAAATTATGTTGGTACTAACTCTGTACACTCACACTCAGATTAAGAAAAAATAGCTATGGGGGTATTTATTTGGACTTCTGGGTCATGTTTTTCCAACTAACCTATGGATGTGTCATTGCTGGTGTTTTGATTTTTAAACTGAAGTATGTATTTGCAGGGTTTCATAGGCCGAGGCACCTTAAAAAATACACACATACCACCACAGTGTGAGGTTTGCAGTAACATTCTACAACCACTAAAATATTATTGTTAATCTGAATTCTCCCCGAGTATGCTGACCACTGAGGGAAGCGTCCTTAATCTTAATTTAGGTTGAATGTTTGGTTATTTTTTTGAACTAGAAATCATCTCAGAAGGTTAAAAACCCAAATAATAATTAAGCATGTATATTAAAAACTTTTCAGTCACAGAAAACGTGTGCAGTTTGCATCTCGTGGTTATGTGTCCTAGTACCTGTCTCTGGTGGTATTTTTCATGCCAGTGAAACACATCTGAAGACATCTTTCTTTAGCCACTTTATGAAAACATTTGATTTCTGTTCTTATTACATTCCCACTTCTGGTTTTTTTCAAGTGAACAAATATATAGCACCTCCTCTCAGATTTTTTGTCGTCAGCTACGTTGAAATTAAGGCTTCATACAAGGTGGAACCAAAGGGGTGGGGTGAGAGAAGAGAAATACAAGGGCTGATTTGTTTTAAAATCCATTTTTTTTAACTGAGGAAAATGATTGTTTCTAATCATCATAGATTGTCACATTCTTTTGTCACATCTGATTGCTAGTGTCTAGCACAGAAGGGTGCAGTCAAGCACTTTGCATATGTAATTATTTCTGTATGTAATTATTTCTAATTGCTACTTAATATAATAGGCCATACTGATCCAAATATTTTAAAATAGTAATAATTATTCTTATATCTCCATAAGCTTCAGCTCTTAATGACTAAATTAAGGCTGACAGATGCATAGGATCTTTGTACAAAGATCAGATCCTGAAAAAATCCAAAGGAACAAAAAATCACTGGTTTATGACCATGGGATCTTAGTGTATCAATAGACAGTACTTCTGCTACTTAATTATCAGCTTGGTATCCGTTCTTGCTTTATCTGGAAGTCAATCTGTAGATTTCACCTAACAAATTTTGTTTGGATGTAGTGTTAGGCAAGCTGTCCTGAAGTCTAAAATCCCATGCAGGGTAAGTACAGCAAAGATAGTGGCAAGCTTCCTGCCATTGCTCTTCTAGTGTGTTTCATGCCAAGTCTTCAGGGAGCGTCTCTTCAGATGGGCAAAATCATGCTAACCTGCAGAAATGTCAGCAGAGATGCCAGTAATTTGGCAGTTGACTCTGTATGCTGCAATATTAACATTGAATGGGAGTAGGTTATATTTAGTGGAGAATGTAGCACTGTATGTGTTTTTTAGGGTAACCTGAACTATTTATGCATGTGCTGTACTTCTGAATGCATCCTAAAGATTTAGAAATAAAATATCAAATTGGTTTTAATAATACGGGGATTTTTTTCACAAAACCTTTTTCTTTTTCATCTTCAGCTTTTGTTGTGAAACTTTTTTTGTAGCCTGATTACTGAATATTATTTATTGTTTTGAAAGCTCTGTGAACAAAATTGTATTTTAGCTTGCCTAATAAAATATTTCTTACAAAATTATTCACTATCACCTCCTGTGATTTTTAGTTATGTTCACACAGTTCCCAGCTGCATTATCTACCCCCAATGTAGAAAATTAAGTCAATGTAAAAGTATACTCTGTTTTTTAAAAAGAGGTCACGAATAGCCTTTCTTCCCTTGCTAGTCACCAGTGTTCTTATTACGCTTCATTTATATAGTTGGAGGATTTGGGAGAACCAGCTGGGCCCCCTGTCTGCACTCATCAAGAGTTAATTTCTGAAAGAGGTGCTGTTGTCATGAACAAGTGCAGAAGGTACTCTGGTGGTCCTGCCAAACAACAAGAGCTCTTAATTAGCAGCAATGTTCAATCAGACTGCTTAACCTGCCACAGAGCGGAGGAGGTCATGTTCCTTCCTGATGCACTGCCAGCCTAAAAAGCATCCAAGAACCGATCCCAAACATTGGGTTTTTTTAAACGTACTTGGTTCCTAGAGGCAAGAAAGGCAAAGCATGATCTGTTCTGGAAAACTGTCAGCATTAGAGTGAAATTTTATTTTTTGAGGGATGTAGGGATTTCTTCTTCTGTATAGAATACTCTGTGATTTTTGAGGGAAAAATATTTTCCATCCTAGTACTGACAAATATGAAAATCCATAGACTTTCTGTGGCTTGATTCTGATCTGGGAGGGATTGCCCTGGACTTTGGTTATTTTGTGGAAGATTTGCTAGTCTTCAAAAATAAAAGTGGAGGCCAGTGATTCTTTGCAATATATTCTTTGTTCTCATCAGCAGATCTTGTGATATTCGAATGCTTGACAACTAATGATGTAGAATGCACGTCAGAGTTATTGGAGGGAAGTTTCTGAGAGCGGTGTGGCTGCCTTGGAGGCCATTAGCTGTAATATAGAGCACAAGATGTAAATTGCTGGCTGATGAATTCCTCTAAGTCAAATTCTTGAGTTACTAATTATTGTATATAAATTATGAGTGCTAGATGTCTACTTATATAGGGAAGTATTTTGTAGAATGATTATAAATAGCACACGAACAAGGAGCCCAAAGTAAATAGTTTGTTGCTGTACAAGCAACTCCAAGTAAAGAGGTCCACTAAGTAGACAAAATTTTTGAAAACAAAATGCAGCAGATGCCAGAATATCAGTAATGATAAAGTTTCAAGAAAACTTACCGCTTGAAGCAGTGAAACTGCTTGTTTGCCCTTTTCAGTGGCAATCAGTAGTTTAAATAAAAACAAATGAACCAGGCAAGCAAACAAATAAATCAAGCAAACAAACAAATAAAGTTACACCTGAGCTAGAACCTAAGGATCTACATCTTTTGGTTTATATTGATTATTTCAGTTGATGGTCCTTTTCCACGGGCAGGATTTTGTTTAATACCAGGGGAGAAAAAGGCGGCATTTTTATGCTTTCACTTCTTTTCCATCTTAGTGTTCAAAACCTGAAAATTGACATATAAAAATGCTTATATGCTCATTACCAATTAAAAAGGGAAATAAAAAGCTGGGGCCCCATCTTAAAGTGAAAGAGTGTCAGGTTTTTTAATTAAAAGATCTCATTATACTGCTTACATTGAAAAGTATCTTGCTATTCT
This sequence comes from Strigops habroptila, assembly GCF_004027225.2. Classification (NCBI taxonomy): domain Eukaryota; kingdom Metazoa; phylum Chordata; class Aves; order Psittaciformes; family Psittacidae; genus Strigops; species Strigops habroptila. The sequence goes on along the minus strand of NC_044278.2, from coordinate 30,509,087 downwards.
AATAGTACAATTTCAGTCAGTTGCAAGAGATGGAAAGTTAAGGTAGTGTTCAGCAGGGATAAAACTTGCAGATGTAGATGATTAACAGGAAAATCAGGGGAAGGAGGAAACTGAAACTGTAACTACTGTTTCGATAGGTATGCAGAAACTTGTCAGTAAATTTGTGTAAGATATTTCAGTTCTATACTCATTTCAACCCTTCTTTCTTTTTATTCAAAATATACAAGGAATTCTGAATATGGGAAGAAAAGATCCCAGAAACCTTTTGTTTGGTATGTCACAGGAAGACGCTGTAAACCACAGAGCTAAAAGAAACTAACTAGTTGAAGCTGAATTTTATAAGGAGCAGGCTTAATAGTGTAGAGATTTTAATTTTTTTTTTTTTTTCAAAAAGAATAGTAGTATTTTGTTTCTTAAAATTCTCTGTTTCAAATTATTGAGATAATTGTTAAAGTAACTTATTAAAACAAGGAAAATATTCGCAAGACATGATAGCACAATTTGCTTAAATTTAAAGATAAGAAAGATTTTAGTGAAAATTTAACCTCAATAGGATGTGAAGGAACTAATAAATGACATGTCAGCAAATTATATTTTGTGGTTTAACAATGTTGGGAATTTAAGAGAATTAATACCAAGGACATGCGTTGCTCTGTGGGAAGAATGAACTGAAGATATGGAATTCTTTTTTAATACATATTTCAAATGCATGATTCCTTTATATTTTTATATTTGGAAATAACCATATATGCACACATAAAGGTATATGCATACACACACGATGGGACAAAATTGGGTGGGGGAGAGGGGTTGGGAAGTCTCTTGTGCTGAGAAGACTCTTTGATTTGAAGGTATAAATGGTTACCATTTATGGTAAAATTTAGGACCAAAATGAATACCTGCGCTGAGATGAGCTAAGTAATTTCTCTAGTGTTGCTGTTTTGATGTTAACAATAGTTACCTTACAAAACTAACTGTCTTACAGCTGTTTTCTACCTGTGTAAGAAAAAGTTTCTATGCCTGCGTTGCTTGATTACTCTCCTAGATTAACTCCTGAGATCGATGCATATACTGTATACTATAGTATGTGTTACAACATAGCAGTGTTCTGCACAGGTGAAATAAAAAGAACTGTTACACTTGTAGAGGCACTTTTTTGGCCTTTTTGTGGTTTTTTGGGTTTTTTTTTTTTTGTTACTTAGAGCCTTGGAGTTTTAGGACAGTGATCATCCAACTACTTTATAAGTAGTTTGAATTAAAAGAACCAGTGCAGATAGTTGTATGTGTACTAGTGTAAGTCTTGACTGCATCAGAAAAAACTTTTAAAAAAATTGGTAACATGCAGAATGAAATAAAATTAAAATATGAAAAAAAAGAGTCTTTCTCTTTGAGGAAGAAAAGACAGGTTGTTGCCACAAGTCCCTTTTGTAAGATCTTTGCTTTGGTGGGAAAAAGCTGGCCCAAAGAGGCTTCTCGTACTGAAGATGTGTAGATGAAGTAGAGTTTAAGTGTATACGTAGTACTTTGTAGTCTTTTTTCATCTAATTTATATCATTTGAAAATAGGACCTTTAATGTCAGTAAAAGCAAAGATGACTTCTATAAAATAATATTATGTAAAATATAAATAAATGCAACCTTTGATTTTTAATTTTGTATGTAGGATTGAACCCAGAGAGTAAGTCTTTGATTTTTAATTTTGTATGTAGGATTGAACCCAGAGAGTAAGTCTTTTTCTTTTTACTTTGTAATGATTTCTGAGATTAAGTAGATTAGAATCGTGCCAGGGCAGGTTATTCAATATTTCTTTTCCAGCACAGTTTGCAGATGCCTGTGCTCTTAAAATAGAAACAAATAACTATGTGTCTGCCATCACTATTGAAGGAAGTGTCTTACTACAAATGGTGGCTGGCTGTTAAAACTCTTGCATTCGCATAATTCTGTGTGATGAAAAAAAGACCGCATCCATTTTCATAGAGGAAAAGCATATTGGAAGTCTTACTGTGAAGATCTTGCATTAATGGTTTTGTACATGGATGTTTATCATGAGGTGTACATTGTTCTGGCAGCTTTGTACAGAAGAATACAATGTATGTGCTGAGTAAGGATTGAGACAAGAATGCCTGCTGTCTTCCCCAAAAGTATGAGTGCTCTTTGTCAAGCAGCCAGCTTGTTATTTGTAGGATGCCAGTTGTTATCTCCTGAAATTTGTTTTTCCCTTCTAGTTGCCATTTTGTCTAATTATATGTTATTATAAGTTCAAATTCTGAAAGATAAGGATAGGAATATGTAGGTGGAACTGAAAATAAACGATTTCACTGCTGGACTAAGAAAATCTGTAAATCTTTCAATTTAAAGTCCTACTTTTAACCTAGTAGCAACTACATAATAATTATGTGCATTTTATTTGCTCTCTTTTCATAGTTGTCATTGTAAGCTAGGACAGTTAGATTAGGATAATAATTCTTCATGAAAGACTAGATTTCAGATGTCAAGCCCACGAACTGAAGCCTAGATTCAGTGGAAGGCAGCAAGAAGAAGAGTATATCAATCCCTGGGGCAGTATAGTTTTCTTAATTGTGTTAAGTGTTGTCTAGGTTAATCAATATATTAAAAAAAAAAAAAAAAAAGAAAAAAAAGATTTAAAGTGCATCTTATGAGCCTAAATGTACAAGTAATATTTTAAGTATTCGGATTGGACTTGATGTTGAGGTTTTGACCACTTTTTCCTTTCAAGGTCTTGAAAAGTCTCTTCTAGCCTTGAAGTCTTTCAGAAAAAAGTTAATCTTTGTCAGTGTTCTTGCCCATCATCTTATTCTTGTTCTCTCTTCTCATCTTATTTTTAAACTGTAGTCTCTTTCAAAGAGACCAGTTTTACTATATAATGAGTAACAAAACGAAGTCACCTTCATAACTGAGAGAGGGTAATTACTTTCAGCCTGCACTTCTCTTGCAGTTTTCAGTTGGAAAATGTTTTCCTAATTCCTTGCTGGGAAAAGGAAGGTTACATTGTGCTTTGCTGACAAACAGCTGATGTGGGTTGTTGCTGAGGTGATCTTGTATAATGAGTAGAAGTACGATGTTTCACATTGAGCTTTGTTTCCTAGTTTCTGTACCTTTAAAAATGAAGGTGTTTGCTGAATGTGCAAATTTCTAAATTTTTTCTCTCAAATAAAGTGAGACACCTATATTTTTAAAATTAAGGAGGGTATTCCTTAAGCAGAAGTGGAGCCAGGCAAACATTTAGGATGGAGCATGCCCATTACCAACACTAAATGCAATTGCACTGGAATTTTAGGTAGGCAGAAAGTAATTGCACAGCTGGCATTCAGCTAGGGATCTTGTATTTCTGTTCCGTAATACCATACATCAAGTATTTCATAGAATGAAAATAGCATATTCTGTGTATTGCAATGAAGTTAACAATAATTACTTCAAAGGATATTTGCACTGTAATATGCCCATGATTCACAAATAATTAAAACTTCAAGACCTAAAAGTATCTTATAGCTCTGCACAGAGATGAACCTTTGTTCAATTTCATCTGTAATTTCACAGACTGGAGTGAGATTTAAGCATTTCTTGCAGTGGCTGTACATGTTTTTTGCATCAGTATATTGGGACTGGGTTGTGTGTCTTGGAATGCATTTGAAATATCTTCAGTGGTTACAGATGTATTTGATCTCATTTGCGTCATTACAAGCAGAAGAAGTCAAAATAATTCTTTCAAACTTGATTTGATGAGTGTCAAATGTGTATTTTAGAAAGGAAGAAGTGTCATGGAATTTCACTGTTTTGATTTTTCAGCTTGAAGAAAATGATTGAACATTTGATTAGCTACCAAAGACGATATGCTTATAAAGGTGGGAAGGCCTGACAAAGTCAATAGTTTCTTTTGTGCTTGTATATTGTTTAATGTATAGTTTAGCTTAAGCTGTTTTGCTGTATTCAATCTTGGATCTCTACTGCATGGATATGAGAGCTGGATGTTGTACAGACACCACCTCCAGGAGTACCGTACTCATTGTACTCTAAGGCAAAGGCACAGCATATTTGAATGCGTGCAACAATGTCATATTTCTGGCACATGATGCATATGGTTGTGAGAGAATAAGATGTTTTACATAAAACCTTTTCCTATAATAATTTTGCAGTTATTTGCACATCCACTGTTTGATTTGTTAAGTGCTTTAATCCCCAGCCATGGTGTATGTGGTAAACATGATAGTTACAGCTCAACCTTAGACTGTCGTGCTATTGTCTCTGATTTTTAGAAATACATGTTATTGATCTGTGTCACCCATGGGATTGGAAATAGTGCACACAGGCCTTCACTGTCTGCAAAGTTAGAAGTTCAGAGCCCTAACAAGTCACGTCCTTCAAGTTGCTTCATATGAGAGACTTTGGTGAACACACAAAAGTCTTCATGACATTACTCATGCAGAATAGTAACACCGAGTAGTACACCAGTAGTGCCTAATGTATCTAAGTCACCAACTGTACCATTTTTTCAGAAACAGCACTGGTATACCTTTTGCGCTTTTATAGCATCATCCCTCTGTGGGTTTTGAAATGTTTCACCAATAGTTATCATTTAGCTTTCCGAGATCTCTTAGAAATACTGTAGATAAATAGTGATTAAGTGCATACTAGCATGGGGAAACAGAACCACAAAAATTTTGATTTTGCTTTGGATCCTCCAAAGGCATACATGAAAAATTGTTTATGGGAAGATCCCATACTGTCAAAGTAGGATTGAATAGCAAGTAGTGACGTCTAGACAAATCAAATTGATTTTATCTAATAACAGTGATTTGAAACCAATATTTAATACATTCCTTGCATGCAGTCTTGAATAGTCAAAACTACTAGAAGAGGGGGACTTTGATCAAAATGTCAGTGTTATTTCCCCTCCACTTTGATTGACAAAGTTTTTCTTATCAAGTGCAGACTGATACTGATGAGTTTGTCCTACTCAGCTTCTTGTTTCTTTTCTGTGATTATATATATATACATATACATATATATGTAATTTTCTCTGCTTAAGTGATGTCTAAACTGAACTGTACGATGCCCATGCCATCCTCATATGATAGCCCAATACACGCCCCTAACACTGGGGTAGAAAAATGCTCATCAGGACTACAGAGCTTTTGTGGCAATAGAAACTTAATCCCAGTTCGTCTGGGAAAAAGGCAGCCATGCGACAGCTGCATTTCATGAGGCCTCATGGCAAACTGCCTTGCAGATAATGTTTTCACTGAGTTGCAAGACAACCAAAACCATCAAAATATAGTTCAGAGATGTCAGTCAGCTGTGCAAATAACTTTGCATTGTTTGGGAAGGCACATCTATAATTATGTATTACTTCTTTCAATTTACTGGATTGTTAAAAAATTTTCACTAGAAAAGGCCCATGGGATTTTATTGATGTGCATGTGCACTGCCAACAGAAGGGAAGCTAAGGGAGTAACTTAATTTTGACTGAAAACGGGTTTTTTTCAGTTGCTAGAATGAGTTAATTTTTGCATGTTTATGTGCACCTAATTGGATCTTACAGGCATTGTCTGGACTTATCCTCACAGTATCTGTTCCACCTGGGTAGAACTGCTTAAGTTACAGTGAGTTTTGCTTAATGGATAGATAAATAGAGCATTCTTCTGCTGTCACATTTTGTATTTTATGATCTCCTTTCTCAAATTCAGTCATCTTTTGTTTGTGAAGTATCCTAAAAGCTAATGAATACAAGGAAATTAAATTATAGGAACTCTTCAATAACACAAAGAAATGTTTATGTCAGAGGAGGGATAGAGTGTGATAAATAATCAAAGATGTATTTTATCTTAACTTCCAGGAAATTTTCTTGACAGATTTAAGAAAAGCATTTGAAATTGAGAACTTGACACTGTGTTTAGTGATTTTTGGAAGCCACTTTACTTTATCTGATACTGGAATAGCTAATATAAGTTTTATTGCTTGAAATATGTAACTTGAGGGAAAAATTTTTTTGCTATTAAAAAGTTTTTATAGTAGCTTTTGAAAATGGATAGTCCAGCCATTCAGTTCCTGCATTAAATGTGAAGATTTTGGTACATTAAAAATAAAGTCTTTTCATCTTTTGTTGTTGCTAAACCACTGAGAATTTCCAGGTAGTGTCACACTGTAAATATGTGCCTCCTAATTTCAAATTGAGAGTTACACTCCTTTTGTTGTCTTTGGCTTGCATTGCTGCATGTCTCAGTTTTCAGGATCTGTATAACAAAAAACACCAGAGAATTAGGTTCTGCCCTGAGTATTGACAGAGGTCTTTTTGATCATGTCTGCATTTGATTTTGGAATGAATGTTCCATTTCTTGCTGCATAACAGTATCTGATGTGTAGAAGTGCTCTGCCCGCGTTGAGCATTTAGCTTATATCTTGCCTGTTAGTAAACTTCAGGCTCTGCTTGCGTTCTGATGTATAACCGTGGAATTAGTGTAACACTTCTGCAAGTTGATACCTGAAACAGTTTACTCTCTCTGCAAGAGAAATGCCCCTAGATCTCCAGAAAACCTGTGTGTTTATGATCTGAATATGCTCATAAGAACCCATATATTGGGTGATAGTCAATTCATTTTCTGGTTTCAAAAGTCAGTTCTTTCTGGCTGTTCTGCTAATACTGGTTTGAATGTTGTATGTGAGAGAGAATCAGTTCACTGTGATGGATGGACTGCAAAGATAAAAGATGTGCCACTGCTATCTAAGCCTTGTATTTTACCTGTACTTGACCTTGTCAACCTACAGTATGTAAATCTTGGCCCCATTTGGATTTCACTTGTTGAATCATTTTAGCCACCCTACTGAAGGCTCAGAGGCTAGAAGTTACACAAACAGAAAATAATGGTTCCTGGCCCAGAGCTTACAAATTGTGAATGAGAAAAAGATCTACAGGGACAGGATGACTGTGAAATGTTAGATATAGGGAAAAGAGTCTCAAAAGTGAATGCAAGGAGCTCATATTTGCTGCAATAGAGAAATTGTCCTTTAAAACAAAATAAGGGTGATAGATGAATTTTACAGGTTTATCCTGGTGGATAGGAATACAGTGTTCTGTTATGTTAGTCTTATGTCCATGGTTGAAAAGTCAAAATTATCTATAGAGTACTTTTGAAAAAGTCACTTTTTTAAAAAAAAAACAAACCACCTGAAAGGAAAAATATTTCTTCACCTTATTCTTTCTCAGTTATATTCAACATTAAATATATTGGTGAAAGGTGGAGGGAACAGGCAGCTGCAAACACTTGACATTTACAACTGCAACTTTATTAATTCTGTGAAGAGTTTCTTATTAAAATTCTGTTAGTGGAGAAAGGGAAAGGTGATCTTCTTCAGTGATTTTTCTCCTTTTAGATGCTTAACTCCTTACTATCACAGCTGAAGTGTTTAAACATCCTTCTTAAAACTAAGACCCATGTGGAGTGTATGTTACCAAAGAGCTTCCATCTCTAAAGCAGGTTATGACCCATTGGATCTTGTTTTAGGATACAGCTATTTATGGGTAAGTGTGACATAGAGTAATAATCAGATGCAAATCATTAAATGGAGATAGGGTGGTTGGGTATCATTTTCAAGAGAGGTTCTGGAAGTTTGAGTTAGGAATTGAATATAGGTTAAAAAAAAAATCTTACTGTTGTAACAAAGGAGATGAGGACTGAGACTGAAATTCATACAAAAGTGCTTAAAAATGTGCTATATGTAAAATGTACAGAGTAATCCTTCCAGTTCTACTCAATACTGGGAGTGCTTAACTGGAGTTATTGGTCCAGTTTTCAGCACCAAGCTTCAAAAGGTGTGGATTTGCTAGGCACAGGACAAAGCAGAGAAATTGATTCAGAGTTTAGGAAATATGACTTCTTAGATGGGGAGAGTGGGATATAAAAGAACTATGTTTGTTTCATCAGAAGACGACAAAACTGGTATAAAGAAACCTTTAGTCAAGTCAATGGTCCCTTGAACATGGTCCCTTGAATGGAGAAAATGAATAAGCATTTCTCCATTTTCAGTGGATGCAGAAATGCAGATGCAGTATTTTTTTTTTTCTTTAAAATTGCTGAAGAAAGGTAGTTTGCTTGAACAAGCTATTGCTTCTCCATCATTATAAGTATTATGAATAGTCTGGGGAAAGTTCTACCGAACATGGAAAAGGAAGGAATAAAGACTTAGATAGCACTTGAGGTTACTTCCAACCCTCTGTGACTGTGGTGTAAAATTGTATCTTAGATTTACACTGTAGCTGTCAGCGTTGACCTGTTGCTAGAGCAGGGTTTCAGCTTGCTTCTGTGCAGCTGTGGCTCATTTTGGTATGATTACAAATCTGGGTATGAGGAGCTAGCCTTCTGTTGATGGGGTGGATTTTTACTTTGCACAAATGTGCAAACTACTGATTTTTTTCCTTCTGCATATTTATTTATTTATTCTGCATTAATATTTCTGACTATTTCTGAGTGGTTTTGCATAGTACCATATATATGTCTGTGCTGATGCTTCACATTTAAGACATTATTCCCAGTTGATTTTTCTCCATCTCCAGAGCCAAAGGAATTATTTACTGCAGACCACTTTAACCTTGGATAAGACCTTACTGTTTCAGTTAAAATAAAATACCACCATGTCTGCTCACAATTTCAGCTTGCTTAGTGTTAAGTACTGCTAAGAGTCATAGTATCGTATAACTAATCCTCCAAGTCTTCCTCCTTCTCTTTGATGCTTGCTTCTGTTGCATGTGTTTGAATGGTTCTTCTCATTCACCTACTAGCCAGAACACCTCCACTAAGGCCTCACATCTGAATAAGCTTTAATACAACTCAATTCAAGTGGCAGGGTCTACTGAACACCTGTTTTGTAGAAATGTATCAGTAAAGCTGAATGAGAAAGTTTCTTTTCTATGCCTGTATTTTGCTTTCACTTTACAGCTAAAGAACACACACAAAAAAACAGGTAAAGGAGGACTCAGAGGTCTGTCAGGAGCTTTGGAAATTATTTATGACAGATTTCAACCATTACTTTATGAGTACTGATTACCTATCTGAGACGCAAATGCAAGAATGGCATGTCATCAAACACATCCTCTGAGAGCTAGTAATGGACAGTAGGACTTGTAACCAGATCCTGGCTGTTGAGATACTACCACAGAGTAGTGCTGAAGCAGAGATGGGGGAGAGGGAGAAATGACAGGGGATGAGCTGTCACTTTTCTTTGTTTTTCATACAAGAACGTTGAAATACTGTTTATATGATATACAGTTAGAATTGGACATGTTACATTTGTCAGCACTTGCAAGTGATTCCTGAGATTACTAAGGTAATGCGAGAATGAAAGGCATTTTTTCTTTGGCAATAATTGATATATTCAGATTTCATCATCCCCTATGTGCAAATGTCATTGCTCAGGAAAGTGGCAAGATACCAAGATCCAAGTATAGATTTACCTGGGGACCTATATGGCTTCTCGCCCCCTGCGAACTGCTGCTTAAGCAAGCAGGCATGATCCAGATACATAATTCAGGATGGTTGTGCAGCCCTCCCCACTTGAATGTCATCTGTCTTCAGCTCAGTGCTTTACCCATTCATCCACCTCTCATGGTAAGAGGTATTTGTACATATTTTATTGTCTTAAACTGGGCATTCCTTTGAACTTTACAGAAGTAGGAAGTTAATGCTTTTCTTGCATTTGAAGAATATAAAGTAATGAGGCTACATGGGGACCTTTGGGTTTTCTCCTACCCACCCTGACAAAGAGAATCCACTGTTTCAGGACATGAATATCAGCTACATTTGTGTTGAGTCTGTGGTTAAAGTCTACATTATGATGACTGTTTCTGGAGTCTACAGAGGATGCTGTGGCCAGCATAAAGTAACTTCCTTATTTTGAAATTCATTCTTAATCACCCATGAAATTAACTATTGGAGTCTGCCTTCAAACTGGCACAGTCTAATAGTGGGGGTTTTAAAAATATTTAACAACAGAACTTTTCTGTTCTTTATTTATATGGTTTTGGATGTTGGCTCTTGCATGAGAAAAGTGCTTGTATGCTTTAATACTGAATTTAGAAATCTTGTGGTTTCTGTTGGCACTGTGAGACAAGAGCTAGTATAAGATTCTGGTACTCGATGAGAGCAATTTTGTGTGTTAATCATTAGACACATGAATACAGAGCCAACTGAGTTCAGCTATTGTGTTTATTGCCTTTTTTCATTCACCATAAAAAAAAAGGCAATAATTTTTCTGGATTACTATCTCTAACATGATCTGCAACTTGGAATCAGAAAAAACCTGACGTGTCGTCAGTTCTTTCTTCACACAGAGAGCGAGAAATTGCTGGGATATTCTATTTAGAGATGTTGAAATGTAATGTTCAGGATTTATAACCCAGCTCAATGCTTCATTTCAAGTCAGCTCAGCAATGAATTTGAAGTGCGTATGCCTTCTGCGCCTTGTGAAGGTTCTAGTTAGGATAGCCCATGTTGCTACTGTGGCTGATAGCCAGACTCCTCATCCAAAAGTGCCTTCCCTGTGAAGCATTGCATAGCTTAACAAAGAGGAACCCCAAGCTGGATGGCAAATGTAGCTCCCTAGTGAAACCTCATGCTTCAGGGGGAAACTGAGTCAGATGGAAGCCTAGTTATGTTGCCATGGATAGACATATTTCAAGATTTAAATCATTCAAAACTTTAGTATTTCTATATATTTGAAGCAACTTAGACTTTTGACTAAACTGAAAACAGCCCTATAAAGCGTTAAGTATTTTGAAGGAAAAATGCCTTTTTTTCAGACAAATTACTTCCTTCTTCTCTTAGAGAATAGTGGCTTTTCTGAATCTGTGTTTTCTATGAAAAAATATATATAAGAAAAACATCTGATTGGGTCTAATAATGCCTTTTAAAATATAATATTCTAAACTTCACTTGCTAAACAGAGTATTTCAAATGATAATTAAAATTGTAGAGCTAAATTGCTATTTTCCAAGAACTTCTTTTAAAAACGTGTCTCACTGGAACATTTTTTCTTGAAACAAAAAAATACCTTTTTTTCCCAGGCTTGCATTAAATTTATCATTTTGTATAAATCTCTTACATCATGCTTAAGAAATTTCTAGATGCAACACATCTAGTTTTTGTAATGGTAAAGGAGAAAAAAATTGACATTTTTGTGGGAGTTTTGCAATTGAATTCTGAGCTTATTGATATAGAAGGAATACAGTGCTTTTGATTGCGTTTGCCAGCAAAAACACTTTAGTAATACTTTTTTCAAAGATTTTGTATTTCACAGTGCTTAATGGAGAAAAGGACATGCAAGTAAAATAATTGTGCTTTACCTGCCAGTCTGTGAACCCAGAGTTGATTTATAATAGTTGTAACACCTGGGCAAAATTATGCAGGTTTAATTAATGACAAGTAACATGTCAAATTGCCATCTTCGTGACAATACTCATAACATATTGTACAGTGAACCTGTGTCATAAAAATAAGAAAATGAACAAGCCTTTAGAATTTACAAGAAGTTCTGTGTGTATTTTTAAATTACACAGTGGAAAGGCAAATGAACATTTTTAAATTGAGACTTAGATCATTTTGGCCTACAGTGGTAATGAAGAAATTTGAGTGAAATTTTAGCTAATTCTTTTTCACATTAAAAATATTTTACAGAAAGAATGTTTAACAAACCAAAAGGTCTCTCAAAGGTAAAATCTAATCTATAGACCACAAGAAATCAAACAATGGAAAAATATGCTACCTCTTTTTTTAGTGTAGGAAAACTATTGAGTGTACCTTTAGAAAGAGGAGAAAAAAAATATTTTTCAGTTAGCATGGGCTTAGGAAGGCTAAAAATGTACTGCATCCTAAATTTTGAGCGCAATATATGTTGCAATCATAAAATAAAAGAAAGAAAAGCAAATCAGAGAAGAAAATTCAAAGGCTTTTATAGTATTCTCTTAACTATAAATTATTTGAGATTTTAAGTGTGATTGGTTTTGGTGAAACTTTCAATAGTAAAAGGATAAAGGAAAATTTATGAATCTAAGGGAAGTAAGTTTTATTGCTAATTTTTTAGGTCTTCTACACTTACTTAGCAAGGAATTGATGCTTTTTTGTTGAAATGTTTTAATTTTTCCCAATGCAATGGAAACCTCTGTGAAGGATCTGGGGAGAGCAGCTAGTTTCTGCTCACACAGAATTCTTTTTCATGCTTCCTTTAATTTAAGTGATATGTCCAGTGCCTTTTGTTCTACATTAACCCTAACTGTTTGAGTAGCTACTTGGGAATAACTTCATCACTTCTTTGGTAGAACATGGCAACTATTTGACACTAGGTATGATTTAAGGCAGGAGTTGAAGTGCTTAGTAAACTGCGGAGAAATTTTCATAGCAAAATGTAATTACCCAGACTAGAAATTGGACAGAATCAAGTTAAAATTGTTGTGTGTGCAGAAAGTTCTCTGTTTGCTCTTTTATCTGAGAGGTGACTTTAAGTAATATTGTGTGAATTTAGAATAATGATGGATCACTTTTGAGATCCTAGTGCTTGCAATAGCTTAAACTATAAGTTAGTGGATCTAATACTGATTTAAACTAGATTTGCCACTGTCCTGGTTTCAGCTGCAACAGTTTTGGGTTGTTTTTTTTTTTCCTTCTTAGTAGCTGGTGCAGGGCTGTGTTTTGGCTTCAGTCTGAGAACAATGCTGATAACACACCGATGTTTCAGTTGTTGCTCAGTAGCTCTTCCTCTGGTCAAGGACTTTTCAGTCTCATGCTCTGTCAGTGAGGAGGGGCACAAGGAGCTGGGAGGAAGCAGAGACAGGACACCTGATCCAGACTAGCCAAAGAGGTATTCCATACCACAGCATGTCATGCCCAGTATATAAACTGGGGGGAATCACCTGGAAGGGCAGATTGCTGCTCAAGTCCTGCTGGCTATCATTCAGCGGGTGGTAAGCAATTGCATCGTGCATCACTTGTGTTTATTGGTTTTTCCTTTCCCCTTTTAGTTTTATGTTCTCTCCCCTTGTTATTTCCTTTATCATTATTATTGGTGGTAGTAGTAGTAGTATATTGTACTAAGTTATTAAACTGTTGTTATCTCAACCCGTGGGGTTTACATTCTTTCGATTCTTCTTCCCATCCTGCCCAGAGGGAGGAAGGGGGGGAGGTGAGCAAACGGCTGTGTGGCGCTGAGTTAGTGGCTGGGCATAAACCGCAACAGCCACCTTACTGAAATGCTGTTTTTCTTGCTGTACTGTATGGGGTTACTTTAAGGTTTCCAACCAAAACTGTTCTATGATTCCCTCTCAGTAACCAAACTGTACACTTATAGAATCATAGAATGGTTTGAGTTGGGAAGGAGCTTTAAAGATCATCTAGTCCAACCTCTCCTGCAACAAGGAGGGACGTCTTCAACTAGATCAGGTTGCTCAAGAGCCCTGTCCATCCTGGCCTTGAACGTTTCCAGGGATGGGACATCTACCACCTCTCTGAGCAACCTGATCTGGTGCTTTACCATCCTTGTTACAAAAAATGTCTTCCTTATATCTAGTCTAAATCTACTCTCTTTTAGTTCAAAACCTTACTTCTTGTCCTATCGCAACAGATCCTGCTGAAAAGTTTTTTCCCGTCTTTCTTATAGCCTCCTTTAAGTACTGTAAGTCTGCTGTAGGGTCTCACCTGAGCCTTCTCTTCTCCAAGCTGAACAATCCCAACTCTCTCAGCCTGTCCCCACAGGAGAGGTGTTACATCCTTCTGGTCATTTTTGTGGCTCTCTTGTGAACCTGCTCCAACAGGTCCACATCTGTCTTATGTTGTGTGCCCCAGAGCTGAATGCAGTACTCCAAGTAGGGTCTCACAAAGGTGGAGTAGAGGGGTAAAATCACCTCCCTTGGCCTGCTGGTCATGTTTCTTTTGAAGCAGCCCATGGTACAGTTGGCTTTCTGGGCTGCGAGCGCACACTGCCAGCTGACATCCAGCTTTTCATCCACTAGTACCCCCAAGTCCTTTTCCACAGGGCTGATCTCAATCCTGTCATCTCCCAGCCTATATCAGTACTGGGGTTCGCCCCAACCCAGGTGCAGAACCTTGCACTTGGCCTTGTTGAACCTCATGAGTTTCACACGGGCCCACTTCTTGAGTTTGTGTATCTAATGAAGTGTGGTGAAATTACTGTTAAAAGTGACATCATTGCAGGCTGCATTGATCTCTATGTTTTAAATTTTTTATAGCATCCATACTATGCCTTGCTTTGGACAAAAGTGGTTAGATCTGGTTTTGATCAATATGTTTTATCTTTTTATTCCACTCTGAAGATTCTGTTCTAACATGTTATGATAAATATGTTTCACTGCATTCCAGTAACCATTCTGTTTCTTAAATCTTGGCATTGGAGTTTATTTTTTTAATGAAATCATTTTTATTTCCATTTGTCCTATGTTAACTTTTCAGTATGCTTCAGGTAGCTTTTTCAGATAAAGGTAATGAATTTAAAAGATTACTTACTATAGAAAAAAAAATAAACTGTTCAAAACAGTAGAGGTTTTTGCTTTTCAAATTAAAAATTGAAACAACTTAAACTCATAAACTCTCCTCACATCTCCCTTGGAAACTCCCTCTTTTACTGTAAGTTTGTGGTCTTGATGATATTCACAGAGAAGCTGATTTGCTGAATAAAGAAGTTCTTTAAGTTTTCAATTTTGGAACATTACCAGTGTGTCTGAACCCAGGTTTCAAATTTTACTGGCATTTTGTTGGCAAACCAATTTTTTGGAGTCCTTTCTTATTTGGGTATGTTTCCTGACACCTTTGGCTGTATGGTACTGTGTTTTAAAATTCTCTTTTTCTTTTTTTAAGAGGAAAAGCCTATAAACATATACAAAGGACTAATTATAAAATACCTGGTATAAAAATAGAGAGACAAGAAAATTAGCAGCTGAAAAATGCAGTGAGCATTAAAAATGAACATTAAATGGTAGAGTTTTACCCTGCCTATTTAGCATGCCAGATTCTCAAAGCAATTCCACAAGCAAAGCATGCACTATTCTGAGGCCATAATACAGTAATTTAAATCAAGCATAAGTACGTGGGTGGTAAGAAAGAGGTGGTTTAGTGTTCCCTCTTATCCTCTGGCCTCTTTTACTGTTGCTTCCCTTTTGCCAACAGCAGTGTTCATTTATGTTGAGCCAGATAAGAGCATTGATCCAGCTGAAAAGTAACTGGCATGACTTTGCCATACTTACAGTCTTCCTATGTGCTGCAGTTTGGTTGAAGCAATACTATTATTAGTGCACTGCTCTCAAAGACTAACCAACTAATGGAAGTACTTGTAAGTTCCTAACCTATGTTATTCCTATTATTGATAGATTATTCTTCGCTGAAAATGTCATGACTGGTACAGGACAATCTTCTTTTTGTAGTATTTACTGAAGTAAGGTACAAGAAACTATCAATCCGAGGTTCCAGAACTTTGTTAGATTTTCACAGGTCTGTGGCACTGTAACCCTTTGTCATGGTTTAAGCCCCGCTGGTAACTCAGCACCACACAGCCAGTCACTCACTGCCCCCTTTCTCCCCCACCTCTGGGCGGGACAGGGAGGAGAACTGAAAGAATGTAAACCCCACAGGTTGAGATAACAGTCCAATAACTAAAGTACAGTATAATACTACTACTAATATTAATAATAATAATGATAAGGGAAATAACAAGGGGAGAGAACATAAAACTAAAAGGAGAAAGGAAAAACCAATAAACACAAGCGATGCACAATGCAATTGCTCACCACTCACTGACAAATACCCAGCCCGACCTGAGTAACGATCTGCCCTTCTGGCTAACTCCCCCCAGGTTATATACTGGGCATGACGTGCTGTAGTATGGAATACCCCTTTGGTTAGTTTGGGTCAGGTGTCCTGTCTCTGCTCCCTCCCAACTTCTTGTGTCCCTCCTCACTGGCAGAGCATGAGAGACTGAAAAGTGCTTGATCAGGGCAAGTGCTACTCAGCAACAACTGAAACATCAGTGTGTTATCAATCAGCATTGTTCTCAGACTGAAGCCAAAACACAGCACTGCACCAGCCACTAGGAAGGAAAAAAAAAATTACTGTTACAGGTGAAACCAGGACATCTTTCATCCTTTTTCTCACTGATGTAGGACTTTAATGTGTCTAAGGAGTTCTAACAGAATTTGACACTAAAGGGTCCTTTCTGTACTAACGTTGTTATAAGGAAACCCACTATAAAGTGAAAGAAGCTATGAATTTTTGCAGTAGAACAGAAGAATACATTCATATAATAGTATATTCTGGCACATATTTTGCCTGCTGGATATAGGCAAAGTTATAATAGTGCAGAGCAGTAAGATTCCTATCATTTAAATAAACCTCAGTAGGATTAACAGTTTAGGTGTTGTTCTACCTGTCTCAGCTGTGGGAGACAATCTTGCATGTTGCACCTGGTCATGTATAAAATACTGCATGGAAAGAAGAAGATGAATAAAACTAAATATTTAGGCCATACAAGAGTGTGAAAATTACTTTAACCTAGGATCCTACTTGGGATAGGAAATGGGATTCCAGTGAACAACCTTTGGGCTAAATTGCTAATTTAGTAGTTAGTCGCTCATGGCTAGTTTCTGACTGATTTCAACCAAACTTAAAGGACAGCTAGGAACACCAGAAATACCAAGTTTCTGTACATTCCCTGGAGTAAAAGAATCACTCAGATTGGAAGGTATACCCCAAGGTCTCTAGTCCAAACTCTTCATTTCAAGCAGGATTAGCAGCGTATTCAGACCAGCTTGTTCAGGGCTTTTTCAACTCAGATCTTGAAAATCTCCAGGGACAGAAATACTCTACAGCCTCTCTGGACACCCTATTCCAATGCATAGTTATCCTCATAGTTCACTGTTATTCACAAACTTGATTAACATGCATGCCATTTCCTCCTACAGGTCACTGGTAGAGATATTAAGATAGTAATAGGATAGGTCTCAGGATAAATCTCTGAGGAACTGCAGTTGTATCCAGCCTGCAGGTAGGTTACAAACCATTACTTTTCAATCCCAGAATCCAGTCACTTTTTTACTGGTTTGGTAGTGCATTCATCTAGACCACGATGGCCGAACTTGGGTACAAAGTTGTTGTGAAAGATCATCTTGAACATGGTTGCAACATTTGCCCTTCTCCATTTGTCTGGGACTTACTCTGATCTCTATGACCACAATGATAGAAAACAGCCTTGATGTGCCATCAGCCAGCTCTCTCAGCATTCTCAGGTGTACCCCATCTGCTTTTATGGACTTGTATGAGTTAAGATTTCAGAAGAGTTTTATGAAATCAGTCCTTTTCTACTCTTGGTATTTTCTCTTCTCCTTGAACTCTGTCAGTATGTGTAAAGGCCTGGGAGACCTTGTTGTTAAAGGCTGGGGTAAAGAATGCATTGAGTAACTCAGTGTTATATGTGTCCACTGTGCTTTTGCCTCAGTCAGTTGCAAACCCACATTTTCCTTGTTTATTCTTATCATATAGCAGTAGAAGTTCTTGTTGCTGTGTTTCTTGACGATCTCTACTGCAATTTTGCTTTGGCTTTCCTAACATCATCCTTGTTTGCCTGGACAATCTTTCTGCATTTTTTTTTTATTTTTTATTTTTTTGGTAGCATTTCTCCTTGCCTCCATCTCTTTTGAACATTCTTTCTACAGTCATGAATTCCCTTTTTAGCCAAATCAGACTCTTTGTTCATCTGCTTATTTTCCTCAGTATTGTGATGGACTGCTATTTTGTCTGTGGGAGATTGTCTTTAAAGATCAAGTCTGTTCAGCTCACTTGTCCTTCAGAGCTGCCTCGCATAAGATCCCATCTATCAGGTCCCTGAATAAACTGAATTCTGCTCTTGTGAAATCCAGGGTTTGTATTGTGTTACTTGCCGCCTTCGTTCTTCTCAAGATTCTGAACAGAATTGATTCATGGTTGCTACGGCCAAAGCTGTAACAGAATATCGCCTCCCCAGTCAGCTCTCCCTTGTTTGTAGCAGATCAAGTCAATCACTTGAGTTGATCATCTGATATTTGTGTTAAGAGCTTGTCCCTAGCATCCTCCACAAGTCACTGGATTGCTTGCATCCCACTTTGTTTGCCTTTTTGGCAGATATTGGGAGATGGGAGTCTCTCCATAGGAATCAGGATCTGTGATCTGCAGGTGTCCTCCAGTTGCCCAAAAAGACTACTTCCACTTCTTCCTTCTGATTAGGTGGTCTGTAACAGACTCCCACCATGATGTCATTCTTGGTGGCTTCTCCTCTGATCATGGCCCCCAGTTCTCAGTGAGTCTACTTCCTATTTTACAGAAGACTTCCATATCTTTGAGCTCCTTTAGGTATTCATGTTCTTATGAATACAGGCTACGAAGTAGGAAAGACACACATCAGTGCTGCTAGCAAGGAGTCTGTAGCGTGGACTTGAGAGCTACCTATTCTGCTTGGCCAGCATGCCCTCTGGCAGGCCATTCAGCACACAGAGCTTGGAATCAGACATACCATCATGTAATTGAGGGCTAAGAAAAGGAGATGGAGGGCAATGGAGGAGAGTTTAGGAGAAATATTAGTAGACAAACTGCCCATTTTCAAATTGGACATAATGGGCAGAAACAGTAGATATAAAGTGGTAAAGCAAGTGTTCAGGGCACCTTTTTGTCCAAAATAATGCAAGAAACTGGTCAAAAGGTGTATTTCTTACCGTTTGACTAAAAATTGTGAGGGTTTTTTTATGTTGCTTTTATAATACTCTATAAACAAGCTATTTGAGAGTGAGATTTTCAGACGAGGAACTTGAAGTAGAGGGATAAATCTGTTCATAACTTACCCTCTTGTGCCCAGGTATGTTAACATCTGGAACGTAATGCTGCCTGTTGTAATACCTCTGCAATACTGTAACACAGCAGGATACATTAATGAGAGTTTCAATCTTAAACCCACAACATCAATGAAATTTATAGTTGTTAGGCCTTTAACATTATTCAAACATAGTTTTTGTAGTTTCAGTTCCCATTTTATGTTCATGTAGGAAGAAAAGTCATTGTGTTGACTAACCATGAAGACAGAGTCCTCCTTAGACTTGATGATTTCTATGAAACAATAAAGTATTGTTTATTACTCTTGACAGCATTCATAGCGTGCACTACAGGGCAGGGGAAGGACATTTGTATAAAAAATTGTGCAAGAAGCTCTCTCTATTTCAGCTGGTTTAATATTCTTGAATACCAAAAGTGCCTTGCTCACGTTTTGGAAAATACCACAAAAATGTTCAAAGCAGAAAAGTAAAAATTACATAAAATTCTAGTATCATCTTCTACAGTCATGTAGGTGCTGTCTGATACTCTTCCTGGTGGGTAAATTTGTCTTGAGACATTTCATCTTCCCCTACTCTCATATCTCAGTGTGGTCTTTTGACTTAATATGTAGACCAAGTTAGTTAAAGTGCCCAAAAAAGAACAGAGAATTTCTTGAAGGAAAAAATTTCGTGGCGGAAATGTGGTGAGCATTGTGATTAAGTCACTCTGCAGAAAAATTAAATTGTTAAATCTGCAACTGATTAAGTTGAAAGAAAAGAAGGGAAGTCGATATGTAAAGAAGTGCACGTACAGTTACTCTTTCTGGTAAGGGAAATCCAAGTTGTTTCTCCCAGAAAAAAACTAAGCAGTGCACAATTTATAAAGCTCTGAAGTTGGGAGGTTGGGGGGGGAGGGGCAGTTGTGTGGGGGCTTTTATCATCATAGTCTTCATGGTAATTCCAGCACAATCTCAGGAAGTAGTAAAAATAAATCTATCTGTCTCTTGCTGTATCAGTCTGGGTATTAACTTCCCCACGTTGTGTCCATTAAAGAATTTCTTCCTGGCCCTTAAAAGTCTCTGCATTTAATATGTTGTTACCTGCTGCCAAGCCTCTAATAGTTACATTCATATGTTCTGTTAATCATATCTCTTTGTTCTAGAAGCCTGTGATTTGGATTCATAATTAACTTTTTTTTTCTTGCTCTGATTATTTTCCTCCCATCATGGCAGCACATGGCTTTTTTTTTTTACCTATTTAAAAACAAATCTGTAAATGGAGAAGTAACAGAAGCCAGTGTAATCTCTTTCTAACTGTACTTCCAAATTTAAATTAGTTTTTCTTGTTACAAAACCATGAACTTGGTGTTGTAACTGAAATCACACTGTTCCCAGAAGACAGGGCAGAAGCCTCATGAGCTGCGGATGATTTTCCTCAGGTGCCAGCATAGAAGAGGTATATTTTTAATGTTAAAGGTTGGAGGTAGATAGGCGAGCCTCGTGTCAGTGTGTAATCTATAGGGTCCAAAGGAAAGAATTATTGAGCTGTATTTCACATGAACTGGAAGGGGACTGGCAAAGAGATCTGGCTATTGCTCTTTGGCAGCATCTCACTAATTTAGGAGTAGTGTGGAAAAACATTGTGGAGCCTGTGACAGCTTCTGCCGGTTTGGGTTCAATTATTTCTAATTAGCAAAGGCATTTGTGGTCCAGAATTTGCTTGGGCCCTCCAATAACCTCCCATTCTGATCATCACGAAAACAAGTCAGCCATTTAAAAGATATTATGAAACCTTAGGGATCCTTCTTGTATTTTACTACTGATACAGTCCCAAGAGTTACCAAAGCCCTGCCTTTGGTTACCCACGAAGCCGGAGGGATGGATAGTTACTTAGTCTGTCGCCTGCATATACAGACGTGTGCCTGTGGGCAACAGAGGGACACTTCTGCTTGCAGCTGGTCCTTGCTGCCCAGGGATACTTGGTTGATTGCAGAAGTTGAAACACCTTTCACACATATCTGAAATTCAGAGGAAATAATTTTGAACTCTTTGCTGACTTGGACTGCACTTATCTCCAAGACAAGATTGCTTTTATATGAATGAACAATGTCATATTTGTGCCATGTTAGAAGCAGACTTTTAGGCTATACATCACTTTCTGTGTTTACCTTGCTAACAACATCTTGAATATGTTTTATCTGTTAAATAACTCTTTCTGAAAATGGAGGAGAATCACAGCACAGTTCAAATCTGTTTTAAAGTGGCTTGAATGAAGTTCTCACAGTAGGGTTTTTTCTTCTTTTTTTTAAGTCTAGCATTGACTCATTTGATGGTGTTAAAGTGCACTTTCTGCTTATCCCCAGAGAAAAGTTAGTATTCTTTAAGTGAAACTATTTTAAAAGCAGAACACAAGCCTAAAATAAGCCAGTGTTCTCTAGAGTTCTCAGAAGGTGTAGATTTATTTACTGTAGTTAAATCATAATTAGTTCTCAGGGGATAGTGTATCTTTTAAACTGCTTTATTGCCACCATATTGGTTTTCTAAATAATCAGAAACTGCTGCTCTTATATTCTATAGTATGAACAAAAATTTGCTGTAAGTAGAAACAAATGTTTAGAATTGCTAGTTGTCGCTTACTGAAGATAGTGACGTGCAAAAAATAAGCACTTCAAGAAAATGTGAAGAAATACAAAACGTATGTTATCAGAAGGCACCTTAAATGACCTATGGCTATAACTTTTTCCAGAGTAATAGATATAGTAATGTTTTACATTATCGTTTTTCAGTTAATCTTTTTTTAATATTCTAATGCTTTTGGTCAAGAATAAATGTTAACTGAAAATGGATAAATGGTAGTGCAATGTTAACGTAAAATATTACCTGATATTTAAGCCTAGATTTTCATGAATGTAGCTTAGTGTTTCAGCTGATAAGCATGGGGTTTTTTTTTTCCTAATTGGCAGGTTAATGTTCGAGTTGCCTGAGGAGATGGGTTTAATAGCAATTGCTGTTCGCCAAACACAAGGAAAAGGTAAGTTTCCTTCTAGTGCTAATAAATGTGTATTAAATATATAAAATAGGACATTTTAATGTCACCTAGCCTTAAAGATATATTGTGAGTATTTTTGACAATATAATCTACAGAATAATCGTGTCCTTTTCTCTTCCCACTTGAACTGTGGATTCAAACTCAAAACAGAAGTTAATAGGGACCAAAGTAAACATTTTCAGGATGTTTGGTGGCTTTTGCAGAAATGATTTAATGGTCTTCTAGTTTCTGCCAAAAAGTCTCCCCAGTCATGGAAACTGCCATCACTACATTTAGTGTAATACAAGTCAGGTTTCCAAATCAGAACTCCTTTTTGACTTAACTGGAACAAGACTGGGTCTTGACTTGCTCTGAGATAGAGGTTTCTGGAGTCTGCAGGATTTGCCTGAACTGTCATGTGGGCTTTCACAGTCTTTTGCAAGTTCTGTCCCTTTCCCACGAGGGTGCTTACACTAATTTAAAAGCAGTATTCATTTTATTAGAAGAACACAGCATCCAGCCTAATAAGCTCTTCAGAGCATAGATCTACATGAAGGTGGTTACCTGGCTTTTGGTACAGATCTAGCTTGGGTCAAGTTGATTCACACTATAGATGGATTTGTAGGTGTACGCAGAGCATCTTCTCAAACACTTCTGCAGGTAACAAAGCAAGATTTTTTGGAATGTGTATGTTACGAGATACCAGGAAAATCCTGGAAGCCGGTCATTTGGGACATTCTAGGAATTTGAGTAGCAGCATGCATATTAAACAACCTGCTGTTTTTTTAAAGAAAAAGGTTTGCATGTTAACCATTTTTCTTTCAAAATTAGTTTTGAAACTCCATTACAGGACTTATGGTAGATTCTTGGATGGATACTATGAAATCTTTCTCTTTTGTAGTTGTCTACATTAACACAGTGATCTTTTTAATAAATACTTTTTTCTTGAGTTGAAGTTAACTTTTTCTCCTCTCCCTTCCCAGGTCGTGGTGGAAATGTTTGGCTCAGTCCTGTGGGCTGTGCACTATCCACTTTACATATCACCATTCCTCTACATTCCAACCTGGGCCAGAGAATTTCTTTTATTCAACACCTGGTGTCCTTGGCAGTAGTAGAGTCAGTCAGATCAATACCAGAATATGAGGTATGTCATTCTAATTTATCTCAAAATTCCTGTTTCCATTTTCATTAAATTCAGATTTTAACCATGTCTTATGTGTGGAATAACTGAATGCATAATATGGTTTTTCAACACTAATACAGTGGTAAACTTAGCCTTCATACATGCTTGATTATTTATGTATTTTAGGAAATCTAGTATACATATGATGAATACTGTCTTTTACTGAGCTGATTAAGTATACTGCACTCATTTCACTCAGTCTTATGAAACTTAAGACTCAGTCTTCAGCAGTAAAGAAAATGCCAATTTTGTTTGTCTAACAATTGAGTTAATTTGTTTTGATTTTGAAGGAGTTGGGCAAGAAGGAGAAGGGGAAAATGAATAAAACTGACAAATCCTTTTCTGTTGTTTGTTTTTTTTTTTGTTGGTGCTGTTTCAGTGGTCACTTTATCCCTTTTAAAGGATTTTTCCAACCCTTGTTTAAGGTCGAAAACTGATTTCTAAAGCAAGAACTTAGGAGTATTGCTCTCAAGAGGGAATCAAGTGTCCTGTCATCAGTATTAAAATGAAGAACCAGTCTTCTTCATCACCTCATATATCTCCTTTTTAATGTTACCATTTCCTAATATTTGCTAACTGTAAAACTTTGGTATTTTACAGAAGTAGTTAACTAAAGCATATGTTTCCTATATTACAGAAAATCAATGACTTATACACATTTACACATGAACTTTATTATAGTGGCACCCAGTAGCTTTGCTGTAGTTTAGGGTCTGTCAGCCTATCTATTAAAACCTTCTAACTTCAGTGCTTCATAACTTGACTATAAAAACAAAATGCTTCAGGCAAAAATTTGCAATATAAAATATTTGGCTAGAGTGAATAATTTAACCATTTAAAAATAGAAGGGCAAGATTTAGTTCTATAAAATATGAGTCTGACTGGGGAAGGAGTTAATTTATGAATGGAGGTGATTTTGCTTCTGTACACCTACCCTGGTATACTATGGCATTTTTTGTTTTATTCCATTCAAGAAGAAAAAGGTTAGAGGTTTAGTCTGAAGTACTAAATATTAATATAAAAATAGTATGTACCAACAATACATGTGCTGTACATAGCACATGTACAATACATAGCTCGCTTTGACCAAGACCAAGCTACTGAATAACCAGTGTTAAGGGTCTGGACTCAAACATATTAAAGCAAGGGAATTCAAAGATTTATTGGGAATTCAATGCTTAAATTTTCCCTTTTGACTTAGGTAATTCAGGGCTTTTCTTTATGTCACATGACCATCCATGCAAACGGCAGTAGCTGCAAACAATGGGCTAATCTATAGGTGAGCTTTCATTCTCCCTCCAGTTTTCCATACCTTTGTGGGTGTATGTCAGAATCTTAATAATATTTTAGCACACTGATGTTGTTTGCTATGCTTGAAGTCCATTTTAGGATTTCTATTAAAAATACTGAAACACCTGTGTCTCAGTCATCATTTTTAGGTTTGCCATGAATGTTGACTGTGCTAAACAGGCAGCAACTGAGGCCTTTGTTCTGATTCCTCATGGAAAAAATCTGACCACTCAGTTGGAAGTTTTACTGTCAGATGTTAGTGCTGCAAGTGCAAATGGGCCTTATATCAAGAGAATGCTTTGCTTTCCCATTCTGAGAATAGCAGACACCTCTCTCTAGTAAGTAAAGATAAGAACGTGCTCCATTTCCAGCGTATTTTTTAACACCCATTGTTTCTTGACACATGGATAGTTGTGCAGTACCTTATAACTCCATTTTGTGGCAAAGTCTCTGCTCTGTGGTTTACATCGTGAGAATACCCAGTTGACTTGCTTGCTGTCACTTCAGTTGCAGAGCTAGTGTCTGGTTTTCTTACAGGTGTATGTTTTCCTTAAGTAAGACCTACTGAATAGCCCTTCGGAAGATCTCTTAACACTGATAATACTGTTTAACTATGTCATACTTTACATGTCTCAAGAGTCTTCTATAAATCTTTTCCCAGTGCGAAGTCATTTTCCATAATGAATATGAATTGGTGATACTCTCTCTTAGAATGCTTTGATAGCAAAATCAGGTAGTATTTCCTGTCAATGTATGTGTAATGGACTCCCCTCTGACCTTTTAAATCTGTCAGGAAAGTAGACATGGACCCAGGTGCAGTTTTCACACATCCTGTAAAGGGATTTCATAATCTACAATAGGAGGGAACGCGACTCTTGTACTCCTGGAGCACCTCCCATAATTTGCCTCTGGGGATACAGTCATATGCAGTTTTTCAAGCTGCAGGAAGCACATTTGCTTTCTTTTTGTGTTTAAGTAGCTTGTGCAAAGTTCAGTTCAGTTCTGTGGTTTCAACAAAAACTTCTCTATTGCACTGGAACGGTGTCACACAGCACAGTTTGTGTTTCCAGCTTCAGGGTGTTGCTTGAGCATAGCTGCTGAAAGCGTGAATACGTTTAGGACATTACTGAAGTATTTACATAGTTGTGAACTGGAATTTCTCCTTTCTGAAATTCAGGATGTCACTGTCTCCTTGTCTGGTTTCTGCAAGGATTCTCAAATACCGTGTTGATGTTATTGTAGGCTTACCCTGGTTGTTTATCAATCAGCAGTGAGCCACAATGGCTGCCGCAGTTTCCATCCTTCTTGAACAGATCTTCTAAATCTTTAATAGGCACTCATGAATGAAGGAAATGAATTCTAAAAAACCTCACAATTTTGGGACTTAAAATCTCTAGTATCCTTAGAGCCCCTTTTGGTTGCTGTAAGCCTTTTTCTTTTTTCTTTTTTTTTCTTTTTTTTTAAGAAATAGATACTGTTCTCTGACAGCTGCCAGCCTCTTTAGTAAACCATGTAACCATGTTACTATGACTTTTTCAGTAACATTTGTGAAGCACTTAAATAGGTTCTCATTATGAAGAGCAGTTGGGAGTATCACATTCGGTGTGACAAAGAGGTACAGAAATTATAGAATCTGGAGTGATGAATGACCTGTGTTCTTATAATCAGTATTGAAGGGCAAAGTGTTTCTTAATGTATGTTTTTTATTTCTTTAGGATATTGATCTGCGAGTAAAATGGCCAAATGATATCTACTACAGCGATCTTATTAAGCTTGGTGGAGTTCTGGTAAACTCTACACTTATTGAAACAACATTTCATATACTTATTGGTAAATGTCTATTTTCAAGCTTTTCTTTGCCGTTTTTTTTCTGAAGAAATCTGTTATTATGAGTTCAAATGATAACGACAAGAACATATAATGACAGCAGCTGTAAGGAAATAAAGCACAATATTAAATTGTGGAAGGAAGGAAGCACAAGGAATTAAATTGTGCTTCAGAAGGAAGCACAAAAAGTAAATATTATTCATTCTTCTTAATAATTCCATATGCTTTACAAGAAAAACATAAATGCAAGCATCTATGTTCAAAGAGTTCAAAGAAAGAGCATTTCAGGAAAGAGGGAAAATGTTCTCCTTGATCTATTGTAAAACTAGAATATTGAATGCTGAAAAATTTGTCCTTTTTTATCAATTTTCTTTCTTTTTTTTTTTTTTCAGCATAACAAATAGTTAAATAAAGAACATGCCTTTTAAATCAGGAAAAAAAGAGCTCTGTATACATAATGCTTTCATTTCTCCTTTAAAAATTTATTCATAACTTGTTCCTATTGATGTCTTTCTAGAAACTGGAATATTGCTAGTGAAGCGGTGCTGAAGTAATGATTCCATTAATTAACCACTTTCTTTAGTTCTCTCAAAAAGTATTTGTGTAGGCTGGGTCAGGAAGCAAAGAGCGACAATCTGTTAGTTCATTGTAACAAAGACAAACAGTCTACCTGGAAAGCTGGTTCCAAAAAGGTAGCAAAAAGACAATTTCAGAAAGACTGTACATGTATTTTCCAGCAAGTCCAAGTGCTGTAACAGGGGAAGACATTTAGGTGCACAAATAAGTATTGAGATATTTTTATAATTTCAAGTCTGATAATCGTCCTGCTATTTGTTGAGGAAATTTTTTCCCTAACCAGCAGCAGCACAGATCTGTCAGACAAGCTTAGAAACCTGCCACAAGAGCTCTAAGTTCTGGTTCCAAAAATAATTCTCTCTGCTATGTTTAAAAAGTTAAATGAAAGTTCCCTAGCAAGTCATAAAGGTTAAAGAAGATGATAATATTTGGTTTATATTTGAATGTAGCACAGGAGATAAGTAAAGTATCTTGCAAAGAGAGTATGGCCATGATATCAATTCTGTCAAGGTGCTATAAATTTTAAGGCGCAAACAATCAAAACAGTTGAAGTAGTCATCACCTCCTTCTGTGAAACATGTCCAGCCATTAAATTTTCTGTTCAATTGTTATATCCTCATTCTGTAAATAATCTACATGTACAGAATGGAAGTTGCACTGTGGCTTTGAAAAAACCTCTCTATGCCTCGTCAACCATTTATTGCTTCCATAAGTTTTTCCAGAGCCTGTTCTGGTTAACGCAAGAAAAGCAAAAATGGCTCCAGAAATAGTTCATCTTTTCAAATATCTCTTTGCACAATACATATTTGTTTTACCTTGTGTTTCTTACCCTAAATGCCAAAACATTCAAATTCAGGAAACTTTCTGTATGCATTCTCTATGATGTCCATAGGAGTCATCTTGGTGATGATAGGTCTGAGTATATACGAAGATGTACATTTTCATCAACTTTCTTTCATCTGGAAGTTTCTAATATTGATACTTATTTGCCACTTCAAGTCAAGGATCTTTATATCATTTCAGGGATGTATGTCACTGAGAGTAACAGGGGTGACTCATAACTTCCTGTATTAGTAGTAGCAATGAGATCAAACTTTCACAGCAGGAAGGATAAGCCAGATGCATCATCCCCTTTCTACACCCATGCAGATTCCTTACCTGGACATCACTGTTGACATGACACTCATGAAGAGTGTCCCGTATATGAGTGTAATGATGAAAAGCAAAGATAATCTACATAGCTTCACTGCTCTGAGAAGTAACTCAGAAGAATAAGGTGAAAGACAAACCTGCCTTTTCACCTGTGCCACGTGTTCAAGGCTTCATAGATGACACAGTTCATGTTTGTACTTTTAAACATGTTTTTTAAAAAATTGGGGCCTTTGTTTTGTTTTGAGTTTTGGGGGGGGTTGTTTGGTTTTTGGTTTTTGTTCTTATTTTTTAAGAACTTACTTGTTGCAGACCTTTTGGAAGAAGAGTTCTGCAGAAGAATATACTTTGTTAATGTAAGGGCCAGGCTCGGAACAGATATCAGTAGCCAAACACAAGTGGAATGCAAGGGACAGCCAATGTGCTTGACCTGCAAAAAATCTGTCTGCCTCTGTGCAGCTAAGGCATATCCAAACAGTGCACAGCTGCTGAAGGCAGGGCTAGCTCTAGAACTGGAAGATTTGTTAGCCACATCAGCACACTGCAAGATCAGTGCTAAATGTTTCTTTTTCAGTCTTCTCACGTCGGCATAGATACCCTAAGAGTCCTCAGCACCTGGTATTTTTCAAATTAACTGGCTAAATTTTTGCTGTGGTGTTTATCCCCAGGTGGTTCTGCCTCAGCTGAGCTCATCGTCTCAGTATGTCCCTCATGTCTGCTTCAATTTTTGGATTGTTAGGTAGTGATCTTCATATATACAAGACTGAGTGCCCTGAGCCTGCAGATGGACTCCAAGGCCCCGTTATGCACTGTGACAGTACCAGTCACAGCTGGATGGTCACGATCACTCTCTCTTCACTTGTACTGTATCTGAGTGTAAACAGCTGAGTTGGTATTTGCTGGCATGGCACATTTTATCTTCCAGTTCATTTTCCTTCCTTTGTGTCTTTACGATAATACGTTTCACCTGATTTCCATAGGATCGATGGTACTGGTATCACTGTGTCTTTCTTTGCATGCATTCTTCAACTAGTTAAAAGCCAAAAAACCCTTTTCACAGAAGAGATCCTTCTAACAGTTAATACAAATTACTTCCATATATGACTAGTCTCATTAATAGCAAATTTACAGAACTGTGCCTCTGGACCTTCTTGCAGATGGAAATGTATCATGTCTAAACCTGAATGACAGAGAGGGGTTTTATCCCAAATGTCTGAGGAAAGACAAATCCAAATTATTAGGAGAAAAAAATAAACAGGTAATACAATATATTTCTTTACATCCCTCGAAGCCTGTTTCAGCAGGCTGCAAAAAAGGCCCCAAGAGCCATATTTAAATAAAAAAGTCATTCTACCAACATTATTCTAGCTGGAGAAATTCAGTGAGAGACTTAAGGCTTCTAAAGGATATGCTGTGATGAGATAGATTAAGCAAACTGGAGTCTTACATGGCAAAGTTAGATCTTCTGGGCTTTTCAGAGCAAGCCAAACAAGGCTTATCAGCAGAGTAAAAAAGCTTAACTTTCAGAAAATGCAACCAGCTGACTGTAGTAAACAGAAAGGTCTCAATTAAATTTTAGAATGAAAGATAAAACTCTTAAGAGTATGATCAATTATTTACTCTCTATTAGCTAATGACTTGTCAGATTCCAGGGAGTAAAATAATTTCTCACTTTGATGTTATTGTAACCAATGTGCAAATTACCACTTACCATCTTCCTAACTGTCATTGGTAGGATGGTGTGTTGTTGAAAGACTGCACTGGATTTGCTTTTACAATTCTGAGGAGGCATTTTAAGGGCAAAGAACAAGTAAAATCTGGGCTTCCTAGAAGTAAGATTTAAAGGTGTAAAAGACTGAAGAAAAAGAGCTACTGGAAACATCCTTAGAGATAATTGTATCAAGTAGTTGAATAAAGTACTGACTTTCTGGCGGTAACAAAGTGCTAGTGTTTACAGATCCTGTCCTCTTCTTTTGATTTGTCTTCTTCAGGCTTTGGATTTAATGTGAATAACAGCAACCCCACCATATGCATCAATGATCTCATCACAAAATTTAATAAGGAAGAGGGGAAAAATCTGAAGCCTTTAACTGCAGACTGTCTTATTGCAAGAACTGTAACTGTGCTAGAGAGGCTTATAGATATTTTTCAGGACAAAGGGCCCAACGGAGTTCTTCCCCGTTATTACAAATACTGGGTACACAGGTAAGATTAATGTTCTTCTCGAACTTTCCTCTAAGGAAGTTGGAAAGAACTCATGGATATCTTGTCTTTTTCTTCTTTTTTTGCTAGATTGCCTTCAATACTAATGATCAGTAATTAAAATATACTCCCAAGTAGGATTTCTCCTAGATTTCTCCAAGTAGGATTTCCCCTTTTTTAAGGGAGAATAAAAATAGCACATTATAAAATCAATGGGCTATTATGAGTTAAAAAACGATTCTAGGTATTTACTCATATTATCTCAAAACAAAGGGAATTGGGAATGATTTGTTAAGCTAGTGGTGAACTGCTGTACTCATGTGTTTTATTAAAAAAAAAAATAGACTCTTTAGATTTACTCCAACTCTGTTTATTCCACAGGAAGAAATCAAGCAGGCAAAAAATGCTGCTGAAAATAATTCTCTGTAAAAAAGCCAGTGGAGTGGGAAATAAAAACATTTTGCTAGATATTAGTCCTCTAAGCTATTTTTAATTGTTTGTGCAGTGTCCACCAATTAATCTCTAACTGTCTGGTTCTCTTTATTTGCAGTGGTAAGAAAGTCCGTCTCTACAATGAGGAGGGCCCAACTGCATGGATAGTTGGGATAGATGATTATGGATTCCTTCAAGTTCATGAAGAAGGCAAGGGTGTAGAGTCTGTGCACCCCGACGGCAACTCTTTTGACATGCTGAGAAACCTCATAGTCCCAAATCATTAATAGTCCTCTGAGCTCCCAGCGCAAAGGGAAGCCCTTTAGTATTTGGCACCAAGCAGCTAAACTTAAAGGTGGGAAGGGTAATCGATAGCTTGGGGTTTTTTCCTTCTGATTTTCTGCTATCTTTGTTCTTTGACATGGATAACTTCAACGGTTAAGAAGAGGTAATTATCTCATTGCTGAAGGCCTTTATTCTTTTGTATTAACTTTAAAACACATCAATGTTGCCATTCTTTGTAAGCATCTATTCTTTAAAAGGAGCCTCATTGCAAAGGGATGCTTTGCAATGAACAGAACTTTCTCTTCATTTGCACTCTGTATTTGAGAAACTGAAGTGGCTAAATATTTCCCTTTTGTGTTTCTGTGGTTTTATTGTACTTTAGCACAATACAATACAATCTTTACATTTTTACTATGTTTTTTAAACTAAATTCTGGTTTATGCATTGTCTGCCATGGAAACAGCTAGGAGAGCTCATCATATATTTCTGAATTACCGGGATTACCACTGTGTTTAACTTCAGGTCTAAGTGTAAAGTCTTGCTGATTTGGTTCTTCTCCATGCGGGCCTGCACAGCATTTTACCATCCTGTGCTTTGGTCTCAGGTCTGCAACTCTCTCTTGGCTGCCTTGAGTTTTTGGAGAGTTTTCCACCAGCACTGAAGAACTGTGGTTGGTTATCCAAATTATTTGTATGTATGTTGCTCTTCTTAGTCAATTTGATTTAAATAGATCATCTCATATGTTCTTTGAATCACAGTCTTCCAAGAGGCCTTAGCCCCCTTAAGAGTAGCCCACTGGCATATTGTGTCACCTAGCTGCAACCTTCTTATCCAGGTTATTGTAGAATCCCATGTCAGGAGAGGGAAGTTCTACTCAGTATTTTAGAATTTAATAATGATTCTAATAGCAATGAAGTTAAGCTAATAAATAAAAGAAAATACCCAGCTCTTAAAATGCTTGCCATAAACTACTACAGTAGACATAAAGAGAAAACCTGCAGTTAATCTGTGCCCAATTATCTTCCATTGTTTCTTTTGTTACCCTCTTTCCCAAGGCAGAGCATCTGGTTTTGCTGCTAATCATTAAAAGCAAGAGGTTTAACACCTGCTGACCTGAAAGCAGCTTGCTTTGGAGGCTGGCTGCACAGTTGCAGGTTAGGTGTAACAGCTTGGTCATGACTGGAAGGCATCGTGAAGCAGGCATGTGGGAGCTTCCGCACGATGGCAGCTTGTCGAGTTTTTCTCCCGGGCAAGGCGAATTTGCCCCAGGAGGCTTGGCCACCACAGCACTTCAAACAGCTCTCTGCAAATGAAAACTTTGTCATAGGTGTGATGTGGCCAGCTTCATTTCCTCAAGTAGGCAGCACTGCTTATTACGTTACCTTGTCCCTACTGAAGGTGGATCAGCCAAATTGGTTTCCACAAAGGACTTCTGTCTGCAAGCCAGAAATGGGGTTTTTAGGTTAAAGTTCACCTCATAAACAATCTGAACATGCTAGTAGATTGTTTCAAAGTCAAGAAGTTGTAAAACAAGAAAACTAGTCTGTAATGGTAATTTAGAGAAATCCTCGCATATTAGGGCTTAGGTGGTTTGGCAGCAAGTGTTGGAAATTAACTTGTCCCTATTACATTTAGGATTTTATGCTCCATATCACAGCAGATTTGTCTGTATGCTGGGTTGTCCATACCCTGCTGATTTGTTTCCCTCCATGATCCGTATCATACAAGACAGCACACCAATATTTCATAGAACTGGACAGTGGAGTGCAGACAGCTGCATGGGCATAGTTGAAATGATACCCATGAACACCAGTTTTTAGTTTTTCCCATCAGATGCTTTCAAAACTGCTTTGGGCTGTTAATTTTTGGCAACTGCCTTTATTTCAGAATCAAATACTGATGCATATTATAATAAAATGAAAGTTGAGTTTGGTTAATGAAGTTTAAATAAAATGAAGAAACCGTTTATATATAAATATATTAAAAAGGGAGGGTGGGATGCTCACACTTGCGCCTTCCTTGTGCATCTTCACTTCTTTTCTACTTTTCTTTCAAGCAGTATATAAGCAATGCGCTGCTGCAGGTTGCTGTGGAAAGCATAGCCCTGCTACTGTTTTGCCAACCATAGAGCTTTACAAAACTTTAGATGTGTACCTCAATGCGATATGTGTAGCTAAAACACTGTCTCTGTTTCAGTACTGTAGGGTATGCCTGCAGGAAGCACCTTTGAGTTTTGCTCATGTTCCAGAAAGACTGATGAGTGCCTGTAGAAATTTCTTTAAATAACCGGGTCATACATCAGGTTTTGACTTTAATTGTTTCCTTAAAACACACTTTCTGTTTGTGAGGGACAAGTACTGTAAAAGAATGATGGGGAAGAATGGTAAAACATGTTCCTGTGTGAATGGTAGGACAGACCTTCAAACCTTCACTCAGTTGCACCACCACAGTGTCTGAGCAGCAGGCAAATGGATTCTTAATAGTAAAACATTGCAGTATTTCCTGGCTGCTATTGTTCCTTTTTTATTTCTTCATAGCCTTCTTAATGAAAAGCTTGTTCTATTCTCACTGTGAGTTGTAATATTATTCCAGAAAATTTTGCGTTGGAAATAAAGTTGATGTTAAACTTCCTTTCTGCAAATGAGAACTAATCAAGCGCGGATGTGTCAAAGCATAGTTGTCTGCTGTGGGAACATTTCTGCTTTGCCTCTACCTTTTAGTGGCCTATTCTATCTGTATAAAACTACCTGTTGTCCCAAGGAAACAGCCTTGGGTTGGACAAAGCGTTTGCTGCATACCTGACATTTCCTTTGGAAGAACCAAAGAACTTGACAAAGAAAATTCTCATTGTGTAGTGAGCCGCTGTCAAGGGTCCTGATGAGTGGCAGCTGTTCCTGTGGAGACAGCCAGTGATCCTCCCTGTACCATGCTCACTGTAAGGTAGATGGGGAGCACACCCAGTCGATTTACTCTTGTTTTGCCAAATCTGGCACACCCAAAAAGCCACAACATTTTTGTATGAAAATAATTGATATTGTCGTTCTTTATGTATGACAGAAAAATGTGGCGTAGGGCACCTCTGGACGTCAGTATGGAGAGAATCAGACAACTCCAGATCCAGAGTGATGCACTGAAAATATTTAATTTCATTCAACTGTCTAGATTAGTAAAACACCTCTTTTGTTGTGAGGTGATGTCATATCTTAAACTATTTTCTTGATGAAGTGCTTTCAAAAACCCGTTATTACGATGTCTGTATTTTTGTGACTTCATTTTTTTCCTCCTGGACTCTGCTTTAACATTTCTCATTACACATTGTGAAAATATTTGTAGGGGTTGCTTGTTGATAGGAAAACTTTTGCAGAGCAGGCTGGGTGTGTTGGCATGTGCCTGTGTTCAGAAAGAAGAGTAAGCAGGTTGAGTCCCATCAGCGCCAATGCTGTTTCCAAAGAAATAATAATGTACTTCACATTTGAGAGTTCAAGCTGTACATCTCGCTTCTAGTAAAAGCTTTTATAAGACTTCAGAGTGTTTTTTTAAATATATCCAACAAATCAAGGGCTATTACCTCAAAATAATATTACATCATTTAATTCTTTGTGCTGCTGCTTCATTGTGCAACAGGGGTTTTTAATTTCTTTTTCTGCTTCAGCTGCAAGTCATCAGCAGTCTAAAAAATTGCTCTTTGCAACTACTTTGGAATATGCAGTAGGTATATATATAAAAAATTGAAGTTCTTTTTAATATCTGTCACGAAAAAGATTTGTGCTGCAAAGAGCTGATACCTGGGGGTAACTGGTTTGATAAAAGCATTTGCATGCACAAGTTACTGCCACAATGCACCGCACTGAGCAGACACCAAAGAAATTAAATCTGGACTGAGGAAAGAAGAGAGGTGAAGAAATGGTGATGGGCTGTGGGCTTGTAACATGCAACTGCAAGAAAAGAACTGCAGGGAAGAATCATGAACTGATGTGTTTGAGCCTCTTGCATTAGCACATCTCATTAGTGATTCTGTGGTGTTTTCAGTTCTCCAAGAGTCTGCCTTTAAAATGCTATGTGGCTAAAATACAAGAAGTAAAAAAAATCCTTCTATTTTATAGTACATTAACTGTTAAATACAATACGCATTGCAATTCAAATAAATTTTCATATACGCAACGTTATGTGCAACCCTGTGTTTTGTAGTAAAAAAGAAATCCCAACTCACTTGTCTTTTGGCTACAGGATTTTATTAACAGTTTAAGAGTTTTGTTTTACATAATAAATAAGCAAAAATGCTTTACATTTTTAGGGAATACATATATAATTCTGAGCATTAATAGGTTGTTTGGTTTGCGTGCTTTTTCACCTACATTTGCCAAATAGCTTTTATCTGCATCATATAAAAAAAGCAAAATCTAATGTTCAGAAAAAATGGAATAATAACATTTTAACATTTTCTATGTGTTGTATGACTGAAAGGTTGAAAAAAATACTTGGTGTCCTGTTTTGTGGTGTTTAGAGAAACACTGGTATTCTGGCAGGTTTCCCATTCATTGGCACTTTCTCTCAGTGATACCTTCTCCTATTCTACATCTGCTGTCTGCTGTGCTTCATTTCATTAAATTCCTTTAATATCCTTTTTCAGATTACAGGGCTACCATGACCTGGAGAGAAGTCTGTTTCCTTATCACATTATTTACACTGTGATGTTTCTACTAATAAGATAAAAACTTTGAAACCTCAGCATGGGATTAATGTTTCCAACTTTACATTTTGGTAAAATATTCCCTCTCTCACTCTCTCTCTCTTTTTCTCCCTATCGTTTACTTGCTCAATCTGAACTCCCCTAAGAGTTAAAATCCTATCAAGTCACAAGACAGAGGTGTCTGTAGTGGCTCAGATGAGTGCAGTAGAGAGAAATGAGGTTATTTTTCATAATATATTCCAATTCACATTCCACTTCCGTGACATAATTTTTTCCAATTATTAAAAACACTGCCACTGTCACTAGCTGTGCTGCATTCTGCCCTACAAGTCTGCTATGAACATCTGTGATTTAACTGACTAAACGTCATCTTTTTTCTCTTAATATAATTTATTCACATTACAGATGTGAACATGCAATTGCTGTTTCTGTTCTGGAGTGGCAGGAAAAATGTTTCACACATTTCATTTGCTTTTTTAATCACAGGTCTTTTCTAAACCCTACCCTGTATTATCATATGTGAATGTGTAATTGCTTCATTATTGCCCAACAGGGAAAGTTCATGTACCTGAATATCCCATGCCATAAAACATCTGTGGGAGAATGATGGAACACCTCCTCCACTCAGGCTCATTGAATAAAGCCTGGAAGTGTGAATAACAAGGTAGACGCTGGAAAAATATTTTGTGGTATTTTACTGAAAAATATCAGTGGCATTTTTTTAACCGAAGCCTAATTTGTGCCTTCCTGAAAACATGTTTTTATAGTGAGAAGTACTTGCAAGAACAGAAAAAACCACCAGATTGACTCTATGTGCAGCAATGCCACTAATGAGGTACAGAGAAAAGTGTAGCATGAGAGCTGTGCATCAGGTTTCTTTTTAATGATGCAAACAATGTCAGTTACTCCTTTATAGGGCATGGTTTTCATTTAACAAAATTAACATACAGGTCTTAGCATAATTGTATCTTTTAAGGAGTTGGGTCCATTCATTAGTGGCCCTAGCTGGGAAGGCTATGAGCCAAAGCCATGGTAAAAACCAACCTGTGGCTCATTTCTTCAATGTATGAAGTCAGACTGACAATAGTATTCACTCATAACATTTCTTTTATTCACCCGTAACATTTCTGTAGACTTGCTGACTTCTTTAGTGTTGGATGAACGAAGGGGTGCTCAGTTACACTGAGTGAATGCGCTGCTTTGGTTCTATGCTGGTAATGGCTGATGAGGTATTTTTTGTTATATTTTTCACACAAGATATTTTTCATGTTTCTTCAGCACATGAAAAATTCAGACAACTGTGAGCTTCCAAGTGAACACCAACTGAACTTGATAATAAAGCCTTCTCTGTTAACCTTTTAATAGGAAGCAATACAAATACTGAAAATCGTAATTTCAAACATGTCTTAAAAGTACTTCTGTGTACTCATAGCAATAAATATTCATACATAGACGAGGTGACTGAATATTATTGCTGCATGTAAAAGAGAGAGACCGTGATTTTTAGAGGAGATGTGTATTTCATTACATTATTATCTGACAAGGTGCAATCCATGAGCAAATGTTTTCCCATATTGCACTAGCCAGATAAGCGTTTTCCCCAGTTGAAGTCTCTTTAGAGAGAGTCTGATAAAAGAGAGAAAGATTTAAAAGTATATATTAGCCTTGAATTGGGCCAAGAAACAACTAAGTGTAGCTGACCTGCACCTACAACAACCTCTATTGTTGGTAGTTACAGCCTGATACAGAGAGTCATTCATTGTGTTATCAAGAGCACACAATGTTTGGGAAAGTGTCTGAAAAACAAAGTGGGCTGTCTATTGTCAAACACTGATGGATCCATATGTCACTTGTAAATTTTACAAAGAAGTAAAAAAAGGGGGAATCTATTGCTAACAGGCTGGACAAAATGTCGATGTGTGCTGTATGCTTCTCTCTCGCTACAGTTTACGAGCACAAACAGAGACATGTGCAGAGTGCTCAGCCTCAAACCCTGGTGTGCTCCGGCCCTGCTTTGCTTCAAGTGCAACTTGGGGTTTTGTGGCTGTGCAATGACTTTCGGTCTTCCAAATTTGGACTGTCCGCTGGAATTATTTGTGAAGTGCACGAATCAGTCAAATATTAATCTCACCTTTGTGCTGACAATGAGATTTATGCTTAAGGAAACTCAGTGTGTTAAAAGCCGAACCTTGCAAACTTCAGAAGTCTACTCTACTGGTAAGTTTAAAATAAAGCATAAATGTTTATTATTCCCTTGACTATAAAGAAAACATTTCTGGTGCTATTATTAAGATGTATTTTTGACTACCTGGTTTGAAAATCTGCACAGCTTTCTCCAGAACAATCAGTGAAACACATGTTTTGGAAGTTTCTTTTTCTTATTACATTTTATGGGGAATAGTGATTAGCTCTTGCTACATGATTTGTCCCAATTTGCCATGGCAAGACCCTTTAATAGATATCTATGTATGTATTAGTTTGTCATATCGTTCCTTGTCAAGGTAAATGGTGGTGGTAACAATCTGAAATTGGTGAAATCTATGTTAAAGAAATGAAATTCAGATTTCATTTACTTAGTTTAAAAACTTTTGGATAATTAATAAATAAACTTTCTCCAAACTGAGTTCTGTTTAGTTAGTACAGCTGTAGTACAGATACTAAAAATCACCACTCTTTAAACAAAGTTTGTTTGTCAGGGTGTTTAACACATGGGTGAAGAGTTGATATAAAGTTTCACACCGTTTGTCAAAAGTACCTAAACTAGAGTGTAAAGTTTATGACAATGATAAAAAAATCTTGAATGTATTTTGAGAAGGAGGGGTTAAGGAAAAAAATGTTCTTCATATAAATCTCTGCATATAACACCTATCATTTAATTTTGTTGCACACTATAAAATAACAAAAATAAGATCTGTAACATGTCTTCTCACTGGCACCAGAGCTTAATCTGTGACAACGAAACATGGAAGCTAGATGTAGGGTTTTTTCCTGTCCTTGAAGGTACTGTTACACTGTGGCTTGCCAGGAGTACACGAGTCTGTCCCTCACTGACTTTCAGCTATGCTCAGTAAATGTAACCATGTTTTCTCATGCTTTTTGCAAATCATTACAGTTTGGCTTCTTAATAAAATGTAAATACTCCTCTATTACTGTCACCTTCCATTGGCTATTATTACAGACGTTCCAATATAATGGGGTAGTGCAGATTCCTTGTGGGTTTCTGGAGAAGAAGCTGATGAGGGGCTTTGGTTTTTGTAAATAAATGTATTTACTTCCTCGGAATTGTATCCATAATTTTCTCCTACGTGTCCTGTTGCTGTACATGATGAAGTTTGAAATGTACCATGTTTTGCTAAAACATGGTGATAATTTAGAAGCACAAATGGAACTTGTCCAGAGGGTCTCACATCCATCACACGTTCACTTTCAGTGTCATGATCAAGCTTTACAGTCATTCTCTCATCATTGTCCAGTTCATCTAGATTTGTAGCATGGTGACTAATGTGCCCATACTTGGGTTCTTTCATACAAATCCTTCTTGTTTGCTCATAAACTGAGGGCATTGGCAGGAGATGACTTAACTGTCCTATAGCTTTAGACTGGAAACATTCAGATTTTGGCAGCAAGGAGCTGGCTATTGCGTTTGAAAAAGAACTTTCATTAATGCTCATTTTTTCTTGCAGATCTCTGTTAAAAGCTAATTTGTTTTCTTCTTTAATGAGGTGGTGAGGTGTCTGGATCCTGGTGTCTATTTTGTTGGGTTTCATGATGCTGGAATCGTAAATCTCTTCTTTGTATCTGCTGCCTGGCATGGGTGCTGCACAGCTTGTAAAGTTGTCAGATAGAGCTTCTTGGCTGTATCTTCTGTTTGATATGGGCGCTTGCAGGAAAGAGAAAATATGTTAATTACTGACAATGAGCTCATATACTAGTTAGACTCTAACACTTTTTATGACTGAACGGTAATACCCATTTGGTTTGGGCCAGATCCAAGCTCCAGAGAAGATGACAGACATTCCCATTTGCTTCAGTGGCTTTGAGTAAGTCTCTTTAAGACAGTGCTGAAAAGTTGAAAAAAACCCAGAACCAAAACCCCAAAACCAACCCATCCAGAAAGGCCAACAGTGCTGATCAATTCCGAAAAGGTTTTCCATGTGACATGCCCATTTGTTTATTTGACTGAATAATTATAAATAACTATCATTATTAGCATAATTAAATTGGGGAAATTAAACCAAAGAAGTATTTAGAAATGTCACCTGCTATCAAAAACCTTGACCTTAAGTAAGCTTTTTTCAGCGATTTATCGAATTATTTACCAAAAGATAGGTAGCATTAATTACATGTCAATGATTTGATGGTTAGTGTAAAACAGAATTTATTCTTCCTGTCACTTTGGAAGTATATCGGATCCTTTCCTTGTGAGGAAAGAAGAGAGTGTGCAGTGTTAGGTGCTGATGTATCAGTATCTAATTTATGACGTGTATGTGATATGTGTAATATCTAGAGTGCATCACGTTAAAAAGCCTTTGTTTTTTCTCTTTGAGAAACTATCATCAGGCATTAAAAACATCTATTGAAAAGCAACATAAATACTTCTTGAGTAATGCTGTATCTCTCCTTTTAAGGAACTATCATGCAATAAGGCTGTATGTATAATAGAAATTTATTTTACAACATACACTGAGAATGTCTGTGTGAATGTGGGAGTACTGAACTGGGTATGCATGGCAAATCAGAAGCTAGATTTGTAAATTTTCAAGAGAGTGTGAATCTAGGATTTCTATTCAGGCTTTTCCTCTAAAATCTACTGAGTAATCTTAGTTTTCTCTTATGCTTCTGCATTAGCTGAACTCTTGGAACAATTTGAATTGGTTTTATCATTTTCAACTTGGCTTACGCAGATTTTCCTTTTTGTACACTCCTATCTACAAATGGCAAGAGAGAAAGCCACTGGTTTACTCCTGTGCAATATGGCAAAAATTAGGTGAGCACTAATTTTTGTGCACTGTCTCGTATGAACAGTTTGGCAGTTATACTGCTCCTGCAAGGCATATTTAAAAGTTGTATGTTAAAGGTTAAATGAGGCACTTAGCAAATTTCTCACATTAAACCTAAACTCTATTCTGTGCTATGCTCACTGAAAGCCCTGGACACCAAAGTACCTTTTGTAAAAAGGATTTTCTGTTTTTCTAAAAAATTTATTCAACATCTTAAAAGTTTTGGAGTTCCCCTGTAGTGGTTGCTGATGTAACTGTATCCGCTAATAATTAAATATTCCCTGTGCTATACTAGACTGGCAAAGCCTTCATGTATAACAGAGGAAGCAGAAATAGCTCAATTGTACCTTTTTTTATATGCAGAGCTTCATTAATTTCAGAGGGAGTCGCACCACATAATTAACACCAGAATTTAAACAGGAATCTGGATCCAATTTCTTCTTGATCAACCCACCACCCTCCTAGAAACAACAACCTTTCAAGTTATTCTTTTTAATTTCCATGTATGCATTTTGTACCAAGGAGTACATGCAGGCC
This sequence comes from Strigops habroptila, assembly GCF_004027225.2. NCBI lineage: Eukaryota > Metazoa > Chordata > Aves > Psittaciformes > Psittacidae > Strigops > Strigops habroptila. The sequence continues at coordinate 30,468,046 of NC_044278.2, read as the reverse complement.
TAAGTAAACTGAATTCTCATCAGCTGTTGAAAAATGGCCCTTGTAGATCACAAATCAAAACAGGGGTTCAACCACATGCTTGAGTGTAGCTTGGAAATTTTACCAGTGTAATTACACTGCTATAATTTTAACTCTGCGTTTGGCATTTTTACTATGAAATAAGTATGCATGCTGAGAGCTACTGCCATATAACTAACATGGCTTAACTGTCTGGAATACTGATTTTAGTGTTTTTCCCACTTGAGACACGCACAGGAGTGATGGGTTTGTTCTCTTACTGCAGCAACTGTTGCTTTATGGCCCATCTCTAATCTCTGAACAAAAGATTCTCCTTTTCCATTTTTAGAGCCCAGACTTGTGAGAAGCTGAAGTATCACAGCAACCAGTTGGCCCCTGTCTTATTATCTTCATTTTTGTAATCTCAAATTCTGCTGGGCTGTTGTCTGCCTTCTTGGTACCAAGAAGTAATCTGCATACTGGGGAGATTTACAGGATATTATCTATTTTGTTCTATCCTGTTTCTCAAACCTGATTTTCATCTCTTTTGTTGAGGACGAAGGTAAGCGTCTGGTTAATTGTTTGCAGGCTTCCATTAAGGTTGTCAGCACGTTCGTGGAGTTAGACCAGACAGTTAAGCAAGTTGTATCTGGAGTGCAACCAAGCATAGTCATTTCTGTCCGCTCACATTCAGAACAGTTGCTGGAGCTAGACTTAAATCTGCTTTTGTCTTTCTTTGCAGACAAAAACCCAAGGACGCCCTGTAACAGACTCCTCCTGGAGAGCTTTTCATACAGAAGTTAATAGAAAGCTGACCAGCTCTTTGTATTGCTGTAGAAGGGCAGCACTCCAGGATTGCTTCCATCCACCTGGCATGTGGGCAGCTGCCAGAGTACCTGCCTCAGCAGGTGCATGGGAATCCCATGCATTCTGCTCTTCTCCAGCACTAGAAATGCTTTACAATCCTTGAAGTCAATGCATTAATTTGGGTTGCTTTTTGGACCACTCTTCTGCCAGAGCAACTCAACCACACCAAGTGAGGTAGATACACTGCACATCTAAGGTTGTATATCATACCAGAGCAATAGCAGCTGTCTAGAAGGCCTTTTATACTTATTTACACTTCATTCAGAGCAGCCTGCAACTGCAGCAGCAACTGCAAACTCAGTCCTTTAGGCATCATGTCTTTGTTAATTCTTGACAAGTAGCTCCGCTTTCCCGCTTGGCACACATGGTGCAGCTTGGGCAAGTTGAGGGAAAACCTGGAGATAAGAGGAGTCCCATCACGTGGCAGCCTGCTTAGATTTCAGCATCCAGCTATCCAAGTGGGAACAGGAAGGCTACTCTGGCAGGTATTGGTGTTTGTCTAAAACATGTCTATTCATTGTGACAGTATACTAGAGTGATCTTTCCCCTGTCAAACATTGTGTGAAGTGAGGAGCATTCCCTCCTCTCCTTTAGATAGTGCAGGCAAAGATCAGATGGTGCTCAATGGGGAAAGATGCTTGCAGAAAAAGTGTTTCATTCACAGACATGCCTTTCTGTACCAAGATATTAATAGGTAGAGCTGCTCCTTGTTCTCTTATTGCCTGTATTTAAGTACAAATGAAAGAAAGGCATCTTGAAACCAGGTTAAAGCAAAGGAAGACTGGTATTCAGCACTGATTGTCATGCAACAGTTGTGCAGTCCTTATCACCCAAGTTTTGCATTCTGGCTGTGAAAAACCTTGCCTGTTTTTAGGATACAGCTGAAGCCCTCTTCATGCGTGCTTTGTCTCGCATATTTTCTTTTCTTGGGCTTTCTGATCTATGTTTATAGCAGAAGAGTTTATCTCCTGATAGTTACTGTGTGTTTTGAAAAGACAATATGCCAACACTTGAATGCTGACATGTAGCCTGTTTCCTAATCCTTTGTACAAGAGGGCCTTCAGAGAAGAGGAGCAGTTACGCAGTCACTCTGAGTTTTGCTGAAGACCGATGAGCAGAACAGCTGTACTGCTCAGGTCATGCACTCCTGTGTCACAAAGGCATGTAGATGTTCCTCTGTGCCAAACAAGGCAAAGATACAACAGCTCTCAATACTGTCCATGTCCATGAATAAAACATTTTTTAGATTAGCTCAATATCTGTGCTTTGTCTTGATCTGAACCCTAATTTCAAATCATCTGAGGCATGGGCTGATGTTGTAATTATTATGTTCCCCATTATTGTCCCTCCAAAAGCAGTAGTAAGACAACATGATCTTCAAGACCTCTTTGTCTCTAGCAGAGTACACTTTTCAGAGATGTCATGTATTTCTTCCAGCAGTCACTGGCTGAACCTGGGGACTTGGTTTGGGAGAGGAAGATAGACCAGGGCTTTTTCACAGATTTTCTTAGTATTCTTCATAATTTCCTGAGTTTTGCCATAATTAGCAGCACCAAGCTTCACACAGATAGTACAGACTGGCCCACAGCATAACTTGATGAGAAGTGGGTACTGTAGTAATGTATCCATTCAAGTGTACAAAGGAAACTTCCCTGGCTAAGAGTATGGTTGCGTTCTCTGAAGTGTGATTCTTTTCTGATGACTAGGCCAGCTGGAAAGAAGTGGAAGAAGCTTCAAAACCAGATTCTGAGGCAGCAGCATCTGATTTGCAGGCAGTTTTATCTGCTACGTGCTTTTCCAGAGCTTTGATGGCTTGGCATGATCATCTTAAAATCTCTGATCTCTCCAAAAGAAGCTATTTTCCATAGAGAAAAATGTCTCTGGCCTACGGCATTTTTGGCAGATGCTTCTATGGATGTGATGTGGAATAGCCCTTGCATCCAACCCGGTTGCCAGATGTCATATTTGGCATTGCCTTTGGATTGAAGATAATGACGCTAAGCAGATCCACTCTGCTTTGAAGCTTAGTGGCTGTCAGTTTTTCAGTGAACCACTGGAAAAAGCAGCAGTTGACAATGTAAGGAAGATCAGATCCCCTTTCAATTCAAAGCAAAAAGTCACTTCCAAAGGTTCAGATTTCTCCCTGCCCACCAGCCTCAGCAGAAGTACAACAGGGCTAGTTCTAGCTCAGAAGGAAACAAACTCTGGAACAATTAGGTATAAATCCTCTTTGCAGTGGAGGCTCCATTTTTCCTTCCCCTCTTGCAACATTGTGAGAACTCAAGCAATGACCTCTGACCAGGCCTGAGTTTGACCATATTCTTTTTTCCTTCCAAAACAGTACATTTTAAGTACTTTTACAGAGATTTAGTTGTACCAAATGATTTTTCATCAAATGTCCAATAGGTAAACATCCATTAAAATAATACATCTGTACTGAAAAGAGAACCCACATGTTCCAACTCAAGCAACAAAATCTATGTAGAAGTAAAACCAGAAGAAAGAACCACTGGCATCACGGCTCCATTTTCCTGTTCATGAGGAAATTGAAAAATATCAGTTGTTTGCAGTTTTTTGTTCGGATTTTTTTTTTACTCTAACATATTTAACAGTATTCCTGTGGAATCCTTCTGGCTTTATGTTTACTAGGAGTTATCTGCCCATATCAACCAACTGACGGTAAATTGCTTGTCTGCTGCTATGCTTACTGGTTTTTTCTGGCAAATACTAAGGCCACAACCAATTTTACAGACTGTTCTCTGAACAGGCTGTTCTTTCCACATCCATTCTCAGTGTATCTGATGGCACCCTCTGACCAGCAAGGGGTGGATCTACTTTCTTGGTCAGTCTCATGGCATCTGTTAGCCTGGAAGCAGAGAAGAAAAGCTGGGCTGATTTCTGTACACCTAGGATAGCCTTGTTCCTGCAGGCTTCCTGGGGAGCTGCAGGATTTACTTCAGTCTTTATACATATCCTCAAAAGATGTAGCCTTTTCTTCTTTTCCACAAAGATACAGCATCTTTAGAAAGGACAAAACCATTTCTTATTTTTGGACTAAAGCTACTCCTTTTCACACCTAGTCCGTAACAGCAACAAAAGAAAGCCAGCACATTAGAGGACCATAAGCTCAAGAAAAGCATTTAACCTGCACTAGGCTGTAAGAAGAGCTTCAGTCTTGCTCATTTTCAACCTAAACACAGAACAGTAAAATAAAATGCTACAGTCAGTGAGGTGAGGTCAATCAGCTAGCTGAGATCGAATGGTCCTGTGAAGGACAAAACCCTGGGCAGAAGTTATTTGCTCCTCTGTGGGAGACGTATTCAATGTCTGATACTGTCTTCTGTCTGATGGATCAAGCTCAGCTTTTAACATGGGCAGATATTCCCTTTAAATCTAGGATATCTAATGTCACATCTCTAAGTGAATAAATGCTTGCTTCTGGTACTCAAGAATCTTGAGCCTGTATTTTCTAGCATTCTTATTTGAAATTTCCACTACTACTTCTGCCACATCTTTAGTGAGGCTAGAAGGAAGGAGTGTTTCCATCTAACTTTGTAACAGTATGTCAACCACTCAGTCCTCATCAATGATTTTTTAACTAATCAATCAAAATTGTGTATGCAGATAGATGTAATATATATGAGATCTAAAGATTAGAGTGTATCTTGAGCTTGTTTATGTTAAGTTACTTTATAGCTTTGCGAGGTTATTTCTTATAGGTTGTCACCTCAGAGAAACCAGTGTCTTTAGTGCTTCCTTTGAAGTATCTGAGCTGACCATCTGCATGAGTGATAATGCAATTGGTCGGGAAGGAGCACTAAAGACATTTTCAAATAAAGCAGAAGACAGTGCATTTTATTTACTCATTCACTGTAGTAACTATAAGGTAAAGACATACAAAATGGCTTCATGCTCAGAAAGGACAACCTTCAATTTTTATGGAAATAGATCACATTTATTTTAAAGTCTGTATAGAATCTGAAGTACATTTGTTTCTTTCTGCCTTCAGCAGTGACTTACGGGAGCAGTTCCACTAAATAACTCTCATAGTGCAAACACAAAGATAAACTCTGCTGATATCAAAGGAGGTGTTATTTCTGCCCTGTTCGAAAAGTGATTCTGGTGGTTACGTTTTTGCAACTCATGCTTTGATAATATTCCTAATCAAGTGCTGATGGTAATTGGAAGAGGGATGTAAATACTATAAATATAATGCTTATTACACTTCGCTGTTTCTGATTTTCTGTGTTTCCTAAACACCTTTTAATGCTTTCAAACTATGGTTACAGATCTTTCCCAGACACCCCAGAGCTTTTCTTTTCTTCTTTTCTTTTTTTAAAGTGACACCCACCTTCATAACTCTGTGCAAGATTGTGTCGGATGATGTTGACCGGCTGATCAGGAAGATTTTTGGATGGTGACTGGCTGTTAGGTACCAAGGAGTTGGCATAATGCCACTGGCATTCTCCATTTGTCTGCAGCGTACTCAAGAAAAATCGAGCCACTTCACAAGGTGCTCCTTGAGACTGCCCAAACTTTGAAGGCAGCATTTGCTTTTTGCTACTGAAGACATGAGAATCTACAGGGAAGTGTCCATAATGGTAAGAGAAAGGCAAGCTATATGAGGGGGCATATAAAAGTTCACTGTTTTCTGAATGGAAGTTTTGTTCTTGAATGGTGGCAGCGTTCACTGCAGTGCTGGATCGCCAGTTTCCCACCTGGCTGCATTCCAGTTTGTCTGTTTGGAATGAGCTGTATTGCTGGGGGGAAGAAGAAAAAAAGGGAGGGGAAGAGAGTTAAATGACTAACTTTAATATGAAACTGTGTAACATATCACACAGGCAGCCAGAGCTGGGCCTCCTTGAACTGCAATCTCACTGGCTAAAGGAACTGGCTTACCAGTGCATCTGAAGTTCCTTGTCTTCATGATAACTTTACCTTCACTTCACATAGGAACAAAAAAACCCTACTTTTGGAACCTAATTTTAAGGGTTTATCTGATAATTTTGATAGTTGCATTTAGCTAGGAGGTGCAGGCATTTGTAAATACCAGCGAGTAGAAGTTTGTCACAAAGCACAGGAAATCGCTGATTGATGGAGTAGCAAACCATGAATATGATTTTGCGTATGTTGGCATTTAGAATGGTAGGAAGACAAAACTTGTCCTTCGGATCAGCTTCTATCACAACGATTTTCCCTTCCCACTCTCTCTCACCCTCCTCTCCAGGCTCCAAATGCTTTTTGGGCTCTCGCTGTTTTGAATGCAGTATATGTGCTAGCTGCATTCACTGCTAGTTTAAGGTAATAGTAGCCCCTTCCAGCAACATTCATTGCAAAGTCTCAGAATGTCTCCTGGTGGGTGTCAGTCTCACCCACCCAGTTTTATGGACAATCTCCACAGTTTCCTTTCACATCTGGTTCTCGCTCATCCAGTGACAGAGAGATATTCCAAACCCCACTCAATGCTCTGTTTGCTAGGATTCATTCGTATGACATGTTCTCCAGCATAAGGAAACTGCTAGTACCTATGTCACACTAAGAACCTTGCGTATCAACAGTGGATGAGATGCATTCTACAGCAGCACAGTTTCACAACACAGCTATTCTTAGTACATGTTTTTCTTCTTTTTACCAAGAAAGCACATTGGTTTTGAAGTACTTTACATACTCCATACCGAAAAGTTTTTGTGTTTTCATCACTTGCCAGCATTGGTTTGTACTACACGTGCTGTCCATCCCAAGAACAAAAGGGTCTAATTGCATTACAGCCTACAAGGGAGTTCCTGTGGCAGAGCATGCTATAGTCAGTTCATACAGTAAGTTCAGTTCTGGATGATGTCTATCCTGTTTCAAGCATTCTACAACAAGAATTGGTAAGCAAATATTGCTGAAAAAGTTACCTGTTGTGGGTAAGGCGTTGTTCTGAGTTTTGCCTTCATTTTATTACTTTTGGGTTTCACTATTCTCCTTGTTTCCTGCGAGGTAGATACTGAGTTTCTGCATGAAAACTGTGATTTAGAAATGGTAACCTGGTCCAGTGACAACTGAAGTTCCTTATACTCAATATCTCTGCAAAAGAACAGTCCAATAAATTATGTACTCAAACATACAGCACAATTCCAAAATAACTCCTTTGAAAATACATGTTAGCTTTCACAATGTTTTCATTTTCATTCTTCCAAGTTTTTCACTGAGTCTGCAGTGTGAGCCTGGGGATGCCAGCAGGCAGTGGATCTTATGGTCTAGGCCCATCCCCACGCAAGTCTATCACAAGGGAGCCACGTTAACATCTTTGTACTAAATGTCTCCACCCTCTGAACCTAAGCTGTGCCATCTTCTCAGCCATCCATGGCACCCTGCGGTTTGGAATCACAGGCATGTCAGCCAATGGAAAGACACAGATCAATTCATCTGTCTCCTCCACTATCAGGAATTGGTCTCTGCCCTGGCTTTCACAGTTATCCCTGAGAAAAGGAAAAGGAGCCATGTTCCTCTCCTGTCAGCACAGTGTGCTTGTAACTAGATCACATGAGGTGCAATGTCATTTTTCTAGACCTTCATTTCTGCTCTGTTTTGTTCAGTTTTATCTGCCCCACAGACAGAGCAGACTTTTGTACAAAAGAGGCTAAAAACCAAATCAAGAACAGACTGTGGATCATATTTTGAATATTATTTGATACAGTTATGATGATTAAATGGTCTTCCCTGGTTTTGTCAGTAGCAACAGTGGAGCATATTTTTGAAAGTGTAACTAGAAAAAAAAACCCCTACTTCTCTCTTAATTTCTATCTAGAACTCATTTCCATCCATTTTTAATGGTGGATAACCTGGAAGTAAATTCAACTCAAGAATATGCTGTTATATCCCTGTCACAATATCCTCCTTTTTAGTCAAATCACTTGCCCCAGCTCTTGGGACTCAGGCAGGTTGCAGGGCTGTGTCTTTCCCTCATACTGCTGGCTCTCACATCTGTACAGAAATGAGGGCAGCATTTGGCAGTGTGTCTAGGACTGAGTTTAAGGAAACACCCTATGGGTTCTCAACTCATACATGTTAACTCCTCGAAGACAGGTTTCCAGAGACAACACTGTAATACGCAAACACACATGATCCTACCACATACATCATGCAAACACATCTTACTTTCAGGCCAGATAAGAAATGGACCAGTCTAGTAAAAAGAAAATAGTGTACAGCTCTCTGCTTTTTTACACTATTCAACACAAGGGGTGCCCACTATCCCTGTTTTTTTCCCCCCACCCCAGATAGTCTCTTCAGTCACAGCCTGTTTCACTATTACTCATCTCTCTTATTCAACACAGATTTCTGTTTCTCTCAGGTTTATATCAGGATAGGAATTTTGTAACACCTTCATGACTTGAACTAGAAACTGCAGGTTCATAAACTGCAGGTCCAAACAGCTGTATTTTCACAAGCTCAGTGGGAGATACTTGCCACTGTGAGAATGTAGTTTTACCCTCAGCATCTGTGCAACCCAAGGCAAGTGAGGGAATCCTCAGTGATTCATGTGCCCCTGAAAGAAGTAATGCTTCCTAACATATCCCTGTCTCCCAGACTGACACTGTAAGCTCTGCTGGGTAGCAGTAGCTGTCATTGTGTCTGGACAGCCCCAGCACAGTTCTGACACCAATTACAGAACTGGGCCCCATGTGTAATGCAAACAGCTACGAGTAGGATTACATTCAAGAGTATGGTGTACAAGACAATCATCAGGAATACTAGCTCCTTTTATCATAATGTAACTAAAAGAGGGAAGATATGAGAAGAAGAAAGTGGCTATAACATGCAAACACAGAATGATACTGGAAGACACAAATAAAGCAAACTTAAAGGATTTAATTAGCAATGAATCAGTTACTGGTAACACAAAATGAGTCAATTACTGGTAACACGTAATGGTACAAAGTATTTTGACTTACGTAAGGACATAATTGACACTCACTATGCAGTGAGGCCGTGATGAACGGCTGTTATGCACAATAGTAGCATAGCTCTGTACCCAAACCCAGCCTCCGTGCTTGGACAGTAGTCGATAGTACTTGGTTGTGACTTGGCCTTTCACCAACACTGTGAATACAATACAAAAAAGCATTTCTTATTGCTTGGCCTGTGACCACTTCCTGGAGAGATTTATTTGCAAGGAACGGACTTTTCTCCCTCCTTTCCCTCCCTTAAACCTCCTTGTTCTCCCACCAAACTTTAAATAGCACCCCTGCAATGACATCTGTCCTGCCCCTTTCACAAGGTAACGTTGTTTTTTACAAATAGTATGTCGCAAACTATGAAGGTTAGTCTTCCTTCTTTTCCAGGTCACCCTGCTCGCTTATGCTTAGACTGCCAAAACACTTACCGTTTCTAGTCTTCTAACTGAAAAAGAAAAGTTTAAGGCAGCAAAAGCATTTTTAAGTGGACACAACCAGCTTGAATTTTTCCAGTATGTTTGGAAGTGCTTTTGTCATTCATAGGTTGATAGATTATTGTGTATTTTGCAATGTATTTTATGGTATGATGCTTTTTCCTCTATAAGCTCTACATTTTGAATGTTGATTTAAAAGGGTAAATTTAAAATGGTATTTGGTAAATTTAAAATGGTTCTTAAGCACACAAATAAAGATAAGGCCAGAGAGGTGAGTCAGTTGTTTGATAGATATCACAGAAAATGTAATCCTCTATACCCCAGTTTGGGTTCACTGTGAACAAAGATGTTTTGGCATAGGGCTATGCTATAAGAAGGGTTGTGTAGCATGTCTAAATATTTAATCTAGCCACATATTTCTGGTTCAGTGCCAGGCCTTTATCTAATGATTCACTAGCAGATAATGCCCAGCCTTCAAAGATGTTTCCTCTCTTGTGTGCCCCAGGAAACTCCAACTTCTTACTCTTTTATACAATCAGTTATTTATTTTAAAGTAGGAAATAAGGGGCTGATCTTGCTACACAAACTATATCCAAAACCAGTGATCAATAGCAGCAATTCCTTTATACAATACGTGATTAAGAAATGGAATTAGTGCTTGCAAATGTAGGGCTTTTACTAGACTGAACTTAGTAGCAAAGCCCTCTATAATTTTGTTCTCTAATTGTACATGCTTAGTGCAGAAGCAGATGCAAAATAAGGAAATAAAACAACAGCTTTCTCTTTAAGCCAACTCTAGTAGAGTGAATGACTGCCTGAAATGAAAATACATGGCCTTTATAAATAGTATTCATAGAAGATTTTTCTGACAAGGAGGACATTGAATATTAAATTGAGAATTAAAAGGTGCGTAATCTTTGGGGTAAGGGTAAAACTTACTGTTTGGTAATAAACTATGTGGTTATCAACCACCAGGGTTGGCTTTTTTTTTGTGTTCATTTGTTACTTGGGGGAGTAGGGAGTTGTAATTTCAAAAGTAATCAAAGACCGCAGTAATGTGAATAATGTGAATAGACCAATGCTTACATTTTGGCCTAGATCATCTAACAGATGCTTTTTTTTAATGTGGTCTAGTATTTTCAGAACTGTCTTCATGCTCGTTTAATGATCAGGTTTTCCTTGAATTCGAAATGCCTTGCTACTCGGTCTTCCAAAATATAAATTAATGTTGTAATGGATCTCCAGCTATAACAAAGTTCTTCCATGTGCTTTGGGATTAGTTTTGACTTTCTCACACTGTTTTTTTTTTAAATCCCTGGTTTAGCTCTCCAGTTAAGGCAGTATTTTAAAAGATGTGAAAACCACTGAAGACTACAGTGTTCAGCTTTCCTTCCTAATTATATGGATAAACCAATATTTCTCCTGGGACAAGGGAGGACTCCATGTCTCCTGCATTTTTATCAATCATCTGGGGAAAGTCTGACCTTGGCTAGGGGACAGTAGCTGTGCTTCTGATGATACAGTAAATGAGGTCAATTTCCCTTTGGCTCTGTGTTAAATTACCATGTTTGATGCTGATTGGGAAACCTCAGAAATGGGAGTGAGGTAAATTCACTACCAAGATGATCTGTGCAGGCTCAGACTTCTTGGTGGCCTCTGTGCAATCAAATGGGGAGGATTCAGTGGCTTTAGCCTTGGCTTTTAGATGTGCCATTTGTAACTGGGTGTTCCGCTGTTGTGGTTCCCTCCTGCTTTAGCAGGCAAGCTGAAAAAGGCACTGGGCTGGCTGGGCTGGTCCTTCTGGTCTGTCATAGATGGCTATTTTAAAATGCTCCATCAGGCTCACTGGCATGTGGCTGGGAGTTCCTAGTCTGCATTTAAGGAAACAACTAAGAGAAATGGACTTCTTGGTTCCAAGCTCGCAGCAGTTACTAGTTTAGCTTCCCTGGCACATACAACCTGGCATGTCATCGGTCCAGCCCTCAAGCAGCATGGTCAGTGGATGGTGGCTTAGAAGATTCTACAGTTCTTCTGCCCTCTTAAAAACCTGTGGAGCTCTGTCAGAAAGTCTGATTGCTGGGGAAGTAAAAATAAACTTAATGCCACAGACAGAGTGTAAACTGTGCTCTGCTATAAGATAGGTTCTATAAATACATAGGTTGACTTCCAGGAAGCAGCAAAACTGTGTGGTGATGACATCAGCTGGGCCTGGGGCAGGGGCTGGGGCTTGAGCTTGGGCTTGCCTTGCCAAGGCACAGAGATGTGGCTCTTGTGAAAGTTTATGTGGGAAAAGCAACGATGTTATAACATGCGGGATGCACAAAATCCTCCGCACAGAAAGATAATGGTACAAATGAAGTGATTTCTCTGAGGCTAGAAAAATATTTTATCTATACTGGAACAGAGGAATATTTTGTCTGTACTGGAACAGATTTTCTATCCTGTCTATTAGAATGCAATATCCTTAGGCAGGGACTCGTTATTTGTGTGGCCACATTTCCCCAGTTGCAGAGCAAACACTGTGTATATTGATGGTGCTACAGAAATAAATAACACTAGTTCAAACACCAGAAGCTTTTTCATATAGCTGGAAGCTAATCAGATGTTTAAAACAGGAAACACTATGCGCTCCAGCACCCGTTAGGCAAATATTCACATCTACAGTTTCCTCATGGTCTGATGTTCTTGTTATATCCCTTCTAACTAGTTCTCCTTACTGTTTCCTTTGTTTTGTTCTCTGCACTGCCTAATTTAAAGTTCAGTTGTTTTAGGTCTTCAGTTTGGGAATTTTTTTTCCTCTTTGAAAAAGCAAGTGCTTACCCTAGTTTAGGATTTCCTTCTTTATTTTTCCTTTTTTTTTTTTTTTTTTCCCCTTAATAGCATTATTAGGTGTAAGATGTTTCTCTCCAGATTTCTTCATCAGATGACACTTAATCATCAGATTGCTTTAGAGAATGGGATGTCAAACTTGCCAACCTTTTACTATTCACGTTCCTAAGACATTTACTGATGGATGGTGGGGGAGTTATAATAGTGCTCCCCAGAGGAAATTTTTACATTTTACATCTGTTTTAATAATTCATATTACTTGGTATTCTAACCATGATTCTACACTGTTCCCACTGTTGCCCAAGCATTAGCCATTATTTTTTGCTTCTTGGCATTTATTTGCTTTGAAACTTCCAAAAATTTCTACGCATATGGCTCACATTTTAATTCTGTTTTTAAACTTACAATCATTTATCTCTGTAATTCAGATAGAGTATCTATAGAATGGCTTTTAGTTATTCTGTTTGGTTGAGGGTTTCTTTTTCTTGAGGGGAAAGTGTAATTCAGTAAACATGTTTTGTCTCTTTAAAACTCCAGTTGTATATGGATCAAACTGGCAGCCAAAGTACAAGTCTTCTACCACACACAGAGAATTATTCATCATTCTGTTCTAAAATGGAAAACTGTTTTCCAGAGGTGATTGTGATTATAATGATATCATCTCTATACTGGTTAACATAGATATTTCAAACAGTCTTGTGAAGATAATGAGTGGTGTTTTATACAGGTCAACAGTCACATCCAGATGGAGCCATTAACACTAGAAAGAGAATGCCCCCAACAGGACATTACCGTGTACCCTAGTCATTCTAATAGCCCAGAGTATTCAATAGTGTTCTGGTAAATATGAACTTGCTGTGAAGACCAGCTTCTGCTTTCCCAGGTGTAACACACACTGCTATCAGCAGAATTTGGCATTTGGAATTTCAGCACTGGCTTGCTGAATACAGCTACAACCTCCTTTATATTGCAGATCCTCATGAATAGCATATATTAAGGTGAAGAACTGACTACCTTCTCCTTCAGGGAGCCTAAAAGAAGGATTTGACTCTGGCTGCTTTCAGCCTACAGGAGCATTCTGGAAAAAAATTTCACTGACATTGGTTTTTGGATGTCATCTTTGCATCATATGGGCTGCGGTAGACTGAGCCAAATCCAGAGTTCAGCTATTCCCTCAATTTGCTTCTCAAATTAATGTGCTACTGAATGAACTACTTCCCAGATCCAGATGCTGGAAGATATTATTAGTGCCCCTGTTGGAAGATGGGAAATTATTAAATGTGTAATTTTTTTTCCTGACACTCCATTCTCCAAACCTCACCCACATGCTATTAATGAATATTAGTCTAAGGAACTTTTGGGTTTGCAATTCACTTCAAACATGGGATGATTATTAATAACATATTTTAGAGGCACGGGGAGCTGTTGCATAATTTTTATTTTGACAACAGAGGCTAGGAAAGCTCAGATTTTCCCCTCTCACTCACTCACTTGCTCTTTTGTTTTTTTCCCTTCAAAAGTTCACCACCCAGAATAAAGCCAAAATTTTCAAAAGAGCCCAGATCTTTTAAGTTGACAGACAAAAGTAGCCAGATATTTTTTTTCTTTTTATTCCAGCCCTCCCCCCTCCACCCCCAAAGTACAGCATATTGAGTATCTTGCTTATTTGCAAAACTAATGGTTTCCTTAAGTAACAGCCACGCACTTCTGAAAATGTATCTACAGTCAAGATTTCTCTACTTTCCAGCATAGCACTTGTTCGCTACAAAATTTCTCACTCTACTTAATATATTTCAGTCTAGCATTCTTTTTACTTACACAAATGATGAGCATATCGTAAATGGAACACATCACAGCCATGAGCATGGTGGTAGAGGGTTTTTTCTATCAGGTCTTGGGGCTCATATCCAGTTAATTCAGTCACCCTGGAAAAGGAAGGTTCCATAATAAGCAAAATCTCAAGGAATATTCGATTTCATTAACTTAAAATTTGATTGTGCCAACAAATCAGGTGTCTAAAAACTGCAGGTCAAAATGTTAGTTTTGGAAAGAAATTCCTCATCTTTATAAGAAAATAAACCCTCTCAACCCAGCCAAAACAAGGTGCAACTAATTCCCTGGCCAGCCTTACACACAGGCAGGAAGAAGTTCTTTTACTTATTTCCACTTTGGGCTTTTGCCACTGCCATGCATGATCCTTTGCACAAAGATCCAGTTGAAGAGCCATTAATGAAACAATAAAACTCCTTTTGTGGGCTGCTGACACATTTTCATTTGCTTTTGCAAACATACAAATATAGCATGTATGTTAATCCGTAGAAGTTGTGATCGTGGTCTATAAACAAATTCAGGCGAACACCTAACAGAAGAAGGAAGCAGGAGCTTATTCCAGCTGAGAATGTGGAATGACAAGGAGTTGTGAAGATGACAAGCTAAGAAAAGGAAGGCTGAAGTTAGACTTCAGAAAAACATCCTATAATGAGAAATAGAATAATGGAACAAATTTGAAAGAGCAGATGTTAAAGAATCAGACTACAGTGGCTGGACTTACACTGGGTCAGACCTGAAGAATCAAACTTCATGGTTCCAAATGGACTTTTGTTTATTTAGCATAGCAGCTTGAGAAAAAAAACCCTTAAAGTACAATGTGCAACTCAGCCATAATGTGGCTTGGTTACCTAGTGTTGCTTGGGGTATTTTATGCTGTCCTGGGCTTTCTTCGCCTAAAAAGGCAGAACAGAGCAGAACATGCAAAGGCATGTCTACAATAATACTCAACACAGTCCATTAGCAGGTGATCTGTAGAGTAAAATTTCTACTGCTGAGGATCTGTTGCTGCAGCAGCAGGTGCATCTGCATATTTTAATATTGGACTTTTACTTGGGACTAGCTCTAGTCTAGACCTGCAGACTGAAAGTTTGGAGCGCCTTAGACATGCTCTTGGAGGCTGTACTCCAGGTTAGATTCATCAGAAGAAATCCAGTTCATGTGCCTAAGGCCTCTTCATAACTGTAGTGCAATGAATGGGGATGGTCAGGACATTCACAGGTCTGAAACACTAATGAGATACACTGTATCAGAGAATAACACAGTAGTATGTACAGAAATGAATACATGGGTCTCAAGCAACATGTGTCGTTGGGGGGCACCAGACAATGTGAACTTTGATTACTTTTTTAA
Source organism: Strigops habroptila (assembly GCF_004027225.2). Classification (NCBI taxonomy): domain Eukaryota; kingdom Metazoa; phylum Chordata; class Aves; order Psittaciformes; family Psittacidae; genus Strigops; species Strigops habroptila. The sequence goes on along the minus strand of NC_044278.2, from coordinate 30,452,796 downwards.
ATTATTTTTTAGTAATTATTATGCATCCTGTTTACTCATACCCTAATCCTAAGCAATCATGTGGGCCCCACAGAGACTGGGGACTTCACATTCTACCTGAGAGAGAGCATTGAGGGGGAGGGATTCTTCCACAGGAAAATGTAAAAAACCAGGAAAAAAAACAATGCCTTTGTGGTCTGATTTATTATAAATAAAGTACATTTACATTCATACCTCCCCTAGCTATGCCTTCATCTGGGAAACTCTTGCATACATTTGCCTCAGTCAGGGACTGCTGACATGGAGTGAGTGTATGTGGTCTCTTTCACATATCCTCACAGGAGGATATGTGAATATACACTTGTGTTTCTCCTCTACAGTGTCTGCTGTCCCTTGTAAGTGTGGCTTACAGTTCTAGAGGCTCAAATTCTCACTTAAGCCTATCAGGATGGTAAAATACAGGTGAAAGATCTTGATCAGGTTTCAGTGCTCCTTCTGACTTCAGTGCAATTAAGACGAAGGTAGCAGTTTCATCCTACTCAATTGGTGCATACAGAAACAGCTAACCCAAAACCAAACAAAATGCCACAAACCTAAGCCAAGTGTTAATTTTTCTGGAGGCACAGCCTCACTTTGGAGCTGGTTTTCCCATGGGCCAAAAAACCCATCATTAGCGGTTTCAAGGACACCCAAACTTTTGAGAATTTCGAATCTAGAAATAAACTCAGCTGCTCAACTTCCTTAACACAGACCTAGCCCCTTAATAAGCCACTCTGGCGAGCCTGGGCTCTAAAGGTTAGTCTTTGCATGTGACAGGGCACACAGAAGGAAACTTGCCCCAGTGATTAGTTCTGTCCTCTAGAGTTCTTTAAAGCCTTTGTAAACCATATAGCAGTGAATGCACAGGCTGCACCATGAAACTCAGAAGCAGTAGAACACTTTGGAGGGAAGTGTCTCCTTTTTCTAGTGACCTTGATAAATGAACTCTTGCATATTTCAAGTGTCTAGAAAGGCTTATTTAACTGCTCCTTCCAATGGCTTTCATACTGGCCTGCGTGCTGTGACTGTTACCTCTAAAAATCTAGCAACGGTTTTCCTTGTATGGATACCAGAAGCAAGCCTGAAAACAATTTTGTCTTATTCCTAATATGTTCCTGCTCTGAGCAAATATAATTTGGTTTGCTCAGCTGGAAGAGCAAAGGGCTTTGGTAGTGCTTAATACCTCCGATTGTCCCATGCACAGACGACATTCATCTGCTCTTCAGTAAACCCAGCTATATGCAACAGTACTGGTTCTTTCTGTGCTCCTGTCAACACCTCTGGTTATACTGTTTCCTTTGAAGACACTATGTCTCCAGGCAGTTCCTCTTAGGCACATAATTTCATTTTTTCTGCATGCAAAGACACGTTGCTAACCCCCTTGTGCTGCTTTGTAGCTGTTACATTAAGTAAAGCATGCCAAAAAAAGGAAGGATTCCAGAAACAACTAGTTCTTTGTATTTTAGCAGCTAATGGCCCACTATCTCATTGACTCAGCATGGTGAAAGAGCATGCTCTTCCATGGTTGACCTGCCATGCAAAATTTCCCCACTGGATACAGAGTCTTTTCACTGCTACGTATGAGTATCATTTCTGCTTCTTGCAAATCCAGCATGCCAGAGAAATGACAGAGTATGTGACATACTGCTCCATATGCAGGGATTTTTGAAGAAAGATTATCTTGTCAGTAGTCAAATCTGTTATATTGTGTGGGAATTGGGCTTTTCACCTCGAGTTATCTGGAACTGCACTGTATAAAGTATCATTGTATTCTGAAAGATACCATGTTTGAAAAAGAGGGGAATGAATCCTTTCACAACTCCTTCAGGTTTTGTGCTCTTCTTAACTGGTATGTGAGCTACATTAGCTGAGAGTGAAGACAGGGTTCTCCTTCCTCAGCAATAGCCATTTTGACAAGTTTTGTTTAAGAAGGCAGTGTTTTCACGTAGTAGCCAATTCATTTTTATTCTAACCCCATTAGTAGGGTTGGTTTCATTGTTAAGGCTGCACTGAAGTGCAGAAGACTTTTCTTACTACTCTGTCAAAAGCTTTCTGGATGAGCCCAGCAAGCACTTCAGTTGTGTTTGTTTTGGGCATTTGCTTGTTTATTTGTTTGTTTGTTGCTTTGTTTTGTTTTGGGATGATGGTACATCTTTATTCCGTTTGCTAGCTTTGTATGTTCTTTAAGGTAAAAATGTATTACTACTCATCTACCAATTACATCAAGAAGGCTTTAGCTGGCTTTCTGAAACTGTAAGTAACTATAGCTTCAATTGTACAGGTTCTTATATGCTGGCACTCAAGACAAAGTATGGTCTATCCAAATACCTGGAGGGCTTTGAAGACCCATATGGTTTTTGTGTCATGGATCTATTTTGGATTGCTTTATTTTTTCATGACTATTTTGATCTGTTTGGAAACCATTGTAGCTTATGATAACACTTGATTTTGAAAACATTTTATGCTGGAAATGAAATAGCTGCTTACCTGGAATCTAGGAATATTAATTTTAAGTCCAAACTTGCTCTGAACATAAACATGTTGCTGTGAAGTTTGATCTCAGTGATTGCACTGGGAGGTAAAGATTGACCTACAGCCACCAGTCCAACGATTTGGTAACAGGAATCATACAAAGACATATCTAGCATATACTGCCGTATCTTCAAATAGCCACTGCAGTGGATCACCTGGCATGAGAAGAAAACACACTCAATATCTGATGGCAATGGAAGAGGCTGCAAGTCAGCTGACCACCCAGTTTCAATGAGGTTATAAAGCAATACACCCTTGTAACACTTACTTATATACTGCATGGTCTGTTAAGGCTTCAGAAGTGCAGTTTATTTATAAATGGAGATTAAAACACAGTAAACGCAGGTCTTGTGTTTGCTGCCAACATGATTAATCCAGTATTAAAGCACATGCTCTTTGGGGACTCTCTAGGCTGCTTTCTAGTTAATACTTTAAACTGTCTTTGATATAGACTTCTCATAGATACAGTAAGAATTCCTGTTCATTGATCAAGAAATCTGGAAGTTGCTTTTTCAAATGGCTCACTCTTTCTCTCTCACACACACAGAAGTATATATAAGCATTTATATCTTCATGAGTTATTATTCTGATGAAAAACAGACACTTTAAAAATCCAGTGGAGATTAATGCATCACATTTATAAAAACTAACTGCTGTACATGTAAACGCACTAGAAATGAGTTTTCAGTTCTCAAGTAAAGTTCAAGTGACATTATTTTGACATATGACCAAGCTCAGGGTCTTGAGAGCAGGTTTTTGAATCCCCATGTACAATTCCTAATCACAGGACTGATAACTTCAGTGTTAGACTGTAAAAATTCACAATGTCAGCTAAAGAGAGGGTAAAATTGTAACCTGGGGACTATTCCAGAACAAAAGATTTATTTAATGTAGTGCTGGTGTTTAGAAACCATTTGTGCTGCTGCCATTTTCTAGTCCAAACAGCAAGCATATTACACATCATTCAGCTTAATTCTGTATTTGTATGACTTTTAATGTGTCCAATGGAAATGAATTAATTTCTACTGTATTTAGTACCCCTGAACAATCTACTAAATAGTCACCTGTAAATGGGCTCCTCCTGTATAACCTTCCTCCTTCTCTCCTACTAATCACCAAGTGATTAGTATGTTTAGCAAAAGTACAGTAGCAAGCAAAACTTATTTAAGTTCTCTCTGCAGATCCTACTCATTCCGATACTATTTGATTTATGAGTTTTTCTTGTGCTTCAGCTAATCAGATGATATTTTCAAAATTATTAAGTCCTGACTCTAAGTACTGTCAGAGAATAAATTTAGGCCAACTTCTCTCTAGATAAATACACCCTTAAATGTTTCACTGTGTAAACTTTTAATAGTGAGCAAAAGAAGAAAGAAGGTGATCCCTGTGTCATAAATGGGAATTAAAAAAAAAAAAACCCAAAAAAAACAAAGACAAACAAACAAACAAAAAACCAACCAACCAAAAAAAAAAAAAAAAAACCAACCCTAAATCAGAAGGAAAAAACCCACTCACAAACATACAGAGATACCACCATTACAGGCTCTTTTACCTGATTTCCAATTCAGCTTTGGGACAGAATCATTCTTATTGGGAAGCAGCTGAGCAAACACGAGTCCATGTAATGAAGAATTATCAGTCTAACCAGGTAGATAGCAGTGTAAATAGACAGATATATGCCTGGACCTTGAACACATTCCTTTAAAGAGCTCTGCTTCTCTTGCATGCTTTCCTTTTTGCTTTTGAATGACTTGAACAAAATGAATCCTCACCAGACTGCATATGAAGTACCCTTCTCTCCTAATGGTTAAGTAATAGAATTATACTGTGTAGCTCAAAGAGCAGCAAATGCACACTGTGAAGCTGAAAATAAGAACTACCTGAATGGCAGGTGTTATTATAGAATGTCAGCATTTGCTGTGGCTTATCATTTAGTGTAATAAATAGAAAACTAACACAAATGGTAAGATTTATACACAGATTTGGTGATTTAGTACAATTCAACCCCTAGTTGATAGTAATGATTGTTTGGGGTAACTTTACAGTCTCATTAATGCTGAGGTAATTCTGGTCAGGCCAGTGAAGTGGCTAGTATGACAGGGGGGCTGCTCAGCCAAAGCACAGTAACACCAAGGCAGAGGGATGTGGGAAGACTTCCAAGTTCCTGGCTCACCTGCCTTCATTTGCATAGGGGAATAATACCCAGCTGTGGGCTCTCCTTGCATGTCCGTGGCTGTGCTCCAGCCAATTCACCGGTCTCGAAGATCAGGAATCAGTACATGGGAATGTGCCACAAAGCAAACTCTAACACACTGTGAGAGTCTAGGCTGGCATTACTAAGGCAATCTGCAATCAGCAGTGGCAATTTTTTGACCTGTTCTGAATGTTTCCATCACAGATTTTGTTTTCAGCTACATATAGGTAAAAATCCTACATAAATAAACTTGTGACTTGTTGAATACTTGGGGGTGGGGGCCAAGAGGTAGGGTCCAAAGCTTATATACGTTACCTTGTAGCCACTACATGTCAATCCTGCATTCCTCTTGGCTAGGACACACTTCATTCTCAGGAAAAATGACCTCTCAATTTCATATTCTGAAATCACAAACCACACTGATTATTTATTACTGAAGATTTCAAAACTGTCCATAACATTGCCTTTCGTTATTTAACAGATGTGTTTATGTCTCAGCCTTTGGCAGCAGTAGAAGTCAGCCATTCTACTTTCCTGCTCAGTCCCTGTCCTCAGAATTTATTTCACCTTCATGTTAGGATTCCCTGTGAAAGCTGTACAAGTCAGCATGACTAGGTCTCCAGATTTCTGGTTTTATCACCATTCACCTTGTTTCTGAACATCTAAGTACCAGCCCAAATTGATAAAGGTAAGGAAACATGTCCTTTGGAGTGCAGGTAAATGAAGGTACTCCCCAAAGTAGTAGAATGGGAAATGAGAAAATTCATTGGTTTTGTAATAATTTGAGTGTATGTTGATAGTCACGCCCAGACTGGTGAACTTCTGACCTCCATATGCAATATTATTACCTGTTTCATTGACTTCCAAAACCATCTTGGTAGATGGCTTTTAAACAAATATCTTCACGGATAACCTCCAGAAATATTTTAAAGTTAAATATTTCTCAGGTACACACTTATTTTCTGCTAAGAATAAGTTACTATTATTTTTAACATTAATTATTCTCAATAACAGTTCAAACATCATGAAGTAGTTCAGTTTTCTTACTGAAAGTTGCAGTTTTGCAGAACACAACTGTATCAGGAAAAGAAAACTCATTTGGTATGTTTATGAACAGAAAAATCAGGGAAGCAGAGGGGTGTTCAGATTTGTTGCAATGTGTGTTACCTCCTAAATCCCCACAGGGTTTGATCCAAAGTCTACTGTAATCAGCTCGAGTCTTGCTTCAATTTGATTTAATTGTTGAGTTGTGTTCCTGATTTTTGTTAATCCATCACCCAATTAACACCTCTTAGCCACACACCTGCAGTGGTTTGAGCCTCAGACCACTACCTGGAAACCGATAAACTCGATATTAAGTTGAGTTTAAAGGTCTGAAGATGCAACCACAGAAAAAGGCTTTAGTGAAGAGAGAAACATGATATGTAATGCATCCCAACTAGTATCAGCCTTCCTGAGTATTTGAATTTTCCATTTATCTTCCTAATGCAAATTAGATCCATATGGGGGAAAACATGCACTTAAATGAACTGGTGTATCTACTAGAATTTTAAATATAAATGTATACAGTTTGGTGGGAGGAAGCCATACAGTACAGATTACTATTGCTGAAGCATGATCTCACAAGTAAAGAATGGATTTGAGAGTTGGGAACATGCAATTCATAGCTTCAATACAGATTTTCTGTGTGACCTAAGACTAGTTCTTGCTCTCTTTTTGCCACAGTCCCATGCACACAAAATAAAGGTAACTTCCTCCCTTCAAGGGGCAAGGGAGAAAAATAAGACCATCTTTGCACGTGGACTCAGTTGCTAACAATTTTAATGACTTTCATTCTTCTACAAAAAGAGATGATTAGTGGAAATGGAAGCAATGCCTTAAACTTCTCATATATCCTGCCACAAGACCGAAAAGGTTCTCTTTCAGTGACAAACTCCTTCCAGACACCTTATTCATTAGCCTTCTATTCTTTGCTTACTTCATTTTTAAATGTTACTGCAGACTAGTGCACTGCTACTAGAAACACTCAGCTCTAACTTCGTTCTTCCACCAGGAATAGGTCATGAAACACAGTGTGGTTTTTAGGCATCTATAAAACTAGAGTAGTACCTAGACTGTAGGATAATATTTTACTTTTATTATTGAAAATTGGTCATTATTTCATTATTTAAGAAGAGATCTTGTGTCTCTGATTTCATTATGGTAGATTGTAAGCAAGAGGTCCCCTGTAACACCAGTCCTTGTAACTAGCTACAGGCTCTCTAGGAAACCAGTAGAGTGTTTAAAAGTGGTGTAGGAGGGCAGAGTAAATAGCGCTAGAGTTGTCCCCTACTTCTAAGTGGTGTGGGGAGGGAAGGTTGATTGATAGAATTGTGATTCAATAGACAGAAGAGTAATAATCAGTAGCTTTGTTATGTGTAACAAAGTGCAAAAATCTGTAACTGTATTTTAATAACAATGTGTTTATTAATCATTGATCATTGAATTAATAGGGGTTTAGTAGTGTGCTGCTGAACCAACAAACACTAGTCTCTTACATCAGCTCATCATACGTCTGCAATCTAAAGAGGGAAAATTTACCCATGAGGTAACTTGGGACTCATCTGGGAGCTTCCATTTTTGAGGCTTTATCTAGCTGATATGAAAATGCCTTAAGTAAGCAAAAGGAGAGATGGTCCATGTGGCCAAACAGAATCTGGGCCCTGAGTGACATACTGCCTTTTTACCTGAACAGGCCAAAGTAACGTATGCATGATGATAAGTGTTCCTCCTTCTATGTGTATTAAGGGTGATTGATTGTGTTTCTGTGGGAGCCCAGTGATGCTGTGAGAGTTGCCTCCCCACAGTGGGGAGGAGGGCAACAGAAATTGTCTAAGGGAGAAAAAGAGAGACTGACCATTCGTGGATGGTCTGAGGCCATAAGAAGTGTTAGAGCAGTTATTTAGTAATGCAGAGTGTCCATAGCACGGGTGGACACAGAGTGTTACAGCTGGGATTGTTACAATAGCTGGTTAAGACTCATGGTTGTGTCAAGGTACTCAATGAACAATGTGCAGGTGCTACATGGCGTCTGGCATCTTGTTTGTAGGATTAGAGCTGAAGAACACAAAAGCTACCAGAGAGAGAGATCCTTGTGTATGTGTGAGTATATAAAATCTACTAGCAAGCTTTGAGACTGACTCGCAGGCAAGGAAAAGCAGGACCAGGCCATTCATACTGTTCATGCTTATGTGAGTGCCATTAGTGTGTATGTGGTGCCTGTAAAAGCACTGTTCTTCTGTCTGTGTTGATCTGTCATTGGTGGGCTCTGTGTACATGTGTGTTTGTGTGCACCTCTGGGAATAAAACCATCTCCAGACCTTATGAAGAGATTGCAAAACAGAACGAAGCAGTAAGACCAAAACCCTCACATAGAGAACCTAGATGTGCAAGACTGTGAACAGTGTGAATTATTATTCATATTAACTGATACCTTTGCCAGTGTGACTCCCCAATAACCTGCAAAATAGCAGAAGGGGGTAGAGAAGCAAAAAGGAACTAAAGTAAATTTATAATTGTAAAGCTGATTGGGAAATAAAGAGACCCCAGCATCCTGCTGGATGCTAACACGTCCATCAATATAATGCAAAACTTAAAATATCACATCCAGGTTGTACCTGATGCAATTAAGATGGTCTACTCTGATGAAGAGAATGTAGAAAGAAAATGAGGTACTTAAAGGTTTAGCAAGCCAAGAGGGAAATGCTGAATATTCAAATAGGAGAAATCAGATGAGCTGTGAGAAGAGTGATTACTAATGCATGCTGTCCTGCTGCAGAGGTTAATCACAAAACTGTGGGGACATATTAGGCATGAAAGCTCAGTTATAAAGCAGGACAAAAAGCCTGTAGCATAAGTAGCCAGCACCTGCTGTATGCAGGTGTAAAGTAGAATGACTGGAGATGTCCAGGGATATAGAAAACTCTCAAATTAAAGAAGATAGAAACCCAGTAAATGTAAAATAATCACTCCAGGCTTAAGTAAAAGGTGAATGTAACCAATTATTCTCAAGAGTTAAGTGATTTTATCAATCAGAATTAAGTTCTGAAAAAATTCAAAAATATAACAACATAAAGCATCTAGACATAGTAATGTAATTATTAATATCACTAGTGTTCTGTCACGCAAACATGTAAGCACAGCACATATAAATCAGAGAAAGAATCTTAGGCTATCAAGAAGGTAAAAGAGATTTGAAACAGAGAGGAAACCAATTAAGTTCTACCAGTTCTTAAGTAATTAAAGACTGTAGGTTAAACACTGACAGGCTTGGGGCATCAACCATCTCTCCCTTCCAGTGTTTGACCACCCTCTCGGTAAAGAAATACTTCCTATTAACCAGTCTAAACCTCCCCTGATGCAGCTTTGAACCATTCCCACACATCCTATCACCAGATACCAGGGAGAAGAGCTCTGCACCTCCCTCTCCATATCCCCTCCTCAGAAAGCTGTAGAGAGCAATGGGGTCGTACCTCAGCCTCCTTTTCTCCAAACTAGACAAACCCGAAGTCGTTAGCTGTTCCTCACAGGACATTCGTTCCAGCCCTTCCACCGGCTTTGTTCCCCTCCTCTGAACGCATTCAAGGACTTTCACATCCTTCATGAATTGTACACTGCAACTGAGCACTGCACACAGCACTCAAGGTGAGGCCACAACAATACCGAATACAGGGGGATAATTGCCTATTTTAGCTGGCTGGTTATATTGTGTTTGATGAAACCTGGAATGAAGTTTGCCCTTTTGACTGCCAAAGCCATACCCAGCTTAGCATCAACTAGGACACCCAGATCCCTTTCTGCAGGGCTGCTTTCCAGCCACTTCTCTCCCAGCCACTTGAGGTTTCAAAAAAGTGAGCAGTCACCACATGAAGATGGCCAATTTTACGGCAAATCATGCTAAATTTCACTGTTGTTGTATCTCTTATTCAGCATTATTTCTCTGAAATACCTACTCTTCCAGCAACTCCACCACATATGACAAAACTTGTCCATTTAATTGCACCTTCTCTAGCATTTGCCATAGCCATCTGTAATTCTGACAAACAGCTGTGTATTGCTATGAAAGGTTTTAACGAAGTTCTCCTTTAAGGGTGTAAGTATTGCAGAATGGATCTGCTTTTCCCATCTTCCCCATTACTTTCTGTGTCAGCAACCATTTTCCCTCTTTACCTAAATGTGACTTGTTTCCCTCTCCCAAACAATTTCAAAATAATTGGGAAACTGATCCTTCTTTTTAGAAGCAAGTTGTATTAATTTTAAAGTTTGTACATGGTACTGTTCAAGCTTTTTTTCAGAAGATGAGTCAAGAAAATGTCTCAATAGCTGCTATAGTTGAAAAGAAACCTCCAGGCCCACTTCTAAATTACTAAGTATCTTGAAAGGCTCTGATGATAGCTTCTTGAAAAGCAGACCAACCATCTTAGTAAAGCTCTTAACATTTACCAGAACTTATTGACTTTGTGTTTATCTGCTACAGGAATTAGAGATGCAAAGCAGAGCTTTAGGGTTCTTTCTAAATGTTTACCCTCCCATTTTTGGCATAGTGTTTTTCTTTATCCAGTTATGTGGAACATGATCGCAGGTCTATTTTTCAATTCCGGACATTTCCAATATTTGTTATAACTTGGATTTACTGATGATAGCAGATTTCTGATTCTTGTTTTTTCCTGTACCAATGTTTAAAATTTGAAAGTGATTGTCCTCTTCCCACTGCTCCACAAACTTTTATTGAAATCTTTTCAAGAATGACTGGTGAGACTCTCAGTTTTCATCCTGGAATTCTAATTTTCCATTTTTCCCCAACTAGGTGACTGGTAATAGTTGGAAATTAAAACTGATGCAAGTAAAATGCTAGTTTTGATCAACATGATTATATTCTTTGAGCAGATTTCTGTATCTTTTCTGCTGCTGCTCTTTGGAAGGGTGTAACTGAGGTTACTGAGATTCTGACTTTTTCAGTATGTTTACTAGCAGATATTTTAATAAAATTGACATGTCACTTATAATGAGTTTTATACGGGGAGGCACTGTAAGTCAGAGTCCATATCCATGTTCAAGATGCCCATTTCAAATAAATCACGGTTTATTTTTTAGCCAAACTCTACGTTTCTCTTATGAGATGCAGAGAAGTTTTTCTGTTCTACTATTACTATATTGCCTGATCATCATACAGAGGATTCCTCCCTGAAGCACTGCTACAATATAATTGAGAAGATTCAGTAAAAGCTATAAAGGAGTCAGAGAGTAAATGGCTTAATTCAAATCCTAGCCCAAACTTATCTATATGTTAATATCATCACAAAGCTGAAACACAGCAACCTGGGAATGAGAACATAGAAAAACACTGCTGTCTATGGACATACGTAAGTTGGATGTCTTTCGCACATCACTGAGCACCATTTCTACAAAGTGTACCTTCTTCACTAATCCCTTTTCTTTTCTTAGCTTACTATATCATGCAATACAGTTTGACTGCAAGCACTAGTCAAGAAAGAAATAGCCTGTTTATATTTTACAGATTTGTATTTTCTTACTCTCATACCAGAATAAACCTTGCAGTAAATAAAATTTTCTTGCTATTTTCGGTAAAGAATTTGTGAATTTCTTCACTCAGATTGCATATGACTGCCGAACAGGGTTCTCCAAGCATTTCTGTGAAATTACGGTAAGCTTTATGGAAGCCAGAGTTGTCCATCCCTGGAGTTACAACTATGAAATCCATCTTTGCTTTCCAGTACATCTTTCATCTCTTTTGAAAGAAAACAGTCACAAAATTCTGTGGTTTGCATGCTGCTTGCACAGTGGACTGAGAAAAAAGATCATCATAGTTTTTTCTACAGCTTCAATTCTCATGCCTTTATTCTCTCTAAGGTAAAAACTACTATTTTATGTTTCTTTCCAAAAGCTTCCAACTTTTGACAGTAGCAAAATATTATATTGTTTTGTTGCAGAGCCACTTTGCAAGTTAATATACATCAGAATGCAAACTGTACACTGCAGTACTATGCACTGCTTTAAGAATGTATGTCTCATCTGTGACTACAAAAGATACAAAGCAGCATTAAAATTGGGATCTCTTGGCACAGTTAATGATTCATGTTCACTCTACATGGCAGCTTGGGTCAAATTTCAACTATACTGTGGGAGATGAAACCTGTTCTCAAAGGGCACATTTAGACCAAAGAACTGTGCATGTGGTCACCTGCTTCTACCTTCGCTCCAGTCCAGCTTGTGTGGAGACACATCGCTGCCTCAAGCTAGTGCATTCCTCTGGAGACAAGGCACGCATGTGTGATAAACTTCACTCTATGTCCCTGCTGGACTGTTTTACAGAGTGGAAACACAGATACCACAAGTTCATGTCTGGATAACACTTTATGGACCATCCCCCAAACACTCTGCATGTTTTTGCCCTTTCAGTTGGTTATTTTCATCTTACCTCCTCTATACTATAAAGTCGCACGTGTTCTACTCTTATTCTTGTTTAATCTGCAAGGCATCTGTCTCCCACACAGCACATCACTGACTAGAAGAGCATGTGAGTATCTTGACTAGTCTCTTGTAAGCATAACAAGGCTGCCACAACTTCTACCCCTTAATTCTGAATGAGGGTGACACCAACTTCTAGAACAAATAAGAGGTAAAAGCACTGTATGGCGCATACAAAAGAAATGCTTGCATGTTATCATACACAGTTTTAAGGTAGTCCTTAAAGATGGGAATCCAGGATTGGCCAACAGGGCCAGTGTGAGAAGGGGCTTGCAAATGCCTTTGGCAGACTTTCTTTATGACAAGTTCAGAAGCAGGCCTTGAGATGAGTTAGTAGAAAATGAGGAGTCGGACCTGTAAGCCTGGTGCATACTGACCATCTTTATTATCGCTATGCCAGAAAGAACAGGGCGAAAGTGAGGTTATAACTGAAACTATTCTTCAAAGTTTAATACTGCATGCAAAGGGATATATGAAAAAAACATTCCCCTATCCTTCCTTGGTATGTGTGGTCAAAACTGATTCCAAGTAAGCGAGAAGATACAAAACAGTTAGACATACTTTCCCTTCTCCCTATTACACTGCAGCATCATATATACACATGCAGGTTTCAGGCGTAAGTATTTGAGAATACTCATCTTTTTAGCAAATGAATGGCATGAGTTGAATGATAGAATATAAATGCCTAACATGGCAAAATTGCAAATTATATGCAGAGATAGAGCAAGTTCCTATGCACACACTAAATTGAAAACTGGGGTTTGTGGGCTGAGTTGGTTTGCCCTAGTAATGCTCTTGCTGTGGTAGGAAAGCAATCAGCTCTCTTGTCAGCCTGTGTCCTCGAGTTCCAAGCTTGCATGAGCTGCCCAAATTTCCTCCCCATTTGTACAGTTTGTTCTGTGTCGTGACTGTACTCAGAATCCTGTCAGTGCTACAGAGGGTAAATTGCCTCTTTTGTCATCCCTGTCATCCAAATTCAGCATTTTGCTAGCATTTGCTCGAATTTTCCTTAGCTCCTGTAAGTGATGCTTTCAAACTTTTCTTAGTGAAGAAACTTAAAAGGACAGTAGGCAGAAAGAACAGAACAGCTTTTGCAATCTGAGACACTCTGCTCTCTTTGGTATATTTTACTGTTAATTACCAATGGAGAAAAATAAAATAATGGGGTGCCAGAGTCTGCCCTCTTTTCCACTTTTGTACATTCAAAATAATGGTTTCTAGGTTTCTCCACTTTAAAATAGCACTAACAAACAGCGATAACAAAATCATCATGTTAAACCATTTCTTTCGATAATGATTCTCCTATAAAATATTTTTTAAATAATTAAAACAAAAATTCCTATCAACATTTGTCTTTTGTGTATGTACTACTAGAAAATTTTTTTTAGAACTTAGGATAAAAAAATAACTTTCCAGATGTACAATTTTCTACTGCCTTTTTTTAATGTTGAACAGAACACATGTATGGAAGAGGTTCTTCCTGGGAGGAAAAGTGTGCACTGGCATTTACTTCTTAGCTGACTGAAATGGAGCCCTTTATGCATCAACTAGAGTGCGAAAGCCTGGCACAATGTATGTCATATTTCTTATGTAACTTACATTAGGCTTATAACTAATCATATAAGAATTATCAAGTCATTTGCAGAGAGTTCGAATGTCTGCAATAACTACGGTATTACTCTTTCCCTTTGTCTGCTCTGGAGAATGTTAATACATATTGCCCTTAGTATATCATGCCTTGATGTGCAAGTCAGCAAAAGTTGGGAAGCTATAGATATTTTAAAGGATTGATATCTCAGAAAAAGCATATGAAACTAATAAAAGAGACACACAATGTCTGATTCCAAATACATACATGGAAGAGCAGCACACAATGCTGAATCCCTCTCAGCGTTGCTTCATTGCTTGTCTCTGTTAACTTGTAGTACAAATATCTTTTATTTCGCTTGTTTGCTTGCTTGTATTCAGCTGTGATGATGACAGATGGACTGACTAGTAACATCCAGCTTGCAGTACCCTGATATTTCATACTAAAATTTCCTTATTTATTCTTATAGATACGGTTCAGGAGGTACAGCATTTCCCAATAACCTCCAGGTTTAGTAAATGTTACTGCTACAAGCCTACCACTCTATGCTGCTGTTAAAGAAAAAATTCTGCTACAATTATTGTTACAGACACACTTTTGACAGCAACATCATTTGAGTTCTTAAGATCACGACTTCTCATAGTATGTGCATCCCAGCTTGTGTCAGTATGTTGTTTCCTCTAAAGAGCATGCTAGGAGGAGCTGGGCATAGCCAGTAATCCCAGTACGGTCCTCAACATTCAGTCACTGAAAACCAGCCACTATTTCAGACACATTCAAAATGCTTATCAGCTCTGGACAAAGCACTTTGTAACAGTTGCTTCACAATCCTCTGTCAGCATTTTACCCCCTACCATGCTAGTACCAAAATTCTTTGCTGCTGAGCTGTAGCAGCTTAGACTTTCTAACCTGACAGACATTTAGTCTTATGCTGCAGGTGAGGTCAGGTGAGGTGAGGTGAGGTGAAGGGCAAACTCCTCGGTGCCTCCGTGAATTTCTGGAGCTATTGTTGGCTAGGCAGAATTTTGCATGGCACCACAACCGACTAGGTCTCCTGCACTAAGCAGGGGAGATATGCAGCATGCAGTAAGTCTCTACGGTCAGTCATAAATGTAACCTTGCAGTCTTCCAAGATTCAAAAACTACTGTTATCTCATCATCCCCACATTTTGGAGCCCAACTGCCCTGGTGGATGACTATCTTCTGCCCCAGCAGGAGAATCACATCCAGTGGACCCAGTTTGCTTTTTCTTGAAGAAACAAAAAAAGAAAATCTTTCAGAGTTGGAAGTGCACAAAGAGAGACAGCATACATCAACACAACTTCTCTGCATCCTAAGAAATCAGTTTCTCAGCCCTACACCACGGAACAATTCCCACATTCCTCTTAGTTAAGTGTTGCATATCTTAGGATATGCAAGAATCCTGATATCAGCATATGCAGCACATACAGATGGTATAGGGAGTGGAAAACTGAGGTGTAAGGCTTCACAGGTACAAAACTAAGCCAGAACACACTAAAATGCTGTAGACCAGAAATACATCAAGCAATGTTTGGAAAGGTAGGAAGGGATGAAGGGCCAGTGAAGTCATCTGAGATCTGAGCACAGCCAGTACACATCGTTCACATCATTTGGAAAAGATCAAATTATTTTCTTTTTTTTCTTTTTTTTTTCCCACTTACTAATCCATCCCGGTTGAATATAATGGATTAGTTTTGTTACAACTGGTGCAAAGTTGGCCTAACTTCTCATGTGAGGTGATTTGCTAAGGCATACTCTACCTTTAATGTCTGTGTGAGAGAGATTATTCTTTTTCCCAACTCCAGATCCCCTCAGAAAGGGAGTCCAGCTGTTGGTTTCTTTCATAGCAAGGGATCAGTACATATTGCTTTACATTTTCAATGCTGGTCATGCAAGTAAAAAGGCAGTTTAAAGACTTTGTAAGTTACAGCTGAAATTCTCCAAAGCCTCCACAGATCGTGGGGCTTATGGATTTCATTGCATCATAGCTTGCACACTTTAAAGGCCAGAAAGAAGCACTATTTCATAGGTGTAAACCTGTACGTTGAAGTTCGCTAAACTTCAGTCTGTTGCTCCTGTGCTGAGCTCAGTAACTTCTGTTTGCCTTAAGCATATCTTCTATAAAGACATACAGCCTTGATCTGAAGACATCAAAAGAGGAAGAAACCATTGCTTCCTTCAGTATTTTGTTCCTGTGGTTAATCAAACTCCTAGTTA
The DNA here is from genome assembly GCF_004027225.2 of Strigops habroptila. Lineage (NCBI taxonomy): Eukaryota > Metazoa > Chordata > Aves > Psittaciformes > Psittacidae > Strigops > Strigops habroptila. Next base: position 30,436,699 of record NC_044278.2, on the reverse strand, counting down.
TAAATGCATGCATTATTCTAATTTGAGCTTTTGTGGTTTCAGTTCACAGACATTGGCCCTTGGTACTTTTTTTTTCTTCTAAAACAGTCCTTTAGTTCCCAGTATTTTCTTCCCTTGGAAGTATGCATATGCGGTAACCAAATCACCTCCCAGTCTTCTTTTTGATAAGCCAAACAGATGGTGTTCTTTCATCTCTCATTACAAGCCTTTCCAGTCCTTCAATCATTTTTGTGGCTCTCTTCTATACTTCCTCCAACTTGCCTTTTCTTTTTTTAAAGTGGACAACAGAATAATACAGCAAAATCCAGTGTCCATTTCACTAATACTATTACTCATTCCATTTAAAATTACAATTATTAATCCTTGCTATTCCTGCTCACTATTCCCCTGTTTCTATACCCAAGGATTTCTGGTTCCACCTTTTTGCCACAGCTTCACAACAGGAGCTCACACCAAGCTGTTTGTCCTTTATGACTTCTAAATGCTTCTCAGTATTGCTGCCTTCCAATTTCTTGCCCCAAAATCTTTCCTCAGCATAACTGTCCGCAACACCACACTGGATTCATCTAAAGAGTGATGACTCAACAGCATTCATTTTCCCAAATTTTATTGCATTTAATATTGCTATGAAGTCTGAAAGCATATGATTCTTCAGGAATTTTTACTGTCCTTAAAAAAAAAAAAAAAGAAAGTATCTAATCTCTGTGCTTGCAGATGTGTTTTGTTGTACCTGAAATATTAGGATGTCCAAGGCAAATATTTAAAAAAAAAAAAAAAAAAAACCACAAAAGTTATAATTTAAGAAGGCTTTTGCCTTTCAAACTAATGCATCTTTTTTGAGTCCCAGACTCAATTGTCTGAAGGAAAACAGAGAAACCCACACTATGTCTGATTGTATGCAGTGAGCAATAATTTGTATTTCCCTGAGAAATAAAACTCATACAGATAAGATTTCTAGAGCTCAGCAGCTGCAAGGCTTCTACCTTTCTCACAACTTTCAGGTTTGGTCTTTCAGGAAAGCTTCTGTGGAGCTGATGAAGCACTGGACTACAAGGGAAGGTTTGAAGAGAATAATGAAGGACAATGAGGAAGGTTAAAAGCAAATGAAAAAATCAGTAAAGGGACAGCATCAAACTTTACAAAGACTGTAAAACTGGAGGTCAAAAATAACCTGTACTCTGGGTTATTCAGTACCAGTAACAGAATATCACAAAGTATAGATATGTATGTTCATGTCTGTGATTTTATTTCTATAATAACAGATCTTATCTAGCTACAACTGCTGAAACAGCAACTGAACTAGAAATGTATATACATATCTGAGAATTAGCTGAGAACACATCTTGAACAAGTAAAGTTGCATGAGCCAAGCTGTAAATTTGTGTTATAATTGTCTGTGTCTGCAGGGCAGTATTCATTTAACTCCCGAGTAATAGCACAGATTGGAGAGATCTATAACATAATAAAGTTATAAAAGGAAAGTTTTTATTAGACCCAGTGACTTGATGATTTATACATGTTTTAAAATGTTGAAAGAGATAAAAATGACAAAAAAAAAAGGCTCTTTAAAAAGGCTGTTTTCCTTTTTATTAGAAAATAAAGCCACTTTCACTCAACTTCCCTCTGTCCTAAGTTATTTGTAGAACTCCATGTTTTATTTAAATATTCAAAATACCTATTAAGATACAGACAGAAGTTGCTTCATTCCTGTCATTTACTAAATAGGTTTCAGGGCTTCACTGAAGAAAAATAGGAAACCTGCTTTGATTTCCGCAGGCCAAGTAGTTTCAGGTTATACCTCCAGATATATATATGTAAAACGTATATGCTGCAAAAAAAAAGGAACTACTGGCACAGGGAAGACAAATATAAATAAATCTTTGGTCACTGTTCATTTTAAAAAGATTTAGCTATAGATTTGGGTATTTTAACACACACACACACACATGCATCGTGTGGGGAAGAGACACACAGAAGATTTGCATGAAATAATCCCTATACAAACCAGAATGCAGCTTAACTCCTTTATTTATCTTCTCCAAGTCTAGGAATCCAAATAAAATGCTGTTTTTCTGAGGTTTTTATCAATTTCCTTTGCTACTCAAAATTTTACACAAAACAAAACATATGTAAATGGATCACATTTCAAAGTGAATTTTCCTTTACCTTTGCACTATTGAGAAACCAGAGTTTGATGTTAATGACAAACAGCATCTATGTAGAATGAGGTAAAGCTACAGAAAATGAGGCATATATCTGGGCCTAATTATACCATCAGCAGAACTTCAGACTGAAACGGCTGACAGTAAACTGAATTTAACAGTTTAAATTGTGTGTAAAGTCTTTTCAAACACAACCAGAACAGAATTACAATTCACAGAGATGAGGATTTGTTAAGAAATAAGGAATTCGACCGTAAGTAGCTAAAATGAGAGAGACCTAATTGTTTCAGAAAACAAATGCTAACAGGCAAGATAAGCATTCAGAGACATCCAAATGTAAGCAAGAAAAAGGCAGTACCTAGTTCTGGACAAAAACCCCAAAACCTTCTGCAACTGCCATACTAGTGTGCTATATCACTGCTTCTAGCAAACCAGAGTCTAAACTAAAGAGTTAGTATCAAACATGATACTAAACAGAGAACAGGAAGAGCCTCAAGCTTATGTGCATTTGACACAGAAATTTATTAATTCTGATCACTTGCCCATGACTTTAAATTTGTAAAAAATATCCAATTAAATTCTTTTTTTAATTGTAATAAAACCAGATAGGCTATTGCCATTGGCAAGACAGTGGGTATATCAACAGAACTGCATGAAAAGTTACGGATATATACCAGAAGTATCAGCTCTGCTCATCAGTAAGGTAGTAAAAAGGGAAAAAATGTTGGGTTTGCTTGGGGTTTTTTTAAGTCAAAATTTAAAAAAACCCAACAAACTCCCTGACAGAGGAATGAGCAAACTATGAAAAAACCAAGTAACAACTAGAATCAAAGAGTCCAAGAAAAATAAGAGTTTGGTTCTCAAGAGACCAAGGGTACACAAGACAACCTTTTTGGGAAGGAAGAAGGGAGGAGGAGGCTAAAATAATTCTACCATTTACACCACTCAGAGCAGTACATCTGCTTCCAGGCACATGAAACTTTTGCACATGCAGAGGGTACAAGGTTCTGCGCTGATGGAATCACAGCAGCCAGAACTGTGGTGAGATCACCAAGTACAGAAAACGCACAAGCACCAGAACCGGGAAAAACAAAAAAAAAAAAAAAACCAAACAAAACCCTCCCTCCCCCCAAGCAAGAACAAACTCCTGATCCTTGTGCAGAACTGTAGCGTAAACCCAAATCTCCTCATATCTTTAGGAGATGTGCCTTAAGGCGGCCAGTAAAAACTAGCAGGATGTGAGCCCCAACTGATTAAGCAATTATGAAATGTATGTGAAAGCAGATGGAGCCAGATTATTTTTGATGTTTTAAAGTTCAAAGAATTGCCCCAAGGAAACAAAAGCTACTGAAATAGATAGTGCAAAGATGAGCATATGTTTGTTAGTTATATAGTAGTTACAACACTGAAGTAACAATGTAATACACGAAGGGTTATGTTAATATTTATGTGTGGTGGCTGAGCCCAGCCAGGGTGGACAGTCTGATCCAGGCGTTCACATAATCAATAAGAGTTCTGCTGTCTTCCCTGACACTCCATCCAGCTTAGCATCATACTGTATGGGTACGTGTGGATGAATCATCTGCAGCACCTGAACAGGATGTGTGAAGAGGCTTGGTGAATCAGTGATCCAGTATCAAGGCAAGAGGACAGTATTTTCCTGGAGAGACCACTTTTTATGAAAGTTTCTAAATCTAGGTCATTTACAAAACCCATTTTTGCTGTTCCTACAGTGGAGTGTATTAGGTCTGGCTTTTTGTCCAAGCTTCAAATTAAACAGTTGTTTTTAAAACATTAAAAGTGTCCTTTTTCTTCCCAATTTCCCAATTTGATTTTTTTTTTTCCTCTATAAGACCACATAGCTGCAGCTGTACACAGCTAGACCATTGCAACATTCCTGCAACCTCGGCAGTGATGACAAAATAAAAGAGATGAAATGACCACTGACCAAAATCTAAAAACCTGTTTAAAACTGCATGGAGTCCATGACATGAAAAGCATTATTTAATCTAGGATACCTTATTCCCTTTACTACAATGAACTAAAATCCTGGGTCACAGTTTCAAGTTTATGCTCCTCCTCCAGTCGTGTACATAGCTTCATATTGAGTAAATATGAACTTGTCACATTTCAGCCTCGGGTTATAACTTTTTTTAGTTTTTCAATGGAAGGCTGATCACTGATTACACAAGTACCTTGTAAGAGGTGAGGATGAAGAGGCTGGTGAGCAGTAAGAACAGCTGTCATCTCGTCGTGATCGGAAGGATGTATGTACTCATAAATGCTGTTACCAGTAAGCTCCACCTGTGAAGAAACATGTAACACATGAAGCAGTGCAGCTGGCAATTTTTTTTTTCCTATCCCGAAAGTGTTCTTAAGTAACCTGCATACACCACATCTGGGTAACTACACACCATTTTTAAAACATAAGTTCAATGTACCAAAACCGTGTTCCTAATTATACCCATTAAACTAAATTAGTTCCTTTTTCAGCAGTAACCAATATTAAAGGGGCTTCTGTGAGTTTTTCTGGTGATGATCCAGATACAGAAAAGGTGCTATTAGGAAAGCTGGCAAATGAAGTGATAAACTAGAGCAGCTGCAGAAATGTTAGATTGCTGCAAAATTGGATAAAATCTCTGTGAATGGTATTAATGATTTTTAAGAAGAAGACAGACATTTAAAAAAAATAAATTTCTACAGGTTCCCAGAGGCTATCACCTGCATTCAGCTGGCAGCTGAGATTTCAGAGCCAAACCACTAGACTCACACAATTCCTTTGTGTGCTTTCAAAGATGATCCACCACACTCAATCCACAGTAGTGCGAAGGGCTCAGGACAGTAGACAGTGAATTCAAAAGGCAGACTTCCATAGATTTTCATGGGCACTGGATTGAGCCTTTGCTGCTTTAAGCAAACATGCACAGTAAAGACTAGATCTGTCTTAAATATCTGTGTTCCCTCTTCTCACTTGAACTTTGTTCGCACAAGAATGTATTTCTGTCTTTCCCACTGTAGTACCCACTATAACTGTTACACAAAAAAAAATGAATGGCGTGCACCGTATGTCTTTTTTGCTAACTCTATTTGCCACATATAAAACTCACCAACAAAAGTCTCCAGATAGATGCAGTAATTGATTTAAGGAGTGAACCAATACTTTGAGCCTGTGTTTTAAATTAGTGTCAGGCTACCCAATTGTTCGGTGTGGCCTGATGTGCCTTGGGCCCCCAAGATCAGAGACAGCTGAGAGGTGAAGTAATTTAACCTATTGTTCTCAGCCAATCCTACTGATTTGCTAAGATGTGTGAGTTGCCTTTTCTTTGGAATAAATGAAGTTGTCTACCCCACAAAGCAATCTTTTTCCGAAAATGTTTCTCATCATTCCATTTTCTGCATTATTCATGGAATGTCTCTTCCCAAGACTATGCAAACTAACTTTTTTTTTCTAGCCATCTCTTCCCCACTGCTTCTCTCCAACACCCTCTCTCTGCAAAAACAGAAACACCAACACTGATTTGATATTCTAACCAAAATAAAATTTCACTAAATAAGGGGGGAGCGAAAGGGGGGCAGAGAGAGAGAGAGAATGAGAAAAAAAAAAAGAGATGGAGAGAAAAAGAAAGAAAGAAAAAAGACAAAGATATGAAGAAAGATAAAGAGAGATGGGAAGAAAAGAAGGAGAGGAGAGGAGAGGAGAGGAGAGGAGAGGAGAGGAGAGGAGAGGAGAGGAGAGGAGAGGAGAGGAGAGGAGAGGAGAGGAGAAAGGAAAGGGAAAGGGAAAGGGAGAGGGAGAGGGAAAAGGAAAGGATTATCTACTTTGCTTCATTTATATGATTTTCTCTAGAAGTTCTCCTTAAAAAGCACTATCTGCTCCTTTTCAGGATTTTAGTAGGTGGGGACCTGTTATAGTAACACCTCATATTCAAACTTTACTGGAGGGGGAAGAAGGAGAATATACAATCTCACTGTGAGTCATACTTCTCAATGCTTCTGTTTGCTTTTAACAACATGGGAAAAACATATTGTGAATGTCCATAGCTTTGCCATAAATATCAAAATCACCTACAGAGACATAAACCCAATTAAGAAAAAAAGTTTCTAATAGTTCTTACAGTGATGCGCATTTCAATGGCCTAGGTGCTTGATAAACCAGAACATGAAAAAAATTATCATTGAAAATAGTAAGGCTGTGGTCAATTTTCAAACCAAAATGAGTGCCATTTCCGACCCTGTTCTTATTATTTTATCTTCAGCTAATAGTGATTTTGCTGAAGAGTATGTATTGCCTTTGAAATTAAAACAGTTGTATCAGAGAGTACAGCTTCCAAAAAAATCCAAACATTCATGGGTGGCTATATGCAAACAACCTCTCCCTTCATTGTAAAGCATTTCTTACAAAAGCAATACCAGCCAACCTGACTAGTAACATCAACTGTAGTAATCCAAAAGATCTTCTTGCATCTCTGTTAGTACTGAGCATAATCACAACCACATCAACGTGCATCTGTTCTTACAAAGTATAACTCATCAATCTCTCTTGCTTTTCCAAAAGTCACTACCTATTTCAAAAGGACTGCTTCCAGAAATACGTTTGTTCACAGGATTCACAGGACTGAACTCAACGTCACAGTTTTATCCAAACTGTAATTTGTATTCCAGGGCTTATATCTAAGTTTCAGAACTAAAGTGCTAATGACTAGTTTTCTCATTACACACATAGAAAATATTTTCTACTCTGATGTATGCATTTGCAATCCCAGCAAAATCAGCAGGAGGTGAACATACAACACTGAAACCAAAATTGACTGTAAAAATGTGAGTGGAAACATAAAGCCATCAGCGAAGAGATGGGGGCTACATAAGAGTCAAATAACCAAAATATGTATACATAATTTTGAAGCTGACCACAGTCTCCTGCTACGCATAGTGCATGCATGCTCTTTTAAAGCCTACAATGAAACACTGAAAACTTACAAAAGTAAATTATATGGTTGAATTCATAAACCTCAGGCTTATTAAACCAGCTTCCTTGATGCAGCTTTTTAATATCTGTAAATACCTGCTTACTACCAAATGTTGTTGTTTCCTACTAAGAGGTTTTTTATGTGTAACTCAGCTGCACATTTTTTTCCTGCCAAGAAAAGATTCATAATAAACACAGAGGACCAAGTAGATGGATTCAAGAGCAAATAATTACATATTTTGCCTTTCATATACTTGATGAAAGAAAAATAAACTTTTGAAAAGTTCAGATGTTTGTGGTTAAATATTTCAAGACTTATCAAAAGTCAAAGATAAGGTTGGCTCACTCATGGACCCAGAAAATGGCTGGAATAAGCTTCAGACTTTCAAAATCAGATATATATACACATATATGTATGTATATATCTTTCACCATTGCTTCCTAAGAGGATTTTCCTCTCCATTCTGTGTCTTTGGACCCTAAGGGGAAAAAAAATTTGAGGAATTTGAAGGTATTTGTTATCCACGGAAAAAAAAGAGAAGGAATTGCCTCTCTCAGCTAGTATAAGTCAGTTCAACACTAGTTTGAGGCCAATTAAAATTCGATGGAGGAGGGGGTCCTAACTATCAGTATTTACAATATTTATCATTACAGTTGAAAGCAACAGCAGATCAAAATCCAAAGCCACAAATTAAGTGATAGGTCCACAAGTGAAGATGCAGCCTATTCAGTATTGTTTCTGATTCTCTGATGCTGGAGACAGAAGTGAGTGAAGCAGTACTGAAAAACAATACTTAATGTTGTTTTTGAATTTTAAACTAGCTTAACTACACTAGCCAGTGAAGGGTTACTCAGAAGCTCTAATTTCTTTCTGCTGAATTTAAATTCAAGATCAACTAGAAGATAAAGGCTACTGTAGTAGGTCTCCAAGAATATCCTGCAAAATATTTTTAAATGGATTTTTTTAATTTAGTTTAAATATATATTTTAAAACAAATTGCACTTTAACTGGAAATTGGTGTGTGGACTAGTTAATTGTCAAATTATTTAATAAAAGGGCCTTTCTATGCACACCCTAAAAGATTTTCTACAATCATCATCACTCTGGTCTCAGCTTGTATTGGCTGGAGCTCTATGAGAGCACTTGTTGAGAATATAGTGTGGGATTATGACTTGGTGAGAGAGACTTGTAGAATTTGCTTCTACAGACCAATCTCATTCTTGTTGATGGCAGTGGCAGAACTCCCAGTGATTTCCAAAGAAGTGGGAACAAGAACTCATTTAGAGCCCTGGGAAGCTTACAGGAATATCCTAGTGTTAATGTTTTAATATCCTAGTACATATGAGTAGCCTCGTATTAATGCTAGTACTATTTAAAGCAAAATTGTCCCTTCAAAAATAGAACATTGAGACATAGCAAGAAGAGGTAAGATGATAAAACAGTAGGAGGAAAGGGGGAAAAAACCCCACTGCCTTGTTTAGCTGGGATTTTGTATTTGTAAATAAAAAACTATGTGTTGTGAAACTGCTGGAGAACTTGGTGTTTTGAGAGTCTAAAACATGCCCTTAAATTTAACATCCCTCTGTCCTTTCTGATCTATAGCTCTCTGGGGAGTTCAAGGATACAGCTCATTCATTTACAAATCTCTGCTAAAGTAAAATATTTGTGATTTTGCTTATAAAACTGATTTCAATAAGCAATATGACCAAATCCTCTATTTTTCGGCACTTCTTGCATGGAGGATTTATAGATATTTACATATGCAATGCACATGGAATTCAGTCTGCAAATAGCCATACGGGCATGAGGGCTAAATATGACTAAAGCCTGTATGACGCTTTCAGTCCCCTCTCGTTGAATGTGACAAAGTCTGTTTAGTGCCCTACTGATCCCATAGTTCTTTAATTTTACCAAATCACTCGATAATACTGAGACCTACAGATGTAATGATTTGATATTCTTCAAAAGGAAAGAAAAGAAAGAAACAATTTCAGGACAAAACCTGGAAGATCAGTTAGCACTTCTTCAAACAGCAAGTAGAATGGGACAATGAGACTCTACTTCAGCAAGGACAGATGGGAACACTTGGTGCTTTGGAACAATTGTACTGACTAAATGAATCTATTCTAGCAGTCAGCAGAGTGGTGGATCTTTTCAAAAAGTTAGGGTGAGAAGAACTGTTAATAAGGCTGTCAATTCAGAGTAGAAAATACAGCCATTCTCTAGGACAGTTTGTTCCAAAACAAAGCAATATTCAAAGTAATTCGAACATGCATTAAATGTTATGAAACAACTAATATTATACTGTAACAGACTCAACTGAGCAAACTGCTTGGACTAAGAATGTTCCCTGGACACAATTTTTAAAGTTGGCAGAAAAAAAAGTATCCACACAGAATATTGGTTCTCAGAATTACTTTTCCTATAAGAGATTACAAAAACAGGGACTTCATTTGCCGTTAGAAGTAGTGTTTATGAGATTACATACTTGCATTTTCTAGGTATTTAGAGTTCTATTTTTTCTCACAGGTACTAATTCTAATATCACTATTACAAACACACACCCAAAGGACTTCACAGTTTTTCTAAACTAAAAAAATATTACTTACTACCAAAGTTGAAGTACACATATAATCTCCACAACTCAGACCATCCTCTGTTTATTGAAGATCCCCAAGGCATATTCCACAGACATTTTCAGAACATCCTGCTCTCTGTCACCTTCATCTCCTTCTTCCCTCTGCTATTAAGTCTATTTCACTTTTTTTGGGGGGAAAGTGTTTGAGCTACAATGGGTTCTGAAGAAACACTTCTGTTTCTTGCAAGTCCCATCCAGGGCCCAGTGAAATTAATTAGGAGTTTTTCTATTGGACTTCGGCAAGCTTTGTGTCAGGTGCTACCAGTGAATTTGTGCAATACATTTACACACAAAGGCATGGAAACTTGCACTCTGCAATAAATTCAAGCTATTTGCCCTTGTGCCTATCCCAAAAAAGCAAAAAATTAGAAATGTCCTTCTAAGAAATAGAGAAAAAAAACCCACAATAAAACCCCCTTATACTTCTTGTGCAGAACAGTAGTAAACTGAGTTTTATGAGTTCTATCACAACCACATAAAATGCTTTACTGAAAAGACCACTGAGCTGGAAAAACTCAGGAAAAACTACCCTGAATTCCATGTGAACACTCATAAATCTGGCCCCCTTTTCTTTTTCTCCTAAAGCACATTTACCATAAAACTCATGTTCCACATCAGATTTCCTCTCTATTTCATAGCAAGTCTCAATATCTTACACAATCTAAAACATATAGACTTGAATTCTAAACTTTATTTCAGACATATAGCGTTACCACGCAGGCAATAGGTTTGGGTTTCAAGCTCTGTATATATCTGCAATTTGCAATATCATATTATTTATTACCCTTCTTAAAGGTAATGAGGAGTAAAATACAATGAACAAGAAAAGATATAAAGACAGTCATGATGTGGTTGTAAGTAAAGGAAACTTGAATATTTAAGTAAGGCCATTTGTCACAGAATAAAGTTGAACCTTCAAATACACCTAGAAAACAATGTCATTATATACATGGCAACATACCAGTGTTAGGTTCCAAATCTAATATCTGTATTTAATAGATGGACAGAATAAATCACTCATACCTGAGATAAGCCAAGATGTACAGATGCTGTTTCTGAGATGTACATTATTTTGCCATCTGATGCTACCACGAAAACAAAGCCATCTAAAGTCTGAAAGAAAAAGAAATATGTAGGTTAAACAGCAAGCACTCTGTTTAAACCATTTACAGTGAAAAAACATTTTGAAGTTTTTTGGAGGGAGATTGTCATCCAACTTCAATAGCAG